>NC_141694.1:1727558114-1728196507 GCF_964263255.1 Lissotriton vulgaris | reverse complement strand
GATGTTTTTGAAAGGACTTCTCTTGAAATTGATGGTTTGCAGGTCTTTTTTTAACCATTTGTTCAAATAGGTCAATGGTTTTGTGACTTTGAGGAGCCTGAAACGAGCTGGTAATCCTTAAGCCCATAAGTGGGTCAGGGTTCGTTGTCTCCCATTGATGGTACTATGTTGGTGAAGAAATGGCGTAGCTTTAATTTTCTGATCAGTTTGAATGTACTGATTTCCAGTTCTAAAAGATCAGTTCTGGTCGTTGGTACAAAGGAAGTTCCCTTTTGGAGTAGTTTAATCTCTCGTGGAGAAAAGGTATAATCAGATATGTTGATCACTAATTGAGGTTCGTTTTCTTTTTGAGATCCTTCTTCGGTTGGTTGTACTTCTTGTTTGAGGTGGTCCTGTTTTTTGTTTTGCTCCTCCTGGATCGTCTGTTTCTACGACCTGTTCTAAAAAATCAGTAGCAAGGGAGGAGTTTGATGTACTTGGTGTCTGTTCACTTGTAGTTGTTTGTTTTGGTGGTGCTCCTGGTCTTTTGTAACGATTAGATGTGTCGCTATCCGATGATGATGTTTCGGTGTTTTGGGTATAAGGGCGATTCCTTCTTTTTTGGGCATACACCTCTGCCCAGGTGTATACCTCCCCTAATTTGTAGTCCGTAGTATCCCTACGAAATTTCCTCAGTTTGCGTTCGTTAATCTCGTTAGTATGTTTTTCCAACTGTTGTTTGATGTCGTTCAAGAAGGTATCTAGTTCTTCAGTTGTCATGGTTTGGCTAAGTTCCTCTGTTGTCTCTGATATTTCCTTTTCTAGATCTAGTAGTATTTGAGATAGTTCCTCAATAATTAAGAGTATCAAGTCAAGGCTACACTTGTTAAGTATAGCGTACCAACGATCTTGAAAAGATTTGGAATTTTTGCACAGTGAAGGCTTCAAAGCAATTCGTAGGCCTCTGGGTATTCGCTGGTTTTTATGATATTTCACTAGGGTATTTGCATGTAATTTCTGATTTATCCTGCGTTTTGATAGGTATAGAAGCTGTTTTATGTTCTGTTCCTTACTCCTGGCGGTAGAAGCTTGTGTTATATCGTCTTGAATTAGGGCATATATTCTTGTAGCTTCCTCATTGGCGAAGGCAAAGGTATCTGCCCTGGCTTCCGTAGATCTTGCTATATCTTCATATTCCATGATGGTGATTTCTTATGTTGTCTGATTTGATGAGGCTTTGTTTTGCGTGCATACAGGTTTGTTGGGTGAAATTGATGTGAACAGAATTTTGTGTAAGGAAACCCGTGCACTGCTGTTGATGTGGTTCTCCCAAACTGTTTGTTAAAGGTAATAGGTGCTTCTAAGGTGTCGCCCAACACCCTGAGCGATATTAGAACAATCGTAAGAACAGTGTAATCAAAGGAACTTTGATAACATCCCTTAGGCACTCAAATAGGTGTAATCCTCCAAAAGATTCACTGAGAATTCGGAATTTTCAACTGAGTTTATTTCTCATTTTTCAAGTTTTTGATTTTCAATTCAAAAAAATGTATCCGCTGCCATAATGCATATTAATATTCACATTCCATATTAATATTCTTGCTCCAATGCATTTCGGGCTACCAGCCCTTCATCGGGGAGCCTACACAAGAAAAGACGAACATATCTATCAGATATTGGCGACTGTTTGTTAAATAATGAGAATAATGAGAAAATAGTAATAGTGATAGTCCCTAGCTCAAAGTATTCACCCAGTGACGAACAAAGATTCCGTGTGAGCTGTAACAAAGTGTGCGGTGTTTAGCCTTGAAGTTGCCGAAGGATAGTGCGGAAGGGTATAAAATATTATGATTCAGCGATGTCTTAGTGCGCTTAATAGTGATACCAGTTACCCGAGGTAAAAAGCGTGCTGTGCCAGCAATGCAAGAGATTCTGAAGCGAAAACTTACTTATGGCGAGGTTCGCAGCGTTTCGAAAAAACGCCGACCGCAGACCGGCATGGTAATCCGGAAATGCGGCGGTGATGTTAATAAGCGGTAGTGATTGGTTAACTCAGGGGCACGTGATCGCGAGTAGTGAAAATGAAAATGAAAAGAGGACTAGAAAATAAACAGTATTGATGTGAGGAACAATAAAGTACATGTTAAGGATATGTAACAAAAGTTAACGTGGTAACCCAGATTGGTTGACAAACGGCCATATTACAAAAACCACCTACAGGAGATGGGTTCAGAACAAATGCACCCTAATGATGCAGTAAAACAGTTATAATGTTACAGATAACATGAAAATTCGATCCGTTCATTTAAGCCAAAGGGCTTGATCGAGTTTAGCTTGTAAATCCAGAAATTTTCTCTCTGTAAAAGTACCCTGTTATTGTCTCTTCCTTCCAATTTTTGAACAATTTCCAGTGCCATAAATTTCAGTTGGGCTATGGTGTGATTGGAATCCAAAAAATGTGACGCTATAGATGATTTTAGGTTTTTTGTTCGAATGTTCGATTTGTGTTCATTAACACGGGTTTTCAGCTTTCGTTCCGTTTTACCCACGTACACCTTCCCACATGGGCATTTGAGTAGGTAAATTAGATTGGTAGAGTCACATGTGGCTGTAACTTTTAAACTGATATTGTAGCCTTTCATGGGGTGTGATAGTTTGTTACCTGTGATTACGTTATGACAGTTATTGCAGTTATTGCATGCTCTGGTACCTTTGTGGATCATAGGTAGTTCTGTGGGACATTTGAGAATTTCACCCAGGTTTTTACTCCTTGTGTGTGCGAATATGGGTTTCGCTTCAAACATATTTCCAAAGTCTGCCTCTAACTGTAGCATAGGCCAATGTCTTAGAACAATCCTTTTATACATTGAGCTGACATTAGAGTATTTGGAAACAACGACCATCCGGTCATCTTCTTTTCTCTTGCTTGTGGGTTGTAAAAGTGCTTGTCTGGACAGATCTTTTACTTCAGTTTTGGTTTTTGCTAGTAAATCGTCTGGGTATTCTCTCGCTTTGAAGCGATTGATCATTTCATCCATTCTGGTTTCCAGAACTGTAGGATCCGAGATGATTCTTTTAACTCTCAACAGTTGAGATTTGGGTAGATGATTTTTTAGAGATGGCTGGTGGAAACTAGAATAATGTAACATGTTGTTACGGTCAGTCGGTTTTCTGAAGATGTCTGTCATAATTCGGTGATCTTTTATGGTAATGCGAACATCCAGAAAGGTTATTGTGTTTAAATCAATGGTCCAGGTAAATTGAATGCGTTGATTGGCTGCATTTAGGTTGGTTAATGCAAGTTCCAAGTTGGCGCGTGAACCTTTCCACAAGATAAATAGATCATCTATGTAGCGTACATACATCTTTAAATGATTCTTCCACAACGGGTTCTGCCAGATATTGTTATTCTCGAACTCTCCCATAAAAATGTTCGCGTATACTGGAGCAGCCGAATTGCCCATGATGGTGCCAACTAGTTGCAAGAACCAATTGTCTTTGTCAAAGCGAGAGAATACCCAGACGATTTACTAGCAAAAACCAAAACTGAAGTAAAAGATCTGTCCAGACAAGCACTTTTACAACCCACAAGCAAGAGAAAAGAAGATGACCGGATGGTCGTTGTTTCCAAATACTCTAATGTCAGCTCAATGTATAAAAGGATTGTTCTAAGACATTGGCCTATGCTACAGTTAGAGGCAGACTTTGGAAATATGTTTGAAGCGAAACCCATATTCGCACACACAAGGAGTAAAAACCTGGGTGAAATTCTCAAATGTCCCACAGAACTACCTATGATCCACAAAGGTACCAGAGCATGCAATAACTGCAATAACTGTCATAACGTAATCACAGGTAACAAACTATCACACCCCATGAAAGGCTACAATATCAGTTTAAAAGTTACAGCCACATGTGACTCTACCAATCTAATTTACCTACTCAAATGCCCATGTGGGAAGGTGTACGTGGGTAAAACGGAACGAAAGCTGAAAACCCGTGTTAATGAACACAAATCGAACATTTGAACAAAAAACCTAAAATCATCTATAGCGTCACATTTTTTGGATTCCAATCACACCATAGCCCAACTGAAATTTATGGCACTGGAAATTGTTCAAAAATTGGAAGGAAGAGACAATAACAGGGTACTTTTACAGAGAGAAAATTTCTGGATTTACAAGCTAAACTCGATCAAGCCCTTTGGCTTAAATGAACGGATCGAATTTTCATGTTATCTGTAACATTATAACTGTTTTACTGCATCATTAGGGTGCATTTGTTCTGAACCCATCTCCTGTAGGTGGTTTTTGTAATATGGCCGTTTGTCAACCAATCTGGGTTACCACGTTAACTTTTGTTACATATCCTTAACATGTACTTTATTGTTCCTCACATCAATACTGTTTATTTTCTAGTCCTCTTTTCATTTTCATTTTCACTACTCGCGATCACGTGCCCCTGAGTTAACCAATCACTACCGCTTATTAACATCACCGCCGCATTTCCGGATTACCATGCCGGTCTGCGGTCGGCGTTTTTTCGAAACGCTGCGAACCTCGCCATAAGTAAGTTTTTGCTTCAGAATCTCTTGCATTGCTGGCACAGCACGCTTTTTACCTCGGGTAACTGGTATCACTATTAAGTGCACTAAGACATCGCTGAATCATATTATTTTATACCCTTCCGCACTATCCTTCGGCAACTTCAAGGCTAAACACCGCACACTTTGTTACAGCTCACACAGAATCTTTGTTCGTCACTGGGTGAATACTTTGAGCTAGGGACTATCACTATTACTATTTTCTCATTATTCTCATTATTTAACAAACAGTCGCCAATATCTGATAGATATGTTCGTCTTTTCTTGTGTAGGCTCCCCGATGAAGGGCTGGTAGCCCGAAATGCATTGGAGCAAGAATATTAATATGGAATGTGAATATTAATATGCATTATGGCAGCGGATACATTTTTTTGAATTGAAAATCAAAAACTTGAAAAATGAGAAATAAACTCAGTTGAAAATTCCGAATTCTCAGTGAATCTTTTGGAGGATTACACCTATTTGAGTGCCTAAGGGATGTTATCAAAGTTCCTTTGATTACACTGTTCTTACGATTGTTCTAATATCGCCCAGGGTGTTGGGCGACACCTTAGAAGCACCTATTACCTTTAACAAACAGTTTGGGAGAACCACATCAACAGCAGTGCACGGGTTTCCTTACACAAAATTCTGTTCACATCAATTTCACCCAACAAACCTGTATGCACGCAAAACAAAGCCTCATCAAATCAGACAACATAAGAAATCACCATCATGGAATATGAAGATATAGCAAGATCTACGGAAGCCAGGGCAGATACCTTTGCCTTCGCCAATGAGGAAGCTACAAGAATATATGCCCTAATTCAAGACGATATAACACAAGCTTCTACCGCCAGGAGTAAGGAACAGAACATAAAACAGCTTCTATACCTATCAAAACGCAGGATAAATCAGAAATTACATGCAAATACCCTAGTGAAATATCATAAAAACCAGCGAATACCCAGAGGCCTACGAATTGCTTTGAAGCCTTCACTGTGCAAAAATTCCAAATCTTTTCAAGATCGTTGGTACGCTATACTTAACAAGTGTAGCCTTGACTTGATACTCTTAATTATTGAGGAACTATCTCAAATACTACTAGATCTAGAAAAGGAAATATCAGAGACAACAGAGGAACTTAGCCAAACCATGACAACTGAAGAACTAGATACCTTCTTGAACGACATCAAACAACAGTTGGAAAAACATACTAACGAGATTAACGAACGCAAACTGAGGAAATTTCGTAGGGATACTACGGACTACAAATTAGGGGAGGTATACACCTGGGCAGAGGTGTATGCCCAAAAAAGAAGGAATCGCCCTTATACCCAAAACACCGAAACATCATCATCGGATAGCGACACATCTAATCGTTACAAAAGACCAGGAGCACCACCAAAACAAACAACTACAAGTGAACAGACACCAAGTACATCAAACTCCTCCCTTGCTACTGATTTTTTAGAACAGGTCGTAGAAACAGACGATCCAGGAGGAGCAAAACAAAAAACAGGACCACCTCAAACAAGAAGTACAACCCAACCGAAGAAGGATCTCAAAAAGAAAACGAACCTCAATTAGTGATCAACATATCTGATTATACCTTTTCTCCACGAGAGATTAAACTACTCCAAAAGGGAACTTCCTTTGTACCAACGACCAGAACTGATCTTTTAGAACTGGAAATCAGTACATTCAAACTGATCAGAAAATTAAAGCTACGCCATTTCTTCACCAACATAGTACCATCAATGGGAGACAACGAACCTGACCCACTTATGGGCTTAAGGATTACCAGCTCGTTTCAGGCTCCTCAAAGTCACAAAACCATTGACCTATTTGAACAAATGGTTAAAAAAGACCTGCAAACCATCAATTTCAAGAGAAGTCCTTTCAAAAACATCACACAAAAGGACCGTGATATGCTTAAAAAAATTGCAAGCAACGATGACATAACATGCATCAAAGCAGATAAGGGCGGCGCTCTAGTCGTTATGAATACGACAATGTATCATCAAAAAATAACTGACCATTTATCGGATGAGACCACATATTTACAACTAGCTGGAAACCCAACTACACAATTTATGAGGATACTACAAGAAATTGTTAACAAAGCACAAACATCTGGTGTTATCAAGCGAAAAACTAAGAACTTTTTATTGAAATCGTATCCTAAAAGTCCCGAATATATGCTGTACCAAAAATTCATAAAGATTTGATGAACCCTCCCATCAGACCCATCGTGTCAACATGCGGCAGCATACACCAACCAGTAGGTCAATACCTAGACCGACATCTTCAACCTGTTGTTCAGTCAATGGCCAGCTACATCCGTGATACCACCGACTTTTTGAGAAGATTACAAGACATCCAAATGGACCCCAACGAGCAATTGTGGCTGTGCACAGCAGATGTCAGCTCACTATACACTTCTATCCCACACCAGGAAGGTATAGATGCCATGGAACAAGCTATCATGAAATTGGAGGTAGAGGAATCGCTGAAATTATTCCTGATGGAATTAACACTATTCACGCTGTATCACAGCTACTTCACCTACAAAGACAATTGGTTCTTGCAACTAGTGGGCACCAGCATGGGCAATTCGGCTGCTCCAGTATACGCGAACATTTTTATGGGAGAGTTCGAGAATAACAATATCTGGCAGAACCCGTTGTGGAAGAATCATTTAAAGATGTATGTACGCTACATAGATGATCTATTTATCTTGTGGAAAGGTTCACGCGCCAACTTGGAACTTGCATTAACCAACCTAAATGCAGCCAATCAACGCATTCAATTTACCTGGACCATTGATTTAAACACAATAACCTTTCTGGATGTTCGCATTACCATAAAAGATCACCGAATTATGACAGACATCTTCAGAAAACCGACTGACCGTAACAACATGTTACATTATTCTAGTTTCCACCAGCCATCTCTAAAAAATCATCTACCCAAATCTCAACTGTTGAGAGTTAAAAGAATCATCTCGGATCCTACAGTTCTGGAAACCAGAATGGATGAAATGATCAATCGCTTCAAAGCGAGAGAATACCCAGACGATTTACTAGCAAAAACCAAAACTGAAGTAAAAGATCTGTCCAGACAAGCACTTTTACAACCCACAAGCAAGAGAAAAGAAGATGACCGGATGGTCGTTGTTTCCAAATACTCTAATGTCAGCTCAATGTATAAAAGGATTGTTCTAAGACATTGGCCTATGCTACAGTTAGAGGCAGACTTTGGAAATATGTTTGAAGCGAAACCCATATTCGCACACACAAGGAGTAAAAACCTGGGTGAAATTCTCAAATGTCCCACAGAACTACCTATGATCCACAAAGGTACCAGAGCATGCAATAACTGCAATAACTGTCATAACGTAATCACAGGTAACAAACTATCACACCCCATGAAAGGCTACAATATCAGTTTAAAAGTTACAGCCACATGTGACTCTACCAATCTAATTTACCTACTCAAATGCCCATGTGGGAAGGTGTACGTGGGTAAAACGGAACGAAAGCTGAAAACCCGTGTTAATGAACACAAATCGAACATTCGAACAAAAAACCTAAAATCATCTATAGCGTCACATTTTTTGGATTCCAATCACACCATAGCCCAACTGAAATTTATGGCACTGGAAATTGTTCAAAAATTGGAAGGAAGAGACAATAACAGGGTACTTTTACAGAGAGAAAATTTCTGGATTTACAAGCTAAACTCGATCAAGCCCTTTGGCTTAAATGAACGGATCGAATTTTCATGTTATCTGTAACATTATAACTGTTTTACTGCATCATTAGGGTGCATTTGTTCTGAACCCATCTCCTGTAGGTGGTTTTTGTAATATGGCCGTTTGTCAACCAATCTGGGTTACCACGTTAACTTTTGTTACATATCCTTAACATGTACTTTATTGTTCCTCACATCAATACTGTTTATTTTCTAGTCCTCTTTTCATTTTCATTTTCACTACTCGCGATCACGTGCCCCTGAGTTAACCAATCACTACCGCTTATTAACATCACCGCCGCATTTCCGGATTACCATGCCGGTCTGCGGTCGGCTTTTTTTCGAAACGCTGCGAACCTCGCCATAAGTAAGTTTTCGCTTCAGAATCTCTTGCATTGCTGGCACAGCACGCTTTTTACCTCGGGTAACTGGTATCACTATTAAGCGCACTAAGACATCGCTGAATCATATTATTTTATACCCTTCCGCACTATCCTTCGGCAACTTCAAGGCTAAACACCGCACACTTTGTTACAGCTCACACGGAATCTTTGTTCGTCACTGGGTGAATACTTTGAGCTAGGGACTATCACTATTACTATTTTCTCATTATTCTCATTATTTAACAAACAGTCGCCAATATCTGATAGATATGTTCGTCTTTTCTTGTGTAGGCTCCCCGATGAAGGGCTGGTAGCCCGAAATGCATTGGAGCAAGAATATTAATATGGAATGTGAATATTAATATGCATTATGGCAGCGGATACATTTTTTTGAATTGAAAATCAAAAACTTGAAAAATGAGAAATAAACTCAGTTGAAAATTCCGAATTCTCAGTGAATCTTTTGGAGGATTACACCTATTTGAGTGCCTAAGGGATGTTATCAAAGTTCCTTTGATTACACTGTTCTTACCAACCCAGAGGAAGTCATCTGTCATGGCATTGTGTGACTGCTGTGTGTGGCGAGATAAAAAAAAAATGCAATGAATCATCCATCTCAGTGTAAAAAGCTGCTGCAGTGGGGAAACAGAGTTTACAATGCTGTAGACGCATCACAGTAGTTTTACAACGCAGTCGTTACAACGACCGCGTTGTTACCATGCATGCCATAACAATCCCTTGCTGTAGGGGGCGTGCAACACCAGGGAAAGTGTTGGATTTTAAATCCAACGCCTTCCCTGCTGTTGCACAAACTGGAGTAGGAATAGTAATTAATACTATTCCTAAGTCCAGCACGCCCCCCTACAGCAAGTTATTGATACGACTTGCGATGCTATGCCAAGCGTCGTAACAAGGCGGTCGTTGTAACAACCGTGTTGCAAACTACAGCGTTGTGAATTCAGGCGTTTTAATGTGCAATATTCACTCCAGCATTGATCCAAATTCTGAGTATGGGAGTCTGACAGTAGAATTAAGTGGCAGTCATAAATAAATCAAAAACACCTGGCTTGAGGCATTAGAATGCTAAACATCATCCTTGCAACGGATTTTAAGAAGCCCAGATCATAGTCTATGCTATTAATATACATTGCGCAAATACAAAGCAGACAAGTGGTTTGTGTTGCCACATTTCCACCAGTCTAGCCTTGTGTGCATGACAAAAACGACGTAAAAGCACATAAATGCCCACCAACTCATGTTCCCTTGTCATGTGTGGTATGTTTTTCCATAATACATACATGTTCCATACAAGCCAGGTCTGACTGTATACCAACATGAAAGTGCTAACTCATCTGAGTGCACTAAATCATTAAAGTGTGTGTGTGTGTGTGCATGCATGTGTGTGTATGGGTGTGTGTGTGCGTGTGTAAGAGACAGTCTTTTTTATTTTTTTATATCTTTATTGCATTTTATCTGTTTCCTGATACATATAAACCAAGCATTGGTACATGTCACACTTATAACAAGATCATTGTTGCTATGTCACCGTGTATACAAATCAAGGTATTCCCATCTTACAATCATAGCATAGTCGGCATCTCAGGAGTTGACGTGCAGTGTGAGAGACAGTCATAGGTCTTAGAAAACTAATATTGTGAATGGTGCCAACAGTGTGTGCAAGATCGCAATTTTATTTCTAGACATTATTTTCAGAGCTGTAAGTTGACATTAATCAAACTAAAAAGACAGAGAACGAAAAACGTTCAACTATCTGAAAGCTGCAGAGTTACATGTAGGGATTAGAGCTACTAGGCTGTCCTGCCTTATACAAATCGGACAAGGAAAGAAATAGAAATAGTCAAATTTGTCTGCCTTTCTTGTGTTTCTGAACAGAGACATTTCTAGTCCTGCCATTGAGATAAAAAATCTCGGGGTATGGCTGGACCCTACATTGAGCTTCATCTGCCAAACTAAGAGGGTGGCTGCCTCCTGTTTCGGCTTAATCAGGGGTATCAGGCCGGTGCTTAAATTCTTCGATGCCCCCACTAGACAGCTTGTAGTTCAGGCCTCGATCCTATCCAGGATAGATTATGCCAGTGTCCTACTAGCAGGTACGAACAAGGCAGAACTCATGCGGCTGCAACAAGTGCAGAACGCCGCCGCAAGAGCGGTACTAGGATTGCCCCGTCGTTGCTCGGCGTCCAGAGCATTGCAATCGCTCCAATGGCTGCCTGTCGCTCGTCGGATCGAGTTTAAGGTGCTCTGCCTAGCTTTTAAAATTTTGAAAGGTATGGCTCCACCTATTTTGATGAATTTACTGACCCCATATGTTCCTTCTCGATCCTTGAGATCGATGGGTCAGAATTTGTCTGTTGTTCCACGCTTTCTGCTGAGCAGGATGGGTGGCCGCTCCTTCCGGGTAGTGGCGGCCAAATTGTGGAACTCTCTTCCCAGTGAAATCCGAGCTATGGAGGATTTACTGCTATTCAGACGTGCCATCAAAACTTTTCTTTTTAACTAATTTTTCCTGACTTTGCTGCGTTCTGTGATGTTGTGTTTACCTCTCCTGGCGCCAGGACGCCCCTTTGCTGGGGCAGCTGAGCGCGGTATAAAAACCAATAACATAACATAACATAACATAGTGTTCCTTATCAATGGTTTGAGAAACTACGCATGGGTTCCCCGACCCCTCTCCGTAGAGAATAATTGGAGAAGAAACTGTAAAAGGACGTGAGCATTTGGTAGGGGCAGACATGAGGACTGGTTGCTTAGGAGACATGCCAAAGTGCTGATGTTTGCAGACCTGATAGCATTATAGGGTACGCAGGGATACTTACGCAGCGTAGCATAGCAACAATTATGGAGTTCTAAGAACCATTCATCCAATATAGCAATCATGAAGCTTAGAACATATATGTAGATATTAAAGAGGGACTAGATAAATCGAATAGGGAATGTAGGAACATGTAGTGAAATCTGCTTGGGATTTTCCTTATGTTCACTTTGTTTTATATTATTACTGCTGAGATTACTATATATTCCCATAATAATTACTTTAGTCTGAAGATTAATAGAGCCGGTTGTTTTCATGATATTTCATCTGACATATATATATATGCCCATAGGACAGCAAAGGGTTCAGTTGCACAGTGGGTCTACTTTTGTAGGTACCCTAGGGGTTATTGTTGCATGCCAGCTTTAGGGCGAACAGTATCTGCAATGTATAATGGCATTATGCATTGTGTTTGTGCATAAGAGACAGAAGTCGGAAGCTAACATTACAGCTGGCGAATGTCTGATGGCTCTTTCACTGTATTCCTAACGTAAACTAATGGTGGCTTAGAACATAGTTTCGTAGGCTCCTTGCATCCTATAATTTATTTGAATGTGGTATTTGTATTGCAAAGTAAACAAAATTAACACTGCATATAACATAATGCATTGCGTGTATTTGTATTTGTATTTGTATGCGGATTTATTAAGCGCGATTGATGCCTGGGGCGTCCAAGCGCTGAGGGACCGACAGATGTATAGGCAGAGGCGGGGGTAGTTACCAGAATTATTGTGGGGAGTTGAAAAGAAGAGTCTTGAGCTGTTTCCGGAATGAGGTAAGATTGGAATTGGCTCTCAGCTGTGGGGGAAGGGCGTTCCATAGCTTGGAAGCGTTATGGGTGAAGGTCCTACCGCCTGCTCTGGCTCTTTTTATTCTGGGTTCGGTGGCCAAAAAGGTCTGGTTTGACCGTAGGTTTCTGCTTGGATGGTAGTGAGAGATTAGGTCGCGGGTGATGATTGGGCCTTTGTCCCAGAAAGCCAAGTGGGCAATACACAAGGCTTTGAAGTGGATTCTTTGGCGGACTGGCAGCCAGTGTAGACTGGTCAGACTAGCTCTGACGGATTGTCGACGTGGGAGCTGGAGCAGTGTCCGAGCTGCACAGTTCTGCACTGTTTGAGGTCTCACTAATGTGTAGTCTGGTGCAGCGAGGTATAGGACGTTATTGAAGTCCAGGCGGGACTGGATCAGACCCTGGATGGCCACTTGTTTTGCCTCCATAGGTAAAAGATGAAGAATTTTTTTAAGCATTTTAAGAAGGCCAAAACAGGTGGCAGACAGTTTGGTGGCTTGTGTGTCGAATGACAGGGATTTATCGAGCCACACCCCAAGACTCTTGATGTTGTCCTTGGGTGTTGGGAGGGTGCCCAGACAGGGTGGCCACAGGGAATTGAAGGAGCTAGGATTCGCGGGACCTAGAAGCATCAGCTCCGTCTTGTCCCCGTTTAGCTTGAGTGATGAGGAAGACATCCAGCTTTTTACTTCCTCAAGGCATTTACAGAGTCCCCCGCTCATGGGGATGTTGGCCTCATGCGCCAGTGAGACCACCAGCTGGGTGTCATCCGCATGGAAGCTAGTCTTAGGATAGTATCACTATTTTGTGGCAACTGGAGGTGGGGTGAAAGTCCTCTGCATGGCTTGGAACAACTGTGCAGTGATGCTTTGTGACTTTTCTGGCCTGCCCTGGATTTTCCCTCTAATGAAGTCAACAGTCTGGTGACAGGTGCGTGCTGCCAGCAGAGGCTAGCCCTGCCGATGCGTGTCATCCTAGACAAACCCCTAGTTTCAGTGTTGGTGGCTGCGGTCTCATCGTCCCAGGCTGCAAGGAGACTGGTGGTGGTGGTGGCAGCTGGGTGGTAGTCCAGGGGCAAACTCGGCGATGCAGCGTGCACAATGTAAATTGTTGTATTTATTTATTTATTTACTTAACTCCTTACCTCCCTATGCCGGAGATTACTACCACCCTGCCCCACCTCACCGCCCCGCAGCACTCCCTCAGCGAATCGCCACTGCCGGACACCCTGGGCCTCCCAATCCTCCTATGCCACTAGGATCCTTCACATGAGTTACTCTATAAGCCCCAATCTTTAGAAACACCCCATCTGGTCACATCACAGACTACTTTGAACATAATGCAGGTTCAGCTACCTCCACGCTAGTGTAGTGGGAAGCCTTTAAGTTAGTCATTAGAGGAGCTTGCATTCACTTTACATTTGGCGAGTGCAGAAGCCTCAGTAAAGCACTTGCACATGCAGAGCAAGCATATATCCACATGGAACGCAGGGTTGTAGACAACGAGAAGACGAGGCCACATTTTTTGGAAAAAGTCCAATGTCTCATCTTCTTAGCTTACGTAGCTTGATCCCACACACAATGCAATCAATTGGGCTGCCTTCTGGCTTGGTTGATCGCTAACGAGGCAAGCAACCCCCATAATCAAGACACCAGAGGATGGATGGAACCTTCATCTTCTCGAAGGTTAGAGATCAATTAGGACTTCTTGAAGTTCAATACTAGGCAGTATTCTCCCCCTACAGGGGCCCCAGTGACATTTCTTAACCAAGCTCCTTTCCCGGCCCTTACATTGGTGGAACGGATGGAGATTGATGCCCCCATGACGGAGACAGACTTTTGTGCGGCTATTACGGACCTGGCCACAGGGAACACGCCAGAAACGAATGGGCTTTCATTGGAGTTCTACAAAACTTTTATAGGTTCCCTAGTAGCACAACTAAATGAACTCTTTGACCCTGCACTGGAGTTGTGACGGCCCCCTGATACTCTCAGGGAGAAGCTACAGGTCTCCCTATTGATACTCGGAAAAGACTCTATTTGTCCAGCCTCTTACCGCCCGTAACTATCCTAAACATGGATTACCAAATCCTGAGTAAAACTTTAGCCACTCGGATCCAACAGGTTCTCCCCTGCCTGATTCATGCAGACAAGAATGGTTTCATTCCTGGTGGGTGCACTGCTCTGAACATCAAGTGGCTGCACTGTGTCCTGGTATTGGTGCAGGCTCGGTGGCCGCGTGCCATGGCCCTAGTCTTAGACCTAGAAGAAGCATTTAATTCCCTCACCTTAGACAACTTGTTTGCAACATTGAACTGCTTCAGCTTTGGAACATGGACCATTCAACGTATCAGACTGTTATATACTGACCCTACGGTGAGAGCCTGCTAGGGGCACCCGATCTCACAGCCGGTGGGCAGGGGCACTTAACAGGGGTGTCCCCTTTCCCCACTACTCTTCATGCTTGTGAAGGAACCCCTTGAGGCTGATGCCCAGCTCATAAGAAGGGATTGGGGCATCCCCTTACCAGGTAGGATACACATCATCTCTCTGTATGCAGATGATGTCCTTTCGTGTATCAAGGGTTTGGACAACGACCACCATGGCCAGATTAATACTGAATTTCAGGGCACTTTTGGGGCTCTGAGCAAACTGGAACAAATCCTGCCTGTTTCCTCTGGCCCCCGACGCAACCTTGACCCGGTTGGACATGGGGGAGGGTCCTGTGCACTGAGATGAAAGATCTTTCCTCTATTTGGGCACCATAATTTACCATTCCAAGCCACATATACTGGATGGGAACCTCACAGCTGTGGTGTCTTCCCACTGAGCCCAAGTCACCTTTGGGAACTCCCTACCCCTGTTGGTGAACGGGCCCTGTATCCCGCACAAAGATGGTGATGCTTCCTAGGCTCCTATAAGATTTCGATACTTTCCCTGTAATGCTTCACCGAAAGATCTTCAGAGACGTAGGTAAACAGCAGGGGGACTGTATTTGGCATAACTGCTGCCGGCCAGTGACCCTACCAAAACTACAGATCCTCTGGACTCTGGTGGGCCTAGGAACCCCTCAGTTTGAATTATACTCAATTGCTTCCCAGCTGCAATGGCTTGCCGGCTTGCTCATAGGGCGAAGGCTAGTAGATACTGGGGTACTGGAGTGCTCCCCTAGTCTATTCGAACAGCTATTCTGTCTCTGGTGGTGCCAGTTTCCAATCTAGATGGAGGGCTCCCTCGCCAGTTTAAAGGGTTTGCCCTGCTGTGCCTGACCAGAGGGCATTGGCTCACTACAGATTTTCCCCTAAGGCTACTTTTCATCCCCCTGGTAGGCCTTCCCAGAGGACCGGGTTGCCTCAGTATAAGAGACCTGTGACCCTGGGATCAGGTGGGTCTTTCGACATTAAGTAACCTCTTCCAAATGGTCAGCTACTGGCCTTTGAAGGATTAGTGGACCAATATCCCCTCCCCCAGGTCAATCCCTGACCTATGGGCCCAGCCCCTCCTGGACCACTGGTACATAGAAGACCCAGAGCCAGCCATGAACACCCTTATAAATTCCCTAAACATTTTGGGCACTTGGAGATTAATATTATTGTGGATGACACAGGCAATGGTCACTGATACGCAGATCCCAATACAACATCTCCAAGAAACCTGGGAGGCAGAGTTCAGCAGGGCCCTCCACAAGAGGCAATGGGTAAATTAAGTAAGGCCTCTAGAATACCTTCTGCAAAATCTCCTGCAATGCATGCATGCATGCCTGCAGCTGTTCTACTTATTACACAGAGCTTAGCTCCTTCCCCAGTGCATCCATCGCATGTTAACCTAATGCCGCTGACACTTGCGCCTGGTGCAAGTCCCCGGCGACCGATCTCCATCATCTGTTGTGTGACTGCCCCTGCCTTTGCCCCTTCTGGACAGAGGTTACCCGGAAGATCTCTAGAGGCCAACCATGACTGCATACTTGGGAGGGCAGAGCATTTGGTATTCATCATCGGATGGAAAAAATACAAGACAGCAGCCCATTTCACTGATCTAGCCTTTGCACTAGTACAATGGACAGTAATGATGAAATGGAAAAGTGTATAACCTCCCAATAGCATGACTTATAGGGCCACAATGGCAAAGTAGGATGGGCTGAAACAGCTGCCCTTCACAGAGAGAAGGCCAGGGGCCTCAGCCCCCGCCCTATATCCCCAACAAGGGATTATCTATTATCCAGGTTTTTGAATTTTGGGTTCAACAGATCCTCCTCAAGATCCAACACAATAAGGTGCTGACCCTCTCCTCAGCCTCACCATTCATACATACCCTGCCTAGCTACATGACATGACACTTCGTCTAAACGTCCGACACTTTACATGGGCTTGGAGAGAGTTGATTCCTTCCTATACTTTCCACAAGATGGCCAGCAGATGGGACTCTAGGCCCCTACCTTGGTCTATCAATGCAGAGCCCTAAACCCCTAGGCCAGGTACCATGTATACCCGCGACCAATGTTTCAAACTCCCCATATGGTCCTCCTCCATGTCAAATTGAGGGTACTTTTTGCCCCAAAACCAGTGGTGACCGCCTTTAATACAGTTGCAGATACGCTTGAATCTTCATCCGTATTAATTAATTGAAACTCCTTTTATACCATGTTTTTTCCACACTGTGGCTTTTATACTTTCAGCTTTCCATGCAAGGAAATGCAATTTCCAACATTTCTCATGTCCAAGTGGGCCATCCGAACCCATTCAAAGAACACATAAAAAGGCAACGTTCATCAAAAGCAGTTTAATATAACCCAATGCATTTCGGGCCCCTCAGGGCCCTTCGTCAGGGGTAACTGTAAATGAACAATAGGACATGTCATTAAAACCCAAACCCTCGAAACCAAAACATTGCACATTGTCAATAAAGTTACATTTACTCAGCATATTTCACCTAACACCAAATTCTTCATGAACTTTCAGTTAATATCCCCCTTCTTTTTATGGCCTCTTTATTGTAACTACATTCGCCTCAGTTGATAGTTCTCATCCTTGACTCTCAACACCTTCCTCCCTCAGGTGTTCCCTACATACTTACCCTTCTTTACTGCATAATCCTTAACCCTAATGATTCAACCATCTCATTATCAGTTTCCTTCTCTCTAGTGTCTGTACATATTTTTTTAGTTTAGTTCATTACGTGCCGTTTGGGCTTGGCATGTCACCAGTGAGCATGCCAGATGATGAATCGAGTGGTTTAAATTTGCGTTATAGATTGAGAAATATTAGAGTGCAACCCTCTTATGTGTGACATCCTACTACTCCCCCACAAATATTTTGGGTTCCCCTTGCCCTCCCCCAAAGGTCCCCCTCTACCTGGTTAGCTGGTGTTACGCTCCCTGTACATGGAGATTGAGTCTCTATATACCATGGATGAGCACCCTACTAGACCCCCCACCCTTTTACTACTTTTTTCCTCGCTTCATGTAATCTAACGGGAGGGGAGACACATGCACACTTTTTTATGGACTTTCTTGAAATGGTCCTCCACTGATGTACATTTTTCTTTTGATACCTCGACAAAACTAATAGATATTGATTTTAAAAATGTGATTGTACAGCCCACTGCTTATATTTGTCAAAAAGAGAAGTACTTTAATACACAGTAAAACTAAATACTAAATACTACACAAAAAAATATGAGGCGTCCTTCCTCCTTGACTGGGTGAGCCATCGATTGAGTGACTTTGTCCTCCCTGATTGAGGGGGCAATGTGGTCTGCTTCCGGTTAGAGGTGAGTCTCTTCAGGGTGCCTTAGTACAGCAACAACTGTTTGGGACCAATCTAGCAGGCAGTGCCTCTGCAGCCACACAGTTACTCAGGGACACAGTGACAAGTGCCTCGAGGCAGCAGTTTCACTTCTAGCAGCATATTCCACACAGGCACATGTTGGGTAAGTACCACGGGGCTAGTAATGTTACAAGCCCACTTGGAACCACTGGAACAGGCTTTCACGGCTTTATTCTTCGGTGGTGCACACTACTTGGGCGCATTTGGGGCAAGTACCTTGGCGGTGACTGCAGGGCTGACGGGTGATCTGCTAGGCAGACTTTGCCCGTGTTGCAAATCCTCTGCTTGGAGCACTCCAGTTATGTTTCACGAGTCTCTGTCAGACTGTCCCACAGGGTTTTATGATGTTTCTACGCATTCCGTTGCAACGCATGCCTTTTCTAAGCATGCGTTACAACGCGAATACCACTACCACCGATATGCTTTACAACGAAAATGCCTTTACCACACATAGTTATACAACTATTTTCAACTATGCATGATAATGGCATTTTCTTTGTAAATGCTTTTTTCGATCCCTGCCCCAATTCCTTATATGTTCCCTAAAATCATTAAAAGTTAGTATAAGTAAAAAAAAATTCTCACAGTTTTTCCTAGACGGTTTTCTCCTTCTTCAATGTTAAGTGGTCCCTTTTCTATTTTTTTGTAAAGGCAGTACGTGGACGCACTTATGTTATTACATCGTTAGGGAGGCTCGTTTATTTCATGAAGGACGAAAGGCACAAATTATCGTCTTTATGGTAAGAGTTATTTCTGTTTTTAAACTCACTCTTTTTCTTGGGGGGGACCCCCCCACCCAAGCCCCTCAGCCCCCTTTTTAGGTCTCGCGACCTATCGATGCGCGCAAGCGCATCGAGCGTAGCGAGAATTCATGTCGGCGAAAACATCTTCAAACCAAAGGGCTTTCAGCCCCGCGGTTTTCATGCAGTGCCCGTCAACATGCACGCGCATCGCATGCAAGCCCAGCCCAGTCCTCCCCTCATTCACGCCCACCCACCAGGCTCTCCCGCCCCCATCAGGCTTCTCTCCCAATCCGCATGCAAGCCCAGCCCAGTCCTCCCCTCATTCACGCCCACCCACCAGGCTCTCCCGCCCCCATCAGGCTTCTCTCCCAATCCGCATGCAAGCCCAGCCCAGTCCTCCCCTCATTCACGCCCACCCACCAGGCTCTCCCGCCCCCATCAGGCTTCTCTCCCAATCCGCATGCAAGCCCAGCCCAGTCCTTCCCTCATTCACGCCCACCCACCAGGCTCTCCCGCCCCCATCAGGCTTCTCTCCCAATCCGCCTGCCTCCCCTCGCGCATTCACGCCTCCCACCAGGCTTTCCCGCCCCCATCCGGCGTTTCATTTTTTTGTTTCTGGTGCACGTCGCGTTTCTCCTGTCCGAGTGCTCGTTTTGGCTTCCCAGGTCCCAGTTTATTGATCGCCTGTTTTTCCGTTTATCCTGCCCCCTTATCAGTTATTGTGCAGTGCAGCGTCCTGGGAGCTTGTTTGTCTGATCCCCGCTGCGTGGTATGTGCCGTCCGGGACTCCTCTGGCCGAGTCTGTAATGTGAGCTTCCAGGGGTGATTTTGCCAGGGCCTCCTTCCGGTCTGTTAAGCCCTCTTCACCTGCACTTCCGCCCAGCCCGCTGTGTACTGGAAGCCGCTGCTCACTGTTGCGATGCAGGCCGCTGATCTCTTCCAATCGCGCTATGCGTTCCCGTCGTCGGTTCGTTCCTGGATATCTGGTGCATCAAGCAGGCATGCATTCCTGAATCAACACTGCATGACCCAGTTTGTGGTAATTGTACCCACTTTGAATTCTCCCAGCTCTGCCCAGAAGAGAAACGTTTTCCTTTCAAACTGATTTGCCCTGTGCAGTTCTATTCACTTTAATCCTAAATGTGAATTCCTGCTTGCATACAATAATATTGTATTTGTGCACACAAACGAAATGGATGTGTTCCTAAAAAGCAGGGAATACATACATGAAATAAATGCACATTTGAATCGTTCATTAAGGATAAAAGCATATTTGGAAATTAATTTGCCAGAGTGCCTGTGTCAACCAGGGAGGCCTTGAGGACAAATAGCTGGGCTTTCAGAAACTTGATCCCAAACACGACTTGCTCATAATATGAATGTCTCTTTTTATGAGTGCCTAAGTTCATTGTGTTTTGTGGCTCACCCTCAACCCCCCACTCACCCTCACTCACCCTCAACCCCTCACCCTCACTCACCCTCAACCCCTCCCCCTCACTCACCCTCACTCACTCACTCACCCTCACTCACCCTCAACCCCTCACTCACCCTCACTCACCCTCACTCACCCTCACTCACCCTCACTCACCCTCACTCATCCTCACTCATCCTCACTCATCCTCACTCACCCTCAACCCCTCACCCTCACCCACCTCAACCCCTCACCCTAACTCACACTCACTCCTCACTCACCCTCACTCATCCTCACTCACCCTCAACGCCTCACCCTCACCCACCCTCAACACCTCACCCAAACTCACACTCACCCTCACTCACCCTCACGCTCACTCACTCTCACTCACCCTCAACCCCTCAATCACCCTCAACACCTCACTCACCCTCAACACCTCACTCACCCTCAACTCCACAGTCACCCTCACACGCACTCACCCTCAACTCCTCACACTCACACACTCACACCCCCTCACCCTCACACCCCATCAGCCTCACACCCCCTCACTCACACTCACACAAACTCAATGACAATAACTCACACTCAGACTCACACACCCTCACGCTCACACACCCTCACCATCACACCCCATCACCCTCACACCCCCTCACTCACACTCACTCACACTCAATGACAATACCTCACACTCACCCTCACTCACCCTCAACGCCTCCACCTCAACTCCTCACCCGCACTCACCCTCAACACCTCAATCACCCTCAACACCTCACCCTCAACACCTCACCATCACTCACCCTCAACACCTCACTCACCCTCAACTCCTCACTCACCCTCAACACCTCACTCACCCTCACTCTCACTCATCCTTACTCACCCTCAACACCTCACCCTCATCTACGCAACGCCACTCATCTACTAAAAGACACTCAACTACGCAACGCCACTCAACTACGCAATGCCACTCAACTATGCAACGCCACTCAACTACGCAACGACACTCAACTACGCAACGACACTCACACATGCAACGCCACTCACACATGCAACACCACTCACACATGCAACGCCACTAAACAACGCAACACCACTCAACTACGCAACGCCACTCAACTACGCACACATGCAACGCCACTGCCACATGCAACGCCACTCACACATGCAACGCCACTCACACTGCCAACGCCACTCACACAGGCAACGCCACTCACACAGGCAACACAAATCACACAGCCAACGCCTCACACACAGGCAACACCTCTCACACACGCAACGCCACTCACACACGCAACGCCACTAACACACGCAACGCCACTCACACACGCAACGCCACTCACACACGCAACGCCACTCACACACGCAACGCCACTCACACACGCAACGCCACTCACACACACAACGCCACTCACACACGAACAACACTCACGTTGCCAATAGATCGCGCAGTACGACAGGTGGAACTATTACAATGGCAAATAACAATGCCTTTCACTGTTGTTATCATTTAGAATACATAAAGGGCTTTGTCATTTACACAACCAATAGCTCAAACTTTCCTACTGCGAGACCTATTGGCAACGCCAGTGCTTGTTTAATTATACCTTTACCACACATTCCTTTACTACGTATTTCAAAGTAAAGAAATGCGTGGTAAAGGCTTTTTACGTGCTAACCACGCATGCGTTGTAAAGCATGCGTGGTTGAGTGGAGCATGAAAACGGCCGCGGTGTAGTGGCTGTTTCCCGTCCCACAGCACCAGCATCATCTGCTCTTTCCTACAACAGCAGTCCACTCCTGCAGGGTTGGCTTGCGCCTTTCCCTCTTCTTCCATGCAGGATCCTGCAGATTTTCCAGAACAAGGGACCAGCTCTTCTGTAAGGTTAGTCTCCAAGTGGTGCCCTCATAACTCTGGGGAGCTGGCTATCAGACAGACACCTCCACTGGGTACTCTGCAGAACAACCCCATCTTGGTTGAAGAGAACTTGGAACTTGAACAACAAGTGGGTCAACAGCTCACACACCTTTTGGGGTACAGCAGACAGACATTTCTCTGGACTTCCAGAACCAGTTTGGGTTGGTTTTTCTTTCATGTGTTTTTGTCAGACTGTCTCCTAGCCCCTTAAGTGCTGCCGCCGGCCAACGGTCGTCGCGAGCACTACCTTGCCAGTGCTGCGCACGACCGTTGGCCGACGGGCCAGCATTCGTTCTTTGAACGTTCAGCACTGGGCGCTGAACGTTCGACGCTCCTATGAGGCTAGACTCGGCCTTTGTTCATAGTTCTTCTTCTCACAGCAGGATCATTCAGTACCCTCAACAGAGGCACACAGAAGAGTGAATATTTTGCACGGAAAAATCACAGCCATACCCGACAGTAGAAGAAAGACCTGAGGCTGGCCCTTTGTAGCTGCCCTTCAAACTGTGACAAGAGCCACTGCAGTCCCCCCTTCACCTCTACCAGACACCAAATGACACTATTTAAGAAGGCTAATCAACCGCTCTCTGCAGCAAACGTTTTTCATTGAATTTCTACTTGGAGCTTGCCTACTTATTCCCAACTTCAGTGTGTAGCTCCCCTCCCTTCAGATTCATTAGTGTCAGAAATATACTACCACTGTCTAGGAAAGTAACTTCACCTCCATCTTGTGCACATAATCAGGATAGCAGCTTCCAAAGGGGTACCCACTGCCCTCCTTCACTTTAATTCACTCAGATATGCACACATGCATTCACACATGTAGAGGTTCACCTGTAACAGGGGACCTTCACACAAGTTGGCTGCCATGGTATGCAGCCACCACTGCACTATACGCTAGAAGCTAAGGGAGGAACAGTAGTCCTTTGTCACTATGTAGAGCTCGCTTGGAATACCCCTCTAGGTCTACGGCTGAACTCACATCCAAGGACAGAGGTGTGGCTCACTGGTTAGAGGAGGCAGACCTGGAACCAGAGGTCAGCCCGGGACCAGGGTTCAAATCCCAGCTTGGCGGGGTCTTGAGTCCTAAAATGTCCACGGACTTGACAATTCTCGCTCCGGTGCCTACTCGATTCATGGGTTCACACTCTGCAACTCTGGGCAATAGCTTGCTTAAATCCCCACAACGGCCCCTCGCGGTGGGATGCCTGGCTTTCACCTTGTGGATACCCTGCCAGGGTTATCTCACAGGGGAATACCAGGACGGGTTCCCTAAGCAAGCGCTTAGATACCGGGTCGGTGATTTGCGCTATATAAATACATGCACATGCACATTTAGTTTTAAACCTTTATGCACATGTTAGATAGGTGTGAGGCGGGGGCCAAAAATGCAAAAGCCCAGTTACCAAATATTTACAGTTGGACACTCTGGGGAGGGAACATGACTGTACACCACATATGGAACAATCCTTTCCCAACATCAGGACTGATCAAGTAAGACACCAGAGGGAGTGGTGAGCAGGCCTGGGCGTGAAATTCCGCTCTGCTTGCGGAGATTGCAGAGTTTTCCCACTTTACGCCCCATATAGCGCACAGAGTTCTGAAAAACTATGCTTCGCATAGCGGAGCAGAGTTTTTTCCATGCTCATGCTCGCCAACATTAAGTTTGTGAGCGGTAGCGAGGAAAATCTTACTCCAGACCACCTCCCAGCGAGATTTCTCTACGTGGGCAGTTACAGGTAGCTTCCACCGCTCACGTTAAGAAACCTTCTGTTCGCGTTGAGGAAGGTACAGCTCGAGTAGAAAATCTACTTGAGCAGCAGAAAGAAGCAGCGCCCTCTTGCACTGTTTATGGTGCTGTTCGCTCTGATTTACCAGCCCGGGACAAAGGCCTGGTGCTAAAAATCTTCGCAAACAGCCTGACCTAATGCACTCCACCACTTGCAGAACTCCACATTGCACAGCTGTGTTTTTCTGCGAACTCCGCACAGGCCTAGTGATGAGCCATATTACTAGTTCTGCTTCTTGGTTGCAGGTTGAAATTACCTACATGAGAATTACTCTGCCTGCAGCATTGTGCAGACAAGGATCAAGCACAACTTTTGAAAAGGTTTAAGATATTAAATATAAATTGGCCTGATTCACAAAGGGCCTCTGCACTCTACAGTCATGGAGTAATCTCCGCACCCATGCGGAATCTCCACAAAGGGAATTCGCATTGCGGAGATTCCGTCATCAGTGCGAGATTCCCCCACAACTGCAGCGCCTCTGCCAGGTGTTCGGAGGCTCTTTATGAATGACGCCCAAATATGTTTTAAACTGCTGAACTCATACTATACACCTGCATAGAGAGACATGACGTCACATAGCAAATCAGCCAAATAGGAGTCCCTTTATCTTGAGCTGCATAGAATTAATGGAATTATGAGTATTCAATCTGTGGCATATCTTATTTTCTTGACTTGGTCAAGTCGTTTCAAGACTCACATATTCTTTCTAATACCTTATGGTAGTCCATTAGGACATGGGTGTCATCAGAGTGCATTTGGCTTTGGAGGCCATGGTCAGGAATAAGATGACCTTGGGTTAGCATCAAGGTGTTCAACCATAGGTGGCTGATGCCTATGGAAATATGCAGGTGGTATATATATATGCATTTTTCATTCTATTCTCTTCACCCATCGCTCATGCCATCCTAGTCAACTATAAGGAAGTCTTTAAGTGTTTTAAGTGATTTGGCTTCAATAACTTGATCACGCTTGCATGCACTGCCGATCAGTTGGAAATGTTCAAGGCAGTAGCAATCGTCCATAAAAGACCACAGCTTTTCCTAAACAATTGTTATATAGAAGTGGTTAATGACTCAACATCATAATTGTTGTCATGAATGCTAAGTTAAAAATTGTGTAGTAATAATTGATGGGCTCATCACCATCAAAGCCTTGATTATAAGTGGGCTGAAGGGGGTGTTTGAGGTGCTTACTGTACCTGTAGAATCCAGTATTGATGCTTGCAGTGTTCACTGGATGCAGTAAATAAATCCATCTGCGATTTCTCCTGGGGTAAATGGTGTTACTTGAGAATTGTGGCGCTTTCAGCACCAGTTTCCTCATATATTGGAATATACTACATGTTTGTCACCTAGGAAAATCTCACTAGGTGTGACCTGCTGAAATTTACCAGGGGAATATTGTGGAGTGCAGTAATTACCTCTGTACATGGATTTCCACAATTCATAGATGTTGGTAGGCCTAGGCAAAGTGGGCAATTGCCCAGTGCCCCCAACTTCCAACGTGTCCCCTGAGAAAGTCAACTTTCTCTCCATTTGACCTTGGTCTCTTCTGCCTTTACCTCTTACTCTGTCTCTATCTACCTGGAGTCATCTTCAGGATTTATGAGCATATTTAACTCTTTTGTTGTGATTCTGAAATGTTAACATATAATTCACTATTGTTTGGCATGATGATAAATCATGCTTTTATGATGATAAAATAGCAGGAAATGGGTACAAAAATTCAAAGTTGTTGAAATGGGGCCCCCGAAATAAGTCATGCACCGGGCCCGCATCTCCTTAAAATGACACTGCCTCTTGTTGCGCATATAGAGTTGTGCAGGGCTTGCAGTTTGGTGGCCCACTTGTAGTCAGGGCCTTTCTGTATCTCTCCTATCGAATAGCCATGCTGTTTGCTGCTTTGTCTTAGGTATGGTGTATCTTTCTTATAGAATAGCCATGCTGGTTGTTGCTGTATCTTAGGTATGCTGCTTCTTTTTGATACAATAGCCATGCTGTTTGCTGCTTTGTCTTAGGTATGGTGTATCTTTCTTATCGAATAGCCATGCTGTTTGCTGCTTTGTCTTAGGTATGGTGTATCTTTCTTATAGAATAGCCATGCTGGTTGTTGCTGTATCTTAGGTATGCTGCTTCTTTTTGATACAATAGCCATGCTGTTTGCTGCTTTGTCTTAGGTATGGTGTATCTTTCTTATCGAATAGCCATGCTGTTTGTTGCTGTATCTTAGGTATGCTGTATTATTCTTATAGAATAACCATGCTGTTTGCTGCTTTGTCTTAGGTATGGTGTATCTTTCTTATAGAATAGCCATGCTGTTTGTTGCTGTGTCTTAGGTATGCTGTATCTTTCTTATAGAATAGCCGTGCTGTTTGTTGCTGTATCTTAGGTATGGTGTATCTTTCTTATAGAAAAACCATGCTCACTGTTCTGTATCTTAGGTATGCTGTATTCTTCTTATAGAATAGCCATGCTGTTTGTTGCTGTATCCTAGGAATGTTGTATCTTTCACATGCTGACTGTTGTTATAACTTAAGTAATTTAGGTATGCGCGATAGTCATGTGTATACCCAATATATATAGCATAATTTGAAATTGTTTCTGTTTTTCTCTTTCCTGCAGGAATACAATGTCACGTCAATTTACTATGGTATTAGGAGCGGCACTACTAGTGAATTGTACCCAGGGCTACCGTGCCTGTACAACCACAAATAGATTTGCCTTGTTTCAGTCTTGCAACCTCACCCACATTCCTCCTGTGCCCGAAGACATAATGAAATTCTCCTTGAGTCTCAATTATATTTTGGAAGTTAATGCCACATCCTTCCCGCTGTTGGAAAAACTGACTGTTTTAGATCTGGGCACTCAACATACCGGGCGATTGACGGTGAGAAAAGACGCATTCAGAAATCTACCCAACCTTCATGTCTTAGACCTGGGAGGCAACAAAATGCTGCTGCTGGATCCTGATGCGTTCACTGGCTTATACAGATTAACAAGCCTCTTGTTGTACCTTAACAGCCTTGATGGGTCGATTCTGGAAAACGACTATTTCCGAGATCTTGTTTCCTTGGAGCTTGTTGATCTCAGTGGAAACAGCATAACACGCCTAAAGCCTAACCCACTGTTTTACTATCTGCATAGCTTCAGCATTTTGAGCCTAAAGTTGAACAGGATAGGGACTGTTTGTGAAGGAGACCTGCACAGTTTCCAGAACAAAAACATGCAGTTCCTTGATCTCTCAGATAACCATATGTATCCATCAGTCAACATGGACTGGGACAAATGTGGCAATCCATTCAGAAATATTAAGTTTGAGATACTGCTAATGTCTAGTAATGGATTTGATGTCGACAAGACGCAACGTTTTTGTATGGCCATCAAGGGAACTAAATTTATGCACCTGAAACTGACTCACCATACAATGGGTCCAGGGTTTGGCTACAAAAACCTCAAAGACCCTGACATGGAGACATTTATAGGTTTAGCAGAAAGCGAGTTGAAGTTTCTCGATATATCAAAGGGCTATATTTTCTCGCTCAATCCATATGTTTTTGCAAAGCTCTCTCAGTTGGAAACGCTGATAATAACAAATAATAAAGTAAATCAAATACAAATGGACGCATTCTATGGCCTGACTTCTCTTTATACTCTTAACTTGGCAGAAAACCTCCTGGGTGAAATCCATGATTATACATTTAATGGACTTCCTAATGTTACAAACATTGAGTTGGAGAAAAACCACATTGGAATTATCCAGGAGGGTGCTTTCAAACACCTAACAAAATTAAATAATTTAAACCTCAGAGACAATGCTTTGAAAACTGTCGCTTTATTTGCCAAGATACCCTTTATTGAATACATGTTGTTAGGCGAAAATAAAGTGACCGAGTTGCATTTAAAGGTAATCAATGCGTCCTTTATAGATATATCTGGAAACAGACTCAAAGATCTTGGGATTCTTTATGATCTTCTTTCTTCAAATGCTACCTTTATCAAGCACATTATTATGAAACACAATGATCTGTCTCGCTGTTACAAACAGCTTCAGATGCAAAACAATCATCTGGAATACCTTGACCTTGGATCAAATGTGCTGGAGCTTGTTTGGAGTTCAGGACAGTGCCTGGATGTCTTCACAGCCCTGTCCATGCTTCAAGTTCTTCACTTAGACAACAATTATCTTAGGGTCCTACCTGAAAATATATTTTTTGGGCTAACATCTTTAACGAGACTCAACCTCTCCTCCAACAGCCTCACTTACGTACCTCGTAATACTGTTCCTGATAATCTTCGGATCCTTGATTTGTCCAAGAACCAACTTATATCCCCAGACCCAGATATTTTTACCTTCTTGAGTCAATTGGATATAACAAATAACCGGTTTGTCTGCGAGTGTTCGCTGAGCAGACTTATTGTGTGGTTGAATCACAGCAATGTAACACTGACTGGATCCAGAGATGATATTTCCTGCATTTTCCCAAGTACGATGACAGAGGTCCCACTTCATATGATCATAACGGATGACTGTGACGAGGAAAACCTGGAACACCTGATATTTTCACTGTTTGTTTTCACGTCAGTGACCCTTATGCTTCTTATGACATCCGTGATTATTTATGCACACTTTCGAGGATATGCCTTTCTATTGTACAGAAACATAGTCGGCATCCTAATGAATGACCAGAAGCAAGAGGTGGATGATGGCTGCGGCCATAGGTATGACGCCTATTTGTGCTACAGCAGCAAAGACTTTGAGTGGGTCCAGAATGCTTTTCTAAAAAACCTGGACTCACAATATTGTCAAAAGAACAGATTTAATGTGTGCTTTGAGGAAAGAGACTTCATTCCAGGGGAAGATCACATCATCAATATCCGCGATGCCATTTGGAACAGCAGGAAGACAATCTGCATTGTGACAAAGCACTTCCTCCGCGATGGGTGGTGCGTGGAAGCCTTTAACTTTGCCCAGAGTAGATACTATACCGAACTAAAGGATGTTCTCATTGTAGTTGTTGTCGGAGCCCTGTCTCAGTACCAGCTGGTGAAATTTAGACCTATTCGATCATTTGTTCAGCGGCGACAGTATTTGAGGTGGCCAGAAGACCTCCAAGACATTGACTGGTTTTTAAATAGACTTTCAAAAAAGATTCTTAAAGAACAGTTAGTGGAAAAGAAGATAAGCCTGTCAAAAGACACAAATGCATTGGAACTACAAAATATAAGTACAATATCTTAACAGAAGATGCCCATTTCCCTGTCCAAGCCAATCTTTTATTCTCCTTAATTCTCACATTGAATGGTACGCAGTACATGTCAGCAAGGATTACATTATGTTTAAGATGAATTATGGGAGAAGTTGTATGAACTGATTTAGCTTTTCACACATTTCAAGAAAGGCATTGGTTGTCTGTATTCTGTTTAGTTGTCTAAGCTCTGAACCCATATATAGTCTATTGATGGGAACTCATTATTTCTATCCCCCAATACCAACACTCGCTCTCAAATTCTGAATGTGTCGGAGGAGTGGGTGCTACTTATCCCACCGGGTAAACTCCAACACTGTGGGGTTTGGAATTTATCGCTCACAATAAATAGTGCTTTCTAAGTTTTGGGGGAATAACATGCACATTTTGGTACTTAACACACCAATACATTTTATGGTAAATACAGTACAGTCTGGCAGATTTGACCTGCCAAAAATGTAATGAAGAGGGAGGTATTTAACACACCCAGTTATTTACATACCACTGAAGTCAAAATTCTGACACCCTGCGCAAACAAGGGTTGCATAGAGGTTTTACCTAGGTTTACTAATCATTACCAAACACTATCGGCTCTTTCTCCATAAAGCCTTTTTCACTTATGAGTTTATGCTTACTGTGAACTGATCTTGTCATAAAAAAAACCTAGAGAGGTTCGATTTTATTGTTTGTTCATTTAGGTTAAGGTAAATCCTGTGCGAAACGACATGAAAAAAATATATATATACATGTTCATTTACACAGGGGGCTTCTGTCCCCCCTCAATGGACTTCTATTTGGAAACCCCATACTGGGGGAATCGGCTCTCATGGGAACAGTCATATAACAGGCCAAAAATTACAGAAAACAAATAAGTGCCATGGTATTTCACAGAAGGCCACTGCATCTTTCAGCTACACATAGCACCAGACAGTGCTTCCCAGTGCCAGGTACCTAATAACTATCACATTCCAACAAATGTGACAAATTCAACGATTCTACCTCATCCAATAAAAGTATCAGGTTGTTCAGGCTGTGAGAATGGCCTGAGACACCTGGAATTTGTTTTATTATATATTCAAATGTTACACAATGTTGCTGATGTACTCTGCTAAAAAGTTAGACAAACATTGCTGCCATGTGATAGACTGTGGAGATTAGGTGCCAGTGTTATGGAATAAGTGCTGGTGCTTAGCACCGTCAAACAACGGCACAAATTAAGCATCGACACCTTTGGAACCTGTGCCTGTCAACTCCCCAGGCATATTTGTGAAAATGTTTGTAAATCCCACAACGTAGTCAATTTGCACCTGCATGTAGATATAAATCTTAAGGTATACATCGACTAGTTTTTTCGTGAATCTAGCTCTGTGTTTATAATGCATTTTTGCTTGTTCTTACATCGCCAGCTGCTTCATAACCCTTAATTCAAGGGGCTGCTGCATAAATCATATATGTAGGATATATCGTACCTGTGTTTGTCATATATTAGAGAGAGGCCGTATAATGACTCACCATGCATTCAAAGATGTGTAAGTTGATAAAGGGTTTCTAGTGACATGATAATCAGCCAAAAATCCAAAGCAGAAAGTAGTTTTGCACATGCTTCTGCGAGCTTATTATATATATATATATATATATATATATATATATATATATATATATATATATATATATATATATATATATATAGATAGATAGATAGATAGATAGATAGATAGATAGATAGATAGATAGATATTGCAGAGTGGCAGTAACCCCTATGTAGTTATAGTTAGAATTCGGAAAGCATTTTGCGTGCTAATAACTTTGCCACCATTCTATGAATTTCTAGGAAACGCTGTAGACGTTTTTTCTGCATTGGATGATCATTCAAAGCTAATGAAAGCCCTTGAAAATTATGAAAATTAAAAAGGCAGTCCTATAGTTTAGCCCACACTTTATTGTTGTTCTGTCTTTTAAATGGAAATCTATCTTATTACTATTTTTTAAATGTATAGAAAGATATGAGGCAGTATAGCAAACTCTGTAGAGTTACTTAAAATTATTTTTATTGATTTTTATATATAATTTTTAAATGTATGCTGTACAGCTGTATTGTCTTACTATTATTGAGACAGTACCACTGTACTATTGAAATGCAAATAAATATATATAGATATGAAAGAATAATAGTGATTTGCACGCTACGCCACTCTAATCTAGCCTGAAATGTTCTGCTTCACACTCCCAGCATCTGTAAGTGCAACTGTGGTAGAGCTCCACAGCACTGACTTTGTTTAATGACCCTGAAGGGCATGACTGCAGTGTGTGCACTGGTGAGAAGCCTCTGCTCTCTATTCCTCAAGCACTCATGAGGCCTCTGCTCGCCACACCTCATTCATCCATGAAAGGCTTCGGCTCTACACACTTCATGCACCTGTGAAAGGCCTCTGCTCTCCTCTCCTTATGTGCCTGTGAGAGTCCTCCACTCTCCACTTCTGATATGCCAGTGAGAGGCCTCTGCTCTCCACACCTCATGTGCCTGTGAGAGGCCTCAGCTCTCCACCTCATGCTCCAATGAGAGACCTCTGCTCTCCACTCCTCATGTTCCATAAGAGGCCTCTGCTCTCCACACCTCAAGCGCCAAAGAGAGACCTCTGCACTCCACTCGTCATATGCCAGAGAGAGGCCTCTGCTCTTCACACCTCATGCGCCAATGAGAGACCACTGCACTCCACTCATGTGCCAGAGATAGGCTTCTGCTCTTCACACCTCATGCGCCAATGAGAGACCTCTGCTCTTCACACCTCATGCGCCAATGAGAGACCTCTGCACTTCACTCCTCATGTGCCAGAGAGAGGCTTCTGCTCTTCACACCTCATGCGCCAATGAGAGACCTCTGCACTTCACTCCCCATGTGCCAGAGCGAGGCTTCTGCTCGCCACTCCTCATGTGTCAGAGAGAGGCTTCTGCTCTCCACACCTCATGCGCCAATGAGAGACCTCTGCACTTCACTCCTCATGTGCCAGAGAGAGGCTTCTGCTCTCCACTCTTCAAGCACGTATGAGTGGCCTCTGCTCTCTACTCCTCATGTGCCAGTAAGAGTCCTCTGCTCGCCAATTTTCCTCATGCACCTGTGAGAGGCTTCTTCTCTCCACGCCTAGTGACCTCTTCAATCCTCATTTGCTGGTGAGAGGCTTCTGCTCTCAACTCCTCATGTGCCAGTGAGAGGCTTCTTCTCTCTACGCCTCTTATGCTAGTGTGCTCTCTATTCCTCATGTGCCAGTGAGAGTCTCCTTCTCTGTACGCCTCATATGCCAGTCTGCTCTCCACTCGTCATGTGCGAGTTAGTGGCCTCTGCTCTCCAATCCTTATGCACCTGTGAGAGGCCTCTGCTTTCCATTCCTCATGTGCCACTGAGAGGCTTCTCTCCACGCCTCATATGCTAGTGAGAGGCCTCTGCTCCCCACGCCTCATATGTCAATGAAAGGTGTCTGCTCTCCACGCCTCATGTGCCAGTGAGAAGCGTCTGCTCTCCACTCCTCATATGCCAGTGAGAGGCGTCTGCTCTCCACTCCTCATGTGCCAGGTAGTGGCCTCTGCTTTCCACGCCTCATATGCCAGTGAAAGGCCTCTGCTCTCCACTCCTCATGTGCCAGTGGGAGGCATCTGCTCTCCACTCCTCATATGCCAGTGAGAGGCATCTGCTCTCCACTCCTTATGTGCCAGTGAGAGGCCTCTGCTCTCCACTCCTTATGTGCCAGTGAGAGGCATCTGCTCTCCACTCCTTATGTGCCAGTGAGAGGCCTCTGCTCTCCAATCCTTATGCACCTGTGGGAGGCCTCTGCTCTCCACTCCTCATGTGCCAGTGAGAGGCTCCTTCTCTCCACTCCTCATGTGCCAGTGAGAGGCTTCTTCTCTCCACGCCTCATATGCCAGTGAGAGGCGTCTGCTATGTACTGCTCATGCGCCAGTTAGAAGCCTCTGCTCTCCAATCCTTATGCACCTGTGAGAGGCCTCTGCTCTCCACTCCTCATCAGCCAGTGAGAGGAATCTGCTCTCCCCTCCTCATGTGCCAGTGAGAGGCCTCTGCTCTCCACTCCTCATGTGCCAGTTAGAGGCGTCTGCTCCCCGATCCTCATTCACCTGTGAGAGGCCTCTGCTCTCCACTCCTCATGTGCCAGAAGAGGAGTCTGCTCTTCACACCTCAAGCGGCAATGAGAGACCTCTGCACTTCACTCCTCATGTGCCAGAGAGAGGCTTCTGCTCGCCACACCTCATGCGCCAATGAGACCTCTGCACTTCACTCCTCATATGCCAGTTAGAGGCCTCTGCTCTCCAATCCTTATGCACCTGTGAGAGGCCTCTGCTCTCCACTTCTCATGTACCAGTGAGAGGCTTCCTCTCTCCACGCCTCATATGTTAGTGAGCTCTCCATTCCTCATGTGCCAGTTAGAGGCCTCTGCTCTCCAATCCTTATGCACCTGTGAGAGGCTTCTACTCTCCTCTGCTCATATGCCAGTGAGAGGCTTCTACTCTCCGCGCCTCATGTGCCAGTGAGAGGCGTCTGTTCTCCACTCCTCATATGCCAGTGAGAGGCGTCTGCTTTGCACTCCTCATGTGCCAGTGAGAGGCTTCTACTCTCCACGCCTCATGTACCAGTGAGAGGCTTCCTCTCTCCACGCCTCATATGTTAGTGAGCTCTCCATTCCTTATGTGCCAGTGAGAGGCGTCTGTTCTCCACTCCTCATGAGCCAGTTAGAGGCCTCTGCTCTCCAATCCTTATGCACCTGTGAGAGGCCTCTGCTCTCCACTTCTCATGTACCAGTGAGAGGCTTCCTCTCTCCACGCCTCATATGTTAGTGAGCTCTCCATTCCTTATGTGCCAGTGAGAGGCGTCTGTTCTCCACTCCTCATGTGCCAGTTAGAGGCCTCTGCTCTCCAATCCTTATGCACCTGTGAGAGGCCTCTGCTCTCCACTTCTCATGTACCAGTGAGAGGCTTCCTCTCTCCACGTCTCATATGCTTGTGAGCTCTCCATTCCTCATGTGCCAGTGAGAGGCCTCTGCTCTCCACTTCTCATGTGCCTGTAAGACTCCTCTGTCACCCTTGAGAGGTAGGTCAACCACACCAAGCATGAAAAGGTCTACAGGTGGGAAAAACCTACCTACGTCCAACAAGGGGTTTCTTAAATGTGTATTAAATAGTATTGTCAGCTAAACATATACCTAAGTAATGTTACAAATGTGTTTTATAAAGAAATAAATACATGTTATAGTGTGTGTTAGTGTGCAAGATATCATTAATTTAGTGTGCTGGATTTTTGCATTGTTTCCTCAAGCATAGATTTTCAGTAGCATTAATTAGCCATTTAAATGCATAAGTTCAGTGCTGCCACCTGCAGGTAGAATTCGCACTTGAACCTCAACCTGTTTATATGATCTAGTGGGGAATGATTCCGGGCTCCAAAGGTTTGTTCCAGAGTATACTATAGTTCTCATTGGCAAGTAAACTGATGTATACATTATAATCGATATGTTCTCTGCTTCCCCTAATTACTCTAGTTAAATAAAGATGTCTTTTATAGCTGGGGCAAAGTCAGCAATGTTCGAAAAGCTAAGTATTAGCCGGAGGACCACAATAATGCACTGCACAGTGGGCACGCACCTTATGCATCCTGCAGTGTCTTTGGAAACATGCTGAGTCTTTCTGTGTTTTACTATACCTGTCTGACCTCATGCATTCGGTTTAGAATCTACAGACCGAATATAGTTTCTGAGATACTCCAAACAAGCTATTGTGCAAGCCTCAGATTTAACCCTCACTTTAGCAAATCAATCCTGCATGCCAAATATGTTAAAACTGGATTGTGGGAAAAGAGCGAATTGCGAAAGGCGCGCTTTTAGCTGTAAAATTGTTGCTTTATTGCTGAGAGCGAGGACATTGCCACCCTTCTACCTCAGGGTCTTACACACAAATAGAAATCTCTAAATGTGAGACTAATCTATGGGTATCACTATGAGAGAGCGCAATTTGAATGCAGAATATATCGTAACCATATTTAGACGTATATTTTATAAACGTAGGAATGAAGCGTATATCGTAATATAAAGTTGACAATTATGACATAAAAGCCAACGAATGTGATAACATGTTATAGGAAATGTAAATATATGCATTGGATTTAGAAGGCCTGTATATGTAGGAGTGTAGAAATGCTTATGAAATGTAGAACGTACACAGTAGGATTCGCGTATATGTGTAACTCTAAATAGGAGAAGCGGCGAGAACTGTAATATGGAAAAGCATAAACATAGAGAAATGTAATGTAAAGAAATGCAGGGAACGTATGTGATAATGTAACCAAGGAGAATGCATAAGTCATATTCTATACAGTTGTATTCTATATATATATGTCTGATGTAGAAGGTATTTAAGTATAACTAGGGCTTTTGATAAAGTACGAATATATAAATGTATGCCAAAGGTTATACTGTGTAGAAGGTTTCTGTAGGAATGCTGGAAGAGTTTAGGTCATTTGTGTTTGTAACCTGACTGACCAAGAGTTCGAAGGAGCATGGTCACAAGAATGTAATTTGGAGGGTTTGGAGAAGTCGTAAATAGTTTGATGTGGACATGAGAGCCGAGAAGTCTAGCACTTGTTAGATTTAAGGTGACAATGCCGGACGGAATTTGTTGCTCGAACGTGAGGAGAGGCATATGTTGAAGTGGACTATGTTTTGACAAGACCATTCACATGATCTAGAAGGTTAAGAAGTGTACAGATAAGTTAAGGCCTTGTCCAAGTTACTATGACACTTGAGCCGAAAGAGTCAATAAATGTCGACGATGAGATGATGAAGATGACATCGAAAGGAGAAGGGTCAACTTGACGGACGACGTAAGGAATGGACCAATGGAAGAAGCAGGAAGTTGACATCATCGGGGGAAGTCCGTGGTGGGCGTCAAGGGGCGTTCCACCCACACTGTGATTGTGTATTTTAGGGACAGCACCCCGGGGAGGAGAGCAGAGTCATCAGCAGAGCAATTAGCATTAGGCTAAGGCGAGAGCAAAGCGAAGGGTAAATGCCTTGAGCAGATGCGCTGAGATATCAGAGCGCAAAGGAGCAGTAGGCCGAGGACCCTTAGAGAGCGGATGGGTAGGCAGATAGGGTACTGCTTCTGAAACTTAAGATTTCCTTTAGAGGCCAAGAGAGTTTGAACTTCTTTGGGAGTCAAACTGCTGACACCTTTTTAGGGAAGAAATTTGCGAAGTAGGGTTGTCACATAGCATAGAGTAGGGACAGATTAACTCGATTATTGTTTTTGTCTTACTGCAGATGACGCAGAAAGAACCACTTCACACCGAAGCTTAAAGCGACAGATATTGTAACTGATTTGTATTTTGTATACTTTGAGATTTTATCCTGAGTGGATTATATCGTATTCAAATTAATCTTTATATAAACTCTTAAAACTCTATCAGTTGTAAGTGGTTCTTCCGAGTGGCGTCAGTTAATGGGGTTTGTCTAACCAAGGCGGGGGTGGTCCTTTCCTCAATGACAGATATAAGCGGTCCAAAACAGATGAATGGGATTCTTTATTAAATTTATCATAATCATAAATTGATATCAAAATCTCGTTCCCCGCAGTTGGTAGCAGAGTATGATGGTTATCTTCTTGAGGAAGACGACCTAGGCCAGGTTAGTTTACCCCAAGGTCCCTAGTCATCGTCGACCAGAAGAAGAATCGCAGCCGAAGACACGGTGCTGATGGTGCGTCGAGAGAAAAGCAGCAGAACCGGTCGAGAGTGAGTATAAGGGTCATGCGTTGTAAGATTGCGGTGTTTTATGTTGTTCCTGTGTTGTAATGTCAAGCGGAGTTGAATGCCTGTAGTGTGATTGAGGGAAGGTTGTGAGCGCGCGCAACTGGATGAAATCTTATGTCCAGAGGACTTAAGTGGTTCGGGTGTATCGAACACCCAGAGTAATTTGTCTACCATTGAAAGGGGGTCATGAGGTACCATTGATTTCCCGACAGACCGATGATAGGGGGAGCGTATGTGTGAGTGAATGAGTAACGGACGCTGGTCGTACGTTTACTGAGTGTAAGTAACCTATCAGTTGAGGCAAGTGTCCGACCGTAAGAGGAAAGACGCTGTGCCAGTTGAGGTAGCAATTACAGTTAGACTGTGGCCGTACAGTCAGAGAAAAGTGATCGCTTGGACGGAAGTAGTCATTTTTCAGTGTATGAATGAAAACGCATGTGAGATCGTGAGACGAGCTGAGAAACGAGGGAAGCTGCTGAAGGGAAGTGACGTCAGCGTAGAGCCGCGCTGAGATTGGTCGATTGGTGTAGAACCGTGCCGAGATAGGCTGAATAGCGAGAGTCGCACAGGGATTGGTGGTTGTCATCGGGACGTAAACGAGGAAGAAATAAGTAAGAAATATCATACGTGATCAAAATGAAGTGTTTTAAGGGGTTAGGAAAAATCTTTAAAAAGAAAAGGAGAAATTTACATGCCGGAGAAGAAGCTCCACCAGAAGGCACACCAGCATATTATATGGCAGTAAATGTAGGCTTACATTCAATATTGTGGATTTCCGAGTGGCACAGGCTAACTGAAGGGCAAAAAGAACTGGCGTTTCCAAGATTCGGAACGTTTAAATTAGAAGTGTTGAATCAACTGAAGGCGACAATGCTTTCAAAGAAACCTCTACCGAGGCCAACACAATTTGAAGCTCTTGGTGTGTGGTTTAGAACAGCACACGAAAGGGGCGTAAAGAGGCGCCAAGAAAGAGTGAGAAGATCGGTAAAGGCGGTGCAGGAAGCTAAATGGGACGATGAAGCTAAGAAATGGAGGGTGCAGAAGATAGAAGCAGATAAACTGTACCCGATGTTGGAAGTTGCGGGGGAAAAGAAACCTCTAGAACAGGAAGATGAGGAAAGCGAGTCGGAGGAGGAACTGCTAGAGAGGCTATTGACAGACAGACCACCTCCATACAGTGGGGAACTTGCAAGTCCCATATTACCGCAGACAGACAGAACTAGGTGGGGGGAATATAAGTCGATCCCAGTAACAGAGTGGGACGCTACCAAGGCTGAGGAGATACCCCAAATTAGTTCAGAACAGAGAGTAGTGGGAAGATTTGTGGTCCAGAAGGCTCCAGAGACGCAATGCGCTAGGTCGTACCAAATGCCGGACGCTTTACAGGTCCCGGTCACCATAGGCCCTATTGTGTCAATCTACAACCCGGAAGGGGTCCAGCAGGATGAACAGGCACGGTGGGACAGTGAAGGAGCAGAGAATAGGAATGCCACAATGAATACCCACAGGCAAATACGAGCACCAATAAGTCGGAGTACCCCATTAGATTCTACAACGGGTCCCAGAGTAGAACAGCGAGGTCGAAGAGGGTCAATGGATTTGAGGGGTCCTAAACCAAAAACCCATAAGGAATTAAGGGAATATCTGAGAGAATGGGACGCTGCCGAAGAAGCGCGGAATAGAAGTTTAGAAACGGGATCCGAGTGGAGAGAGCAGGATAACAAGATTCTCTCTCATTGTGGAGCGGGGGAAAGCAGCCCCGAGTGGGAGAGAGGAAGTCAAGAAAGCAGAAGAGACATTTGTCCTACTGATAACAGCAATAGGTTAATGTGCGAAGATAGGAGCGCAGGGGGTGGCGAAGTGCCTCGCGTCACCTTCAGTGAAGGGGAACGTAGGACACAGGAGTACCGGAATACCTTTAGGTGCACACACCATGCCCCGGGTGAGGAAGTGGGACATTGGAGTCACGGAAACATGGAGAGTCGCGAAGCATCTCGACATGCATCTGGTGATAGCGGTCGGAGTCATGAAAATATAGGGAGTCGCGAAACGTCTCGCCATCCATCCGGTGATCACGAAAGAGATCGCGGGAGCATGGGGAGCCATGAAGGTCCTTATCGTTTATTAAGCGACACCAGACAATCAGCAGGTTATAATGGATTAGAGCAGAATGGTGAATCCTATCTCATAGCTGGAGAAACCGAGCCTAGAAGACGGAATGTAGGGTTGGAGGATAGAGCATTATTCCACCATACCCCACGCGAAGACGGAAAGGCTTGGGATCTCGAGGGGTGGGAACGAAGAGAAGGAAGCAGAGCTCCTCATAACTCACCTGTGCTCAGGCGTAGGGCGCATAGTGGAGGTGAGAGAGAGATGAGAGAAGAACACAGAACTGAGATGCTGAAAGCGGAAATAAAAGCAAAACGACTTGACGTAATGAGTTTGAAGGCAGATCTGGATGAATTGATTGACGGTACAGTGTCATTAGAGAGATTAGCCTCGTATACACCAGATGAGATACTGTTCTTATCGAAAGATATTACTCGAAGAGCGAGGTCAGCTCATGAGAACTTATCTAATTTGGCCAACAGGTACATGGTAGACCTGTCACGAACTAGGGCTTTACAGAGCAACCATAGGCTAACTTGCACGGATCAGGATTTGGATGATCGTAGAACGATCGCGCTAAAGGTTCACATAAGGGAATTGATCATAAGTATCAGGATATGGAAAGATTTGGATAGATGGGAGGAAAGATGGTCCAAGAAGGGCTCCGTTAGACGGAGTGTGCTTGAGAAGTCCCAGGACGCAGACTTGATGCGAATGGAAGCCTTCCCGTTGCGAGAAATCGCGAATGGAAGCTACGTTCATGTGCCCTGGAGTAGGGGGGATTTGGCGGCATTTACCAATTCCTTCCCAAAGCTTAGGGATAATCCTGTTGAGTGGTATAAGCAGGTAGAAAGATTCGTGAAGATCTCGAAGGTACTGTGGATCGATTTGAACACACTGTTCGATATCGTAGTACCCGGAGACTTGTGGACGGCGTGCAAGCTTAGTGTTGAATGGCCTACTTGCGAGCCACCGAGAGATACTCGGACAAATGGTCCATCACTAAGAGTCATGGAAAAATATGAAAGGGTAATAACATGGCTAAAAGAGAAAGTGCCGGTGCAAGACATAGACTGGGTAAAGATAGATCGAACTACTCAGGAGCCGAAGGAGACAGTTCATGAGTTTTATGAGCGATTGCTGAAAGCATTCAAGCAGTACAGCGGGTTAGATGTCATGGATCCCAAGGATATAGGACAGTTTGTTTCAAAGTTTGTCCTCGGATTGAGACCAGAAATATGCCTAATGATCCAGCAGCATCTGATCTGTTGGCAAAACAAACCTTTAGACGAGATCCTGAGATACGCAAGGTATTGTAGTGACGAGATAGACTCTAAGGCAAAGAAGCTTAAAGAAAAATTAATGTTAGTGCAAATGCAAGCTGCTGGGAAGGATAAACAGCGGCAGCAGGGAACAGGAACGCCGGCAAAGAAACAGAATAATCAGAGCAGAGATGAGGAAGAAAGACCAAGACCGAGAATGGATATCGCAACACTGAAAAAGACGACAAGATGCCATCAGTGTAATGAGGTGGGACACTGGCGACGCGAGTGTCCTTACAATGTTGAGTCAGGGGAATTAGAACAGGAGGAGGAGGAGGTGCAGCACAACGTGGTTAAGGGAGCCACAGTCCCGAAGGGCAAGTTTGTCAAAGGGGGGACTCAGACTCCTCGAGCCCCGTTTCCTCAACCACCTCGCATCTCAAACGGAGGGAAAACCTACAGACAAATGCCATTGTTTGTAGGAGGAGAGGAATGCTACTACGTTGATCCTCTTACAGGGCAGCGGGCGAGTAGAGAAGAAGACTGTACTCTAGGAGCCGCCTTGGAGGTAGATCAGAGAGGACCATACGTAGAAGCAGAAATAGCGGGATGTCCTACAACCTTTTTGGTGGATACAGGGGCCACCCGATCCACGTTAAGATCTGCGGTAGTCCCGGGTCTGCCAATATCGGGAGAAACGGTACAGGTGGTAGGAGTCGCGAACAAAAGGATGACAAATCCCTTGACCGAACCAGTGTCAGTAAGAATAGGGAATTATAGTGACGAACATCAGTTCGTGATCTGCGATTCTAGTCCCGTGTGCTTACTAGGGAGAGATTTGCTATGCAAACTAAATTGCACGATACATTGCACACCAGAAGGAGTAGAAGTACAGACCAATGATGAGGATGCTGACTTTAAGGTTTTGAAGTCGCAGGAATGCGTGGAACTATATCCTACCCTGACAGTGGAGGAGCTTCCACAAGATTTGAGGGAGAAAGTGTCAGCTGAGGTGTGGGATTTTACTGGAGAAGAAATAGGATTGATCAAAGGAGTAGAACCAGTAAAGATCTTGGTAAGGCTCAATGCTGAGTACCCAAGAACACCACAATACAAGTTGACACCAGAGACGATTGCAGGAATAAAGCCTGTGATCGAATCCATGATTAAACAAGGAATACTGAAGGAAATCGTGGGTAGTCCATGTAACTCACCGATTATGGGTTTGCAGAAACCTAGTGGAAAATACAGAATAGTGCAGGATCTTCGAAAGATTAATAATATTGTTGTCTCATGTTGTCCAGTGGTACCGAATCCATCAGTGATATTGTTTCAGATACCGTTCCAAGCTGAATGGTTTACAGTGATAGATTTGTGCCAGGCTTTCTTTTCGATTCCTTTAGATGAAGATAGCCAGTATCTTTTTGCTTTTAAGCTGGAAGATCGCGTTTTAACATGGTGTCGTATCCCTCAGGGGTATACAGAAAGCCCATCGATCTTTAACCAGCTTTTAAAGAGAAATCTTGAAAGTCTAGTACTGCCCAAGAACTCAGTTCTAGTCCAGTACATAGACGACCTCCTAGTTGCGTCAGAAACAGAGGAAGCTTGCAGAGTAGACACCATAACCTTGTTAAATCACTTGGCCGAGAACGGGCACAAGGTGTCTCCAAGTAAATTGCAATATTGTCAGACTGAAGTGCAATACTTGGGCCACAGGATTGAAAAGGGGAAACGGAAGGTGTCTCCAGACAGAATAGAGGCGATTATGAAAATGAACGCGCCTACCACACAAAGAGAGGTCAGGATGTTTCTAGGCATGGTCGGTTATTGTCGACAGTGGATAGCCAACTTCTCACTGAAGGCAAAGCCGTTATTACAACTGACGCACAAAGGAGTGAGTGATCCGGTACCATGGGACAAAGACTGTTTGATGGCGTTTTTGCAGCTGAGGGAGGACTTATGTCGTGCCCCGGCTCTAGGAATGCCTGATTACACAAAACCATTTTTGCTTTACTGCTGCGAAAGAGAGGGATGCGCTTTAGCGGTATTAGCACAGGTCCATGGAGATGCGCGCAGGCCAGTGGCTTACTTTTCGGCTACATTAGATCCAGTAGCCGCAGCGTTGCCCGGATGTCTCAAATCCGTAGCTGCAACGGGTGTCAGCATTGAACGATCTGAGAGCGTAGTTATGGGTCATCAGTTAGAAGTGTATGTACCACATTCTGTAGAACTGTTAATGACCAGGACTAAGACTCAGCATCTGACGAATAGCAGGCTCACACGCTACGAGCAGGTCATACTGGCTGCCGAGAATGTGACCCTAAAGAGATGCTCTGTCTTGAATCCTGCAACCTTGATGCCACTTCCGAACGAAGTGGACGATGAAAATTGTACAGAACATGACTGCCTCGATGTGACTGAACTATGTACCAAACCGAGACCTGATATCGTAGATGAGCCATTGACAGACCCAGACGAAATTTTCTTCGTTGATGGTTCATGCGTAAGAAACGATGTCGGTCAGCTGAGAGCAGCTTATGCAGTATGCACGATTACCAGAGTTATAGAAGCCGCTTGCCTGGAAGGAGTCCACTCCGCACAGGTAGCTGAAATTGTGGCTTTGACTCGTGCTTGCTTAGCAGGCGACAGACTTCGAGTCACTATATACACCGATAGCCAGTATGGTTTCGGCGTAGTTCATGATTACGGGCAGTTGTGGTCTCAAAGAGGTTACATGACCTCCTCGGGTTCTCCTATTAGGAATGGAGAATTCGTGAAACTACTGTTAGAGGCTTTGCAAAAACCTATGGCCATAGCTGTGGTCAAATGCGTAGCACACACAAAGAATACGGACTTTGTATCACTAGGAAACAAGTATGCAGATGAGGTAGCGCGTTACTGCGCAGAGCAGGGATATTCTCACACTGACGTGAAAGTGGGGGGAATCCAGGAAAGAACTGAATTGACTATGTTATTGGATACTGTGGATACATGGGATGAGTTGAGAGCAGTACAGGAAAATGCACCAGATGAGGAGAAAAAGAGCTGGGAAACAGCAGGTTGCGGGAAAAGTGAGATGAACTTTTGGGTTTCTGCCGACGGAAGGGCAGTATTACCGAATGAACTCATTAGTCCAATGGCGAGGAAATTGGGTCAGCTCACATAGGAAGAGATGCTATGGTGAGAGTATTCAGACAAACGTGGTTTAACCCTAAATTTAGAGTAGCGGCAGAAGCAGTGTGTCAGCGATGTACGATCTGTCAGCAACTAAATGTGGGTAAAAGAACACCAGTTACCTTGAGTCACGTAGGAAGGTCTGGGGGGCCTTTCAATAGGGTGCAGATTGACTTCATAGAAATGCCTCCATGCAACAGACTCAGATACGTGTTAGTGATTGTTTGCATATTTTCTAGATGGGTTGAGGCTTACCCTACACGTAGGTGCGATACACTTACAGTAGCAAAATTGTTACTTAGGGAGTTGATACCGAGGTTTGGGGTGCCATCCTCTTTGGAATCAGACAGAGGAACTCATTTCAATAGCGAAGTGGTGAAGATGCTGTGTTCAGCTTTAAATATCGATCAGAAGTTACACTGCAGCTATCGACCAGAAGCTTCAGGGATCGTAGAGCAAATTAACAGCACTATCAAGTCCAGACTGGCTAAAGTTTGTTCATCGACATCCCTGAGTTGGCCAGACGCACTTCCAGTAGTTCTTATGAGCATACGTAGCACACCTGATAGAAGAACAGGTCTCTCTCCACATGAAGTGCTAATGGGGAGAGCCATGAGATTGCCATCGGTTCCGACTGCAGCGCTAGTGAACATCACAGACGATTTGATCTTGGACTACTGCAAGGGACTATCTGATGCCGTTAATTCTGTGTCCCTCCAGGTCCAGGCTGCAGAGGTTCCGTCAGTACAAGACTTGTGCCATGACCTGAGTCCAGGAGATTGGGTCCTGGTGAAGAAGCATGTCAGGAAGAACTGCTTAGACGTGCGTTGGCGAGGACCGTTTCAAGTCATACTTGTAACGAATACCGCAGTGAAGTGTGGAGGTCTGCCGAACTGGATACATGCCTCACACACCCGAAGAGTGCCAACACCTCCAGAAGACACAGCTCCTCTCTCGGATGAGAATCCGGCGGGAAGCGGAGAAACCATAGAGGGGAAAAGCCAAGCTGTGGAGGTGATTGAAGAAGCTGAAACTGTGTTGGAACAGGCCGACGAAGGTCAAGACACTAGCGAGATCGAAGTCGTCTCAGGAGAAGACAGTAACTGGGAAACTGAATCGGAAACTGAGCAAACTGAGAGTGACCAAGAGACGGGTCCTGGAACAAGGAGCGGAAAGACAGGAAGCGACAAAGCCGGTTGGCCGGAGAGAAGAAAAAGGCCAAATTCGGAAGGAAAGAACGAAAGAACTCTTGCTCCTGTCGCTGAAGAGTCGGATCAGGAGGAAGAAGCGGCAGATTCAGGAATTGAGAGTCCACGAAGATCAAGAAGGGTACGTGTGCCCTGCAGAAGGTACGCCACCCCAGAGTGGACTTATCTAGCAGATGTATTGGGGACAGAAATCTGGGAGAGTGAAGAGCGTGAAAGTAATCGATCTCGATCCATTTGTGGCAGTGGAGATATGGATGTTGGCACCTGGACTCGAGACTGAGGGGTTACTGACTTTCACACTTCCCATACCCCCACGTTTGAGTAAAATTCAAGATCTAGTGCTAAAAAGATTACAGTTCCCAACAGCTGGTCAACAAATGACAGAAGAAGAAGAAAAAGTTATTCGCTTTGAACTATTAATAATTGTTGTGAAAGCTGCAGGTCCGAGAATAATTGTTGATGCATAAAAGACTTTTGTACGTATGTTAAAAAGAAGAAGATAACCTAGCGCCGAGTGGAAAGAAGAAAAAATTAGGGATTACATTTAGAGGACGGAGAAGGGCTAGGGTTGTTTGCTGCTAAGAAGAGAAAGACATTGTGGTGAAAAAGATACCTGTTAATAAGAGCACTTTAAAGACAGTGAAAACAAAAAAAGCAGCTGAAGACTGGACAAAGAAAACTTTTGCTAAAGAGGCGAGGTACGCTGTTTTGGTAACATGGAGAGCGGCAACCCAAACAGAAAAGCTAGATGTATAGTAGGTACACTTATAGCAATAGTGATATTTCTCATAATTACAGTAGTAACAATATCATACATAATAGGACATGAGAATGATAAAAGAATAGCAAACAGAACATTACACAGATTCATCAAGAAATTGAAGATTTATCAAAAGTAAATGTTTGGGAAAAAGTAGGAAATGGAGTGGAAAAAGTTGGAAGTTGGTTTGCTAATCTAGGTAAAAGTATAGTTTGGTATATTTTAAAGCCTGTATTAATAGCATTAATTTGCGTAATTACATTATTAGGATTAGTAAAACTGTATAAGTGGTATAGGTCGAACCAGTTACAAAGATCGATGAGAGACCAAGAAAGGAGACTAGCTGTTTTGCAAGATCAACAGTATAAAAGTTTGAGAGCACTTGAAATGATGAAAAGCGGAAATGATGTAACTAGTTCTGTATAAATGATGTATTCAAATTGCTTTTAGTGATGACTCCTAAAAGTCATCAAAGGGGGGAACTGAGAGAGCGCAATTTGAATGCAGAATATATCGTAACCATATTTAGACGTATATTTTATAAACGTAGGAATGAAGCGTATATCGTAATATAAAGTTGACAATTATGACATAAAAGCCAACGAATGTGATAACATGTTATAGGAAATGTAAATATATGCATTGGATTTAGAAGGCCTGTATATGTAGGAATGTAGAAATGCTTATGAAATGTAGAACGTACACAGTAGGATTCGCGTATATGTGTAACTCTAAATAGGAGAAGCGGCGAGAACTGTAATATGGAAAAGCATAAACATAGAGAAATGTAATGTAAAGAAATGCAGGGAACGTATGTGATAATGTAACCAAGGAGAATGCATAAGTCATATTCTATACAGTTGTATTCTATATATATATGTCTGATGTAGAAGGTATTTAAGTATAACTAGGGCTTTTGATAAAGTACGAATATATAAATGTATGCCAAAGGTTATACTGTGTAGAAGGTTTCTGTAGGAATGCTGGAAGAGTTTAGGTCATTTGTGTTTGTAACCTGACTGACCAAGAGTTCGAAGGAGCATGGTCACAAGAATGTAATTTGGAGGGTTTGGAGAAGTCGTAAATAGTTTGATGTGGACATGAGAGCCGAGAAGTCTAGCACTTGTTAGATTTAAGGTGACAATGCCGGACGGAATTTGTTGCTCGAACGTGAGGAGAGGCATATGTTGAAGTGGACTATGTTTTGACAAGACCATTCACATGATCTAGAAGGTTAAGAAGTGTACAGATAAGTTAAGGCCTTGTCCAAGTTACTATGACACTTGAGCCGAAAGAGTCAATAAATGTCGACGATGAGATGATGAAGATGACATCGAAAGGAGAAGGGTCAACTTGACGGACGACGTAAGGAATGGACCAATGGAAGAAGCAGGAAGTTGACATCATCGGGGGAAGTCCGTGGTGGGCGTCAAGGGGCGTTCCACCCACACTGTGATTGTGTATTTTAGGGACAGCACCCCGGGGAGGAGAGCAGAGTCATCAGCAGAGCAATTAGCATTAGGCTAAGGCGAGAGCAAAGCGAAGGGTAAATGCCTTGAGCAGATGCGCTGAGATATCAGAGCGCAAAGGAGCAGTAGGCCGAGGACCCTTAGAGAGCGGATGGGTAGGCAGATAGGGTACTGCTTCTGAAACTTAAGATTTCCTTTAGAGGCCAAGAGAGTTTGAACTTCTTTGGGAGTCAAACTGCTGACACCTTTTTAGGGAAGAAATTTGCGAAGTAGGGTTGTCACATAGCATAGAGTAGGGACAGATTAACTCGATTATTGTTTTTGTCTTACTGCAGATGACGCAGAAAGAACCACTTCACACCGAAGCTTAAAGCGACAGATATTGTAACTGATTTGTATTTTGTATACTTTGAGATTTTATCCTGAGTGGATTATATCGTATTCAAATTAATCTTTATATAAACTCTTAAAACTCTATCAGTTGTAAGTGGTTCTTCCGAGTGGCGTCAGTTAATGGGGTTTGTCTAACCAAGGCGGGGGTGGTCCTTTCCTCAATGACAGATATAAGCGGTCCAAAACAGATGAATGGGATTCTTTATTAAATTTATCATAATCATAAATTGATATCAAAATCTCGTTCCCCGCAACTATGTCCCCTGCTCCCCGAACCACTTGCCTTAAGAGATGCACTCCGCCACTTGCAGAACTCCATGTTGCACAGCTGTGTTTTTCCGCGAAATCCGCCCAGGCCTAGTGATGAGCCACATTACTAGTTATGCTCCTTCTTTGTCAACACACAACATTGCTGAGTGAAACCAGGGTGGTTCAGCAAGATAAAAAATCTTGAGCGCTTATCAAGACTTTTAAAATACGTTTAGAGACAAGTGCAAAATATGTCCATCACTTCTCTGGGCGTTCAGATCATCACATTGACCACACCTCCGACACTGCTGAAAATATATACTAATCCTCTATTGCGTGTCACATACCACTCCAGAAAAATCTGCATACATGGCAGAATTTCTGAGGTTGTAAGTGATCTCTATGTGGACATATCCACAGTTTCCACCTTTGTGAGTACAGCTCTGCTTGCAGAGACGCCACCGTTCACTACTGTGTGCCTGATGTACCCACTGAAAGCTTCAGGTAACATGCATCATGGGTTGGTGTCCTTGTTGATATTTTAGGATTACAGTGTCAGTGGGGTATGGGCACTGATGGCACGTTGGTGTCGATCCCACCGACATCTTTAACTGCGGTCAGACTGCCACATTACGATGCAGTTAATCTGATCACATTACCCCAGGGACAGGCCGACAGCTTACAACGTGCTCAAGGAGTCCATCAGGCGGTCGTTCAGATCGCATTCCCCACAATGGGGGCAGTGCCTTCTCAGACACCGCTGTGGGGATTACAATCTACCTTTCCACCAGTCATTTCGTGTTAGATCTTCCAATGTGAAAAGGCTGTCTGAAAAGTTTTTTTGGGGCCCGTAGCAGGGCCCCATTGTCCCGTGGCCCTACGCCATAGACCCTCCTCCCGAAATATCTCTGCACCGTGTGACAGACACCGGATGGTGGCTGCCACAGGGTGCAGGGATGTTTGTAAACATGCCTCAATGCAAAGAGGCATGTTTCCAACCACTTCCATGGCGGTCGGATCCTAATTTGGCGGGTGGGACCACCTGCTACATCTCGGTTGGTCCTGTTCCCTCAGCGATGACCGCCATCGTAATTGGCCCCATAGTGTCTTGAACTATACGGTGTGCTGAATGGAGAGTAAGCAGAGGGTCATGCTAGCTATAGTGATATGGTCTCACCTTTTCATAGCAAAGGTAAACCTGAAGGCCATCAGATGCGCTTGATGGAGCTTATAAGCGTTTTTAGCATGGTTGGACCAATTGCAAAATTATAGGTTGCAGGTTGAAATTACCTACATGAGAATTACTCTGCCTGCAGCATAGTGCATACAATAGTCAAGCACAACTTTTGAAAAGGTTTAAGATATTAAATATAAATGGGCCTGATTCATAAAGGGCTTTCACACTTGTGGCGGTGGCCATACAGTCATGGAGTAATCTTCACACCCGGGCAGAATCTCTACAAAGAGAATTCGCATTGCGAAGATTCTGTCCTCCGTGCGAGACTCCCCCCCACAACTGCAGCGCCTCTGCCACGAGTTCAGAGGCTCTTTATGACCTTATTGCCTATTACCCCCATCTTCCAACGTGTCCCCTGAGAAGGTCAACTTTCTCTCCATTTGACCTTGGTCTCTTCTGCCTTTACCTCTTACTCTGTCTCTGTCTACCTGGAGTCATCTTCAGGGTTTATGAGCATATTTATCTTTTTTTGATGTGATTCTGAAATGTTAACATATAATTCACTATTGTTTGGCATGATGTTAAATCATGCTTTTATGATGATAAAATAGCAGGAAATGGGTAAAAAAAAATCAAAGCTGTTCTGAAATGGGGCCCCTAAAATAAGTCTTGCACCGGGCCCGCAAACTCGTTAAAATTACACTGCCTCTTGTTGCGCATATAGAGTTGTGCAGGGATTGCAGTTTGGTGGCCCACTTGTAATCAGGGCTTAGCTGTATCTTTCTTATCGAATAGCCATGCTGACTGTTGCTGTATCTTAGGTATGTTGTACCTTTCACATGCTGACTGTTGTTATAACTTCGGTACGCTGTATCTTTTTTGTGGAAAAACCATACTGCCTGTTGCTGTAACTTAGGTATGCAAGATAGTAATGTGTATACCCAACATATATAGCATAATTTAAAATTGTTTCTGTTTTTCTCTTTCCTGCAGGAGTACAATGTCACCTCAATTTATTATGGTATTAGGAGCGGCACTACTATTGAATTCTACCCAGGGCTACGGTGCCTGTACAACCACAAATAGATTTGCCTGGTTTGAGTCTTGCAAACTCACCCACATTCCTCCTGTGCCCGAAGACATAATGAAATTCTCCTTGAGTCTCAATTATATTTTGGAAGTTAATGCTACATCCTTCCCGCTGTTGGAAGACCTGACTGATTTAGATCTGGGCACTCAACGTACTGGTCAATTAACAGTGAGAAAAGACGCATTCAGAAATCTACCCAACCTTCATTGCTTAGACCTGGGAGGCAACAAAATGCTGCTGTTGGATCCTGATGCGTTCACTGGCTTATACAGATTAACAAACCTCTTGTTGTACCTTAACAGCCTTGATGGGTCGATTCTGGAAAACGACTATTTCCGAGATCTTGTTTCCCTGGAGCGTGTTGATCTCGATGGAAACCGCATAACACGCCTAAAGCCTAACCCACTGTTTTACTATCTGCATAGCTTCAGCAATTTGAGCCTAAGGTTTAACAGGATAGGTACTGTTTGTGAAGGAGACCTGCACAGTTTCCAGAACAAAAACATTCAGTTACTTGATCTCACAGATAACGATATGTATCCATCAGTCAACATGGACTGGGACAAATGTGGCAATCCATTCAGAAATATTACGTTTGAGATACTGGTAATGTCTAGTAATGGGTTTAGTGTCGACAAGACACAACGTTTTTGTAAGGCCATCAGGGGAACCAAATGTATGCACCTGGACCTGACTCACCATACAATGGGTCAAGGGTTTGGCTACAAAAACCTCAAAGACCCTGACATGGAGACATTTATAGGTTTAGCAGAAAGTGAGTTGAAGTTTCTAGATATATCAAAGGGCTCTATTTTCTCGCTCAATCCATATATTTTTGCAAAGCTCATTCAGTTGAAAACACTGCTAATAACAAATAATAAAATAAATCAAATACAAAAGGACGCATTCTTTGGCCTGAATTCTCTTCGTACCCTTAACTTGTCAGAAAACCTCCTGGGTGAAATCCTTGATTATACATTTAATGGACTTCCTAATGTTACAAACATTGAGTTGGAGAAAAACCACATTGGAATTATCCAGGAGGGTGCTTTCAAACACCTAGCAAAATTAAATAATTTAAACCTCAAAGACAATGCTTTGAAAACTGTCGCTTTATTTGCCAAGATACCCTTTATTGAATACATGTTGTTAGGCGAAAACAAAGTGACCGAGTTGCATTTAAAGGTAATCAATGCGTCCTTTATAGATATATCTGGAAACAGACTCAAAGATCTTGGGATTCTTTATGATCTTCTTTCTTCAAAAGCTACCTTTATCAAGTACATTATTATGAAACACAATGATTTGTCTCGCTGTTACAAACAGCTTCAGATGCAAAACAATCAGCTGGAATACCTTGACCTTGGATCAAATGTGCTGGAGCTTGTTTGGAGTTCAGGACAGTGCCTGGATGTCTTCACAGCCCTCTCCATGCTTCAAGTTCTTCACTTAGACAACAATTATCTTAGGTTCCTACCTGAAGATATATTTTTTGGTCTAACATCTTTAACAAGACTCAACCTCTCCTCCAACAGCCTCACTTACGTACCTCGTAATACTGTTCCTGATAATCTTCGGATCCTTGATTTGTCCAAGAACCAACTTATATCCCCAGACCCAGATATTTTTACCTTCTTGAGTCAATTGGATATAACAAATAACAGGTTTGTCTGCGAGTGTTCGCTGAGCAGACTTATTGTGTGGTTGAATCACACCAATGTAACTCTGATTGGATCCAGAGATGATATTTCCTGCATTTTCCCAAGTACGATGACAGAGGTCCCACTTCATATGATCATAACGGATGACTGTGACGAGGAAAACCTGGAACACCTGATATTTTCACTGTTTGTCTTCACGTCAGTGACCCTTATGCTTCTTATGACATCAGTGATTATTTACGCACGCTTTCGAGGATATGCCTTTCTATTGTACAGAAACATAGTCGGCATCCTAATGAATGACCAGAAGCAAGAGGTGGATGATGGGTGTGGCCACAGGTATGACGCCTATTTGTGCTACAGCAGTAAAGACTTTGAGTGGGTCCAGAATGCTTTTCTAAAAAACCTGGACTCACAATATTGTGAAAAGAACAGATTTAATGTGTGCTTTGAGGAAAGAGACTTCATTCCAGGGGAAGACCACATCATCAATATCCGCGATGCCATTTGGAACAGCAGGAAGACAATCTGCATTGTGACAAAGCACTTCCTCCGCGATGGGTGGTGCGTGGAAGCCTTTAACTTTGCACAGAGTAGATACTATACCGAACTAAAGGATGTTCTCATTGTAGTTGTTGTCGGAGCCCTGTCGCAGTACCAGCTGGTGAAATTTAGACCTATTCGATCATTTGTTCAGCGGCGACAGTATTTGAGGTGGCCGGAAGACCTCCAAGACATTGACTGGTTTTTAAATAGTCTTTCAAAAAAGATTCTTAAAGAACAGTTAGTGGAAAAGAAGATAAGCCTGTCAAAAGACGCAAATGCATTGGAACTGCAAAATATAGCCACGATATCTTAACAGAAGATGCCCATTTCCCTGTCCAAGCCACTGTTTTATTCTGCTTAATTCTCACATTGAATGGTATGCAATACATGTCAGCAAGGATTAAATTATTTCTAAAATGAATGATGTGAGGAGTTGTATGCACTAATTTAGCTTTCTGCACATTTCAAGGAAGACATTGGTTGTCTTCATTCTTATTAGGTGTGTAAGCTTTGAACCCATACAAAGACTAGTAATGGGAACTCATTATTTCTATCCTCCAATACCAACACTCGCTCTCAAATTTGGAATGTGTTGGAGGAGTGGGTGCTACTTATCCCACCGGAAAAATCCAACATTGTGGAGTTTGGAACTTATTGTGCACGATAAATAGTACTTTTGGTGGAATAACATGCAGATTTCGGTACTTAACACACCAATACATGTTACGGTAAATACGGTACTGTCTTAGATTTTACCTGCCACAAATGTAATGGAGAGTGAGGTACTTAACACACCCTGTAATTTACATACCACTGAACTCAGAATTCTTCCTCCCTGCATAGAGTTGCAGAGAGGTTGGAAATCACTGAACCACTGATAATCTGGACCTAAGTTTACTATTCAATAGAGAACACCATCAGCTCTTTCTCCATAAAGCCTTTTTCACCTAAGAGTTTATGGTTACTGTGATCTGATCTTGTCTTAAAAAAGCCTAGAGAGGTCCAGTTTTATTGTTTGTTCATTTAGGTTGTTACCATTGAGGTGGGTGCATAAATACAACTAAAATGTGCATCCAGGCACTATGGGGTCTATTCAGAAAGGTAAAACCTGTGTGAATGACATGGGGAAAAAAATCATTTACACAGGGGTCTTCTGTCTCACCTCAATGGACTTCTTTTTGGAGAACCCCATACTGGGGGAATCGGCTCTCATGGGAACAGTCATATAACAGTCTGAATATTACAGAAAACAAATAGGTGCCATGGTATTTCACAGAAGGCCACTGCATGTTACAGGATTAGCCAGAGGACCACAATAAAGCACTTCACAGTGGGCACTCACCTTATTCACGAAGATTCATCCAGCAGTGTCTTTGGAAACATGCTGAGTCTTTCTGTGTTTTACTACACCTGCCTGACCTCATGCATTCGATTTAGAATCTACAGACAGATGAGAGTTTCTGAGATACTCCATACAAGCTATTGTGCAAGCCTCAGATATAACCCTCACTTTAGCAAATCAATCCTGCATGCCAAATCGGTTAAAACTGGATTGTGGCAAAACAGCGAAAGATGCACTTTTATCTGTGAAATTGTTGCTTTATTGCTGAGAGCGAGGACATTGCCACCCTTCTCCCTCATGGTCTAACACACAAATAGAAATCTCTAGGTGTGAGACGAATGCATGGGTATCACTATGTCATAACATAACATAGATAACATATGTATTTGTAAAGCGCACGTTCACCCAGAGGTCTCTTGGCGCTGAATAACAGATGCTCATTGTTACCCAGCTCAATGGTACTCATTTTATCGACCTCAGATGGATGAAAGGCTGAGTGGACCCGCCAGGATTTTAACCTATTCATAAAGAAGAGGAAGATGCACCAGAATGAAGTCAATGAGCTTCAAATGTATTCCAAAATATATCCTTTATTGTAGTTTCAGTTTAAGATTGCACATCAGCCATCGCGTTTCGTTCTGAATGGAACTCCATCAGGGCTCAAGTTTCTTAATCTTGGTCCAATTTATTTTGTATACAACAGTCAATAGATTCCAAAAGATTAGTCCAAATAGGTAGAAGCCTGGGATCGCATATCAGTTGCAGAGTCCCACATTCTTTCAAACAGATATAGATAGTCCAAAGAATGTTAACCCAGGTCCTGCGTATCCACAGGGAGGCTAAGTCACAAATGTAGAATGTAAATGTAGTAGTATTTGTATAGCGCACCGAATCGACCCCCGAAGGAGTATCTCAGGCGCTTGTACGCATACCGCTGTGGAACCCTTCCTGGCTTTTCCCTGTGAAGGGACCACTCCTGGGCACCCCCAAGGTGAAGCCAGGCATCCTAGCGTTGTTGGGGCCGTTGTGGAGATTAAGCAAGCTATTGCCCAGAGTTGCAGAGTGTGACCCATGATTAGAATAGGCACCGAGGCGAGAATTAAAAGGTCAGCGGAAATTGAGCCCAAGACCCGCCGAGGCAGGAATTGAACCCTGGTCCCAGGCTAGACCTCTGCATCAAGGTCTGCCGCTCTAACCATTGAGCCACACTTCTCCACAAACACTAGTCACTCTGAATATTACAGAGTCCAAGCACCAAGGTAGCGGCCTGCAATCCTGGTCAATGTCGACGCTCTCAGTAGGAGTCCCTCATCCGAACTTTCGAAAACCTGTGACCATGATGTCGAACACAGGCCCCTGCAATGGATGCATTAGTCCATTGAGCCACCAGACCTGGCATTGTCCCCCTGTTCCCAGAACCATTTGCCTTAAAAGATGTCCCCTCCACATCTTTTGATCACGTTCTAGCGCACTGACAGGCCTCTCTGCTAATGAGCAGTGAACCTGTGCACCGACATAGAGCATCAATGGATGCTGTATGTCGGTGCACAGGTTCACCCCTTATGCCTACGAATTTCTATGTATTGACTATCAGGCAGCACTGTATGTATCATGTGATGAAGAGAGAACGTATCTGTAAATCAGATCCCTCCTCCCAGCCCTTTAAATTTCATATATTTACTCGTCGTTTTCTCCCATGGACCTTACTAGCTAACTATCCGTCATCGGCCATCCTGCGCACTACGCGGACGAGGGCTGCGACGGCTCCTGAACCTGTTTGTGTAACCTGAACGTCTTAACAGCTTAACTCAACAAATTAAACTTTTACTCCAGGTATGCTTCTTTGTAAATCTGTATCAAACATTGCTAACCCTTATGGCAGTCCCAAAGACATCCCCGCATGCTAAGCTTAGGAAATGGCGTCAGAGGGCAGATCACAAGATGCTCCAAGGCAAATTTTTCTGAACGGAGAGTCTTTTGTAACCAAGGTTTACCGTATTTCAAGACAAGTCTACAAAGTTATCAAGGAACTATTTTTGCGGACTTTGAGGCAATGTATTTATTTGTTCGGAATTGTTTTATGTGGAAAAAACATTCTTTAATGTTATTTACAAGGTATTTTTCTACGTTTTAACTTAATGTATCTACAGATATATGTACGTAGAGAAAGGCTTTTACATTCCAGATTTAAGGTATGTTCAAAAAAGTACTTATATATGATTAAAAACCGAGAGAGAACCTTTTGGTGACTACCTCCCTTGTTTGTACAGGTAATCCTTGCCAAATCATGCTCAATAAACAAGGTAAGCAGTGATAATTTTTTATCTGAACAACTCCGTACCTTAGATGAATGTAAATGAAGACATCTTTGCCCAACTGTTTTATGTACCTCCTACCGCGTTCACAGACATATAATTCTGCCCTTCCTTCCTAAATCCCCTCATGCCAAGGTGATGTCTGCTTGTGTAATCTCAAAAATAGAATATTTAACAGTCTGTACCATAGATTAACAGAAAACCCATACAAAAACTAAATTCTATCAAATACTTTGATGTCTGGAAAGTTCTTGGTCTCAAAAAATATGATCATGTGACTGAAGCCAGAAAGAGTCTCCTCTGGTTCCCTGGGAAGCAATGGGTGATTTATGATCACATTTTTTTACAACAAAAGTATTTCTTGCTTTGGTGAATGATTTAACAAGCAGTCAGCAGTTAGAGTGTGTTGCAGCGTTGGGGCAACTCAAACGCAGGCTGCACTCAAGCGGATGGACATTAAGTTCTGGATAGAGGCTACACTTCAACTATATTCAAGGGTGACAGCGAGAGACAGATTTGCAAACTGTGGAGGTTCGATCAGCAGATTAGCAAAGTTACAAACTCAATTCATTAAAGGTTATCAAAGATAAATGGTCAGTACATGAATATGTGGTATATATTTCAAATTGATTCAAAATTAGCAAATACAAAAATAAAATGCTGAGTGTCATATAGCAAATTTGACTAATTCATCTTCAATTGAAGAGAAGATTTCCTCATATGCTAAGCTAAAGAAATCGACAAAAAAAATTTGAGGGAGAGTCAAGCAGAAGTTGCCAGCAAGTAAAGCCTTTAAAGGGCAGAATAAAAAAAGTAAAAAATTCAGTCCGGTAATTAAAAATGGATTTGCTCAAGAGTCGAACTTATTTAAGCAGGGGTGGATCGTCTCCAGAGAGTGGAACGGGCCATCTGAATCTAACTAGCTCAGCAACACTCAATTAAAACATGCAATTCTCTGCAGTGAAAATAACACCCTTGACAGTGCTTAACTTCTGCCGTTGGTTTCCGGTGCTCGGCATCAGCAATTAATTGTTAACACCAGCACTTTTACAATGTGCCACTTGGTGGTGCTGTTTGAGTAATGTAGAGATCAGTGGAACAAAGTTGTTCATTCATTCAATATACATTAAAAATTACTAATACCTGCCTCCCAAGCCATTCTTATAGCTTTGGGGGCCTAGACTAGTCTGAATTATCACACTTGTAGGAATGTGATGGCTAGTAGTTGTGTACTTACTGTCATTTGCAGCGCTGGCAGAGGTAAGGAGTGCTGCAATTGTCAGAGGCCTCCTGACTAGGGTCCTGGCACTTATTTTTTGTTTTGCAAATTGAGCACTGTCGCTACAGTTCCCATGAGAAGAAACTATCAAAATCTACCATTTCATGATAAGACATTTTCAGTTTGGGGGGTGGCTTAGCAAGCCACGATGGCGGCTGTGTTCTGCTGAGGCTCCGCGATAGGGCTAGCATCTTGCCCAGTTCCAGCGATCGCCGGGAGCCTCAACATCCAGATTCGGCACCCGAAGTGCCCCCACTTGTAGCGGCACCCCCCTGGTGAGGCGCAGATCGCGCTACCGTGCGGAATCTCCAGAGACACCTCCCACCGGAGCCGCGCGCCGAGCTGCAACATGGCGGTCGCGGCTCCGTTCCACTGATGTCTGCGCCACTGTGCACCCGTGTCACCCGATCGGTGGCCCTGAGCGGTGCGGCCGGCCGGCCGCCACAGAGATCCGAGCTGTGAGGCGCAACCGCGACTGGGCTCTCTGCCGAAGCCGCACGTTCGGGCGCAAGATGGCGGCCGCAGCTTCCAGGCTCCACATCACCAGTGCCCCTTCCCAGACGGGAGTTTGACCCGACTCCTGCATCAACCCCGCCTGCCACCGCGGATTGACTGTGCCTGCGGTCACACCTACTTCACTGCGCCGGGCCCTCCTGACGACTGCAGCTCTTCTAGGCAGTGAGTGCCTGTCCCCCCGGGGATTCCAGCTCCAGTGCCCCAGCTGCCTCCCGCACTCTCCGGGGCTCATCGGAGGACACCCGCCTCTACATCCCCCGGGCGGGCGGACCGAGACATTCCTGGACCCACGGGCAGCCCTCCGGGTCGTGGCGCCTGACCCCAACTTGGCGCCTGCGGGGACCCTGGCGCCGGGCTCTGTGCGTGCTGCCACATCCCCACTCTGAGAGAGGTGGCGCCCCCGGATCAGCGGCGGCCGCCCGCCACACTGAGGACGACCCACCATCGCACCCGGACCCCTGGGGCCTTGCCACTTGACCCCTGGCCCCAGCGACCGGTGCATAGACTATTCTGAGTGCCAGAAAGGGGGGCGGGAACCTGCCGCCTTCACACAGCCTCATCGCGGGTGGCGAAAGGCCCCTTCCTCTGGAGGAACTTGACAGTGGGGTAAAGCTCCCAGATCGTGCGTGCCCGTGGATACGCACATAACCCCCTACTACGCCACTGAAGCCACCAACGGCTGAGGACCGCCGGCACACTCCGGATCTAGGCCCCCTGGTTCCAACCCCCTGTGATCCTGGACTGCCGGGTGGATAGAGCTGCCTGGCCACGTCTAGGAACCTACTGTCTTTGCTACCGGCGCCCTTCTACTGCACTGCGCACCGCTGGGGTGAGACCACTGAGCGGGCGATCCCCTAACCAACCCTGCACCAACGAAGACTGTGTAACCAACCCCCACCGGGTTGTTGTCTGCCCCAGCGAACTGGTGTTTGGCGGCCCGCTGTTCCCTGAATACACAGCGGTACAGGGCCCTTCCCATCGGCCCCATGGGGAAACCGAAAGGCTCGCAGGTGACCGTCATCCCTGAAACGGCCCCTGGGAGCATGCCACACACACGGGCCTGGACGCAGGTCAACACGCCACACACTGACCCCGCATTATCGGCGAAACTGGACCAGGTGCTAGCAGCTATAGAACTGTCCCGACTCTCAATGGAGGAACGATTGGGTGTCCTGACGACAGACATCAGCCTGATCCGCGATGACCATCGTAAGCTTTCGGACAGGGTGAAGGAGGGAAAGCAGATTGTGGCCGCACTACAACCCACGGTGAAAACTCAGGAGACGGACCTGCAGGAGGTCCAACGCCGCGTGGCGGCCCTCGAGGAACGCACGGTTGATTTGGAGGGACGCTCGAGGCGATGCAACATCCGCGTCCTGGGTCTGCCGGAAGGAATTGAGAACTCAGACCCCCTGACCTACATGGAATCATGGACCAGATCATTCACCCCCGAGTCGGAGCGCTCCGCATTCTTCTCTATTGAAAGAGCCCACAGGGTCCCCGCCCGGAAACCTAAGCCGGGTCTCCCTCCACGTCCAATGCTGGCCAAGTTCCTACACTTCCGAGACCGCGATGCGGTGCTTCGTGTAGCCCGGACGGCGGGTCCCCTGCAGGTGGAGGACCAACAGATCATGGTGTTCCCAGACTATGCCCGAGAAGTCCAACAGCAGAGGTCTGCCTTTCTGGAGGTTAAAAGACGCCTCCGCGCAAATGATATCCAATACTCCTACTGTTCCCGGCCCGCCTCAAGGTGCTACGCAAAGGAAAGGCCATATTCTTCACCACTGCGGATGAGGCAAGGGACTGGGCTGAATTCCACTGTCCGCTGATCCCCAAAGCCGGGCCCCAATGGGAACAAGACAGCAATTTATGTCGATCCAGGAGACGGGGCACGAAACGTACCCAGACGGGCCTCTCCAAAAGCCAAGCATCCTCCCCCTCGGGCTCACCCGACTTTACGCAAATCATACGGGAGAGACGAGACGCTTTAAGGGCGGTGGCTGAACTACACCTATCTCTCCTGGAACGCCCACCGCATCTGTTCACCCCTGAGAAAGACCGAGACAGCGATGGCACAATGTCGGGGTTTGGCCCAATCTCTTCCCCTCTCATTGTCGCACACACGGTGGACGCTACCCTGGCTGGACAACCTGGCACCTCTTCATGATGGGCGGAAAGACAATTACTGTATCCTCTTTTCTTGGTCGCTCTATGTGCTGTTTGTGAGCCAAAGCTACATAACCAATTAACTGTGTGCGCTCGCGCGCGGTAGGCACATCTCCTACAAAAGCCCGATCCTCACACAAGCCTAGCAGTAACACATGCTGCCACCCCCGCAGAATTCTGTTATATTTCTCCCCTAGTGGGACACTAGTTTGGATATTCCAACCCCGGTGATATATCCCCTGTATTGGGACTGTTTCCCAACCTTGGTTCTACCTGTTTTTACTCCCGACAGTTCTTCCCCCATACCTATGGAAGCATGGCGCGCAGGAGCTAACGCAAGACACATGACCACACTGTCCACGGGGACTGAAGGGGGGCCCCGATCGCATACACGATCCCTTAGTAATGACGGCTCCACGTTCGGACGTTAATGTCCTCACACTAAATGTACGGGGCCTCCACACGCCCAGTAAACGCTACTCCGTCTACTCCTACATAAAGCGCATGACAGCTAGTATTGCTCTTTTACAAGAGACCCATATTAATGCTACTGAATAAGGCTGGTTACAGGCCAAATGGCGGGGGACCTTTTGTGCCACGACATACTCAGCATTTGCGCGCGGCGCCTTAATATGGGTTAGGCCAGACACCCCTTTCCGAGCACTCAGACGGGTGGTGGACAAGGAAGGCAGATATGCACTACTAGAGGGACTCTTAGATGGACAGGGTATCCTCCTGGGTAGCATTTACGCCCCTAATACTGAGCAGGATAAATTTTGGGATCACCTTACAGGAGTCTTGGCCCAGTTCACTACCGTTCCTTCGGTCTTGGGGGGTGACTACAACTGCACGTTGGACCCTACTTTGGACCGATCACACCCCCCCCTGCACATTCCCCAGTCCCCCGGCAAGCGGAGCTATTCAGAGCATGGACCACGCACTGGGCACCTACTGACGCTTGGCGACACTTACATCCTCATGCCCGCATTTACTCATTCCACTCGATACCCCACAACCTTCGGGTCCGCCTGGACAGATTCTTATGCTCTGCACCAATCCTCCCTAAAATAATCTCTTCGGACTACCTAAGTCGGATCATCTCGGACCATGACGCCCACATATTGCGACTGACCTGGCGCCCCCCGCTCCCGCCCATCCCCACTTGGCGACTCCCTAAGGACTGTTTGGCAGACCAGGTGTTCAGGGACTCACACAAAAACAGCATACAAGACTACTTTTCACACAATGCGAACACGGCATCATCGGCGTTGGTGGAATGGGATGCGTTTAATATAGTGGCACGGGGGGAATGCATCAAACAGATCGCAGGGGTTCGCCGCACATTGGAGCAGACACTCTCAGCCATGGAAGAGCACCTAGCTACACTCACTAAACAAACCGATAACTCAGAAGAACACGCCGCGCTCACAGCCGAGGCGAAGTCAACATACCAGGCAGCCTTTGCTGATCTCAGGAAATATAATTTCAGGGCCTATGCCTCCAGAGTCCATAAAGACAGGGACAAAACGGGAGCGCTGCTTGCCTGGATGGCGAGGCAAGACACCGAGATCAAACCGATCACGGACATCATCAACCCGGAGGGTGTGCTAGTGCGATCTCAAGCTGAGATCCTCCTGGCGTTTCAACACTATTACGCTAAGGTGTACGGGGCCTCAACCCGGTTCTCTCCGTCATTCGTGGACCACTTCCTCGATCCACTGTCGTTGCCCACGATATCGGATGCTGACAAGCGTACGCTCGACGCTAAAATAGCACCCTCAGATATCACCCAAGCACTGCGTGCCTTGTCTCGTAATAAAGCCCTGGGTCTAGACGGCTTCCCGCTAGAATACTACTTGACGTTTTCCCCCCTAGTGGTCCCTCGCCTGGCTCAGGTGTTCGCAGCGGCCCTTGATCTAGGAGTGTTACCCTGTTCATTGCGAGAATCAGTGATCGTTACCTTTCCCAAACCACACAGAGACCCACACCACATGGGTTCGTATCGCCCCATCACACTCCTATCGGCAGACTGTAAGATCCTCGGCAAGATACTGGCTGACAGATACGCCCAGGTCATACGCCCACTGATCCACCCTGACCAATACAGATTCGTTCCGGGGAGGAACACCTCACAGAACATCCGCCGAGTCTTCCATGTCCAGGACCAGGTACGGGACGATTCCCTCGCGCCGCCTGCCTCATCTTAGATCTGGAGAAGGCGTTTGACACCCTCACCTGGCCGTACCTTTTCTGTAGTAGGGGATCTCTGTGTATAGTCATAATCTAGTGAATAGTCTCGCCCATGTGCGTGGACCCCGGCAATCAAAAATAATCTCTTAATTTGTCAAATCATGCAGACCCTGCAAGACACTTAAGAGAGAATTTAAAGACAAATAATGCAGCCTATATCCACAGGCTACACTGTCCAGTACTTCAACTAGAAATTCCACCAAACAACACCACACACAACCCAGGCTGCAGTTTCTACCATAGAGAAACTTGCCTCCACCAGTAAAAGACTCTGGAGTGATAGAGCGGAAGGCATGGACAGACAAGCCCCATAGGCTGCCATTATGTGGCTTAAATAGGATACTGTGCCTTTAAGAGAACTTTCCAGAACTTTCTCCCAGTATCCCAGAATGCATAGCAGGTCCCTCTTACTTTTAGTTCTTTTTTCTGGCTCCTGCTAACAGGACCCTGGCATTGAGCTCTCCCTTGTTTCAAGGGTTTATTGGATTTTTGTCACTTTTTTGTATAAAAGTGTTTGAGTTTAGCTTTCTTGGTGCTTTTCTTCTCTCCTGTGTGTTGGTTCAGGCTTTTTCGGGCTCTAAAATGCCTGGTCTTTTTGACAAGTGCCCAGCATGTGGAAGGAAGAAGGCCAAGAGTGATCCACACGACGTCTGCATCGTCTGTCTCCCTGAAGAACATGTCCCTGAAGACTGTGACATCTGCCAGCAGTTTTCAGCAAGGACCCTGAGGGACAGGCTGAAGATTAGGCTTCAAGGCCTTGAAGAGAGACGTCTGCAGGCTGCAGGTGGGTCTGGGCAGGCTGGGAAGGTTCCCTCTGCCTCTGCTGAGGTCTCTGGGGGGCTCCCCAGAGGCAGGAAGGCCAGCAAATGGTCCCAGGCTCCGTCGGCGTCGATTGCATCGACGACGACGTCGAGAGGGATGGCGACGGTGTGTTCCCCGTCTCCCCAGGGCTCCGGGTCGAGACGGCGTGATGATTCGACGTCGAAGGGCCTGGAGAGGCCGCCGTTGAAACCACCGTCGACGGCATCGTCATCGTCGACGTCGGAGTTGACCTATCGACGTCGAAGACGGAGCGCCAAGCATCGGCGCTCGCCGTCGAGGCGACACCGCCGATCGCCGTCGAGACAACGGTCGACGTCGAGGGGCTCCTCGACGTCGAGGACCTCAAGAAGGAGGAATCGACGCTCGTCGTCGAGAACGGAACATTCGACGTCGCGGAGGTGGCGTACGGCGTAGTGGAAGAAGAGATCGACGTAGCGGAGGCGGCGTTCGGCGCCGGAGTCGCGGAGGCGACGTTCGACACCGGAAAAGTGGCGCTCTGCGTCGAGAAGGAAGAGATTGGTGTCTAGGAGTCGCTCCACCTCTCCTAAGCGGCGCAAGAGGAGTTCTGGCGCCAGAAGTCAGACTGGATCTAGTGGAGGACGCAAGAGGAAGCGATCGCCTGCTGAAGAGGCTGGATCTCATCCCCCTTCGCCAAAGGGGTCACCGGGCTCGGTGTACTCGGTGGTATACACACCATCTCTGCCTAGGTCGCCACCTCCGCTTGTACCTAAGGAGGACCCTCCCACCAACCCTCCACTTCCGCCAGGCCGACCACTACCACCGCTTCCACCGCATGGGCCTGCCCCTCGGTCGGTGATCCCTCCGGTCCCTCCGCCGAGGTCCACGTCATTACCTCCTCTGCCGACACCTCCTAAGGGGACACCGAAACCTAGACCCCAGGAGGAACCGAGGAAGACTCCCCCACGGAAACCTGTGGAGCGGCCACGGGCTGGCAGATCACGCTCTCGCTCTAGGAGGCGGAAACGATCGCGCCACAGATCGTCCACGCGGTCGAGACACCGCCATAGGAGGCACAGATCTCGCTCTCACACGAGGTCCTCAGGGACCAGGGACTACTCTCCGACCTTGTCGGGATCAACGGACACGAGGGTGTCTCCGATTGATGACCTGGTGGCGTTCCATGATGTTCTTTTGAGAGGCGCTGCAAAGTTGGGCATATCTTTGACGGTGCCTACACCTAAGACATCAGTCATTTTCGAGACATTGTACTAGAAACACCTGTCTCGTCCACTGCTGCCTCTGGTGCCGGGCCTGAAGGAACCGGCCATGGCCCTTTTCCTCACCCCTGCGGTGACGAAGGCGGCTCCATCAAGATTGCTGAAAAAGTACTGGGCTCCCGATTCCGACACGGCCTTTCTAAGGGCGGAACCTCCTCCGGATTCTGTGATTGGGACGGCGGCCCGCAAACAACATGCCACCACCCCATCGTCGTCCACGGTTCCCCCCGGATAAGGAATCTAGATGAATGGATTCAGCAGGAAGGAAAGTATGTGGAACATCGGCGACCTCGATGAAGGCTGCGAGTGCCACGGCTTTGTTGGGACGCTACGACCGCGCCCTCTGGGACTCCCTCCAGCAGTTTGCGGAACACTTGCCTCGCGAGAAGCGGGAGGACTTCCTGGAAGTGCTGAATGAAGGGATGCTGGTAGCGAATCAGATTATCAGCGCTGCAGCAGACTCATCCCTATTAGCGGCACATGGTTTTTGCCATGGAGTTAACCAGCGACGTCACGCCTGGCTCCGCCTTACGTCACTGAAACCGGACGCACAGAAGAGGGTAGCCAACCTTCCATTCTCTGGCGAGATCCTCTTTAGGAAACATGCGGATGACGAAATGGCCCGCATGAAGGCGGAGGCCGAAACGCTCACGGCTGTGGGCCTGGAAAAGCCCAAAGAAGTGAAGAAATCGTACCGCCCATTCCAACGGCGGTTCAGTGAGCAGGGCAGAGGACGTGGCCAACCTTCGGGACAGTCACAGCAACATCAACAGTTCCGTAAGCCGTTCCAGAAACGCCAGAAGGGCAGAGGAGGCCAACAATCGGCTCCAGCGACCAAAGGCCCGGCCGGGTCTAGGCCCTGAGCACTTACTTCCCCCGGATCTGTTACCCACTCCGGTAGGGGGAAGCATTCAATTTTTTCTGGCAGAGTGGAGAAAAATTACTCAGGACAAGTAGGTGCTGAATATTGTTTGCAATGGATACAGTCTTCGGTTCACCAGCCCGCCTCCAGCAATTCCACCGGTCAGCTCGCAGTTTCAGCTGCGCGAGCTTCAGGCGGAAGCGGATATCCTGTTAAGGAAAAGGGCGATAGAAGACGTACCTCTGTCTCAGAGAGGAAGAGGTCTGTACTCCCGGTTCTTCCTGGTTAGCAAGAAGGACAAGAACGAGTTCAGGCCCATTCTGGACTTGCGACAGGCAAACAAATGGATTCGCAGGGAAAGGTTTTGCATGCTGTCGTTGCATCAGATTTATCCTCAGTTGCAACAGGGAGACTGGCTATGTGCTATAGACCTACAGGATGCGTACTTCCATGTGCCCATTGCACACAAACACAGGAAGTTCCTGCGGTTCCAAGTCGGCGCCAATCATTATCAATACACAGTACTCCCATTCGGACTAAAGTCTGCGCCGAGAACATTCTCAAAGTGCATGGCGGTGGTAGCAGCACACCTACGGAAGAACAAGGTGTTTGTCTACCCGTACCTGGACGATTGGTTGATCAAGGCATCCTCCTTCTCGGAAACGCGAGCACACTTCCAGAAGACGTGCGTTCTCTTGAACAAGCTGGGGTTGCACATCAACATGTCCAAGTCTGTCCCGACTCCGGTCCAATGCATACAGTACTTGGGAGCCTCCATCAATACGCTGTCAGCAAGCGTGTCTCCTTCGGAAGAGCGACGATTATCTCTCCTTCGGAAGGCTTAGGCTCTTATGACAACTCCATCTACAACAGTGAGGACGGTGTCTTCTCTACTGGGATCGATGGCCTCTTGTATCTTCCTGACGCCACACGCACGGCTGCACATGAGACCGCTGCAGGAGTGCTTGGAAGACCAGTGGGATCAGAGGAAAGGATCTTGGGATGACAAGATACGGCTGTCTCTGCATGCTCTTCAGTCTCTGAAGTGGTGGTGTTCAGCGGAGAATCTCTTCAGAGGGGTTCCCTTCCACAAGGACATTCCCTCGCAGACTGTCGTGACGGATGCTTCTCTCCTGGGGTGGGGAGCGCACTCCGGGAACCTACAGATTCAAGGAACGTGGTCACCGATGGAGGCCACGTATCACATCAATTTCCTGGAACTCAGAGCTGTTCACTTGGCACTGAAGGCCTTTCTTCCGTCCTTCCAGACCAACTCTCTGCTTGTACAGATGGACAATACCACCACGATGTATTACCTCAACAAGCAGGGGGGCTCGAGATCACGCACTCTGTCGCAGGAGGCGCAGGCGATCTGGCACTGGCTCCTAGCCAGAGGGCTGACGATAACGGCTACCACCCATCTGCCAGGTATGCAGAATGTTCAGGCAGACGTACTGAGCAGACTGGTTCAGGAAACCCATGAATGGGTCATAAACGACGAAGTACTAGGAGAAGTCTTCGCAAGGTGGGGAACTTCAGACATAGATCTGTTCGCCACCGCCGAAAACAGCAAATGCCGAGACTTCGCCTCCAGGTACTACCAGCAGGGAACGCTGGGGAATGCGTTATGGATCAACTGGTCGAAGAGCTTTCTGTACGCTTTTCCTCCCATTCCCCTGATTCCGGCGGTGCTCATCAAGCTGGCCCGGTCCAGGGCTCGGATGATACTCATTGCCCCGGAATGGCCCAGACAGTGGTGGTTCACGGACCTGCTTCACCGGTCTCTCCTTCCTCACATTCGGCTGCCGTGCAGGCCGGACCTTCTCCGGGGGACCCTTGAGAATTCCCATAGAAGCCCATGTTCTGGTGTGAACACAGGCTTCCATGGGAATTCTCTATGGTATATTATCAAGCCCATTATCGCCACTTTAGCAGCAGTTTTCTGCCGCTAAAGCGGCGATAATTATAACGCCATGCTTGATAATATGCCCCCTAGATCCCCTAATTCATCAAACAGGTGCTTCTGCATCTCCTCAAGCTCCACTTCTTCTCTCTTTCATTTTCTCCCATCCCCCTTTCTCATTGATTCTCCTCACTTACACTTAAATCCATTCTTTCCAGTCAACAACCTAACCCCGCTTATAAAACGAAACAAACGTTTGGCTAAGATAGAATATGGGGGGTCAAAATAATCTCTGATAGTCCACTGCCAATGACCCTAAGCAATCCGACAACTGTAGAAAATCCTTTCACTAGTGCCTCCGAGGCAACTGTTGCTTCCAACTCCTTCAAATAGCTAGAAACATCATAAATATTAGTAATAAACTTGTTAATGTAACTAATCTTGCTAGGAACATACGTGCAACATTTCTGAACAGGAAATATGCGGCAGACTCCAGCAAACGTTTGATCTCTTCCCACGTATCTGCAACAGTCAATAAAAGGCTTGTAGTAACATCATTTTCAGAATCATTTGAATAGTCTCTATTTAATGTTCAAGACTCAAGACAGCAATATCTGCCCATCTCATCCACATGACAGTTGCCAACAGCCACAAAATCACATCGACACGTATGCACTGCACATTTCACAACCACTATTTAGAGCATCCAAAAGGCCCAAAACATAATTCCCATTTTGGAGAGGGATGCCAGAGGAGGTCATGAAACCTCACTGGGTCCATAACTGTCCAAAGTCATGGACGACACCTAACATGTATCGGCTATCAGTATAGATGGTAACTCTCAGATTGTTAGAGACACAGCAAGCTCTAGTAAGAGTGATTGGTTCGGCCCCTGTGCATAGGCAACATTATACAAACAAGGTTTCTACTACGCCTTCTAAGGTGCAGACAGCATAAGTTGCTTTCAGAATTCCTCATCCGTCTCTTAAACAATAACTGTCCACAAACAACATACAATAGGGCTCTTCCAGAGAGACACCTTGAATGTCAGGTCTTGATTTGGTATACAACTCAGTACATCCAGACAGTCATGGTCAATCCCATAATCATTTTTATCAGGCACAGGCAGAGGCAATAGTGTGGCATGTTTGAGACACTTATTCCTCCTCAGAGTAATATTGTTTGTGGCAAGAACTCGCTTCTCATACCTGGTCAGCCTGCTATGTCTCATGTGTTGTGTTCACATACGGGTAAGCAAAATTTCAACAGAATGGGGAACCATAAATGTAAGAAGGTACCCCAGGACTATACCCTCACATTGCTGAATGTTGACACCAACTGCAGCCGCAGTCTAGAGGCAACCCGGCAATGCAGTGGCTAGCGGTTCAAGAGTGGCAGAAAAAAAGGCACTGAGCAGCCAGAATTTACATGGATCTGTGTCAAAACAGACAGCGAGCACCCATCATGTTCACAGCAAAATCATATAAACTCCTTGTCATAATCTGACATTCCTACAGCCAAGGCACGTCAGCGACTTTCAGCTTGAAGAAGGCACTCATTCATTTGTTGTCCCAAGGTAGTGGATCAAACACATCTTTGCGTGGAAACCTCTGTAGAAGCGTTGCCACAATGGAAACGTTGGGAATCCACTGACAACAGTAGCTCACCATTCCCAGAAGCATCATGACTTCTCTTTGTGTTGTGGGAGAGTAGTTTATTCTCAGTATAGAACAGATTCTCTCTTTTTTAAGTTCAAAAAAGAATTTTATTTGGTAAAAGGAGAGAAAAACAAGGTGTCAATACAAAGTACAAAAAGAGAATAAAATATGGGTACAGTAGTAAGCAATGGGCATAATACAGTTACAAACAATCTAATCATAAGCATCAGAACTAAATGAAGTGGGGACAATAATTATAGAAATGCGATTATGCAAAAGGAAGTACATATAATTGGTAATGAAGGAGAAAAGGAATGCGGGGGGCATTTAAGGGGGTTTGAAGACTTCTTTCTGTGAAGGTTGCGGGTGAAATGAGCGTTTAGCACATACATCAAGGTAAAGCGTAATAGGAAGCCATAAGTCCATGCGTTTTGCTGCCATATGAGCAGGGAAAACAAAGGTAGTATCCATCTATGATTATGACAAACATTATACCACCATGCTTTAAAGGAGATGTTAAAAAGTTCTTCCAATTGACTGTGATCTGCTGAAACGCAACAGCTAACAATAAATCAATGATCCGAGTGTTAAGTTCAGTATTCTCCCAACAAGGAGAAAGACTTCCTAGGAAAATGTTAGTGTAAGAAAAGGGAATGCAAGTATGGGAAATTACATTAATTTGAGCCCAAACCTGCAACCAAAAATCATGAACAGATTTACATAGGAACAACATATGAAATAAAGTTGCTTGCGGGGAAGAACATGACCAGCAAATGTGTAGAGTGGCTGGGAAGCGTTTATGAAGGTCAAATGGCGTAAAAAGAAGTCTATTGTAAATGAAGAACAAGGATTGTGTCAGGTTCGCCACTCTAGAAGACTTGCAAATCTTATTCCAGATCTTGTCCCATAAAGGAATGGACCAAGATATGGCAAGATCATGTTCACAAAATTCCTCCACTTTAGATTTGGGTCTAATGGAGTCTTTAGTGTGAAGGTGTTTGTAAATAAGGGAAGCTTTAGGAGTAGTATGCAGAAAGGAATGAAGTAGCGAGACAAGGGCGGGAGAGGAAGGAGGGAGAGGTGCTTGCAAAAGGCGGGTGTAAGTTGCCACTGCAGCCTCTTTAAGTAGGAGATATTTGTAGGCAAAAGAAATAGGCAAACCATATGTGGTGCGGAGAGTTGGGAAGGGTATGAAAGAAGAATGTGAGAATAATTGGGAAACCCAGATTAACCCTTTTTGTCGCCACGATTTCCAGTAAAAGGGTTTGTTGCGAATCAGGAGGGAGGTGTTGTGCCAAATGGTGGAAGCAAGGAAATCAGCAGCGGTTGCAGGGGAAGCAGGAGAAGAAGATAAAAGTATTTTAATGGTAAATTTATGAATGGGAGTGGGGATAGAAGAGGGCTTACGTGAAAAGGAAATATACTCAGCAAGAGAAAAGGGGGAAAGAAAAGGACGTTCAAGTTTAGCCCATAAAGGGCAAGGGGAGACCGGGTCTTGTAACCAAAAGGAAGCCTGTCGTAACAAAAACGCCATATGGTAAACTGGGAAATCCGGGAAGTTAACTTTGCCTTCTGACTTGGGACGTATAAGCCTAGCTAAGGACATTCTAGGTTTTTTGTTATTCCAGATAAAAGATATCAGAATTGAGTTAATTTTCCTGAAACATTTAGAAGGAATGGATACAGGGATGTTAGAGATAGTATAAACGACTATAGTAGATAACATCATTTTGATTGTATCAAGACGACCCCACCATGATAAATAAAGGGGATGCCATCTAGATGTTAAGTCCAATAGTTTTTGAATGCATTTATTTAAACAAATGGAGACCGTATCTGAAATAGAGGGGGTAATATGTAGGCCAAGGTATTTAATGTGAGAAGAGCTCCATGTAAAATTGGAAGTTCTAAAATCAGGCTTGAATGTGAACTTCGTCAAGGGCAAAATCTCACATTTATCATTATTGAGCTTGTAACCAGATATCTGGGAGTAGTCTCTTACTTCGGCAAGAAAGGCAGGGATATATTCAATGGGATCGGAAATAAAGAGTAAGATATCGTCAGCATAAGCGGCGAGCTTAACTTGGGAATCCAAGGCTCGAAAACCATGAATGTTAGGGTTTTAACGAAGCTTGGATAAAAAAGGCTCTAAAGCCAGGTTAAAAAGAAAAGGGGACAAAGGACAACCCTGACGTACGCCTCTCCCTAAGTCAACAAGCATTTGCAATGCAATGGTCTCGGCATCATTAAAGGTAGAGCTATTGGCATTGCTCATGACATTTTTTTTCTTTAAATCAAAAATAAAACTCTGCCCTCACCACTCTGCCCTCACCACTCTGCACTCACCACTCTGCACTCACCACCACTCTGCACTCAACACCACTCTGCTCTCAACACCACTCTGCACTCACCACCACTCTGCACTCACCACCACTCTGCACTCACCACTCTGCACTCTGCACTCTGCACTCTGCACTCACCACCACTCTGCACTCACCACCACTCTGCACTCACCACCACTCTGCACTCACCACCACTCTGCACTCACCACTCTGCATTCACCACTCTGCACTCACCACCACTCTGCCCTCACCACCACTCTGCACTCACCACCACTCTGCACTCACCACCACTCTGCACTCACCACCACTCTGCACTCACCACCACTCTGCACTCACCACCACTCTGCCCTCACCACCACTCTGCCCTCACCACCACTCTGCCCTCACCACCACTCTGCCCTCACCACTCTGCACTCACCACTCTGCACTCACCACTCACCACTCTGCACCACTCACCACTCTGCACTCACCACTCTGCTTGGTCTCTGTGGAAGTTTGTACTCCCTCTCAGACAGCACACAGCGTAAACTTATAGACACTGTTGGCTGATAAATCGGCATGGTGTGTATCACTTTCACCTACCGAATTAAGTGATTTCTATGGTCTTTTCTCTTTCTGTTGCACGAACCGGTGATACTAAGTGTCATCTTTCAACCTTCCGTGAAGTGAGGGGCGCTAGGTGATGGCCGCACTGTAGTGAGGCTCCCGCTGTACTCCGAGAAACACGCATCATAAACCCCATCCCGGCAGCAAAACTTGGACCCCCGACATCACCGATCGAAGCAGGATACTGGGCTGCATCTGTCCCCCGACATTGACGCCGATCAAAGATAGCGGAGGGAAGCGACGAGCAGCGGAGTCTGGTGGCGAGGTGAGGGGAGGATTGACTGGAGCGCCCGCCTGGGAACATCACGCGAGCCCGAGGAGGTGTAGGCCGTGCCACGAGGCAACCTGCGGCCTGGTGTGCCCATCGGGTGAAGTCGGAGCTGCTCGCTGAGGTTGGTGTTTCTCCCCCCCACCCCCCCGTGGGGCACAGAGACCTACCCGCAAGCCCTGAAAGAACTGCCCAGGGTGCCGATTGCAAATTCGGCCCGAACTGGTAGATGGAGCACGAAGCTAGCTGAGGCGTACTCTGCAAAGGAGGTGAGAAGTGGCGGCCGCTAGGCGTGTGGAGAGAGCCATAAAGCGAGGCAAGCTACCGCGAGTGGGTTGGGCATGGCGAGTGGTGGCACGAAATAAGGACCTGCTACAGGCCCCTGGGACCGGACATCAGCAGCGCAGCTTTGAACTCGCGGCCGCCCCGGAAGTCAGGCACGGTCGCCTGTGACGGGGGCGGGGCCACGTTCACACCGGAAGAGGAGGCAGGCGGAGTCGTAGCGTCTCGCGGCCCGGGGCTCCTGTGAGCGGTGTAGAGCCCCGGGGCCGCGCCAGCAGGAGGTTGGGCGCCGCATGCTGAGGTAAGGTAAGTTCTGGAGCGCGATTGGTGCACTTGTGTGTGTGTATGCTCGTGTGTGTGTGTGTATGTATGTGTGCGACGGTGACGGCAGGGGAGGGGGGCCTCGGTGCACTTGTGTGTGTGCGCGCGCGTGTGTGTATGAGTCAGGGGTGGTGTCTCTGTATGTATGTATGTGCGTGCGTGCATGGGCGCGTGTGTGTGTGTGTATGCGCATGCGTGTGTGGTGCTTGCGCTTCCCAGGAGATAGCGCCTGGCCACAGCGCGCGTTCCAGATACAAATCGCCTGGAAGGATGCGCGTGGCCAGGACTGTCTCCTGGGAATGATAGTCGCTGACAAAAGATCTCGGCGGAGACGCGCTTCCGCACGTTGACGCCGAGACCTAAAAAAGGAAGAGACTAGGCCATTGGCGCAAACTGCCGCACGGGGATTAGAGTACAATAAAGAAATCAAAGAAATAAATTTGGGACCAAAACCAAACCATTTAAGGGTGTGTAAAAGATAGGTCCACTCAACCCTATCAAATGTTTTCACAGCATCTAGGGCAATTGCTGCAAGGGAGTGGGGTAAGTTATGAGATTTTGACAAGACATTGAACAAAAGTCTGGTGTTGTCAGTGATAAATCGACCCTTGATGAAGCCTGATTGTTCCTCACCTAAGAGATCTGGGAGTAAAAGATCAAGACGCGCTGCAAGTGATTTAGCAAATATCTTGTAGTCAATATTGACCATAGAAATGGGCCTGTAGTTTTTGCAATATTGAGCATCTTTCCCTTCCTTGGGTATAAGGCAGATGTGGGCGTCAGAAAAAGTACCTGAGGAAGCTCCCAAGGCAACAAATGTGTCTATAAGAGAGTGTCATTTTGGGATGAGGAGTTTTGAGAAAAGAAGGAAAAATTCAACAGTGTGACCATCTGGTCCGGGAGCCTTGTCTTTTTTTAGAGTTTGGAGCGCAGTAAGTAATTCCTGCTGAGAAATATCTAATTCTAAGTGAGAAAGATCAAGAGGGAAATGGCCAGGTTTGTGTATGGTGGAAAAGAAATGATCCAAAGACTGGGAAGAGGGTTGAGTTTCAGAGGAGTATAGGGTTTTGTAGAAAATGGAGAGTTCAGTGCATCCTTATGCTTAAGAGTAGAGTGAGTGTCGTAGACGGATTCAATGTTCAATTTGTTATGTTTGACTTTCAAATAATTGGCAAAAATGTTCCCGGCTTTATTTCTACCTCCATAAAACTTTGCACTAGATTTCAATAAATACAAGGAAGCATCCTCTGTAGATTTTTGGGTGAATTTCATTTTGGCATTGACTAGGGCTGTTAAACTGTCTTGTGAGTGTGAAGTAAAATAGGCGTGCTCCAATTTCTTAATATCTTGAAGGAGGTCCCCAGTAAATTTGTGGGCAATTTTCCGTTTCTTTGCCACATATCCAATTATAAAATCTCTCGCGGCAGCTTTAAAAGCCTCCCAGATGGCGTGCTTGGGGATGGAAGGGGTATCATTGAACAGAAAAAAACTCATCAAAAAATTCATTAAAGGAAGCAGTGAACTTGGGATCCAATAGAAGGGCATTATTAAAGCGCCACCTCTTAGGTCCAACACTAAGGTGGGGGCATGATCCGAGAGTAGAATTGGACCGATTTCGGCATTAGTAAGAGTTTGGGCAATGTTGTGAGTAACAAAAATATAATCAATCCGAGATTGGGAATGATGACACGGAGAATAAAAAGTAAATTCTCTTGCCGTCGGATTGCACAAGCGCCAGGTATCAATAAGCTCCCGAGCCGCTGATCATTCCGTTTTTTATTAGCACTCCACTTTTGAATACTACCAACTAACTCCCTCAGGTGTAATTTAAGTCCAGGCGTTCATATGTTCTTCAGAGTTTCCTCAATTATGAGCATCCTGAAATTCTTCTGTAGATTCTGGTTTTTAGACAAATTAACCCCAAACTCAGTGGCTATTCTCTCTAGAGCTTCATGAGTTTTGCAAGCATGCCTAGCAGCTTCATTTCACAGGAACAAAATTTCCTCTCCGTTGTACCAATTTATGACTCCTAATTCAAGATTTTCTTTAATAATTTCTTCAAACTCTGCTTTCAGTCTCAAAACATCCAGGACTTTTGTCGAAGCATCCCTCTCTAGGATTTGTGACTTTGGACTTTCCTCAGCATCTACAACCGGCACACTTGCCATCCTATTCGGGTTCGCACTCCTGAATCTAAGGTAGTACCAGCACCTGGTGTAGCGGGGACTTTTGTAACTGTGGATGTACCTGGGGCTGTGATGATAACAGTCGTACTTGGCGTTCCAACTGGTGAACCTAGTGCTACAAGGGGTCAACTTCCCTCAGGAGGACTCTGTTCAGCAGGCGCACCCGCACCTATGTCAGCAGTTGGCTGCGGCCCTCCAGGCTGTTGATTGCTTTCAGCCTGAATTATACCGAGGTGGATGGGAAGCTAACAGATCATCCAAAAAGTAATCACTAGAGTCACTATCAGTAATTTAATCTTTCTTTTCTTAAATTGCACTCCCCTCTCGTAATTTCTTTCTATCTGCTCTTCCTCTTTTTATCACAGGGAACTTCCTAATACCCCCAATTGCATTCTCCCTCTTGCTGTTCTGCTTCTAATCTTGCTTCCGTCCAACTACAGACCTTATTATTTTTTCAGGTCTGATATGACTTCTTGTCTTTAACATGTGCAGCTCCATCCCATGCATTGAAAGCCTCATATTGTTCAGGTGTAGGTGGGGGGAGGTTCATCTCATACAACAATTGCCTCAAATTCTCATTAATTGTCAAATTAAAGGGATAATGTGGGGGGACTGCAAGGACCCTTCATTTGCAGTGATCTGCTTAGTCTACATGCACATGTGTAGACTGACCTTGGTCTTCATGTAATGTGCCCTCTGGAGGGACTTCCTTGCCAACTTAGGCCGGTGTTCTTACGTCATTGAGAAACAAAGTTCTCAATTTCTCTGTGTATGGCGCAGCACACAATAAATAAACTTAAATCGAAACAACTGGCAATTCTCAGCAAATTACAAGGCAGCATGCAACAACAATATCTCCCCATCTCAGCGTGACCCCACTTTACTGCTCACTCACAGTGCCTCACTGTCTAACGTAATGACCAATCCCAGTGCGACACAGATGCCAACCAACCAGTGCTGCACCTTATGACGAAACTCGCAGCACCTCACAACAACTCACACTCCTCAGTGATCAGCTTCGCACAACCAAATTATTAGTTACAAAAAACAAAACAATAGCTCTTGTCTGTTCCACTAAAGAAAATTAAAGTCACCAATCACACTAGTGGAAGAGTTAAAAATAACGCCGTCCTGCCACTATCACACACACACCCACACAGTAAATATTTAACCATTTGGAAATTACCCTGGTTAGAGTGGTCTACTCCTGCACACAAAGGGCTAAACAAACACCAATCTTAGTTAGTACATCTTCATAATAGAAGTTTAATAAGTTCCTATCTTGTGCGGCTGATAGCACTTCACGGTCCAACACCACATACCTTAACAGACAAGTCACAACATAATATAACTTATTATCTATTCCAGGATCTTGGATTATGGCGAATTATAGCAAGCATGTTTCTTGTCCTAAGCACAAGTGATAAACATAAAGCAGCATTTCAAATCTCAACTTTAATACGGAGCTCATCTGGGTCCAACTGGACAACGTACCATGAAGCACACTAACTCATTAAATCCGCAAACACTGCAACACACTATAAAATCTGCATAATCCTTCTTATACTCGCAATCCCAGGACATTGCAACTGCTTCAAGAATGCTGGAACATGGGGTCTAAGGAACATCAGGGACATGGACTGGTCTTTGGCTGACTTTGAGACAAATTCTAAGTCCTTAAACCTCAGCGGGAACCATCCTTTGCTACCGGATTTGTTGTAGCAAGATGGGATTTGCACCATGCAGGTGGTTGGAAACAACTCAGTTACAAACTGCACTCGAGTGGATGAACCTTTAGTATCAGACTGAGGATTAACAACAACAAATCAACAATACATCAAAAACAGTGGAGCACAAGCATGACAGAGTTACAGCTTTGCAAAACTTGAAGGTTTATTAGCAGACTAGCAAAGTTACGAACTCAAATCATTAAAGTTTATCAAAGATAAGCGGTCAGTACATGAAACTTCGTTATATGTTTCAAATTGATTCAAAATCAGCAAATACAAACTCAAATATCATAAAGCAACACCGAGTTAATTCATCTTTTTTTGTAGGGAAGATTTTCTAATATGCTAAGCTAAAGAAAATCATGGGAATTTTTGCAAGAGGTGTTGGCAAGTAAAGCCGCTAAAGGGCGGAATTTAAAAAAAGTGATAGGTAAGTGTAAGTGAGAATGGATTTGTTTACCAGTCTAAGTAATTGAGCAGGAAATGAGAAGTTTCTAGTCTCAAGAGATCAAGAGAATGGAACGGGCCATCTAAATCTAACAAGCTCAGCAATGCACAATTAAAATATGCAATTCTTTGCAGCGAAAAACAACTCCCCACGGCTCCCATGAAGAGAACCAATCAGAATCTAAATTAAAAAAAAGAAATTTCAGTATTATTCCCAGAGGTTGAACAGTTTAATTTTCTACTGTTTGGCCTTCAAGAGATATCTCGTAGCAGAATGGTATATGAAGGTCAGTGTGTTCCAGGCTTGGGTGTGGTAATTTACTATTCACTCACTATAGAAGGCATACAGCGGAACATTTCTAACAGAAACCAAAACAGTTGTAACATTCTATCTAACTATTGCAGCTTGGCTCCTGAAACAAAAGAAAGGACAAATGTACAGCAAACTCAAGAGCATTTAATATGAGGTACTCAAACTGAGGTCTTTATTAAGTATGGCTGACTTAAAGTGAACCTCATACTTTATATATGGGGAACATCGGTTACATTGTGGTGTTCACACCGCAATACCTTTACAAGGTGGGCATTACAACTCAAGTCATTACGATGTGTTGTATTGCCCGCTAAGCTGAAGAATAGTATGATTTACTATTCCAACACCTTCCCTACTGTAACGTAGGCTGGAGTTGGAATAGTAAATCATACTGTTCCTAAGTCCAGCGCCCTCCAGCGCAAGTCATTGTAACGACTTGCATTGTAATGCCTGTGTTGTAAGGGTATCGCGGTGTGAAAACCGCGATGTAACATTGTATATTCTTATATATGGGTGTATGTGGTGCAAATTAATCTATATATGTTATGAAAATCAAACAAATAGTGACAGGGCCTCACCAGGGGCTCTGACCGACTCTGCCCTTTTGCTTACATCTAGTGAGCACCAGTGGCTATGCTATTAGGCACTTTGTAACCAACATGTGGAATGATCTCCCTATTCAGTTAAGCAATATTCAGGGTCTGCTATTCTTTATAAAAGCTCTGAAATTCTTCCTCTTTTGCTATTCCTCCTGCAGATTTACAGGCTTATTTACAAGCCCCTTGCGCTGCTGGTGCAAAAGATGGGAAAAAGTGACTTACCGCCTGCACAAGCAGCTTGTAAATCAGCCGCCCAGGTTGTAAGGGCTTGTGTACTTACCCTTAGTAACTCGGTGCTACTATGCTCCTATGGGGTGGAGAGTTTTTTTTTTTTTTTAACAAACAGTACAAACAAAAACGTGAAACTGAGTTAGTCTAGTTTTTGACCAAAGGTGTCATGTTGCCACAAAAAATGTAAAAGATGGCCCTGTTTTGGTAAGGAGGCGGGTCAAAGTGACATTTTGATGGATGGCTCCATACATCCTAACCATAAAGCTGCAAGCAAGTAACTGATCTCGATTCATTCTCCAGATGTTTAAAGCCCTAGCTGGAGCCCTCATAAACCATAGTTTACCTACTACAAGTAACCTTAGAGTTTGGAGATTAGTGGAAAAACGTGTGGAGGGTAAAATTAAAATTTAGGTTACGCGAAATCAGCAAAAGTGACCCTATGAAACTAGGAACAGTTACCAAATGCAAACCTTTACTCCAACCGACTATTTTCTGCAGCTGGATGACACCACCTTGTGAAATAGTCAGAGTAAATGAAACAAACATAACAATGTGGATATCTTAGTGGTCTCCATACTTAATTGCACTGTTTGAAAGTATCTGAAAACATTTAATTTACATAAATATTGTGGGGCTTATGCAGTCAAATCCATAGAATATTCAGATTTAACAAAGTAACATTTGAGCTCAAGTGAGAACGCATTTTACATCTTCTATTACAGATATGAAATCAGTTTCATACCTTCTTAAAGTACGACGAGAAATGTAGCTAAATATATGGGTGATTATTTTCTAACTATAGGTAAAATTAACATAGATGACGCACACAAGAATACCCTGACTTGTTCTCTACATGAAAAGGAGAAAGAATGTTTTTGATTTATGGCATGTTAGTGTGCATTTTCAACATACATCTATGTTATATTTCAGTGTTCTACTCAGCACATTTAGCCTAACTGTTAAAGGGCCATAGCGTTGTATGGAAGTTGAGATAGCCAAACGAGAACTGCAGACTTAATTAAGTCAGCTTTCTATCATACCCAGGGCAATTTGAATTATGCGACCGGGGAGGGTCAAATTATGCCGCAGGGTTCAGTAAATTATGCGACAAGAAAAAGCAAATTATGTGGCATTATGCTGCACATTTTGTGAAATTACTTCATTATTTTGTCATCATTTTAAAGCTGTTTAACACTGTCTCAGCAATAGTTGTACCTCATTAGTGAGAGTTTGACACCCATCTATAGCAATACATTACAGAAAGGTGACCAAACAAGCTAGAAATAAAAGCAATGTTTGCTAAAATCTGTAGATTATGCAGCAGATGATAGATTATATGGCAAATGCGGCAAACCTACAATTATGCAAAAATTGCTGCAGCCGATTAATTGCGTATTTCCAGTAGCCCAGACCATAACACACTGAATCTCCTTCCCTAGGCCCTCTTGCATTCTTCCCATAAGGCACCTGCTTGTTATTGCTTAACTTAAGTTTCAGTTTAATACTGTGTCCTTTTTCTGCATGTAGAAAATTTGTAAAAGTAGTGTAGAAATTGTTACTAAATGTATCATGTGTTCCAATGATTCAGACGCCAAAGCACTGGTCTGTTGAAATTGGCTATCGCACTTAAAATAGGTTTGCTTCTTGCTATAATTTGGCATTAAACATGTGCTAGAATTCTGTGTGCTTTCCAGAGTGTCTGTTTTCTTTCATAGAGCCTGGTGCATTGGCCAGGAAATATCTTCATTCAGTGACGAAAGAGAACAAGCCCTGGACCAGACTCCACACAATGACCAAAGGAGCCAAGACAAGGGAGAGGTGTCTGCTGGGCGAATGAAACGGGCATTATGGGCCAAAAAAATTTAAGCATAATGACTCACCATCAAAGAGGACTCCTGCCCACACTATGTACCTCCAGTACAGTAAAGGCATGTGCACATTCTCGAATGGTGGGTAAAACTCACTAACAAGGATAGGCAGAAGTCCTTTCATGGGAACAGTACCTTTGACGTAGACAGGTTGAATAATCTGAAAAACAAATGTAAGGATCCTAAGCACAAAACACATGTGAAAAATAGCCCATATTTCTTAAATGGTACGATGAAGTGTAAAAACGCAAACATGAAACCCAAGTCTGTGGTATGACACTGGCGAAGTGTGGCTCACTGATTAGAGCGGCAGACCCTGAGGCAGAGGTCTGGTCCGGACCAGGGTTCAATCCCCGTTGCGGCAGGGTCTTGGGCTCAATGTCCTCGGACCCGATAATTCTCGCCTCGGTGCTTACTCTAATCATGGGTCCCACTCTGCAACTCTGGGCAATAGCTTGCTTAATCTCCACACCGGCCCTAACAACGCTAGGATGCCTGGCTTCACCTTAGGGGTGCCCAGGAGTGGACTCCTCACAGGAACAGGCAAAGGAAGGGTTCCACAGCGGTATTCGTACAGCGCTTGGAGACCCCTGGGTGATAGGCGCTATACAAATCCAAATTACATTTACATTTACATTTACATTTACCCTGACTCAGGAGATAATTAAATTACACATAAACCATCTTAAGGACGGAGCTTGGGCTTGGGTTCCCACTGCCCCAACTCCCCCCTGTATATATCCCCAGATCCATGAACATCAAGAAAAACTGGATTTGAGAAGCAAGGGGAAGAGGATTTACTGGCCAAACTCCCCTAAACTGGCTGATGAGGCTGTGGGTGCAACAATGGATGCACTCAGAAACAAGACAGTGCCCAGGGGACTACTGGTGGATGGAGCACATGGTGGTAATGTGCAAGTGAGGTCTGCAATGTGAGCACCTGAAGGGTGGATACTACAAAGAGGCATGCATATAGTAAGATGAGATGCCTCCTCTACTATCAACTGATTCACCCAAAGATTTAATTCAGGCCAGGGCTTTAAGTGGGCTGGGTCCTGCTGGTGCTCATCACCAGCAGTTCTATAAACCAGGTGCTGAGACCGGGCTCTCTACTTTTGCCCTCACCTTCAGGATGAAAAAATAAATCTTAACTCAGCAGCAGTGCCACCCTTCACTGCCTTGGATGTAACTTCAAAGAGACTCATTATAGTTCTTTCACAGTCCCATCATTTTAGAATTGAAGAATTTTGAATGTTATATACAACAAAGCCATGGTGGTTACTTATTCATGTTATAATAGTACTGGCTTGTATGTGTAATGTTACTTGCTGAATTATATATCTGGTTGCAATGAAAAACATAGCAAAATGCCAGTCGGGCGGCATACTAAACTAAGCATAGATTTTCAGTGTAAGTACTTTTAAGCGTTGCCCTTAATTACATCGGCCACGCCCCTTTGAGATACCCCCCAGTTTTTTCATCCCACTTAAAGCCCTGATTCAGTCCCAACTGAAGTAGAGATTCCAGTGTAACACAGATCACGCGTAGGAGGAGTAGGTATGTCTAGGCTAGGGGCAGGACCCCCAAGTAGAGCACGGCGAGCTGTGGCAGCTACTTTGGAGAGGCAAAACGGGTGTCGGTATGCCACTGACCCCCGCTGCCCTCCGTTGACCTCTTGCAGAGGGTGGGTGGCAGCAGGGACAGGCAGCAAGGCAGAGAGCGAGGCCACTGACCCCTGCCGACTCCCCGGGATGTACTGAGGTACAGTGGAAGAAGGAAGGCATCAAAGGGCAGTTCCTACCCTAGCCTTACAGGGTAGCCCCTGGTGAGGGTATCGGGGCATTTGCTACCTAGGCTCAACTAGCCTCGATTCGCCTCGACTCCAGGCGCCGCTTTGGCCTGCTATTGGTTCCTTGCCCTGCACTTGTGTTTTTTCGTTGGCTTTTTGCTGCTTACTGCTGGGTCCCCTGGGGTTACCCGGTAAGGCTGGTTATGTCACCAGTTTCATTCCCTGCAATTCAGAGCATAGTCCAGGGACTAGAAGAGTCCTACTGAAGCATTGGTAAGCTCAGGAATAATGGGCAACTGCCAAATTGGTACTAAATGACTATCAAATAGCTGCTCAACAACCGTATGTATACAGCGTATAGCTTTCAGTTGGTTGCTTATAGGCTCCTGCATTCGCATCTTGTAAGCTTGCTGCACCTGGTATGCTCACGCCGGCCATGGGTTCGTCCAGCAGCCAGTAAGTAAGTTGGTCTAGGCCTGCTGAGCGCCGTGACAAACTTGTCCCCGATCTCCCTTGACCTGCATGAGTATTCATGAGTATTTGTTTGGGGTAAAACCAGTGCTTAATTTGTAAAATACTAAGTGCAGGTGCTCAATTTGTTTTTTATGCGGCCCCACCCACTTCTCCAGCTCCACCCACTTCCTCCACTGGCTCCACCCACTTCCTCCACTGGCTCCACCCACTTCCTCCACTGGCTCCACCCACTTCCTCCACTGGCTCACACACTTACTCTATTGGGTCCACCCGCATCCTCAACTGGCACTGCTGAAAGGAAGATGTAATCCCCGATCTGAATTTCAGAAAGGGAGCCTTCATGAAGTAAGGTTTTGATCAGAGGTTGTATGTGTGAGGAAGTATGAGGTGAGTCAGTGAGAAGTGCATTCAGTGGTTCTAATCTGAGAAAGTTTAGACAGGTTGAAAAATAGAATTTCATGCCACCGGTAGCGAGACCAGCCAGAGACATGTAGTGGGGAGTGGAAGAGTATGGTGAGAAATGTTTGAAGGGGATAGTGCGACATCTGCACAAATGTATTGGATCACTTTACATGAGTTCCATCAGTTACATTACAGAAGGTGAGCCTAGTTTCAGAGAGTAATGCCAATCACTACCTCAAGGAGAAGAGTGCAAGGTGAGGGAATGCAAGTAGAGTTTGCAAATGCCTGTATGGAGGTCTCAAGTACCAGAAGACTAGCACAGGTGGCAAAGGTTCATTTAGAGGACCCTGGGCAGAGTCAATATGGTGCCTGCATGCACGATGGTGGCTGAAGAAAAGCAGCACGATAGTAGCAAGTAGTGAGTGTTCCACAGTCCCTATCCCGAAGGACTGTCAGAGAGCCAGTGTTGAAAAGGAGATGCCTTTTTATGTTTCAGGTACGGATTACAAGCTATACTCTCTTGAACAGTCTATCTCTTTGTTTTACAGAATGCCAGCACTTCATGTGGGTTTACCCTCAATAAACTCTATGGTTTCCTATGGGTTTTACACCTCAATTTCAGATCATTCTAGCTGTGGCTTCCAAAAGGTGCCTTGCAGCTGATCTTTTGTCCTATATGATGTGGAAGGTCCAGAATTTTGCAGTTAGGTGAAAAAGTCAAATGGAGTGTTGTTCTCAGCTTTGTGGGCGACATGCGGTATATAATTGCAAGTATGGTAGATTTTAACACTGGTGGCACCGGGAGCGAAAGTCTTTTTTGGCACACCCCACCCATTACTTCCTTCTCCATAAACACCTTCACTACCACTCTCCAACAGTGCACCTCATCTCCCCATATCTTCTCTCTCACATGCATTCCATTTTTTATAGCACTACTCCTAGTTCACTCACACTCAATTCTGTGATGTGCATAATGCACGTTCTTTGCAGCAGCCACATTAACCCCTTGTGCTGCTTTATGATGAGAAAAAACTGCCACTAGATGAAATTAAAATCTCTCACCAGTAGGAACATTAGTTATCTTGAAATATTTATTGTTGCCTGAAACAGCTGGACGCAGAAGGAAGTTTACGAGATTTTAAACCAAAAGGTAATTTAAAATATATTGCCCCCCCCCCACCAAAGTCAGCGCCAGGTGTGGCGGCACCGATCCACCGCCCTAAAGCTGGCCCTGATTGCAAGCACGAGCAGTGTTCAACAAAACAACATGCACATCTCAATTGCTTCTTATTTATTCAAGTGCAAGATATAATATTGGAAGGGGTGGCATCAGTAAGAATTTGTGAGATAATGAGATGACGTTAGGACTCGGAGTGAAAGATATTATTTGGACCTTGTTGGCCAGTGTACTTGGGAAGTCCGTTTTCTCTCACGGAGAGCGTTGAAACATCTTATGGACATATCCAGGCCCTATCCCAGGTAGGCAGGAAAATTGTCAGTATATTTTGCTAGCTATCGAAAAAGAGAGTGCTTGGAAAGATTCCCACCGCTGAGAAACGAGAGTTAAATGTGAATCAGTATATGGGGAGTCTCACCACCGAGGAGGGGATGGACAATGTGGAGATTGAGCGGCGAGTCTCTCAACAGCTAGGAGAGAGTGGTAAAGGTGGAAGAGTGTAAGTGATGCATACCTGTACTAAGGAGAGGGCAGCGGGCGAAGGGTGCTGTGTAGTCAATGTGCATAAGTGCATGCCAAGACTCCAGTAAGGAAGTGTCTGGGTCTGGCAAATTGCATTGGTCAGATCATTATCTTATAGTGATGACACTCTCTGGAGTGGTACCGACGAGCAGGATGCCTCATAAGCCTGTACTTGGGCACCCCTGGCACAAACTTGATGCTGTGCGTTTTCAAGAGCTTCTCTCCTCTACTCTACCAAGTGTTCCAGCTGACTGTGATTTGGCTGATGAATATATGTCGGTCTGGATCTCTGATGCGCTTGATCACCTTGTCCCAGTAAAATAGACAAAAGGTTGCAGCACCAGATCTAGTCCCTGGTATAACACCAAGCTTGCTTCCTTGGGTAAAGAGTGTAAGAGGCTGGAGAGAGCATGGAGAAGGAACTATGACCCAAATTTGAAAAAGCTTTATGCTGTAGCCATTAAGCAATACCATGGGTCTATCCGAGTGGAACGGGCCACCTATTATGCGGAGGAGATCAAGTGCAGCACTAATCCATCGAAAAGTATCTTCTCGATACTGAAAGCGCTGCAATCATCTACAGCCTTGATGGCCACTCTGTTGTCATCTAATGATCAATGTGATGCCCTGGCCTTCTTCTTTGTCGAGAAGGTGGAGAAGATGTACAAATCTTTCCCCCAGGCTGCATCAGTTCCCGCCCCCATGGCCCGGTCCCCCACCTCATACTCGCTGACTAATCTCCCTGCCATCTCTTAGTGATTTGCAGGAAGGCCAAGTCTGGTTCCCCATCTGACCCCCTGAAGCCGGCATATGCATTGAGAATTCTACCTGTGCTCATCCTCCCGGTGTGCTATGTGATCAATCTTTCCTTCTCTGCCGCAATAGGGGAATAGTGGTTCCTCTATTAAAGAAACCTAACTTGGATGCTACTAAGTTGGAGAGTTTCTGTCCCATCTCCCTCCTGCCCTGGGTCTCGAAAATTTTCTGAGGTCCATATCAATACTATTCTGACGGAATAACTGGAAGTTAACAATCTTCTAGACCCATCTCAGAATGGATTCCGTCCTGGTCACAGCACGAAATACGCTCTTCTTGCGGTCACCGAACATCTGAGATGGGCCTTAGACGCCGGTCGTACGTCTGCACTGATTCTGCTTGATCTCAGTGCCGCGTTCGACACGGTCTCCCATTAGATCCTGCTCAGGAGCTTGGAGGAGGCAGGCATAGCGGCCCTGAATTGGTTCGCCTCCTTTTTGTCTATACTTTCCAGTTGACCACCCCTCCTTTTTCATCTGAAGTCTATGCCATCAGCAGGGGGTTCCGCAGGGTTCGGCTTTGAGCCCCACCCTGTTCAATCTGTATATGCAACCATTGGCAGCGGCGGCTAAAAGCAGAGGGCTTACGGTGGTGTCATATGCAGACGATACCCAGTTGGTAGTCACTCTCACCGACAACACTACTCGAGGTGCTTACAGGTTTCGCAGCGATCTCGAGGCTGTTGCTGGGTGGATGACTGCCAACTGTTTACAGCTTAATGCTAGTAATCTGAGGTTTTGTTCGTGGGGAGAGACCCAGAGTTGTGGTGAGAACATTGGTGGCCCGCCGCATTGGGGTTGGCACCCGCCCCTAAACAGGTGGTAAAGAACCTGGGGGTCTGGTTTGACACTGCCCTTAACTTTAGAACTCAAACTAAAAATGTGGCTGGGATGTGCTTTGGGCTGCTGCGGAGGCTTAAACCCCTTCTGGGCTTCCTTGATCCCTCAGTCAGGCAGGTGGTCATCCAGGCTCTGATTTTGTCCAGACTGGACTATGCTAGCTCCCTCTACATCCGGGCTAATCAGACTGAGATTGTCAGACTTCAAAGGGTCCAGAACGCAGCAGTCCGAACGCTCCTTGGCTTGCCAAGGCGTTGTTCTATCTCAAATGCAATTCACTGCCTTCATTGGCTGCCTGTTGCTAGGCGTATTGCATTCAATGCCCTCTGTATCACCTTTAAAATCCTCAACTCCTCATCGCCCAGCACTTTGTCAAACCTGTACTCTTTCTATGCCCCCTCCTGCCAACTCCGCTCCATGGGACTGAACTTGGCAGTTGTCCCTAGGGTGAGGAGGGCTCGTGCTGGTGGACGCTCTTTTCGGGTGCTGGCTTCTAGACTCTCGAATTCCCTTCCCATTTCCATTCGCAGTCTACAGCTTTATCTGCCCTTCCGTGAAGCTATTAAAATGTTTTTGTTCCCTTCGCTATAAGCTGTTCTGTTGTCTACCAGTGGCACTAATCTGGTTTCAGCGCCGGGACGCCCCTTTGCTGGGGCAGCCGTGTGCTTTACAAATCAGCTTAACATAACAAGTGGGATTGAAAAAACACATTTGTTTTAGGTAAGCACAGCAAAGGGAGATTAAGCGATGTGCCAGGAATCACAGGATGGTTTGGGCCGACGCAGAGACTCGAACTGGGTTCCCCAGTTCCTAGGTCAGCAGATCTGTCCATTACGCCACATTATCTTGTTCACTGCTATGCCATGCTGTGAAGGACCTGGTTTAAGAGAAGCATTGAGTTCAAGGCAAGAACATAATTTGGCCAGATCAAAGATGTTGAGTATCTGTTAAATTAGTTATTTTCTCTAGCCCAATGTTAAATCATTACTTACTGCACCACCTTAGTTGATATGAAGCCTGCTGCTCCGAGCCACAAGTCCGACACGCTGCTTGCTACTTCTGTGAACTCACTGGCTTGCGACTGCGCAGTATGCTGGAGCGGGCTAAAAGTAGGAACACAAGGGCAGATTTACAACAGGTGCATTCCTGCAGATCTACAAGGATGCAGCAGTTATTTTGCGTGATATTAGGAACCCCTTGCGCCTCCATGGATGCGCCGCATTTACAATGCGGCGCACCTTGGCGCACGGAGAGACCGATGCGTGATGCATCTGTCAGCGTATAGGTGACGCAGTGCTGGAGTCGTGTCGCCAGCGCGACGCAAGTCCAGCACTGCTCAGGGGCATCCTATACTTGCAATGCTGCATCATTCTTTACACCTGCTACAAGCAGGCATAAGGTTTTGACGCACCATGGATGTAAAAGTGACGCAGTGAAATCTTGTAGGTTTCACTGCACCGCTTTTACGGGGCTTCCTTGCGATGGAACGCCCACCCTGCATACATTATACCTGGTGCAGGTATAATTTAGCGCAGGGCTTTGCAACTTGATTCATCTCACTAGTTGGGCCACATTGTAAATCTGTTGCATAGTGGTGCATGGTTTACTATGCCACTGCGTCACAGAAGTGATGCAACGGTGTCGTAAAGATGACGCAAGGGGCTTGTAAATCTGCCCCACAGTTCTCTACATTTGTCCGACTCAGGGCCAAGGAGAGATGGGCTAATAGTAATCTATTTGTAAGCGGTGAGCGATTCATTGGAAACGCCCTAGCGTTGCGGTACCTGCTATGATTGATGGATCTGTTAGGCTGGGGCTGGGGCAGGGACCCAGCCCAGGCTTTTATGGCGGTGTGTGTACCAATGCATCATGATAAGCTGGGCGGCTGCGATGTGGCAGCTAATTTTGAAAAGTATGCACACACACAAGTTGGCCAACTAAATCCAGCCCAATCACTGACCCACCAGTGGTGATTTTCTGCACAAATGAGAAAAAATTTTGCTCATTTGTGTGGGAAATCGTCTAACTGGCAGGCAACACTGATTACTCAGTCATGGGTTTACTGTGTGATGATATTGGATCTTCACCAAGAGACAGTGTGAAGTGCCGATAAATCACGAGACACATCACCACCGCACTGTGTGAGTTGGCAGGTATGTCAAAGAACTGGCCCTGAGAAATGAGTGGTAGTGCTAAGTACTGGAAATCACTGGGACAAATTAAGCTCTGGGTAAAAGGGGATAGGGTTGAGGGAGGGCTGAAGGCTCCCACTCCTGGGCAGTTGAAAGTGGCGGCAGTGGAAGTCATGGTAGCAGACGGCCGTTTCCGCATTCATAGGGGCCCTGGGCGGCACACGGTGGGATAGTAAGCCTTGTGCAGCCTACATCACACGCTGGACCTTAACATATTGTTCACCTACGGATCCATCCGGACTTTATAGAACGGAAGTGAGCGCAGAGCAAGGAGCTCTGCCTTTCGGCCTGGAGAGGTGCTTCAAGGCGTTTACATCCTAAGAGTTGCCTAATTGTATCAATCTGTTGGGGAAGTCCTTAATTCGATACATACAGCCAATGGAAGGCTGTGGATCCAGATGAGCTCACAATGGTGACCTTTCCGGTAGCAAATCCCTATCCCCTCTCCCCCTCTCAACTCAATGCTTGGTACAGAGAAATCTCCAGAGGTTCCCCTGTTAATCCTGTTGATAACATTGAAGTTCAAGGAGGTTATCAGAGTAACCGTACTATGGAAAGGTCGATGAGAACCTGGAGTATTTTCCATAAAGAAATAGTAAAGAGCAAAACAAAAAGAAATGAGCACTTTAAAGTGAAATTTAATCCCTTATTAATAGAGCATAATCGTTTGTATCCTTTAAAGAAAGAAAACGCCAACCCGCCACAAAAAACTCTGTTGTTCTAGGGGGGGTCTTATGATTGATAAATTAGGCCCCCCCTTAGCAAAGTGAGCTCTACTTGTATTGAGCCTCCTGTAAACCTAGGTGTAAATCTAAGCGAACAAGACATGGTAAACAAATTAAATATGGGTTCTAACCAGGAGCGGCTTGTGCAGGTAAGAGCGGATGGGCAGAGTGGGGGGAACGCGACAGACAACGACGAGGGAAAATTAAATAAATAATACATTTTCCCTCATCATCTGTCGACTCCCCCATCCCGCCCCACCGCTCTTACCTGCATGGGCCGCTCCTGGATATAAGCCTTGTAGGGATAAACAAGTGACTTGGACAATGTCTGGTAGATATAGCTGAAGGACCCGCACAATCATGGGTTACATGATGACAAAAAAGAGGCCTGCTGGTCCCTGGATCAGGGTTGGAGTGATTGGTCAGGGCCCGGTACAGTGCAGTGAAGGACGACAAGTGAAGGCTACATAGCCGGCAGCGGTCCTAAGGGGAATGATGATAATCTGCAAGCTGAAAAAAAGGAGCTAAGGGGTTTTGACTCTTTAATGCATCGAAAAAGAAAACAGCATCAGATACAGGCTGAGATTAATCATTTACCTAAAGAGCCTGCGGTAACTCTTGGGTGTGATAGCTCATGCAGTACTATGGACCATGTTCAACTGGGAAATATGCATCTATCTAACAAGTATAATATGGATCATTCAGGCAAAGAAAGTCAAACTGCACCCAAAAGGCAAATATGGCAAGAGCAGCAAGGAGGTGCCTACAGGCCCTGTCACACATAAGGGAGTTGGACAGGTTAAAACAACTAATATGCCAGAATGTGGTCGTCAGCATCACTAAGCGGGGGCTCCAGCCCCGTGGAAGAAACTGAACCCAGATTGCGTATGCTCAGCGCAAATAAAAACTTGAGTTTATTAGAGTAAGCAATAAATCTATTCTTGAATCCCATCAAGATGGCCCGGAATTAAAGGGCATGCCACCTTGCTCAATGATGTCTGGTCATTATGAACTATTGGAAACAAACAAAAACATCGAGCCCGATGGTGGTAGACCCCGCAATTAAAATAACATGGCCTGGTCTCTCATCCATGAAGTGTTTTTACAAAATGGCAAATTTTCTTTCCCATACAATGTTGATTTATCAATTACAAATAGTAGTCTACAGAGTAGTATTGTATTGGAGGATGCAAAACTTCTTCCCAATAGGGTTGAAGAAGGTGGATGATCTGCCATTAATCCAAATATTGGTTCATCATTTATGACCGCTATTCAACACATCCTGCAATCTATTTTAAACCTCTTAAATAAAGTGATATTAGAACACTGGAATGGCCAGTAAAAGCCTGGAGCATCAACATTCCAATGTTTAACAAAGGCCTCATGAAGTCCGAGAAGATTTCAACCCCCTCGGGTGCTGTGAGGCCTTTGTTTTACAAATTAGAACATTCTGCCCTCTAGAGGCAGAACGTTGTATTCACCTTGGAACCCTCCATAGCGGGCTCTATTGGCCATTAAAGGCCTGCTCCCTAATTAAAGGCCCCAGCCAATGAAGCAGGCCTTTCATGCCCAGTAGAGCCTTCTATGGCGGTCTCTAAGGCTATAAAAATTCTGATCATAACATTGAAATCTCCACAGCTATATTGAAGCATCTAATTGTATATAACTATGTTCCCCAAACAAATTAGTTCAACCAGTTGTGATGGTAGGAAAAGAAAATAGCACTACTCAAACTGGAGGGTATCCTAATTTCCAATGGTTGGTGAAAATAGATATACACAATCAAACCAACGAAACACACACCACTGATGAAAATAGAACAGTACAGGTAGTTGGCCCTCCCTGAGACCTTTGCAAAAAGGATAATAGAGTTGGGTTAAATGCGAGCTCAGAAAAAATTATTAAAATATGTGGTGATGCAGACCCCACATAAATCTTTCCAATCTTTCAATCAAATAAACCTAGCAATGTTTGTGCCAAAAAGAAGGAAAAGAATAGGATAGGAGAAAAGTAAAAAAACAAAAACAAAAAACTAAAATGTGTTCCTTGTTTCTCCTGACCCAATAGAAAATCCTCAGTCACCAAATGCCTGCCATGTACAGCTGAGTGTTGTCAAATTAGGGTCCTGTTGATGTAGGAGAGATAATTGACTCGATGCCCCAAGGAAAGACTCAAGTTAATGAGAATTAAACATATATTGTGGGTCGTAGCAGCGGGGAATGTGACACTGCTATACAACCTAGAGTACAACAAACCGCACCACGTAAGGGTTCATTTCCAATAGAAGGACACAGGTTATCAGGAGAATTAGGGGCTCTTACATCAATCTATTCCCCTAATGTATACCCAAAAGTGCATGAAGAATTTGAACTTCATTATAGAGAAGTTATGGAGAGTCTGTGTCCTTGAGAATAGTGGATATTGTTTCAGATTGGGCTCGTAACCCATATATGAATAGGTCTAAAATCATGAAAATGTTAAGTTCCATTTCCACTTTATCAAAGATTACATCGAATGATATATCACTATGAAGAAAAGTGGGACATGACTGGCGAGAAAGCATTGGCGGTTGAAGCTGGCCCCTTGTTAAAACAACCCGTATGTCCTACTAGTGATACTATGTACTCCCAGTTTGGATTAGAAAGCTTAAAAATAGCTGCACCAAAGGCCATAAGGTAGTGACAGAATCCCTGCTGAACCCCAGTAAGAGTTCTAAAGAGCAAGACTGGAGCAATGTGGCTGCTTCAATGAATTCTAGGAAGGTAGGACGAAAGGTTAGTTTTTCCTGACAATTCAAGTTCAGGTATTCAGTCATGTAAATGTAAATGTATAGGCATTTATATAGCGCACTACTTACCCGTAGGGTCCCAAGGCGCTTCGACCGCTGCGAAACCCTTCCTGGCTTCCCTGAGAGATGGTCCCTTAATGGGTATCTCCAGGGTGAGACCAGGCATCCCCGGCGGTTTGGTGGGGCCGTTAGTGAAGATGAGGCAAGCTAATGCCCGGAGTTGCCGAGTGTGAACGCTGATCAGAGTGGGCACCGAGGCGAGAGAATTATCGAGTCCGCTGACCCTGGTCCAGAAACCTGCCGCGCCGGGAATCGAACCCTGGTCCCGGGCCGTCCTCTGCTCTCGGGTCTGCCGCCTCATGGAACTCAGCATGGCTAATAAGAAATGGACAATATATTAAAAGCAAGCTAAAAGTATGTAGACATTTGGTTGTTGCCCTACAGGATACCTGTGTCACAGATGAACAGTTTTTTTTTTATTTCAAAAGTTTTTATTTAGAAGATTTTCCAATACAGTACAGTAGTAATGCAGTAATGCTGGGGGGGGGGGGGGGGGGGGGGGGGGGGGGGGGGGGGGAGTAGGTTATGGTTTAAATCTTTTATTTGCATTTCGTAACAAGGGCCAACAGTGAGCTACACATTTGTTCTCCAACTCAAACAGGTTAATCAACAATGAAATGCGGATAGTGGAGGGAACCAGCCATTTCACATATGCAATGGCCAAGAGAAAAAAAAACCTTATCCTGCCCTCCCAACCCACCCCCACCCCGACCCTCGTACACCAACTAAGAGGCTAATTCAAGACAGGCTTTATTCTCCTCTTTCCGCGAGGCGTCCTGGGCCCCTCGCGAGGCGCTGACAGGCACAGCAAACGGAGGTATCTCGGGCAGTTGAGCGCTCTAAACTCAGAGCCCAGTATGGCGAGAAATGGCTGAACTGCTTTTAAAGACTATTTAGCCTGTTATGGAAAAGCTTAGAAAGGCATTTCAGGTGGCCAAAGAGGGGCTTACTAGCACTAGTTGATGTTCAGAAGGAGATAAAAAGCCTTAGAGTTTGCAAGAAATTCTCTGTTTGCCTAACCATTGTGGTGTCTGATAGGAAAGACACCCCAACTTTGTGTGGTGATTCTTGTAGAAAAATGCTATCCATCTTAAATATATATCTCCCACCCAATATGACGCAAGGACAAGATGTAACCAAGCAGGTCCACCTACTCGAGGAAATTGGATTTAGACACAGTCCCCATGTTAATATTCGGGAATTTTGACATCAAAACAGCAGTTAACAGCTGTGGGGAGCAGCTTAATGTCAAATGGCTTTGGGAATCCTGGGCCAAGTATTGTGTATTTGGGATAGGAATTTCCCTAATTGGGACGGGAATTAGGACGAGCCCTAAATAGATTACATTTGACAGTCATAAATGGGTGGTTCCTCAGTAATTACCAGGTTAAATCAATATTTGAGAATGGGAGAGCAACTTAGAGGATAGATGATGTAGAGATATCAGAATATTTGTTGATGGTCATAGACATGGTAGTGGGGATAAGGGTGGCTGCGACCATAAACCACTGCATATAATAATCCATTATAAGTTTAGCAGCAGGGACATATATGCCCAAACAGCAAAGAGATTTGGTGTAAAAATCATGGAAGGATTATATGATTAACTAAGTTGAAAGAAGAGACAGAGAAGTGGAAATCTAGTTTACTAGTTATAGCAAAAGCTACCTTAAAGTAGAATATATGGGAGGCCTTCAAATTAGACTCACAAAAGTGAGGGGCAGCCTTAAAGACAAGCCACAAAGGCACACCAGAAAGAAGTGCAGCGAATAAGGTGGACTGAGAAGAAAAAGTGATGGTCCGTACTCATTGTGCCTTAAGGGAGAATAGGAATCAAACCTTCTGGAACTTAATTGGAAACATCTTAGGTACCACTAACAAGATCATTTTGGTGAAGAAACATGGGTTAAATATATATCTACATTGTATAAGGCTAAAGAGCCCATTGGTCAGGCCCGTGGGACACTGAAAGGGGTCATGGTTTCACTTCCCAAGATGATTTGATTGGATCTGAATAATTAATAAAAGGCCTAAAAAATGTGAGAGCTCAAGGTCCTGTTTGCCCATCTGCACAGGCAAACTCCACCTTATGGGCCTAAGTTCTCAGGCCTCTATACTAGGCAATCCTAAAAGAAAATAGAATCCCAGAGTCCCTGTCTGGAGATATGAGGGTTCCAATACATAAGAAGAGCCCAGTAAATCCTCCACAAAACTGAAGAATGATTACACTGCTTGACATACCTAGTAAAATGAATGTCAAACTATTGTTGAATCATTTGGAAGAATGGACTGAGGGGAAAATTATACTACCCATGGTGCAGATCAGTTTCAGGAAAGGGCATGCAGGTATTGATGGATGATGTACATTAAATCTGCTTCCAGAGAAATGTACTCCACAGAAGAACCAAGGGCTATATGGGACATATATTAATTTCGACCTCTGCCTTTAATACTATATATCGGCCATGGTTGTGGGAAAAACTGGAAAGCGGGCAATACCACAGGGTGGCTGACTTTGTTAGTCCACTGCATAAACGCTCGTGGACGTAAATAGAGCAGGTAAACAACAGAGCTCTATCTTAAAACATGTAAACCCCAAATGGCCTCAGGCAAGGCTGTATACCCATTCCACCGTTTGTTTTCTATCTATATAGCAGATATCTTAAGGTCTTGAATGAAAGTTAGGTCTTCTCCACCAAAACTAGGGAAATTTGCTCCACAAGGTTGGAAAGAAAAATCGAAAAATACCTGCCCCCAGAACTTTTAAAAACAGTGACCATGGCTATGGCCCTTACAAGGATCGACTACTGTAATAGCCTCTACCTCACTCTAACATCAGTCGAAAGAAACGTAGTTAGCACTGGCCAGTTACTCACCACACCATAGTAAAAAGACAATTCAGGTACATGATTTACACCATCCTCGCACCCCGAATGTCCTATGACCAAATCCAAATGCCATTAATGCTTTCACATATATACCAACAGTAAACAGAAAGAGAAAAAGAGGCCCGACCAGACACCCAGATAATTTAGCATATATACATAAGTGATTGCAACTGCGCTCATCCAGTATCAATTTATTTATTTATATATTTGGCATACTTATATAGCGATAATCTGTCACCCAAAGGGCATCCTGGCGCTTTGACTCAGTAAGCAGAACCATCGATGAGGAGTTAGGCTACTCTAGGAACAGATGCAAAGGTTAGGCTACTCTAGGAAACAAATGAGTTTTCAGCCCTTTTTTGAAGGCTGGGAGTTCACCCTGACTTCTTAACGAGAGCGGGAGGGAGTTCCAGAGTCTGGCGGCCGCAAAACTAAACGACCGTCCTCCCATCCTTACTCTCTGCACTCTGGGGACCGATACCAGGTACGCAGACGAGGAACGCAGGCTCCGAGATGTGGTGTACCAGGAGAAAATGTTCTGTAACAACACTGGGCCCTGTCTATGTAAAGCTCTAAAAACCAGACAGAATGCTTTAAAAAGGATCCGCTGATGAACCGGCAGCCAGTGTAAATCCTGTAGTGCTAAAGTAGATGAGGCAGCGCGCGGTCGAGAAAGTGCCAGCTTGGCTGCCATATTCTGAACCCGCTGCAACCTGCCCACCAGCGTTTTAGGCGCATCCAGAAGTAGTGCGTTGCAGTAGTCCAATCTGCTTAGGATCAGACCCCGCACTACCTCTGGCCTAGCCTGGGCTGGAAGAAGTGGTAGGACCTTCCGCAACATCCGAAGCAGCATCATGCATGTGGCCACGGACTTGTTTACGAAAAGATCCAGTTGGAGGTTGGGGCCAAACATGACCCCCAGATTTCGAGCAGACTCTGCAGCCGTCACTGTTCCAGAGAAGGAAGGAGGCCAAAAATCATCCAGTAGAGCACGCAGTACATGGTCATTGGAGCAGTAGAGTACCTCCGTCTTAGATCCGTTGAACTGGAGGGAGTTGGAACGCAACCAGTTCGATGTAGCAGTCAGGCAGCAGTGGAAAGTCTCTAGAGGGACGGCATCTTTGCCCTCCAAGGAGAAAACCAGCTGGGTATCATCAGCGTAATTAAACACCGATATGCCAAAGATTTTATCAGTTGGATCAGAGGGCGGAGGTACAGGTTGAAAAGTATGGGGCTGATGGCCGAGCCCTGTGGTACCCCCTGCCCGACTTTCCGCACATCCGACTTAAAAGGCGGCAGAGCCACTACCTGCTGTCTGTTGTCAAGATAGGAGACTAACCAGTCCCTAGCCAACCCCGTAACCCCGCTCTCCTCCAGTCTCTTGATGAGGGTGGAGTGGCTTACCGTGTCGAACGCAGCCGACATGTCGAGCAGCACTAAAAAGGCTGCCTGGCCTGTGTCGACCCACGAATGAAAATTGTCTAACACGGCCACCAGCGCTGATTCTGTCCCATGCTCTGGCCAAAACCGAAACTGGGCCACATCCAACCATTCGTTATCCTCAAGAAAACTAGATAGAGAGCGGGTAACCAACTTCTCCAGGATTTTAGCCGGAAAAGGAAGCAGGGAAATAGGTCTATAATTTGACAAACAGGTGGGATCAAGTGAGGGTTTTTTCAGGAAGGGAGAAACCACCGCTAGTTTCCAACTCTCCGGGACGGTCGCAGTAGCAAGCGACTGCTGACAGATGGAATACAGAGGGTGAAAGAGTTCATCCTGGAATGCTTCCAGATTTTATGCGGAAGAGGGTCTAGCGGAGAGCCAGAGGATACCGTCTGTGCCAGTTTACAAAACTCCTCAAAAGAGGGCAGAGAAAAGCAACTCAGCTGAGGATGATTAGGATGTTCAGCCAGAATTCCCCGACTGAGAGGAAGACCGTCCCGCCAAAAATGGCTAGAGCTAAGAGGTTCCTCCGGAGCTCCCAAACTGAGATGCCGGTAACTCTCCCAAGGTCGACTGGAAGACTCTTCCGGAGCTCCCACACCGAGAGAAGAGTTTCTCGGTGGGGGTCGACTGGAAGACTCATCCGGAGCTCTCGGGCTAGAGGAGGGGCGGCTCAGCTGGGGTCGACTGGAGGCCACTTCCGGAGCTCCCAGGCCGAGAAGCAGACGAATCGACCGGGGTCGACTGGAAGGTTCTTCCGAAGATCCCAGGTCGAGAGGCGAACGACTCGACTGGGGTCGACTGGAAGGTTCTGCCGGAATTTCCATGGTAGAATGACTAGATAAGCAGTCCAAGGAAGTCGACAGAGGTAAAGGCTCCCCCGCAAGTCCACTTAGAATTGTGGAGATCTTATCCTCAAAGGTGGCTGCCAGGGAATCACATAAAACCTGTGAGACTGGAATAGTATTCATGGCACCAACCAGATGGGAAAGGTCATTCACAATCTTAAATAGGGACTGAGATTTATTAGTTGCTTGGTTTAGCGTATCCTCCAGATAAACTGCCTTAGCACACTTAATCTGTGCTTTATATTCCTGTAGTGTCGATCTAAAAACCGTTTTTTCCGCTTCTGAATAGTGCCTCCTCCACACCCTCTCTGCCCGCCTGCATCTCAACCTTAGCTGCAGAAGGTCAGGGGTGTACCAGGACATAGCGCGGTTCTGTCTGTTCCCTGATCGACGCAATGGAGCCGCCTTATCCAGGGAATCAGAGATCTGCTGACATAAACTGGCATAACTTTCATCGACATTGTCAAGTGCAAAACCTTCAGGAAGAAGGGTGGGCAAGGCCGAAGATCCTAACAGTCTGGACCAAGGTCTACCCATTTTAGTATTGCTCTTCCCTGTGTCACCCAGGGCTGCAGGTAGGCAAAGATGGAATAGAACCAGCGTGTGATCCGTCCAGCATTGAGGCATGATGTCATTCACCACTACATTCTGGTCGTCAGCAAACACCAGGTCCAGAGCATGACCTTTCTGATGGGTCGCAGAGCAAACCAGCTGCTGCAGCTGAATGTTATTACAGGCCTGACAGAGGTCATGGTAGGCAGAATCCAAAGGCCCATTTGGCCACAAATTAAAACCTCCCAGAACTATTGTGGGAGTTGGAAAGATCATAAATAAGATCAATAAAATCCGGTAGAGTAGAGGGGGCCTTGCCCGGTGGTCTATAGCTAAGCACCCCTGAATATAGCGTTTTCTCCTGTCTTTTAAGGGAGAAGCCCATAAGCTCAAAGCCTGGCACCTCCTTAATTTGAAGCTGAGAAAGAGCTAGAGTTTCCCGAAAAATGAAGCCTATACCATCACCTCTGTTATTCAAACGAGGAGTGTGCCTGATTTTATAGCCCTAGGGGCATGCCAGACCCAGTTCTACCTCACAGTCCGCACGAGTCCATGTTTCCGTGAGGAAAAGCACATCGAGCCCACAGGACTCAATAAGGAAGACAATCTCCATATGGTGCTTACATAGAGAGCGGACGTTCAGTAGGCCACATAGCAGTTGCTCTGGTTTGACCAAAGGAGCAGCCTGCTGGGGTCTGAGCTGCAAAAGATTAGTCCTGGAGAATACTATACGTGGGCTGGGCAAGGAGACAGAGTGAGCGGTCCTAGGCGCGTCCGTTGCGTGAACGGGCGCAAACGGGCTTACCTCTGGCGCACCTCCGGCGCGCCTACATCTCGCCCGCTGCGCGCCAACGCTGCGCGCTAAGGAGGTGGCCATCTTATACACCAAGGTATCGCGAGATTCCTTTGAGGGCAAGCCACTGGCCCCTCACGCAAGATGGCGCCTAAAGATGGTATTGACCTTCGTGATCCCAACCCAATATGGCGGCCAAAAGCGGCGAGTTCCTGAAGAGCCCCCAGCTGTCCCTCTTTCCCAGCAAATGTGGGTGCCAACCAATTAGTATGCGGGTAAGTCCTAACTGAAGAGCCCCACACACAAGAAGAGAGCGATGGCGTTCTAACGCTGACCAGCGCAAACGCGAACAAAATAATGCCAAAAAGTGCAAACCAAATTTAAGCCAACAGGATATTTAAAATATTAAAAGCAGCAGGTAGTAGCAGCATGCGTCGCGCGTAGCGGGCAAATAAGTCGGGTTACGGTAGCTCGACAAACCCCAGTGATAAGGTGAATATGGCAAAACCACAGACTCGCAAAATTATTCACTGTATCATAGACCCATGCAACTAGGATTGGTGTCCATGCCAATTCTATTAAATCTTACTGTTTGTATAAGTTCTGCAGGACTCCAACATGTCACAACAAGCTATGTTGGTCTCAATGTTAACAAGCTCCAGATGTCGAATTATACGCTATCCGTGCTCTATAAATCATGATAAAAGGGACATAATATCAACTTGTGAATTGAAACAGTATGTGGAGCTGAAGGTCAAACTTCTCATCTGATCAATGACACGTAACGTGAGTGAGAACAGTCTGTGCTCCTTGCAAGCGCTTCTCATCCTAGCCACGCGCTCACAAAACAAAGACGCAGCAGACTTTCCCCAGTTATCTACCCAGGTGTCCTGAGGAAGACTAGAGCGCTAATTCTCCTGTCTGCCATATTGGGGGATGTCACAGAGGATGGTTAATCTGTGTACAAAAAGAGGAAATGACTAGTCAACCACCTGACTCAGCGAAGCAACATCCATTCTATATGCTTCACTAATAATATCAGACCCCATTTATATAAATTAATGCATATTAGATACCCATACCTAAATACTCTTACTCAAAAATCTTATTGCATTGTGCCAGACATGAAGAAAAACCTCGAGACACTAATATTGGCTGACACCATGTCTAATAAATATATGTGAGTATATAGGCAATTGTGAATGCTTGTCTCAAGAAAACCATCAGAGGATAAAGGCCACTCTCAAAGATATGGTACTACAAATTTATTAACATCATATCAGTTCATAAAGTTTATATAAAAAACAATTGTTTATTACTACTAAAAGATAAAAATAACCCTGTTAGGGGCATACAATACATATGGAACAAATTATACAAAAAGAAAAAGTGGGTACATAAAAAACATAATATAAAATATGTGGCAAGATAAAATATATTTCTCGAGAAATATATTTTATCTTGGAAAGTTACATCATTGGGCTTTGGACAAACACAACAATTCACAACTATCGTGATAAGCCATTCCATCAACCAACAAGAAAGAATCATATTATAATCATATGTGATTGCCCATGCATTACAGTTACAGGGGATTTTTTAATGCAACATAATAGATAACCTTCTCAGATTGTTGATGTCATTTAAGCCACTAGTTGTTCTGACCAAAACATGCATCCATTTACATACCTTAGAATCCAACAAGGTTGAGTTGTCACCTCCCCTTCTGTAGAACGTCACAACTTCCACCACCAAGGGCATTTAATTGCATAAATTACATTTCCTGTGTTACAGTCAGAAAATGCACGTGAATTAAATGTTCTGTTGTTAGTCACTTGGTGTCTGAAGCAAATTTACAAACAATGCAACCTACATATCTAGAGTGACCCAAAACATCTGTGCGGTCCCAGAGAGATCTAATATCGCTCATGTTACTGATTTCCATATGTGCCCTTCTCACAAAATCCTGTATGTTCTTGTTCCTTCTTGAAGCACATAGTGGAGCTGCCTCACACGCATTCTGTGGTAAGGGCCAATTTATTATGATGATCTGCTGTACAGCGCTACTAATTAGTGAAAATGTGCCACCATCACATCCCAATTATCTCTCAATGAATGAGGGCGATGCCTGTTATATCTCAGTAAAGAACTCGGGGGAGATTTACTGAGCGTTTGCGCCGTGTTTGTGACACAAAAGTGAGGCAATACGACGCAAAATCTTTTTTTAGTAATTTACTTTCCAGCGCTGAACTTGTTTAGCGCTGGAAATAACGTAAAAGTAATGCGAAGCAGCGCATTGCGCTGCCTCATGTTAATTTGCGCCCTGGGGACATACCAAGGGTGGTGCATGGGCATTTCCATGCAACCACCCAAGGTTTCTCACGCTAAACCCAATTTACTAAAAACAGTAGATTTGGTTTAGCGTCGGCAAACCGCGCCCTTTTCAAGAGAGCGCAAGGAAGAAGAAATGCTTCCATTTCTCCTTCCTTTTCCAACTTTGCATGTGTGCTGCACTGTGCAGCTTGCATACAAAGTGGGAAAAGCTTTCCCGTGCGTCGAGCAAAGTATTTTGTACAGGAAGGGTACCCTTCTTGTACAAAACCTATGCTGGACTCATGCAAACACCCTAGCGCTGCGGCGCTATGGTGTGTGCATGGCGCACGGCAGCTGTAATCAGCGTCGGCGCAAGGGAGAGGGAAGGAGATAGCCGTATCCTTGAAGATATGACGCTCTCCTGCTCCCTCCCTGTTGCGCAACGCAGCACAGCCTCGCGGGTGGCTGCGCTGCGTTGCGTTGCCTTTTCGTAAATCTCCCACTTAGTGTCAGTTAGCTTTCTGTATAGTGTGGTATACGGAGTGTCATCATTGTGTTTAACCAGTAAGTCCAAATAGTTAAACTCAAGGGTTTTGTAGTGGGCGGTGAAATGCAAATCTTGACTCTGATTGTTCAACCATTGAACCAGGGATTCTAATGGTTCCTCAGGGCCACGCCACACAAAGAAATTATCATCAATGTAACTCAAACTCATTGTGGTCAGAAGGTAGGGATTACTATTATGGAATACTTCTCTCTGTTCAATTTCCCCAACAAGGAGATTCTCTACATTTGGGGCAAAACAAGCTCCCTTATAACACCCTACTTTTGTACATAGAACAGTTATTTGAACAAAAAATGCTTCCTTCACAGAGCCACCCTTTGCTAGTACGGTAATCAGCTCACATAGGAGCATATTTAAGAGCCCCTATCGCCACCTTCCTGCACATAAACAATTTTCCCTCAACGCTGACACCCTTGCACAATGGTGCCAGGTTGCCTGCGTGGCGCCAGGCTTCTAAATTTAGTGGCAGGGCTGGTGGAAACGCAGGGCTGCACCATATTGTTGTAAATATGTTGCAGCCTTGCGTTTCAGAAGTGGTGGAGCATGTGTTTTAATGCTGTGCTGCGCGGTTTTGTGGAGTTTGGCCCATTAGCTATCAAGTTACAGACTACTCGGCTTTATTGTACAAATGGCTGGGTCCTGTCTGATGGGGAAGAGAGGACAGAAACTCTGACTTGGTTTGTGGCCTGAGAAATTACCTCTGGTTGAGAGAAATTCAAGCTTTCCACCCATCACTTGTTTGTTTATCTCAGTGATATGCCCAAAGTTGGTCGGGTATGCCCAGGTCTGGGTTCTGTGCTCACCGTGCCAGAGGAATCGAGCAGCAGCTCACTGAGGAGGCCCAGATAGACTGAAGCCAGCCTTGTGCTCCTGCTTGGGTGAGATCTGACTTGGTTGCTCTGCAGGACGCTCTGCAGGACTCTAAAGGCCCTCTCTGTGACTCTTAGAGTATATCCAGTCCTTCCCTTCCCTATGTATATAGAGATAACTCTAATCACTGGTATATGCTGTAGACCGTTGTGCTCTCTACCATTCCTATGTGACTCTTAGAGTATATCCAGTCATGTCCTTTCCCTATGTATATAGAGATAACTCTAGCGACTAGTATATGCAGTAGTCCGCTGTGCTCTCTACCATTCCTATGTGACTCTTAGAGTATATCCATGCGTATCCCTTCCCTATGTATATAGAGATAACTCTAATCACTAGTATATGCTGTAGACCGTTTTGCTCTCTACCATTCCTATGTGACTCTTAGAGTATATCCAGTCATGTCCTTTCCCTATGTATATAGAGATAACTCTAGCGACTAGTCCTCTATGGGTTAGAGTATATCCATGTGTATCCCTTCCCTATGTATATAGAGATAACTCTAACGACTAGTCTCCTAGGTGACTTTTAGAGTATATCCATGTGTATCCCCTCCCTAGGTTGATAGATATTACCAGTATAGGCCTAGAGTATATCCATTTGTATCTCCTCCGCGTGTGATTCTATCTCTTGTACATTTGCAATTTTTTTCTGTTTGTACCTTTTTGTAACGCATGTAATCCTAAGTCCGTATGTTTTCAACTGGTTCTTATGTAATGCAAAATTTGCAATCATTTTACGCATGTAACCGTCAGTCCTCATGTTTTCAAATGGATCCTATGTAAAGCGCTCTGACACCTTCGGGTAAAGTTCGCGCTATATAAAATTGCATAAATAAATAAATAAAGGATGAAGGCTGGTTTGAACTTGGCGGGATCCAGTCTATAAGTGGCAAATAAAAACTGGTGGGTCAAATAAAGCTGGTAGGAATGCGACTACTGTACTTACCAGTGGCTGGGATTAATTCAAGCATTACACAAAAATGTAGATATTCAAATACTGCTATTCCCTGTACGATAGTGCCATCTGCTGTCTAAAGGGTGAAGTGTTAAAATTGTGGTTGTATAGCATAGGCACATTACATCTAAACATTACCGTGCGGCTGATGTTAATAAGGAAGCCTATTTCCCCCAAATGAGACTTATATGAGCCATGTTAACATTAACCAGCCACTGGAATTATGTGGATGGGGAGGACTAATTTCTGCAGAAGGGCTAACTAAATTATATGTTAAGAAGAAGTAAATTAGAGGCGCACAGCAGCACATTTCATCATGTTATTACTTCATAGTTTTCTTATTTTTACACAAGGTAACCCTGTCTGGGCAAAGGTTTGATCTCATTAGTACCAGCTTAACACACAAATACAAGATCAGGGAAGAGCCTTCCAGTGGGTAACAACATGCGCTGCATAGTTTTACGAATTTTTGATCCTGTTAGAGCTAAAAAATAATTTAAGAGCTGCAGATTATGCAGCAAATCAAGGATTCTGTGGCAAATCCATAAATAGATTTAGCACTAAAGCAGGCACCCTTGCACCTTAGTGCAAAGGTGTCTGCGTGTCGGGGAGGATTGTTCATGTGCAGGAAAGTCCACCTTTCTGCACATAAACAATTCTTAAAAGCCATTCTGTCACTTTCATGAGTGCTGCTTCAGGCAGCACACATGAAAATGACAAAATAGCATTTTTTTAAAAAAGGTATGTTTATGTGCAGAAGGGACACCTTCTTGTACATTAACAAACTGTAGTAATAGGCTTGCACAGAAATAGGTTTCAATCGAGGATTTATTCATATGGAGAAACAGCTTGACAACCACGGAAGAGAGACACGATAAACAACCGGTCTCCACAAACTCTTCTCTCCTTCTCCCTTCCTCCACCGACAACATTCCATATGACCTATTACTATTCTATAATGACATAAGATAGAATACCACACACCTCCAAGCTTAAAAAAAATTAACAAAAAAAAAAAATTGAAGAAACCAAAAACGAACATAATCATTGAACTTAACAGGAACATGCTTAACGCATACATTTCTTCTAGGAGAGACTAATTCTTGATCCAAATTAGAAGAACACTCAGTTACAATTTCACTAGCATTCTCATTTACAAATTAAATCAGTATTATTAGTATTTCCAATACTTTCATGAAAATTTAAATTGTCATAAACTTCATGAGTACCAGGAAATCCATCCGATTTCTCAAAATTGTTAGCTTTGACTAATTGACTATTAGAACTGTTTGGTATAGGTTCTTCAACAACTGATTTGCATAGTCTAAAATTCCAAATTTCCCCACCTTCAACTCTAACAGCCTTGCTGAAAATTCCAGTCATTTTTATAGGGTCAGACCATCTGGACACCTTCTTGTTAGTTTGTCCGCCGAATTTTACTCTCACCCAATCACCCACTTTCAATTTAGAAACATTATGTTTTATTTTGGGATTATGTTGGATCATTTTATCTTGGTACTTCTTAACACAATTTCTAACTTCATTAAAATCCAATTCCACATTATAAGAATTCTTCACTTTCAACCACCATGGCATGAGTTTCGAACCAGGTTTCCTGCCTCGTAACATTTCAAATGGAGACAAACCAGTTACAGAATTTGGAGATGTGCGATAAGTTAAAAGAGTAGCTTGTAATGCCTTATTCCATTTCAATCCACTTTTTAAAGCTAACTGACAAGACCCTTTAACAACCCTGTTGAACTGTTCCACCTGACCATTGGCTCATGGAAAATAATTAGAAACTCTTTTGTGTGTAATGCCACAACTAGTAAGAAAAGATTCAAATTCTCTGCTGGTAAATTGTGGACCATTGTCCGAAATAAATTCTTCAGGTAACCCTTTTCTGCAAAATATGTCATCCCAAAATCCAACTTCTTTCTCAGAGGAAACATTTTCAACAATTTTTACCTCTGGCCACTTAGAAAAGTAATCGATCAAAACTAAAGCGAACAACTCTTTACCAGATTGATAATTAAATGGACCAATAACGTCAATACCTGACTTCCACCAAGGACCTTGAGCATACTCAATGGGAGTGACATTAACTGAAAGAGGTTTCACAGATTTGTTGCTTAAACAACATGGAGAACAGTTCCTAACCCATCTATCCACCATGCCATCTATACTAGGCCACCAATAAAATTCCCTAATTCTTCTTTTAGTTGTAGACATACCCATGTGGCTTTCATAGACTCATTTGCAAATAAGTTCTCTAAAATTCATTAGGGGTACACTTTTGTCAGCTCTTAACACCATACCCTGGCTTAACATAAGCTCATCTTTAACTTTGAAAAATGAAGCCAATTCACAAGTCAATTTTCTTTCCTCTGGCCAACCTTTGCTCAAAAATCCTTGAATCTCCTTTAACACATCATCCTGTTTCATAGCCTCAATCCATTCAGTCTCTGAAATAATCGTGGTATATTCTTTTCCTGAAATCAAATTTACATCACCTATAGTGTAAGCTACATCCCACTCTTCATCATTTACAGATTCAACACAACTACTCATAGGAAAAGGTGACATACAATCTGCATGAACATTAGAACAACCAGGAACATATGTCACCTCACAGCCAAATTCTTGTAATTTAGCAGTAAGGCTTGCCAAACGAGCTGTGAGTGTTCTACCACCTCCAGCAGACAGCATACTAACCAGAGGCTTATGATCCGCCCTCAAAGAAAACTTTGTTCCCCAAAAATTTACAGAACTGTTGTGTTGCCCAGGTGCAAGCAAGTAATTCCTTTTCCATGGTAGTATAATTAAACTCTGCATCACAAAGTGTTCTGGGCGCATAAGATACAACAAATTCACCTTCTTTGTTATCTGCATTAAAACAGCACCCAAACCAACATTACTGGCATCTATACAAACTATACATTCTTTACCAACTGTATATAGTTTCAAGAAAGGTGCATCAACAATTCTATTTTTGTGAATATCAAAGGATTCTTGTTGATCTTTACCCCAAATGATTTTTTTTTAAGAGAATTCGTAGGGGATAAACGCTAATGGAATAGTTTTGCACAAATTTGCCATAGAATTCCGTAAGACCCAAACATGACAATAATTGTACCTTGGAAGAAGGAATGGGTGCATTTGTGTTACTTTGTAAATGGTTAATTTTTGGTTTAATTCCCTCTTTTGAAATTTCATGACCCAAATAGTCCATCTATTACACTTTGAGAATTTCAATGTCAAACCTTTCATTTAAATGTTATGTAAAACAGAATTTAGATTTTTATCATGTTCCTCACAATCATTTCCGAAGATCAAGATGTCATCTTGGAATGCTATAGCTCCCTTACAGTTTTCCAGCAATTCTTTCATTAAACATTGAAACAATGAAGCTGCACTGAATGGCATGCGTAAAAACTGAAACATACCATCTGGAGTTACAAACGCAGTCAGTTTCTTATAATCATCATGCAGCTCTACCTGATGATCGGCCCTAGCTAGATAAATAGTAGAAAAAACAGTGGCATCATACAAAGAGGAGATTAGTTCATGAATATTAGGAAGAGGGTGTTTGTCTACCCAAATTTATTTGTTGAGACTGCGGAGATCCACACACAAGCGAAGATCCCCTGTACCTTTAAGAGATAAAACTATGGGAGAAACCCATGGAGATGATTCGATAGGTTCTATTATCTGTTTCTGAACCAAATCATTCAACATCTCTTTGAGTTTAATCCTGTAGGCTTAAGGAACATTCCTAAATCTATGTCTAACAGGAATGGCTTTATCATTTAAAATGATTTTATATTTGAAATTAGTGTATTTTCCCAATCCATTCTCAAAAACTTTGGGATATTTCATTTTTATATTCTCAACAAATAACTCATTGTTACTACTATTTTTAACAGATTCAGGACAAATGATATTCAAGTTAGAATTAATCTGTGAGATTTCACTGTTGTGAAGCACTAGGATCGAGTTTAAATCCTAATTCTTGTTAATGTGGCCAACCAAGAATAGAAACGCCCTTGGTAGCTACATAGTCTTTGCCATTAATAATTCTATCCTTGAATTCAAATTTTGCCCCAAAAAAAACCTTCAAGGTCAACTTTTATGACCTGAATAACCTCCAGGTTGAATGTCAGGAAGTATCAACTTCCTATCACCCCACACTATCACCCCACAAATCATTGAATAATTTGTTACCAATAATGAATAACATTCCAAATGACCTATTACTATTCTATAATGACATAAGATAGAATACCACACAAACCATAACATTTTGCTTTTTCCATGTGTGCTGCACAAGGCAGCACACATGGAAAAAGCAAGAACGATGAGAAATAATGCATTTCTCCTCGTTTCGCCAAGTTAAGACCAGGCTTTACTTGGTCTAAATGTTGGCGCTGCCTCCTATGTACGCCACCCTTGTACATAGGAGGCAGCGTCTAAATAAATGGGTGTTGCGGGGGAACGCCCACCCCAACACCCACTGCCCACCCCTTTCACGCTGACCAGAGAGTGAAAGCGGGCCTTATGTACAAGGCAGCGTTAAGCCATGTTAAGTGTCTTAACGCTGCCTTGTACATAAGGCTCAGCCCCTATTGCCACCACAACGTTAGGAAAAGTGACATTGTGGTGGCGATAGGGGCTTGTACATATGCCCCAAAGTTTGAATCCTTTGGAAAAGGGCAGGCCTCTTCATGTGATTTTGAGTGACAGGCATAGGGATAATGCCTGAGTCTGGAGGCCAGGAGTCAAAGCTTATTTGATATTCTGTCTTGATGATACTCAAGACCCAGGAATCCAACCCATTTCTTGTCCATACTTGTATCTTTCCACAAGCCTTCACCACACTGCTGGTGGACTGGATAGGGAACAGGAATAGTCAAGATGTATGCTTTGTGTTGCCTGATTTGTTTGTTGGCCCTATAGAGGTGGAAGATTTCTTCGGTTGGGACTTCTGTGGTGATCTTTATTCCTTCTTCGTTACCTCCCAATAATCTCTGGACCCAGGCCTATAAAATCCTGAAGGTATAGGGAAGTTTATGTTTTCAGTCCTTAAATGACTTGGTGATGAAAGAATCAGGTTTATCTTCAAAAATCTTCTGACCTTCGAATGGGATTTTAAGAAGAGAAGACTTCTCCGAGAAATCCACCCGCCTTCCACTGCTTCAACCCCAGAGTTCTACTACTCAACACAGCTGCAACCCCTGCCGACCTTAGGACATCAGCAGAAATGTCTGCAAGGAATTTGCCCTCCTGCTCCATCATTATTAAGAGATCAGAGCAACCTGTTCCGACTTGTATAGCAGCTGCTAAAGACTCCTACTGGCACTTTTGTGCTGCCGGAACATCGTTTTTTTGACGTTCCAATGTCGCAATGTGCCACTGCCATATTTCTGAGGCCACGTAAAGCCATGTTACGTGGCTTTTCATGGCCTTGTAAATATGTGCCCCTTTCAAGCCGAAAACTGTGTGAAAAGGGAGTTCCATGGGTATTGCTGGGGCGTTCCCAGCTTCAACCATGGCTTTTTGACACTGCCCCAGATTTACGATAAATTGTAAGTCTTAGGCTGCGCCAAAAACCTACGTCTCCCCAGGAGAGGCATAAGGGAGGCACAACGAGGAGAAATATCTTTATTTCATCTCGTTTTTCATCTTTCTATGTGTGTTGCATTCTGCAGCACAATAGAAAGGGGAAAATAATCATTCCCCAACAAAGGCCCCCATGCATGATGGTGCAAAGGTGTCTGCATTGACGCACGGCAGCCCATTGTGCCAAAGGCAGTTTAGCAGGAAGGCCTGCGGCGCTGCCCTATGGCAAAAAAAAACATAAATGGGGCCCTCAAAATCTCTGACCTTGGACTGCAAAGTATAAGCACCCAATGAGCCTGCCTTGATTACCAAATTAATTACCATAAATCACTTTTTTAAAGACACTGTCCACATTCTTGAGACAAGTGTCATATGGTGAGCAATCCTAGGGATTAATGGCATTTCTGCCAGTAAGAAATGCTTAGATAGGGTCCACCTTTATTTACATTGTGAAGAATAACCTGGTCCAGCACTTCCAAGGCATAGAACTTTTGGAAAAACCTGGGTGTTGTGGATTGATACATTTTTCCCACTGTTTCTAAATTAAATCCTTAATCTTGGTATGCAAAGGTATCACATATTGCTGTGGTCTTTCTTACAGAGTAAAAAGTCCTTCAGATCCTACTAAAGGAAGGAAGGGATCAAAACAAAATTCCAGCGAATAGGTTCCAACATCTGCGGGATATCTTCTCTCCACACATACTTACCGGATGATGATGTACTGGGAGCATCTGAGCCTGCGGCTCTCAAGAAGAGATGTACAGATTTGTTGTTTTTTAGATTTTTTGCACCCCTCAAGATCCTTCCTCTCTGGGGCTTTCACTACTGCCTCCTCAGTCAGATCCTGTCCCTGGGAGGCTGCCTTCTAGGCTGGGCTGTCAGGCAAGACCAACATAGTATGCCCTCCCCAAGGTTTTTCTGGCCGTTGAACAGAAAAAGAATCAAATAAATGCCTCCTTTTCTCTCTGCTCTTCGCTTCCATGCAGGCAGACCAACAGAGAGATAATGTCACATATCCCTCCCTCCGCTTATATGACACCAATGTGTTTAAAACTCACCAATCAAAAAGAGTATATATCTTTTCCAAATACAACCCCTGATACAGCTTTTCACCAAAATGCATTTGGAGCACAAGCGCTACTTTGCGTTACTTCGCGCCAAGGTGGGCATACATGGGTGGTACTTGGGAGTTCTATGAAACCATCATGCTTTTTGACACAAAACCCTGCACCAAAATAATACCACTGTAACAAGACAAAGAAAGGGTGGCGGGGTAATGTTTGCGCAATAACAACTAATATAGTGTTCTTCAAGTGAAATGGCTCGAGGGAACAGGGGAAAACGTAGTTCCCGAGCACAAGCAGGTTTCTTATGGTCTCAAGAGAAAAGATGTCCACTATTAAATCAATATTCTTTCAAAAGTCCAATGAGTTAATTCTTTTTCTTTTCTTTTTTTTTTTTTTCTCGTCATACATCTGAGAATTCTGCATCATAGTCTTAGTCTTCAAAGTTCATCAAATTGATATAAAACGTAGCCAATAGAAAAACCAATGCTAACACGTGTTTCGTCATGGAGAAGTGTGGCTCACTGGTTAGAGGAGGCAGACCCTGATGCAGAGGTCAGACCCGGGACCAAGGTTCAATTCCCAATGGGCAGGGTCTTGAGCTCAAAAATGTCCATGGACTCGATAATTCTCGCCTCGGTGCCTACTCGAATCATGGGTTCACACTCTGCAACTCTGGGCAATAGCTTGCTTAATCTCCACTACGGCCCACTGCGATGGGATGCCTGGTCTTCACCTTGGGGATGCCCAGTAAGGGTTATCTCTCAGGGAAAGCCAGGACGGGTTCCCAAAGCAAGCGCTAAGAGACCTGTCGGTGATTTGGCACTATATAAATCGAAATTAACATAACATAACATAACAATCACCCAAATGACTTCTTCAGGGCTACAATGAAAGTGAAAAATATAAGGTATAAGCCATGCTCTTCAATTCTCAACCACACCATCACCAATCAGTGGGCACTCCACCTAAAAGCCAAAGTTTAAAGAACAAAAAAACCTGAAAGTTGTGCATAGTGGGAAAAGTCACATAAGGACTACTATTGTGATTTACACTAGAAAGAACAAAGAAAATGCCAAGTGTAATCTGATTGTCAAATTCATAAAAGACAAACATAAGAGGAGAGAGGAAAGAAAGAAAAGAGAACAAAAAGTAATGTTAGGGTGCATTGAATGAAGGCCAAGGTTTAAGGAGAACCAACATTTGCTGTATCTCCCAAGTAGGAGGAACCTTATGAACCAATGGTTTAATAATGACCAGAAAGCCACAAAAACAAGTCCAAGTTTCCTACAACCGTATTCAGAACAAAGTCAAACATTAAACTCACCATAAAGGTAAACGCCTCAAAATATATGCGCCAATTCCAGAGATCAGTAGTTTCACAAGTAATGAATTTGAACTGAATCAGAGACAGAGAGTTGATTAGAACCCAAATTTTCAAAATAGGTTAATTAAAACTACTTCAGCCATATTCTACTAGGCTATCCGTACACATAGTCGCAATACCCTAATTTATCATGAAGACAACATGTAGATCACAAATAAATCTATTTAGAACTGTGGTGATTGCTTGTCAAATATGATATGTGTTTTTACATGTTATAGTGAACCTTAGAAAATATACTGGTCCACATCTCTATTGCAGAAAACCACCTATATATCATTCTACAAGAAGAACTCTATGATAAGGAATGGATAGAGGTAACTCTTCGTAACTTACCTAATAGTGACAGCTTTCATTTAATTAATCCGTTGATAATAAAAAAAATGTAACATGCATATCAGCAAAGATGCGCCAGTTATTGTGCGCCGCAGCTCCGCCACCCTAGATGCGCCGCATTTACAATGCTGGCAAAAAGAAGGAGTCAGGTCCTAGTCGGGACTGAGGGGGGCTGGACCATACTATAATGAAGAAAAACTAGAAAGTGCCCACACCTCATGAAATAAACAATTATTCAAAGAAGCACGTGTAACTGAATGACACATGTGAAGGTACATTTATTTATACCAGCGACTCATGTTTGTTTGAATTTTTCAACAAAATATTTTTGAAAAGCAGAAAAAGGGGGGTAAACCCACACAATCAACACAGTGATTATACAAATACATACAGTTATTGACAGTGATGAACAACAATAATCAATGAAAAACATAAGAACACAGAGCAAAAATATTAACACATTTGATGATTCACGGTTGCATGTGAATGCCTATTTCATAACCACCAAAGCGAAGTGAAAAAAGGGGGGGCAAGAGCTTGTACAATGTTCATTGACATGGATACATTTAATGTATTACTACGCTCTTGCGCAGTGCCGACGCGTTTCAGGTTCGAGCAGAGCGTAATCGAACCCTCATCAGGGCTTTGTGAATTGTCTGTGTGAAAAGAAACAGATTGAAAAAGATGTTGAAAGCCAAAGCTCACATGAATCGATTAAGTTCATGAGATTATGGAAAAAGGGGTGGGGGGTACCTGTGGTTATCAGGCTCCTGAGAACTGATCGGTGAACAGGGGGCGGTACCTCAAAGGTTTTAGTTCTAAAAAGAATAGAGCAAACATTGTTCAGGACGTTTCGTATGATTGCATTTCATTTGTGCCACAAATGGTTGAGGAAATCACAAATGTGCCTACCTCTATGTGCACCGTCCGGCGCCTCTTAGAGGGAGGAGGTCGAGGTAAAAAAATCTTTATGTCCTGTCAATTAAAAGCAGAGGCTAGTGTTGTAATGTCAACCTCAAACGGATAGATTAGACATATTTATGAAAAAATGCATACAAAATGCAGCCCCATACCTTGCGTTGTTAGATATTGCAAAAGCGGTTTCCCTCTAAGCTGAAATTAACGTGATGATTCTACCTAAAAAGATAAATGAAGACAAGCGTCACGACGGCTATACATAGCCAGCATTTGTACAAAAAATGGAATCCGGGTGGACAGTGGCCTACCTGGGTTCGCAGCGGTAGTCGTGGCGGCCCAGGGATCGGAAAAACGGAGGATGTCACTTAGGCTCCGTAAACAAGGCGCGCTGCAAAGTAAGGGCACAAGCGCGAGTAAATTACACTGCACGGAGCGTCAGTTGGAGCGTGAATGAAAGCTTCAGTGGGGAGCAGATTTCTTACCTGTCCGTGGACAGTCAGTCTCCGAATGCGAGGCTTCACCAGGAATGCCCGGCGTTACGTGGGGCCATGTTGAAATTGTTAGATAAAGGGCGAACGGCGTCCCATTGAATTCTGGGATATGTAGTCCCAAATACAAAAATGCGAGAACGCGCCGAATAAAAATGAATTTTACACAGTCACATGTAGTGAGTATTAATAAGAAACGGAAGAGGCGGGGAGGAGCCAATATGTAAGGGCTCATTATGACTAAAAAGGGGAGTCCACCTTATGAATAGAAATCAGCGGGCGCAAGGCAGAGGGGGACAAAAAGTAGTTCGCCATCAGGCCATTGTCAGAAAAGGCAGCTATATTCTTGATAGCTCAGACATACTGTTGAGCCCAGTAAGGGTACTATTAAACTTCAGAATCAGGTATGCTTCCTTCTGGAGTAATACCTTGTCGACGTCTGCAGGGCGCTGTGTTGTACCAATTGTGAAAAGTACTGACCATTTAAACTCAAGTTCAGAATGAGATTTATCAATAAAATGTTCCACCATGGGGGCCGAGAGGACTTTCTTTCTTATCCTGGACCTGTGCTGGCTAATGCGGAAGTTCACTTGCTGGTTCGTTTTACCAATGTAAATCTTAGGACAGGGACACTGGATGACATAAATGACGTTCTTGGTTTTACAGTTGCTGAAACCGGAATGCTTCCATTTAATCCCCTGGTGTTCGAATTCGTTGCCCTCAATTGTGCTGGTGCATGCAACACAATTGCCGCACCTATGGTGTCCATCAATTGGTTTCAAATTCCAACAAGACAAAATGTCATGTTTGGATTTTGGCAATGTCACATCAGCTCTGACAATTTGTTGTCCAATGCTTTTATTTTTCTTATAGGCAAAAATAGGCCGGGGAAAGGGGCATTCTAAGCCGTCAAGGAGATGCCAGTTTTTTAAAATTGTTTGTCTCATTTTGTGTGTGTCTGGGCCGAATGTGGTCACACATACCAACCGGTCAAGTTCTTTCTTTTCTTTTATTTCCAGCAAGCACTCCCTCGGAGTGAAGCGCGCTCTTTTATACGAATTCTTGAGTAACTTCTTAGGGTATCCTCTGTGTGTCATTTCCCCACAGAAGATTTCCGCATGGTGGTCAAAATCACTAACCTCTGTGCAGTTCCTGCAAATCCGCAGTAATTGCCCATACGGGAGATTGGTCTTTAAGTTTCTCGGGTGGTGACTGCTATGATGCAGAATGGTATTTTTATCAGTAGCCTTCCTATAGAGGGAGGCCTTCAAGAGTCCATCTGAGCATGTGACTTCTATGTCCAGGAAGGTCATTCTGGTTTTACTGGCTTCCATGGAGAATTTTATGTCGCTGTGTCTCATGTTGATCCATTCGTGGAAGCTACTGAGTTCAGCCTGACTCCCCTGCCACAGGAGCCAGACGTCGTCAATGTAGCGCCACCAATGGATGATGTTATCACTGAATGGGTTGTTATTATCAACAAACTTCATCTCATATTGCGCCATGTAGAGCACTGCCATTTCTGGGGCATAAGGACACCCCATGGCAGTGCCCTTCACTTGCATGAAGAACTGATCGTCAAATACAAAGTAGTTCTTCTTGAGGGCAATTTCTGCCAATTTCAAGATAAAGTGTGTGGGCACCCGATGGGGACGCTCACGCATCTCAAGATACAGCTCGATGACTTCAAGAGCCTCTTCCTGAGGGATCTGTGTATATAAGGACGTCACGTCCATTGTAACCATTACTTGTGTGCAGGGATCAAAGGGGGTACCTTCTACCTTGCTCAAAAAATCGGTAGTATCTCTCAGATACGACTTGACGTTTTTAATGAAAGGCTTCAAGAAAAAATCGACATACTTAGAAATAGGTTCTAAGCAGGAGTCGACGCCAGATACTATGGGTCTCCCCGGGGGGTCAGCCAGACTCTTATGGATCTTCGGAAGAAGATATAAGATTGGAATGCGTGGAAACTTTTTTGTGAGGAAATCGAATTCCTTGGGTCCGAGAAAGCCTTGTTCATGGCCCTCAAAGAGTGTCTGTGAAATGAGACTTTGTATACATTTCGTGGGGTCTTCTTGTAATTTGCGATACCATGTAGTGTTGTTGACATGTTTCATACCCTCACCAATGTATTGGTCTCTCGGCCACAGTACGACTGCTCCCCCCTTATCGGCCTGCTTGATGATTAAAGAAGAATCTTCTTTCAGGCTCTGAATCGCTTTTCGTTGGTGCGGATTGATATTCTGTGGTACATATTTTTTAGATCTCTCCATTTGGTTAATGGACGCTAGTAGAACCTGTTCGAAGGCCAGTACCTGTTTGGGGATGTTCTGGTGTGGAACAAAACTCGATTTGTTCCTTAGGCCAGTCGTTTCTTTGTCAACTGGTGTGGGTTGGTGAAAGAAGAAGGCTCGAAGCCACAACTTCCTACAGAATTCAAGAGTCTCAATCTTCAATTTCGTGAAATCCGTCCTTTGACTGGGGACAAACTTTAATCCCAAGTTTAGTACGGACTCCTCGTGTTGTGTGAGAACTCTATTGGATAGGTTCACAATTACGTCTGGCTTTTCTATGACTTGTAGACCCTGTTTCTGGTTCGCATTTCCCATGCTGGTTTGAACCTGGTTTTTTGTGGCTGGCCCCTGTCTAAAAAAGCAACTTGTTTCCTAGAGTTGTTGCCTCTATTGTCCAGATCTGAAGACCCTGATGAAGAGGTTTCTGAGAAAGTTGTAAATCTATTACGTGATCTGCCCTGGTAGTCGTACAGCGCCCGACGTGAGTCAACAAGGGAATAATAGTCCTCCTTTAAAAAGGGATAAACCTGTTCAATTTTGAACGTCTTTGTGTCACGTTCGTATTTGGTGGTTTTATTGTTAATGGTAATGTCTCTGAAGACTTGTATGTCTTTCTCAATTTTCTCAAGTAACGCTTTAGCGTCTGTAATAGCTGGATTTTCGGCAATGGCCTTAGTTAATTCCTCAATCTCCTCAACCTCCTTGAGGCTTAGACGTTGTGCGGTCTCTATGGTGTGGACCATAAGGTCCCTGCTGCATTTAGTGTTTATGAAACTAAATCCTTTCTTGTATTCTTCGTTTTCAGTGAAAATAGCTGCCTTTTCTGACAATGGCCTGATGGCGAACTACTTTTTGTCCCCCTCTGCCTTGCGCCCGCTGATTTCTATTCATAAGGTGGACTCCCCTTTTTAGTCATAATGAGCCCTTACATATTGGCTCCTCCCCGCCTCTTCCGTTTCTTATTAATACTCACTACATGTGACTGTGTAAAATTCATTTTTATTCGGCGCGTTCTCGCATTTTTGTATTTGGGACTACATATCCCAGAATTCAATGGGACGCCGTTCGCCCTTTATCTAACAATTTCAACATGGCCCCACGTAACGCCGGGCATTCCTGGTGAAGCCTCGCATTCGGAGACTGACTGTCCATGGACAGGTAAGAAATCTGCTCCCCACTGAAGCTTTCATTCACGCTCCAACTGACGCTCCGTGCAGTGTAATTTACTCGCGCTTGTGCCCTTACTTTGCAGCGCGCCTTGTTTACGGAGCCTAAGTGACATCCTCCGTTTTTCCGATCCCTGGGCCGCCACGACTACCGCTGCGAACCCAGGTAGGCCACTGTCCACCCGGATTCCATTTTTTGTACAAATGCTGGCTATGTATAGCCGTCGTGACGCTTGTCTTCATTTATCTTTTTAGGTAGAATCATCACGTTAATTTCAGCTTAGAGGGAAAACGCTTTTGCAATATCTAACAACGCAAGGTATGGGGCTGCATTTTGTATGCATTTTTTCATAAATATGTCTAATCTATCCGTTTGAGGTTGACATTACAACACTAGCCTCTGCTTTTAATTGACAGGACATAAAGATTTTTTTACCTCGACCTCCTCCCTCTAAGAGGCGCCGGACGGTGCACATAGAGGTAGGCACATTTGTGATTTCCTCAACCATTTGTGGCACAAATGAAATGCAATCATACGAAACGTCCTGAACAATGTTTGCTCTATTCTTTTTAGAACTAAAACCTTTGAGGTACCGCCCCCTGTTCACCGATCAGTTCTCAGGAGCCTGATAACCACAGGTACCCCCCCCCCCCTTTTTCCATAATCTCATGAACTTAATCGATTCATGTGAGCTTTGGCTTTCAACATCTTTTTCAATCTGTTTCTTTTCACACAGACAATTCACAAAGCCCTGATGAGGGTTCGATTACGCTCTGCTCGAACCTGAAACGCGTCGGCACTGCGCAAGAGCGTAGTAATACATTAAATGTATCCATGTCAATGAACATTGTACAAGCTCTTGCCCCCCCTTTTTTCACTTCGCTTTGGTGGTTATGAAATAGGCATTCACATGCAACCGTGAATCATCAAATGTGTTAATATTTTTGCTCTGTGTTCTTATGTTTTTCATTGATTATTGTTGTTCATCACTGTCAATAACTGTATGTATTTGTATAATCACTGTGTTGATTGTGTGGGTTTACCCCCCTTTTTCTGCTTTTCAAAAATATTTTGTTGAAAAATTCAAACAAACATGAGTCGCTGGTATAAATAAATGTACCTTCACATGTGTCATTCAGTTACACGTGCTTCTTTGAATAATTGTTTATTTCATGAGGTGTGGGCACTTTCTAGTTTTTCTGCATTTACAATGCGGCGCACCATGGGGCAAAAACGACACAGATGTGTCACGCATCTGTGCCGTAAAAGCGACGCATTGCTGGAGTTGCGTCGCAAGCGCGACGCAGCTCCAGCAAGGCTCGGGGGTGCCCTATCTGTCGAATGCTGCGTCAAGCCTTACGCCTGCTTCAAGCAGGCGCAGGGTTTTGATGCAGCATGGACCCAAAAGTGACTGAGTGAAATCTTGTGGGAGGCATTCCTGCACCGGAACGCCTCCCGCTGCGATGGAACGCCTCCTTCAGGCGCAGGGCTTTACAACGTGACGCATCTGGGAGATGCGTCACATTGTAAATACCCCGCACCATGGCACATCTTTTGCTCCGCCGCTGCGTCACAAAAGTGACGCAACGGCGGCGTAAAAGAGGCGCAAGGGGCTTGTAAATCTGCCCCCTAGTCTCTGCATAGGGGCTTATGTGCAAGTCTCTTGCGCCGCCGGTATCTCACTTTTTCCCATATTAAAAGTGATGCAGCGACGGCGCAAGGGGCTTGTAAATAAGCCCTATAGTATTTTGTCCTGGAAGGCAACCTTCGTTGTGTGTATCATAAATGTTGTAAATCTGGGCGGCCTCCGAGTCAAATAATCCTTGCGAGAAAACGGAAGTATAGTCATACAAATACACAAGGTGGCGCTGTTGCGATGCTTTTAGAATAGAACTGGAATAGGACTGTTACAGATCACAGGCAAAAAAGTCTTGAATGATGCATACCACACAGACAGTTTGAAAACAGAATAACAGAATAGCAAAAAAAACGCATCGTGGCTCATAGTTGTTTCTGTATATTTATGACACCAGACACCGACCGATCCCAAAACACATGTATTTTGTGCTGGTGGACGAATGTCATTGTGCCCACAAAGGGTGTCCAGACACATTACATGGAGATGAATTTTGGGAAATAACTGTAGAGGTTCCTTGGCAGGAAAACATACTGACACCAGCAGGCATTGTAAAAGGGTTTCTGAAATTATCTCTTTATTTTTTTACTTCACCGTAGGAGGCGAAATTGGCAAAACTCTGCTCTATATCAGCAGACTGGAAAAACGAAAAGATTTTATACCCAAACCAAGAAAATGGATGAGGTTTCGATTTAGAGGCAAATTGCTCTAACAATGGGGCCGAGTCTGATTCGTTGAAAAGTCACCTTTTGATCAAATCAGGATTCAGCCTTGTCACATCGTCCCCCCCAGGTAATAAAGTACTGGAGCCAGGAGTGATGCTTGGTTACTTCCTTATTGACTCAGTGCCCTGCTCTAACTGCCCCTCGGTCCTTGTCCCTCCTATTCCTGTTCCTACTCCCAGCTCCGCCCCCCCAACCACTAGACTGCATCACGACACGACAAGCCTCAACCCATTCTGGGGTCGTAATACAGAAAGTGCCCCTGGGGGCGCAACAGGTGTGTGCGCCCGCTTTGCACACCCTGCGGCACTTAGGTATTACAGATGGAACCACAGAAATGTGTGCGGCCCCTTCTGTAATACCGATACCATCAGAGGGCGTTCCCTTATTTGCATGGGGGCGTGGCCCATGCAAATGAGGGAATCCTTTTGCCTATTACCCGTGCCCTATTACAGATGAGGCACAGGGCAAAAGAATCTGTCAGGAGGCACACTGACAGTGAGTCCCCTGAGAGCAGCTCTCTGGAGGGGGGAAACGGGGTCCTATGTACCCCCAAGCATCCCATTGCAGAGAGATGCAGTCCCTCACTACACCTGCCTGCAAGGGTATCTCTAATCTCCCTTAAAAGTGCAGGCGGGTTGCTGCCTGCATAGAGACGCACAGAGCTGCTTCAAAGCAGCTTCGTATTTCACTTGAATGCGCTGCAACAGCAGCATGAATTCGCGGCTGCTGTGGGGGCAGCGCATTCTATGTAATAGGGTGCACTTTCCCAGTGTGCGCCCGGCGCACCTGTTTTAAGATGCGCCAGGTGCAAACAGGAAAACTGCACCCTAGAACATAATATGGCCCCCGATTGTCTAAATAGAACAGACCTTCCTTAATTTTCTGTAGTTTGTTTTGTGGTAAGCAGAAGCAGATCCTCGAAAATGTATTCGCACCAAGTCTCGCTTCCGTTTACGATGGTCTAAAATATCTCAGTTATTTCCCTGCTGTCCCACAGAGCAGTGAGTCACGACTTCTCCGTTACCCACATGGATTCCCAGAATTGCTGTACGGGAACCGAAAGTTCCCATCTCTTAGGTTTATTGCGAGAGTGAGTTGGTGAGCGAACTGAAGTCTGCATGATTGCCAGCGGGCTTTTGGGTATCTTGCCAGATTTGAAACAACTGTGAGACAGGTTGAGGCCTGTTGTCTCTGAGTTCCTACAGGAGTATAGGCCTCTCTGCGTCTATCACATTTATACGCGGCGGCAGAGTGTAGAGTACTCAATCTTGACATCTTACACCTGGTTGTGAAGTTCCTACAGTTCTCCTCAATGTGTGGTTTAGTGTACATTTTGTAGGTCCCAGTTAGCTCAGTCCTCATGAACCATGGGGCATAGTGAAGAAGCTCTTTATTCATTGTATATCTGCAACAATTGAGGTGCTCAAGGGTATGGGAACACCTAATCTACGTGAGATGGGAAGAAACTCCAATGTAGATAAAGTAATGAAAAGTTCACCACCATTGGTCCAAGGAAAGGTGGTGAGATGATTACATCATGAGACTGTATCTGTATGTTTTGATTAATGTATATGCTGTTAGACTGTAAGACAGAACTCAAGACCTGGCTCTTTTACCTCATCTAATCTACCCACTCCCTTCCACATCCCTCTGACCCTTTCGAGATAATGTCTTCAGCGCCGGGACACCTCCGTTGGAGGTAGCTGTGCGCTGTACAAACTACTAAATAAATAAATAAAATAAATAAACTCTTCCGACGTTGAGAGTTACAGAACCTCTGCTTGCCCCCTTGCTTGCGAGTGTATGGCTATATGCTAAATACTTGTTTCTTTTAGAGGTTTTCTACTGAACCCCTCGCTATGCTATCGCCTTCCTATTTCACCGTCCTGTTTCTTACGTTCCTTGAGATTTCCCGCTCTGATTTTGCTGAGATTTTGTGGTATGATGCAGATTTTTTTTTAGATGTTATGTAAGTGCAGCGCCTGTTACAGAGAAGTTGAAGGTGTTATCAGGATCAACGTAGCCTAAGATCCCAGGATAGTGATAATATCCCTTTTCAGTAAAGAAGACTCTGGGGGAGATTTACCAAATCTCCACATAAAGCAGCGCAGCCCCCGCGGGCCTGCGCTGCATTGCGCGACATGGAAAATGCAGGAGAGCGCCATATTTTCAAAGATATGGCTCTCTCCTTTCCTTTCCCTTGCGCCGGCGCTGATTACAGCTGCTGTGCACCACGCACCACCTTAGCGCCATAGCGCTAGGGTTTGTGTGAGTCTAGCATAAGTTTTGTACAGGAAGGGTACCAAATACTATGCCTAGACATGAGGGAAAGCTTTACCCACTTGGTATGCCTGCTGCACAGTGCGATACCAAAGGGGATGATGGACGGAGTGCTTGAGCAAATCAAACACTCAGCCCCAGTCAACTGATCTGGGTTTGATCCATCATCATTCTTTAGCTCACTCCACCACCCCAGTTCAGACATGGCCATGGAACGAGGGTGGCGTGGTGAGCAAAATAACGATGGATTAAACTCAGATCTGTGACTGGGGGTGAATGGGGGCGGCCCTTGACCCTGTTTTCAGGCCAGGTCGCTCCCCCAATGCAGTAGCACACCCTGCTCCTGCCGTGCCCCTGAGCCCTGATGCCTGCCGGTTCGATCCCTGGTGGCCCAGTAGTGGGTCTCCTTCACTGGTACCTGTTGTTTCTCTGTGCCTCTTCTCCCTAATTTCTGTCTTTCTTTTTGCTGTCTTGAGTTCTATCTTTCTTTGCTTTTCCCACTGTTTTTATTTCCCGACTTGTATTGCCTTGTCTGTGCTGTTTTATAAACGTTTTTTACCCATTGATGTATCCCATTATTCTGTATTGCCTTGTCTGTGCCGCTCATTCCCCTCGCCCGCATCCCGCGTCTGCCTCGTGTCCGTTTCCCACCGCTGCGTCCCCTGCGGCCCGCCCCCGAACACCGATTCGCTCCCGCTCCCCCTCCCAGCTGCTCCTCCCTCCCTCGACCCTTCATAATGCAGACCGCTGCACGGCCACGTGCAGCGGGCGCGCTGCTGGCACGCCTAAGGCCAGCACCTCTGCGCTTGTCCACGCCTGGACTGCGCCCAGCGCAATAACCCCTGGCCCCCGCAGGAGCCATACAACCAGCCTGAGCTACGACACCGTCACTCTCCACGCACTCAACACCGGCCAAGCATCCACCTGCTACCGAGCCACCCCAAAGTGCACCCACGGACCCTTCTCCTGCCGAACGTGCAACTTCACCTGCCTCCGCACTGCCACCCCGCCCCCCCGGACCATGCAACAAAAACCACCTCAAGTGCATCCTTCTCAACACCCGCTCCGTCCACAAACACGCCATCGAACTCTGGGACCTCCTCGACACAACTGCACAGGACGTCGCCTTCCTCACGGAAACCTGGATGAACTCCTCCGCAGCCCCCGACATCGCCATAGCCATCCCGGATGGCTAAAAGATCACCTGGAAGGACCGCATCAACCAAACCGGAGGAGGAATCGCCATCATCCACAGGAACTCGATCAACGTCACGACCAACACTGAGGACGAACTCCCCTCCGCCGAGCATCTACACTTCCAGATCCACACCGACCCCAAGACCACCCTCAGAGGAACCCTCGTCTACAGACCCCAGGGACCACGCACACAATTCAGCGAAGCCATCGCTGATTTCATCAGTGCGCATGCCCTCACCTTCGCAGACTACATTCTCTTGGGTGACCTGAACTTCCACCTGGAGATCAACAACGACAAGAACACCACCTCACTACTTGAAAACCTCGCCAACCTCGTACTCAAGCAACTGGTGACCACCCCCACCCACCTCACCGGTCACACGCTGGACCCCATTTTCTCCGCCAGCAACAACGTCTTCTTCAGCCACACCACTGGCCTACAATGGACTGACCACAGCTGCATCCACTTCACCTTCTAGAAGACCACATCCCACCACCGCCCACAACAGATCCCCCGCAGATGCTGGAGCAAAGTCACCACAGACCAGCTGAACACATCACTGAGCCAGAACCCACCAAACGACACAACTGATGCCAACGCTGCCGCACGCAACCTCACACAGTGGATCAGGGACTGCGCCGATGCCCTCGCACCACTAAAAAAAATCTCCGGCAAGCCCAGCAACAAGAAAGTCACCTGGTTCACCGACGACTTCAAGAACACAAAGAAATCATGTCGAACCCTCAAGAAGACCTGGCGCCACGACCAAACAACAGAGAACCTCACAGCTCTCAAGAACGCCACCCGCATACACCACCAACTGATCAGCACCATCAAAAGGACCGCTTTCAAAGAACGCCTAGACAACAACGTGCACAAAAGCAAGGAGCTCTTCAGCATTGTGAAAGAACTCTCCAACCCCAGGGCCAATACCTACGACATCCCACCCTCGCAAGACCTCTGCGACTCCCTCGCCATATACTTCCACCGCAAGATCGCCAACATACATGACCGCTTCGACGCCCAGACCCCGCTACCAGCCACCGAGCCAACGCCCCCCACCAACACCTTCAGCACCTGGACCCCCGCCAGCATCGAGGACACCACCCACGTCATGAACATCACCCACTCCGGCTCACCATCAGACCCCTGCCCTCACCCCATATTCAACAAAGCAGACGCCGTCATCGCACCCCACCTCCGGAACGTCATGAACAATACTTCTTGTCCCCCACCTTCCCAGAGAGCTGGAAGCATGCAGAGATCAACACCCTACTGAAGAAGTCCACAGCGGACCCAAAGGATCTCAAAAACGTCTTGGCCCATCTCCCTTCTTCCCATCCCAGCGAAGGTCATCGAGAAGACCGTCAACAAACAGCTGACCACCTTCCTCCAGGCAAATGGCTCCCTCGAACCTTCCCAGTCTGGCTTCCAAGCCAACCACAGCACAGAGACCGTCCTCATTGCAGCCACTGACGACATCAGGACCAGGCTCGACAACGGGGAAACCGCCGCCCTCTTCCTTCTAGACCTCTCTGCCGCCTTCGATACCGTCGGCCACCGAACTCTAAGATACCGCCTCCACAACGCAGGGATCCAAGGAAAGGCCCTGGAATGGATCACCTCATTTCTCTCTGACAGAACCTTGAGAGTCCGCCTCCCTCCCTTCCGGTCCGCGGCAACCAAAATCATCTGCGGCGTACCACAAAGGCTCCTCACTCAGCCAGACCCTCTTCAATGTCTACATGAGCCCCCTTGCCGCCATCGTACACAAACACAACATCATCACCTACGCCGACGACACCCTGCTGATCCTCTCCCTTACCAAAGACCCAGCCACCGCCAGAATCAACCTCTAGGAAGTAATGAAAGACGTCGCGGAATGGATGAAATACAGCCGCCTAAAGTTAAACTCAGACAAAACAGAGGTCCTCATCCTTGGAACATCATAATCTGCCTGGAAAGACTCCTGGTGGCCCACCGCGCTGGGCCCCCCGCCAACACCCACGGACCACGCACGCAACCTAGGATTCATCTTGGACTCCTCGCTCACCATGTCCAAACAAGTCAACGCCATCTCGTCCTCATGCTTCAACACCCTGTGCATGCTGCGAAAGATCTTCAGGTGGATCCCCACCGAAACGAGAAGGACGGTCACCCAGGCCCTCATCACCAGCCGGTTGGACTACGGAAACGTCCTATACGCAGGAACCATAGCAAAACTTCAGAACAGACTCCAGCGCACACAGAACGCATCCGCACACCTCATCCTGGACATCCCCCGACACAGCCACATAACCGCCCACCTAAGAGACCTGCACTGGCTCCCCGTCATCAAATGAATCACGTTCAGGCTCCTCACCCACGCACACAAAGCACTTCACTACGCCGGACCCGAATACCTCAACAGACGCCTCACATTCTACACTCCAACCCGCCAGCTCCGCTCCGCCACCCTCGCCCTCGCCGCCATCCCACGGATCCGCAGAACCACCACCAGAGGAAGATCGTTCTCCTACCTGGCCGACCAAGACATGGAACTCCCTCCCCGCCCACCTACATCTGACCCAGGACCTTCAGGAGACACCTCAAGACCTGGCAGTTTGAGCAGTAGCAGCACCACCCTCCCTCCGCCTCCCTCCCCCCAGCGCCTTGAGACCCCCACGGGTGGGTAGCGCGCTCTATACATTTCTTGATTGATTGATTGATTGAATGTTTTGCCAATGTGCAACATTCCATCCATCATCTTGTGTGCAGAACACAAGCAAAGTCAAAAAAGGAAGATAAATTAAAGCATTTCGCCTTCGTTGCACCTAGTTTAAAAGGGCGCAGTTTTCTCACTCTAAACCCAATCTACTTTATTTAGTAAATTGGGTTTAACGTGAGAAGCCTTGTGTGGTTGCATGGGAACGCACATGCACCACCCTTGGCACACCCCCATGGCGCAATGTAATGTGAAGCGCAAAACAAGTTTAGTGCTGGAAAGTAAATTAGGAAAAAAATCACTTTTGTGATGCAAATAACGCAAAAGCTTAGTAATTCTCCCCCACTGTGATGCAATTGTCTGCTAAGTTTTGTGGTGCTTGTTGTGAGATGTCATCAACAGCACAATTGAGATAGGACATTTATCTGTGTGTGAGAGTAAGGTGTGATTGGAATAGTGGATCCTAGTGCACAAGGAGGAACTATCAATCCAAGTCACCCCAGCTGGTCAAGGTTTCTTTCGAGAGTGTATCTGAGTAGGTCGGAAAGTATTGCTCTGAACCATGTGTTATGTGATCGAATACTATCAATTGCTTTAGTGGAGCATACAAGGTTGTTTATTAAATTGCTTTTGTAGTGCTAGCTTAATGCTGAGACGAGTGTGCCCGTAGAAAAATTGTAAAGGAGGATGAACTGCTATGCTGTGCTGGGATTGGTCAGTTGGAGTAAACCCCCGCTGGTATTAGTTGACTGCGTCATAAAGTGTTGCGCTGCTGTTGACGCCGAATAAAAACTGTGGGCAAGAGAAATTATTTCCTACTTTGAGAGGAATCAGTGTAATTATTGATTTACTGTTGAAAAATCAAATTCTTTCAGGCTGTACAAGAAATGTTTAGGGTAGATGTAAAGATACCTGTTTGAGAAGGAGAAGAGGCACCACCTGTGGATACGCCAGGTCATTATATGACTATCAATGCAGGACTCCATGTATGTATTTGGCTTAACCAATAGCATAAGATCACAAAGAAAGAAGGTGCATTAATATTTCCATGCTATTGTACATTTAATTTGAGAATCATTGAAAATTAGAGGAGAGTACTATACAAAACGAAACCACCGCCTAAACCCATCTATACTACTATTATAAAGAGAGAACTGTGTCCTTTGAGCCAGGTAAACTCGAAAAGTACACCACCAATCCAAACACCCAAGACATCTTTGAAAACCTCAGGGCAAGCAGAAGGACATAGGCTATATAAAAATAAAAAATATACGTTGTTTAAAAAATTAGGAATAAAATTAAAGTAGTCCCTTGCAAGTAGCGCCGGCCGCGACGTCTGCGTGATGACATCGGGAAAGAACCTGGGCGTTTTAGTATTGTTTCAGCAAAGGGGACTACTTTTTCTTCGTTTTATATCTGCCCCGTTTTTATAAGGTATTGGTTGATGCCTGCAAGGAAACTATCGCTCTTACTAGCGAGAGTCTGTTTATTTGTATTTTATAGCTCACTGCCCTTTGAGCTGGCAACACTGACCATCGGTGAAAAAACGGCCCGCGGGACTACAAAATGACATCACAGCGGCCATTTTTGTAGGTTCACCGGCTCGCCATGTCAGTCCCTTCCTTGTGCATAGATCATCTCTTATTTCATTCCTCCTACGCATGCCTGCCAAGTATCACGCTTCACGTGTGACACTAATGCATTTCAGTGTGGTGGTCTGCATCACCGCACTGAAATACATTGTCACGCATTTAAATGCCACTGTCTCACTTTGCTGTACCAGCTCTGAAACTGGTTACCAGACTGCTAACACACGCTCTGCTGCTGAGCTCCCTTCGGGGACGTGCCAGCAGGCTCAGTGAAGAGTTAATAATTTTGAACACAGTCTGCTGGGCTGCAATGTTACTTTAAGCCCTGCTGCCTCTGGCTTTAAAAATTCCCGCCCGCTCCGCTGCTGTCCGGAAGTGAGGCCGGATTCAGGAGGCTCGAGTGGAGTGGTGTGCTGACTGCTGTCCCAGCGACGCGGCATAATAAAGGTGCTGCTGCCTGCGCATATTTATTCCCGGGGCTTTGGACCGGGAAGGACGGCAGTTTCAACCCTCACACCAGGCAGTGCATGAGTCGGGGCCTCGGGTAATGCGGGAAGCTTCAGTCAGTGCTTGCTCACGGCCGTCGCTGCACCGCGCTCGACGCTCAGAGTGCCAGAGGACTCTGTGGGCTCAATGACTGTCTAGACGCGACTACCAGCCTGACAGTCAGACTACAGAACAGGAAAGTAAGTACTTTGGTCAGGCAGCTGCCTTAACCTGAACATAATGCAAACAAAGAGGGTTATGTATGAAGCTCAGGTATCCGCAATTTGGAAAACGATTATTCATCATGGTTTTATGAAATGTAAACCATGATCGAATCCCTTCTTGAGTATCCACAGAGCATTGTGTATTTACCTGTGTTACAGTGCGGTTTACTTAAAACCTTTTATGTCTCAATATTCATCGCAATTTGATGCCTCCTTTACTTTTGTGCCCATGCTAACAATCTATGCCCTGTAGACCGCACAAGTTTGGATGCCACACAACGGAGATGGGTCCGTAGCCTCCTTCTTTGCATAAATGAATTTGCCTACAGTTAATCACAGTTCCACCTTATCCTTTACCCCTAAATGTTGCGATCTGGTTGGTGATTTTACTCACTCCATGAGCTCAGCTTGCTGCTTGCCTGTGGGCGTTGCCTGTGAACATTGCTAACTTTGTTTCGTCTAGAAAAGTGCATCAAGGCATGTGGCATGGTGTGCAAACATACTCAACGTTCTGATATTGGTTGTACGATGTATGCTCATCATCTTTATGTAACAGATTTGTATCAGTGACACACTTTTTGAGGGTTGACTATGAGTCTGGCTTGTACGTCCCGTGTTGCTTGATGTTTTCTAAAGTATCTATTTTTTCATTTTCCATGAACATGTGATAGGAACGATTTATACATTATTATTATTTTTAAACAGGAGAGTTACCGAAAGCCACAGTGACTCCATCCTTGTGCTTTATAAACATAAACTCTCAGAGGCACCTGTGCTGTACCAGGTAGCTGCAGCCAATGCCTGCAGGTGTTAGTACTCTAAGGTGACACTGCAGGATGTTTTTAATTTCAAATACCCAGATGGCCTTGGCCCCCAGTTACTTATTCCATATTTCTGCTGGAGTTCTTACAGTGCACCAGACAGAATGCTTGGGCACACTGCAAATCACTTCAGTTTCATTCTAGACTATTGCTGGAAGGATGAACTACGGGGGGTGTGCTACAAATATAATTTCTTGACTGGATTACCTACAAATGAGTCATTCTGTTTGTATATGGTCAGTCACTGCTCTCTCTCACAATTTTTTTTATTTGACAAGGAATTCACCAATCCATACTAATATAATAAAGAGAGAGCCCAAACGTTTGAGGCGGGTAATCTCAGGAACTACAGCACCAATCACAACACCCAATACAGCGTTGGAAGTAGTCCCTTGTGGGCGAGTCTGCGTTGTGCTGTGGGTGTGTGTTGGTGGCGTGACATACGCTGGGGGCATGTGGTACGTTCCGCCCTTCATGCCATGTCTCATATCGTGGGCGTGTGCTGGGGGCGTGGGCGTGTGCGGGGCACGGGATTACGAGAAAAAATGTGTGCGTTGTGCCCAATATTTCATAGTTTTTTCTTCCCAGGTTCAGTACATTCCAGCTCCGGGTGTCCACCCTGCTCCCTTTAAATACCCCTGCACCCCATCATCATAACCCACCCTTACTCCTTAAAATACCCCAACACCCTTATACACTAACCCATCTTAACCCTATAAATATACCCTGTACCCCAAAACCCAAACCTACCGCTAAACCCTAAAAATCCCCCTGTACCCCAAAACCCAAACCTAGCCCTGAACCCTATAAATACCCCTGTACCTCAAAACCTACCCCTGAACCCTAAAAATACCCCAGTACACAAAAACCCAACCTAGCCCTGAACCATAAAAATACCCCTGTACCCCAAACCTACTCCTGAACCCTAAAATACCCCTGTACCCCAAAACCCAAACCTAGCCTTGAACCCTTAAAATACCCCTGTACCCCAAAACCCAAACCTACCCCTGAACCCTAAAAATACCCCTGTACCCCAAAACCCAAACCTAGCCCGGAACCATAAAAATAACCCTGTAACCCAAAACCCAAACCTACTCCTGAAACCTAAAATACCCCTGTTCCCCAAAACCCAAACCTACCCCTGAACCCTAAAAATACCCCAAAACCCAAACCTAGCCCTGAACCCTAAAAATACCCCTGTACCCCAAAACCCATACCTATCCCCAAACCCTAAAACTACCCCTGTACCCCATAACCCAAAACTATATCTGAACCCTTAAAATAACCAAACACCCAAAAACATATACCTCAGTACCCCAAAACATATACCCCTATACCCATACTTACCTTATCCAAACATAACAAAAAAAACATGCTTTTACCATTCATGCATTTACAACGAATTTCATTGTAAATGTATGCGTGGTAAAAGCATATAAAATGTAATGCCATGTGTTATAATGGCATTGCAGAGTCATGGTACTTTCATAATGAAAGTACGCGGAGTGATGGTATGCGGAAAGAAAGTTGCGGAATAATGGGTGTTTACCCTCCCCCGGTAAGTACATTGGTGGCACGGCGGCCCACATCTCCAGCAACATACTCATATTTTTTCACCACCGATTTGAAAAATGCACAGATCTCTCTCACTGATGGCCAGCAACGACATACACTTTTAGACACACCTCCCGCCACAAGTTCTAGAATTGCGAACTTTAGAGCTGGGGAGCTACGTTAGAATCTCGGCATCAGCTCAACATCCTGTGATTCCAGGCAAATCGCTTTGTCTCCCCGTGCCTACCACAAATGAATGTGTTCTTCTGTAATGTACATTGTGCTCATGCCATGTTGTCGAGTTAGCGCTATATAATATTGCAAGGAAAAATAAAGTAGGGAAGCTCGAGTTCAAGCACTACTGAACGCGCACTCTTAAGTGCATCAGCAGTGCACTGTGAATCGGAGCGTTTCACAGGCCTGTCACAGATAAGAAATGCTATCAAAACGAAATCCTACAAAACAATATACTACTGGCCGGCAGCAATTCATACCCGAACAACGTCGGGACGGGCTGCTAGTATAGTATGAAGGGGCAGCTAAAAATAACAGGTGAGAGCCAGAAAAGCAGTGCACATTTATGCTGATGCTAGATGGGATGCAGAACAGAAGAAGTGGAGAACTAATATGATGGGGGGTGCTAGAGTGTACCCAGCATTAACAAGTCAAAAGACAGAGACAGTAAAGGAAGAGAAGAAGGAAAAGGGAGAAAAGACAGAAAAGACAGAAATTGCAGAGAGTGAGAATGAAGTCTGTCATAGAGCTTCTATTGATGATCTTTTGAATGCATTATTGTCGACCCGTACATTCCCATATTAGGAAGCTCAACAGGAGGGAATGAGTGCTTCAGGTGTCAGTGAATTTCAGGAGTAGCTACCGCACCTGTGAATACAAGTTGTAATGTGATGGGAGGGAATACAGGGATCAGTACCCCCATTAACCCGATTGTTTTGAACGCCCCAGATGCACTTACAGGACACCACTTGTCTTTGGGCTCACTCTCGACAAGCCCAACAGGTTGCAATTCTTGCCATGCAGCACATTGATTTTCCTGCAGCTTGCAGGGGACTGGGCCCACCAATCCTTCAGAGTTTGCTTTGGTTTCTGGCATCCACTGGAGTCCCTCTTGTTGGGAGCAACAAGCTTTTGCCATGGACACACATAAAACACACAGTTCCAGTAGAAGGTCTCTTCAGGGCACTTAGATGTTCTCTTTTTGCGCTGCGGCAGAGTCCAAGGTCTTGTTTTCGGTGACGGAATCTTCTTTGTGCCTCTTTTCTGATCTAGTGTTCGAACTGGGGTCAGGGGAGCCCCTTAAATCCTATTTTAGATGGCATTAAGGGCATGAGGCACAGTGGCCAATGTGCTAATGGTCCCAGCGGCTCACCTGCTCCTGGGGTGACAACATCCTGTGGTTGTACATTACCTTTCTGCCCAGAGTCCTCTAATCTAGGGTCTTCCAACATGGCAGAACCCTTCTTTGGCTGTACAGACCTCCTAGCCCACCCTAAAGGTTTGGCTTACCTTTTGGAGGTGTACACCTCCTGCATAACTAATTTTACCATTTGTCAGGCTGGACAGGGCCGGAAGGACTTTGTCCTTGAGTGGGGGGCAGTCTCTTGCATATCAAGGGCAGTGAAACCTTTTAGTCACAATGCCTTGATAGACTGCCTGGGAGAGAGTAAGTGTAACCTCCTTTCTGCCCAGGCCTTTGTGTCCTTCCTGGGGAAGTGCGAACACATCCCACCAGTAGGGTAGACCCTGGTCCTGCCGGCAAATGGCACGGGAAAGCCCCCCAAGGCACAGGAGCTTTTAATCCTAGGGAGGCACCCACGCAGGGTGGTATCCCTGTGCATGCCAGCTCACCCTCATCATAAAAATTGTGTTGGGGTGAAAATACACGGTGTTTGATACCAAAACATAACATAATTTCGTCGTTCCATAACGGAGCTGGCTATTTTGAGTTTCGTAGCTTGTCTTACTCTATGGACTGCCGGTCACTTACATTAAAACCTTCATTTGCAGGGTTACTGTAGGGCTATATATGCATAAACATATATATCCATTCCTGTCATATAATGCACTCTACATCCTGGGCTTAGGTGGACAACCTTAAGAGTGACTTACTTGCGTTAAGGCAGTGGCTCTGCAGCACCTGGTGTGTGCAGAGGCACTCTCGAGGAGACAGGCTGCTTGTGTAGGGCGACAATGGCAGATCGGCAGACATACTTTTACTTGGGTCACACAGACTGGCACAATATATCGCTGCAGCCCTGGTGACTCCTTTACCACCCTTGCCTTGGGGTACCCCTGGTACCATCTACTTATAAGGGGGCAAAGTACTTTGCCAATTAAGTGTATCAATTCACATCACTTTTAGGGGAAAGAGCATGAGCCCTGGGGCCTGGTTAGCGGAGTCAAAAACCAGCACCAGGCAGTCTAAAATGGAGCAAAAGTGGGCAGGGGAAACTGCAAAGACGCCAAGGTTCTCTCAATGGTCTTGGCAATTCTGCAGGATACTTACTGGTTCCGCAGGGGTGAAGTCCGTGTACCCGATGTCGTGTGGCTTTGATTCGCTTGATTTGAGCCGGGTTCAAGGCAGCATTGTCCTGTTTACTAATTGGAGGTGCAATTTCCAGAGTTTATTTCTTACTCTATGTGAAAGCATGTGTATATGTGCGTCGCACTCCACCTATGCCTCACCGATTTTGCCAAGAAAGTGAAGCCCGGACCCAGCTGTTGCAGTTTCAGATTTTATTCCGCTATTGCAAAGACCTCAGCAGCCACGACGCGTTTCGACACTCAAGGTGTCTTGATCACCTGACGCGCTATACTCGAAGCTGTATATGTATGTATGTATGTGCAGAATATTCCGGTGCCAGCCAGAGCCGAGGCATCCTGTGATGTCATCATTGGATGGTGGCCAAGGTGGTGCGGCAGAGGATGATGCATGACGCTTACTTGGTAAAGAGAAGCGAACACGAGAAGTTCAAGCCTGCCAGCACCAGTCTATATCAGCAGTTATATCCTTTTCAGCTACTATTGTATGTGCACGCCACTTACACACAGATTAACATTAATCTGGAAGAGACTGTGGCATTCCTGACTGAGTCTGGATATTATAAATGGAATGCTGACGCCGTGTAATTACTTTACACAATAAATTAATCTCATGAAATACTGACTCATGCCGGAATTACACTGCAGCCGTTTTTGTTTTTTTGTTTTTATGTTTTCTTTTATTTTATTTTTGGTGATTCTCCTCGTCCACAGCAGACGAAAAGCCCAAACGTTTTCCATCTCCTGTGGCTTGCTACCAAAGGGCTTTTTTCAAGTCTATAATATATATTGCAGTTAGGACAATGTATTTGTAAATATAACATAGTTACTAAGATAATGCAGGCAAATGCATATTGAGGATCCAAGTAGTGCTTTGAGGTGAACAGCACTTTGGCACACGATTCGAAAAACTGCACATCAGAAACTCGTGGGCACATATGTTTATCATTCCATATTTATAGTGAAGATATAGCGCGGCGGACATGTGATTCAGATTTATGCAACGCAATAATTTTTCAAAGCAAAGTTGGTCACGTATTTGTGGAATGGAAACAATGCTCAAACCAGAGAAACAAGCATGTGGTCCTGGTTACTAGAAAATGGGATCCATATTTTGGAGAAAGTGGCCATGTTGGAACCGTAAACAGAATGTGCAGGGAATTATGGACCTGGGTGTTGTGGATTGTTTCATATTCACAAATCCAGAGCAAAGCAGCGTGATAATTTGCCTAAGAACTCCACATATAAGTGAGGAGGGTAGGTAAACAGGGCCCAGAAGGACTATGGTCGATAATCTAATCAGCATGAGGTTCCAGTTAGCCTTAAACTTCTGTGAGTTTGAGACTATGTTGGAGTATGCTACAGTAAATTGAGAAATGATTGTATGTGCATTGAGGAATGGATAGAAGAGGCGAAGAACTTGCAGAGTGATTCCTGTTTCTAGGAATATCATTCTGAGGTCCTGAATCAGTGATTAGCTCCTAGAATAGGTGTGGTCTCTACAGAAAAAAAATTCAGAAAGAGTTGTCAGATCTCTTACACTACAGACTACACTCCTAACATGTTTGCATGTTAAAGTTAAAGATGTTCTCCTGCCTTTTCATGGCGGTTAACCCAACATGAAAAGGCAGGCAGAAAGTGACTTGGGGGCCCGTAGCGGGCCCCCTTCCACCCTGGACTTCCAATATAGATCCCTGGGGGGGTGGGGGTCCCCCTACATATACCTACACCATGTGGCAGGCACTGCAATGTGCCTGCCACATAGTGCAGGGATCGGTCAGATGTGTTTTTTCTGTATTGTGGCGTGTGCTGCGCCGCAATACAAATAATACATATTGCAACCACCTTGAAGGCGTTGCATCCTAATACCGGGGAACAGTCTATCGAACAAAAGCAGATAAGTGGGGTCGCTGGGCCATAATGGAGATATCATTGGGATTCTCTCTAGTTAATATATATGGCTCAAATCTAGACGATCCTAGTATATGGGGGGAGTTAGAGATGGAACTAGCACAGTGACCACGCTCTCTGATTATATGTGGCGATTTTAATAAACATTTGGAAGGGGATATCACTAGTAATAGTTACATAGGGAGGAAAACTAAGGTGTTTAAGGCACTCTCCGCACTTAAAAGTACTCATGGGGTTACAGATATATGGGCAGAAAAACATAAAAATTACCCAGGTTTTACATATTATTCACATCCCCACAAAAAGTTCGTTTGGACTATTTTCTGGCACCTGTAACCGGAGGCCTTTCGGCGCTTGTACCAATACCGCTGAGGAATCCTTCCTGGCCTTTCCCTGTGAAGTGCCCACTCCTGGGCATCCCCAAGGTGAAGCCAGGCATCCTAGCGCTGTTGGGGCCGTTGTGGAGATTAAGCAAGCTATTGCCCAGAGTTGCAGAGTGGGACCCATGATTAGAATAGGCACCGAGGCGAGAATGAACAGGTCCGAGGAAATTGAGCCCAAGACCCGCCGAGGCGGGAATTGAACCCTGGTCCCGGGCCAGACTTCTGCAATTCCCTCCCCCACTCCCTCTTCCCCTAGTTTTCGTGCAGTGTCTGAACTTGCAGCTATCTACCTTGAAAATGTAATATTAATAACCCACATCATAATATGTTCTGTCCTTAAATTCAACCTGTTCAATAACATATCTACAAAGGCGCAGGTTTCCTGTCTTACATGGTTGTTTCATTGATTTCTGTGACTCTCAAATATATTCAGAAACCGCTGTGACTGTACCTACTATTGTTTAAAGCAACAACATGCAAACAAAACACATTTAGAAAAAATAATAATAATATGAGGTGTTAATAAGTGAGATACTGGTAAGGGGTAGTGAGTGAAATATCCGAGAAATCGTTGCTGTAAGAGATATGGAGGGTAGGGGGGTCACTGAGTGATGTATTGGGAGATACTATTGGGAGGTAATGGGAGGTGTCACTGAGTGATGTATTGGGAGGTAATGGGAGGTGTCACTGAGTGATGTATTGGGAGGTAATGGGAGGTGTCACTGAGTGATGTATTGGGAGGTACTATTGGGAGGTAATGGTACACCACCAGTACGTCACAAAAAGTGACGTACTGGTGCCGCTGGGGCTTGTAAATCTGCCCCTATTTACAGCTGCTATTTGAAAACCAGGACCTCCCTGATCCAGTGCTTAGTTTGTGCTAGTGGTTGCAGGTGGTGGGCATCAAAACTTGTTTTTGAACACATGAAGATATCCGTCATCATCATGGTTAGACCCAGAGTAACAAAGAAAAAGTGAGAAAAGGGTAAAAGAATTAGGGTCAGAGAAACAGGAAAAGTGTCAAAGGGAGAGAGCAGGGATGAAAAAGAAACCACAAGAGTGAGGTAAAGAGACAGGAAGTGTAGAGTGGTGGAATAAAAAGGCTTGAGGTGGAATCAAGACTAGGTTCAACAGAAATGGCGGCAAAACTTTGGGTCCCTGTATTTATGACTTTTTTACAAACTAAAGACTACCCCACTTGGCGCAAATGTGATGCCTCGCGCTCAGGGAGCAACACGAAGCGGTGGCGTAACAAAAGCCCCTGCAGCCCCCGCGATGCGGGTGGCCCAAGCTCCATGGGGCCCCCTCAGTAAAGGTGATAGCTGGTGGGCAGGGAAGGGAGGCCTCCTCCATGTACGTTGCAGGTGGGGTGCTCAGGTTTCGTTATGCCACTGTAATGAAGAGATGGAAAGAGTCTGTTGTTTGGTCTGGCATGAGATTGCAGCTGTCGCCAGACCCTATATGCTCAACCAAAATAAGGAATGTAAGAATCCCTACTGAGAGAGAGGCTTTGGCCCGGTCTACATGTTAGCCCCTTCGCCGCGGGGCTAATTCCCCCGCGATGCGGGGGAGGGAGGCCGCGGCTGCGCCGCGTGCTTGTGACGAGCTTGGCTCATAAGGCAGCACGGTGGTGCTGTGCTAAGAACGAGCTGAGCTCGTCATGACCACGCCCGCTTAATGGAACGCCCAGCACAGCAGGGGAATTATCCCCGCGTGAGCGCGCCACGTCAGTCATGATGAGCTCAGCTCGTCATGAGCACAGTGCCACTGTGCCTCATGACGAGCTGAACTCGTCATGAGCACCGAAGGTCTTAATTATACATTCCAGCAGGATTTGACTGGGCAGACATCGTGAGCTTCTGCTGAAGAAAAATGCTTGCATTACACAAATTATGCTTAATACAGTAGGCCTATGTTGGCTAACAGTGGCGGCTCGCAGAGGGAGTGCTGCGAGGCGGTGAGGCGGGTGAGGGAGGGGCAGGGTGCGGTGGTAATGGACACAGACATACGACGGACAGGAGTAAAGTAAGTAATTAAATACATAAAACTATTTACATTGCACTCGCTGCATGAGTAGTTAGGTAATCTTTCTTTCTTGGGTATCATTAAGTCGAAGACAACTCCTCAAGACCATATAGATAGATAGTCTCCAGAACACCCTGGGTGACAAAGAGTTATCTTCTCTATGACACCTTGATGCTGATTGTCCTCTACCACGTTTTCCTTTGACTTTTCCAAGCATAACAGGCTTTTATAGGGATCTGGGTCCCTTGTAATGTGTCCAAAGTATGAGACCTTTAATCTTGTCCTCTACTTTGAGTGGAAGTTCTGGCTTGATTAGATCATGTATACACCGGTTTGTTTTCCCGGCTTTCCATGGTATTTTTAGAAGTCAAGGGCATCAATGCTCTTCATGTCCTGTTCTGTCATTGTACATCTCCAGATTGTTGAACAGTTTTGTACATTTCTAATACAATGTTAGCCTTTCTTCCTGTAGAGACATCAGTGCATCTGAAAATCAGTTCCAAGTCTTTCATTCCAAGTCTGCCCTGTGCTAATCTACTGTATGTTGTGACTGCCGGAGCCTTTATTGTTAAATGTTGAGCCCCCCACACAGAAGCTGCCCCCCATTCTAGATCTTCACCATCAGTTGATTAGTTGGTTGCTACACCTGTTGTCATCAGGCTGATGTTTTTAACATATAGTTGTATTCCAATTATTTTGCAAAACTCCTTGACTGTACCTAAGCGGACTCTCAAGTCTTCCTTACTTTTGAACACAGCGTTAAAGCCTATGGATAGGTATTTTGTGATATAGCATCTCAAAGAATATAGTATCAGACTTGAGGTTTGGAGTTGGATATCCCCTCTGGCAAATCCTGGGGGTAGAAGATTTGCAATTCGATACTGCTTCCCTACTCTCTTAGAAGGGATTACATATTGTTCTGTGACTAATTGTGTACATATTTGTAATTCATGCATAGTTTTTAGCTGTGTGAATATAAAAGTACTTCTCAGACTGACCTGGCATCTTTTGCTATCTGAAGAGCTCTTGTATGCTAAATAATCTATTAAACAACGACAAACATACTTGTATGTACAAAGAAGGCATTTGAGTCAGCCCTCTTTGTATGAGGCTGGCTTAGTGTATGGTGCTCACTTATGTAGGTGTAGCACCATGCACTAATCCAGGCACCGTTATAGTGATTTTAGTGGTCTTAGACAACCTTAAAAAGCTCTCTAAGTGGTAGCTGTGGAGAGCAGCCTTCAGGCTTAGTCCAGAAGGGATGTAGAGCAGCTTGTTTTACCAGAAAGTAATCTTATTGGTAGAGATTAAGTGAAAAAGAACCACAGTGTATTTATAAAATATTTATACTATTTATTATAAGACACTCAGTAACACATACAAATATCTCCTATACGCAATGCACACAATACTTTGCAAAGAAAACCGGAATATAGCACGTATACACAGTGGTCAATGGGGGGGGGGACTAAACCATATACTAAAATAGTGGGATGCAAACCACGACTCAAGTCAAGACTATACCCAAATGACACAGAAATGCTGGGGACCCAAAGAACCACAAGAGGTAAGTAACCAGGAACCCCACGGAGGCCGTGTGCAGAGTGGGAACACGACTGCGGGCTCAATTCAAGTCAATAGGTAAGTCGCACTTCCAATTTTAAAGATGAAGGACCCTTCCCAATAGACTCTGAAGAAACCCTGTGGAAGACAGAAGGCTGGAGAGCTACCCCACCCGTGGATACCCTAGGAACCAGAATACCTACAACAGGGAAGCCGGGTGCATAGGTGCGAAGTGGCGATGGAAAATGCAGTCAAACTCAATGGAGGACTTCAGGAACATGACGCTGGTGAAGAAGCGAAAAGTGTCCGGTGGAACTCAAAGGTGGATTCAAGATGAGAAGTACCTGCAAGCACAAGGTACAGGGTCTATGCCACTCAGGAGTGACCAGGAGGCACGGAAGACGAATGCCCACTGATGTCAGGTGTGGCAGGAGAGTTGACTGTGACCTTGGAGCTGCATCTGTGAGGACCATTATAATGAAAAATGGCCAGCAAGGGGTTTTATTGTTTTATAATTTCTCAGCACTGTTAGGACCTGTTTTGGAACAATCAAAGTACCTAAACCTGAGATTAATCAGTGGCTGTCCTATGCTATTCAATTATAAAAGGAGTTCCTGAAAACAGGAACAAAAGATGTTACCACACTAACATCATATGTACAATAAATGATCAATAAAAAACAAGAAACCAGGATTTTTTGTTGTCTGAAAATTATTATTTAAGTTCAAGGCAAAACATATATATTTATGTACAATAGGATGAGCATTCATGTAGGGTAGGGTACATACATAGATATAACTTGGATATTCAAGGTATTGGTTATTTCTCCTTTAATATATCCAAATATTGAGTCCAGACTGCTTAAGCACAGTAGTTAATTGATTTCAACTAAAAATCAGAAGAAAATCAAAAGATGACATGAAACTAAACGTGCAGAGTTGGACTAAACAAGTCGACGTTTCGGTCTTTTTTGAAGTTTTCTTAAGACCATCATCAGGACAAAATTAGTAGTATATACAATTGATGACCCTCTGTAAAGAAAACAACAATGTATTATAATATGTACATCTACATTCGAGTACCTGGTTTAAAAATCTATGCATAATTTATTATTTATGATACAAATCTAAACATATTTACATTTTTAATGTTCGCATCTCAAATATCAGAATTATTTAAAAGGTCGGTGTGGCGACTAGGGCAGTTTAAGCAAAAATAATTTAGAAAAACAGTGGTCAAAACGATCCCAATCAAACAATATCTACGATAGTTCCTGATTGCTGATAAACTAGTGGTAGCTTAGACTCACTTTGAAATCAAGAGCACGTCAGTTAAAGTTCAAGACGGCAGCAACACCTTCAATTGTGGCGTAGAAATCAGGCAAAGAAATAAATCATTTGTGCCCAGAATACACTGTAAGAGATGAAAGTGATTGGTAATTGTCTTACCACTACAATGTAGGGCGTGAATATTAGCGTGAATTTAAAGTCAAAACGGGCTGAAAGAGTAGTTTACCTCGTATTGAATACAGTGGTGTAGTCTACAATTTCTGGCGGATTGTCCAAGTTAAGTCACTTTTCAAATCACTTGAGTGTTTCTGAATAAAAAAGAATTAGACGGGTTTTTAATGAGGGGGTCATTATTATGTGACTATGGTTTTGACATATTGCGTTTTGTCAGTTATATTACAAAACAGATGTTTCACAAAACATACTGAAGTTGTCAAACAGTTAAATACAAAGTACGTTAGATTTAACAGGTGGCCTTCAGTATGACTAATGATGTCGATTTTGTTAGGATGGTAGTGATTAGAACTCGGTTAAGCCGAACTGCAAGAATTACCTGAATTTAGAGAAAAACCAATGTTCTCATTTAAACGTGGGCCGAATCTAAGAGACCATTTGGTACATGCCTATGAAAGACAGGATGCCAATACTGTTGATAATATGAAACAGCTGTCCCCAATCCTAGGCCACTATAAATGCAATAACTGTATGGCCTGTAACACCACCAAAAACATCAAAACCTTTGAGATCAATGAGCGTAAATTCACCATCAGACATTTTTCCAATTGCCGAACCACCAGTGTAATCTACTGTATACAGTGCCCATGTGGCCAAATATACATAGGGAAAACCACCCAAATGATCAAGCAGCGAATCCTCCAACATCAGTCACGGATTCGCTGCAAAGTGGAAAATGCCCCTTTAGTAGAACACTACTCTTCTGCTAAACATTCAGAAAAAGAAATGATCTGGTGGGTAATTTATGTTGTAAAACCATCTATCAGACAAAAAAACTGTGATAAAAGTCTGATCATCAAGGAAAACCGCTGGATTGAGATGGCTAACAGTGTTAAAAATGGATTGAACTCGTGCACTGAATGGCATACTCTGGCCTGCCTGACCCAATCTGTTTATATCTCTCTGGTATCAATGTAACCTAATTCAAGTTGGATGTACAAGTGTATGTTTCCACTCTTCAACCAATAATATGTAAACTGTATTGGATGAATTGTACTTTTTGATATAAATGATTGTAAGTGGCAAGACTGTGAGCACCCTGTTGGTGACAGGATAAACAGCCACTTGCTACACTTGTTTGAACTCGTCTTGTTTGACAAAAACATTTTTCCTTTAAAAAGTAATGCGCTTTGCTTGAGACACACAGTGAAATCGAAACACTGTTGCAAACCCGACCGGACTCGTTTGACGTTCCTTGGCGCGAGATTTAAAGTAAGTCAATCCGACGCAAAAATATCGCTAGTGCTTGTTAAACCGACTTCCCCCCTTTTTTTGAAAATCTTTTTGCTTGCAAATCTCTTTTTAAATACTTGGCTTTAAATGCACTGCCCACTTTCCAGCATTTGTTGCTTGCCTATCTGGCACAGTCCCTCCAGTTCGGCTTAACCGAGTTCTAATCACTACCATCCTAACGAAATCGGCATCATTAGTCATACTGAATGCCACCTGTTAAATCTAACGTACTTTGTATTTAACTGTTTGACAACTTCAGTATGTTTTGTGAAACATCTGTTTTGTAATATAACTGACAAAACGCAATATGTCAAAACCATAGTCACATAATAATGACCCCCTCATTAAAAACCCGTCTAATTCTTTTTTATTCAGAAACACTCAAGTGATTTGAAAAGTGACTTAACTTGGACAATCCGCCCGAAATTGTAGACTACACCTCTGTATTCAATACGAGGTAAACTACTCTTTCAGCCCGTTTTGACTTTAAATTCACGCTAATATTCACGCCCTACATTGTAGTGGTAAGACAATTACCAATCACTTTCATCTCTTACAGTGTATTCTGGGCACAAATTATTTATTTCTTTGTCTGATTTCTACGCCACAATCGAAGGTGTTGCTGCCGTCTTGAACTTTAACTGACGTGCTCTTGATTTCAAAGTGAGTCTAAGCTACCGCTAGTTTATCAGCAATCAGGAACTATCGTAGATATTGTTTGATTGGGATCGTTTTGACCACTGTTTTTCTAAATTATTTTTGCTTAAACTGCCCTAGTCGCCACACCGACCTTTTAAATAATTCTGATATTTGAGATGCGAACATTAAAAATGTAAATATGTTTAGATTTGTATCATAAATAATAAATTATGCATAGATTTGTAAACCAGGTACTCGAATCTAGATGTACATATTATAATACATTGTTGTTTTCTTTACAGAGGGTCATCAATTGTATATACTACTAATTTTGTCCTGATGATGGTCTTAAGAAAACTTCAAAAAAGACCGAAACGTCGACTTGTTTAGTCCAACTCTGCACGTTTTGTTTCATGTCATCTTTTGATTTTCTTCTGATTTTTAGTTGAAATCAATTAACTACTGTGCTTAAGCAGTCTGGACTCAATATTTGGATATATTAAAGGAGAAATAACCAATACCTTGAATATCCAAGTTATATCTATGTATGTACCCTACCCTACATGAATGCTCATCCTATTGTACATAAATATATATTTTTTGCCTTGAACTTAAATAATAATTTTCAGACAACAAAAAATCCTGGTTTCTTGTATTTTATTGATCATTTATTGTACATATGATGTTAGTGTGGTAACATATTTTGTTCCTGTTTTCAGGAACTCCTTTTATAATTGAATAGCATAGGACAGCCACTGATTAATCTCAGGTTTAGGTACTTTGATTGTTCCAAAACAGGTCCTAACAGTGCTGAGAAATTATCAAACAATAAAACCCCTTGCTGGCCATTTTTCATTATAATAAACTCTGCCCGAGCCCGCAAGGGTATATTGGGTTGCTCACCTTCTTATCCATTATATTTGCGCAGATAACCTCTGCTGTGAGCCATTTTTCTAAGTGGTAAAACTGTTATTGAACAGTTCATTTAATCAACTTGACCTCTTCTGTTTTGGTCTATAGCTCTGCTTATATGTCTGAAGCAGAGGCCTTGTCTTATACTGATGACTATATTCAAAAAATTGCCTCTGGACCATCTTTATTAGGCAACAGAAGCACACCAGTGAATTCACCAATAGAATCTGACTTAAACCAATTGGAACGCCTAAAGAAAAAATTAGTCAGAACCGAACTACACGCCAAGTTCTTGACAGATTGCCTCAGTGCTAATATTATCCCTACTGGTTTACAGATTCGTAACATTCCCATCATTTTCACTGAAGAAGGGGAATTCAAAACTGGTTTTAGCCACGCAGCCAATAAATGCTCACGCACCTGGATGGTGCTGAGCATTGAGACTGCGGCTAAACAGATTAAATTACTTCTAAAGGAGATTGAGACACTAGAAAATAAAATCAATAGTGACTCGAACATTACCAACGCTAAAGCTCTTTTAGACAAAGTAACACAAACAATAAAAGAATTTGAGGAATTCAATTCTATGAAAAAAACAGATAAACTCCAAAAGGACATCCGTAAATACAATAAAGAAATAACATACCCATACCTGAATAAAGACTTTTATCAGGCCCAAAACAATCCTAGAGGCCCCAACTCTAATCAGCAACAACAGAAAAGGGCAACCTTTTCTGAAACAGGCTCTGAATCTGACGGTGATCAAATACCAACAGGTCACTTCAGATCCTCTTTTGACCAACAGCCATCAACCTCACACCAGATTTTTTTAGGCCAGGACAACAGGAGAGGGAGAGGGCAACCTCCGAAACCCAGGGGAGCGAAACGAGGATGGTACAGAAACCAATATACCCCAGGTCAAAGACAAACACGCAATCAGTTTTACCAGTGGTAGGCAACATGTCTACCATCCCGATATTCAATCTATCTAAACACACTTTGACCGAAGCTGAAACATCTGTTCTAACTTCAGGTCTATCTTTTGTTCCAACTTATAGGAACAATCAATTTCTAATTAAATGTGAACTCTACAGATTCTTCAGAGCAATTAGACTGAAAAACTTTTTTGCCTTAAAAGAGGGTATACCAGAAAAGAATGTGACAGGTCTCCATCCGCCCTCAACATTCTTTCCCCAAAACAGTATGGTTTCAAAGAACATCTTAACCTTTGAAAACGCTGTTCTTATTGAAACAGAAACACTTTTTACCCAACAAATTTTCTGTAGGAACAATCTTAATAAAGAAGAACATCTGGCACTGAAAAACCTTGAAACTCTAAAAGATACGGTAATTCAACCGGCCGATAAGGGGGGAGGCCTAGTACTATGGGACCGTGAAGCTTACAGGCAAGAAATGTTAGAACAACTTTCTGTAACTGACAACTACATACTATTAAGAACTGATCCCACCCCTTCAATAGAAAAGGAAATCAAACTACTCAGTGACCAAGGACTTGAGGGAGGGTGGTTAAGCAGTAAAGAAGCTGCCTTTCTTATTAACGACTCACCAACTGTGCCAGCTATATACATCCTCCCTAAAATCCATAAGCATGCCACGAAACCACCAGGGAGACCTATTGTTGCTGGCTGTAACTCGATTCTTAAACCGCTTGCCCAGTACGCAGATTTCTTCATTAGACCTTTTGTAACTGAGGCAGATACATACATCAGGGACACGACTGCTGTGATTACCAAACTTGAAAATCACGAATACGATTCTGAACAGGAATATCTTGTGACTATGGACATCAATAGTCTATACACAAACATTCCGCAAGACGAAGTTCTCGAACTTATTACAAATCTTCTAGACAGTCGTGAGAGACCACATCTTGTCCCCAGTGAATTTATAGTTGAATGTATCAGGATTTCTATGTGCCAAAACCTTTTCCTTTTCGAAAAAAAGTTTTATCAACAACTGAAAGGCGTGGCAATGGGGGCAGTCTATGCCCCTAATATAGCCAACATCTATGTCAACAACTTTGAAAAGGAGTTCATCTATAACAACTTAAATCCATTCTTAGCCAACATATCATGTTGGCTAAGATATATAGATGACGCGTTCCTCATATGGAAAGGCTCCCAAGAACTATTGAAGCAATTCCATAAATGGGTCAAACAAAGAAATCCACATTTACAGTTCACCTTAGACTTCCATGCCCACAAAATGAATTTTCTCGACCTAACAATCAGAGTCAGTGAGGAAAATACGATTTATACAACTTTGTATACTAAACCCACCACACGTAACACCTTGCTCAAATACAATAGTCACCATCCGAAATCCCTTCGTGATGGGTTACCCTTTGGGCAATTTTTACGACTACGTAGAAACTGCTACAAACGGTGTGACTATTTCCATGAGGCGAGAATTCTGAAGAATAAATTACTTGAGAGAGGATATCCCAACAAGCTCCTCAAGAATTCCATGAAACGTGCATGGTATAACGATCGAGAAGCTTTGCTGCAAACCAAGCCTAAAAACAGCCAGGCACCACTAGTTTGTGTAACTACGTTTGGAACATACAGCCAACAACTCAAAAAGATTGTTACAAAAAACTGGTCTCTCCTGCAAGAATTACCTGAATTTAGAGAAAAACCAATGTTCTCATTTAAACGTGGGCCGAATCTAAGAGACCACTTGGTACATGCCTATGAAAGACAGGATGCCAATACTGTTGATAATATGAAACAGCTGTCCCCAATCCTAGGCCACTATAAATGCAATAACTGTATGGCCTGTAACACCACCAAAAACATCAAAACCTTTGAGATCAATGAGCGTAAATTCACCATCAGACATTTTTCCAATTGCCGAACCACCAGTGTAATCTACTGTATACAGTGCCCATGTGGCCAAATATACATAGGGAAAACCACCCAAATGATCAAGCAGCGAATCCTCCAACATCAGTCACGGATTCGCGGCAAAGTGGAAAATGCCCCCTTAGTAGAACACTACTCTTCTGCTAAACATTCAGAAAAAGAAATGATCTGGTGGGTAATTGATGTTGTAAAACCATCTATCAGACAAAAAAACTGTGATAAAAGTCTGATCATCAAGGAAAACCGCTGGATTGAGATGGCTAACAGTGTTAAAAATGGATTGAACTCGTGCACTGAATGGCATACTCTGGCCTGCCTGACCTAATCTGTTTATATCTCTCTGGTATCAATGTAACCTAATTCAAGTTGGATGTACAAGTGTATGTTTCCACTCTTCAACCAATAATATGTAAACTGTATTGGATGAATTGTACTTTTTGATATAAATGATTGTAAGTGGCAAGACTGTGAGCACCCTGTTGGTGACAGGATAAACAGCCACTTGCTACACTTGTTTGAACTCGTCTTGTTTGACAAAAACATTTTTCCTTTAAAAAGTAATGCGCTTTGCTTGAGAAAATCGTCTTGTTTGGTAAAAACATTTCCCTTAGATAAACAATGCTAAATCGTAGGACTTAAATATATGTCTAAACAAAATTATTATGCCAAGTTAGCTTGCTCGGCTGTAGTAATACACATTGTGTCTGATTCCCCAATGTTAAATCGTACGACTTAAATATATGTCTAAACAAGATTATTGTGCCAAGTTAGCTTGCTCGACTTCAGTAATACACATTGTATCTGATTCCCCATCGTTTTTAAACTGATAAAATAATATGTACAAGTATCGCGATCCAATCCCTTAATAAACGATATCATGGTAACTATCGCCGTGTTAAAGACCAAATACACATGCTAACATGGCCGCCTTGTTTTCAGCAAACAACAAGGTTGCTACTATCATCGCACATTATCGCGAGAACACGCAACTCGCTGATTGCCGAGTAGCGCTATAAAAACACAGTGAAATCGAAACACTGTTACAAACCCTGACCGGACTCGTTTGACGTTCCTTGGCGCGAGATTTAAAGTAAGTCAATCCGACGCAAAACTATCGCTAGTGCTTGTTAAACCAACTTCCCCCCTTTTTTTGAAAATCTTTTTGCTTGCAAATCTCTTTTTAAATACTTGACTTTAAATGCACTGCCCACTTTCCAGCATTTGTTGCTTGCCTATCTGGCACAGTCCCTCCAGTTCGGCTTAACCGAGTTCTAATCACTACCATCCTAACGAAATCGGCATCATTAGTCATACTGAATGCCACCTGTTAAATCTAACGTACTTTGTATTTAACTGTTTGACAACTTCAGTATGTTTTGTGAAACATCTGTTTTGTAATATAACTGACAAAACGCAATATGTTAAAACCATAGTCACATAATAATGACCCCCTCATTAAAAACCCGTCTAATTCTTTTTTATTCAGAAACACTCAAGTGATTTGAAAAGTGACTTAACTTGGACAATCCGCCAGAAATTGTAGACTACACCACTGTATTCAATACGAGGTAAACTACTCTTTCAGCCCGTTTTGACTTTAAATTCACGCTAATATTCACGCCCTACATTGTAGTGGTAAGACAATTACCAATCACTTTCATCTCTTACAGTGTATTCTGGGCACAAATGATTTATTTCTTTGCCTGATTTCTACGCCACAATTGAAGGTGTTGCTGCCGTCTTGAACTTTAACTGACGTGCTCTTGATTTCAAAGTGAGTCTAAGCTACCGCTAGTTTATCAGCAATCAGGAACTATCGTAGATATTGTTTGATTGGGATCGTTTTGACCACTGTTTTTCTAAATTATTTTTGCTTAAACTGCCCTAGTCACCACACCGACCTTTTAAATAATTCTGATATTTGAGATGCGAACATTAAAAATGTAAATATGTTTAGATTTGTATCATAAATAATAAATTATGCATAGATTTGTAAACCAGGTACTCGAATGTAGATGTACATATTATAATACATTGTTGTTTTCTTTACAGAGGGTCATCAATTGTATATACTACTAATTTTGTCCTGATGATGGTCTTAAGAAAACTTCAAAAAAGACCGAAACGTCGACTTGTTTAGTCCAACTCTGCACGTTTTGTTTCATGTCATCTTTTGATTTTCTTCTGATTTTTAGTTGAAATCAATTAACTACTGTGCTTAAGCAGTCTGGACTCAATATTTGGATATATTAAAGGAGAAATAACCAATACCTTGAATTTCCAAGTTATATCTATGTATGTACCCTACCCTACATGAATGCTCATCCTATTGTACATAAATATATATGTTTTGCCTTGAACTTAAATAATAATTTTCAGACAACAAAAAATCCTGGTTTCTTGTATTTTATTGATCATTTATTGTACATATGATGTTAGTGTGGTAACATCTTTTGTTCCTGTTTTCAGGAACTCCTTTTATAATTGAATAACATAGGACAGCCACTGATTAATCTCAGGTTTAGGTACTTTGATTGTTCCAAAACAGGTCCTAACAGTGCTGAGAAATTATAAAACAATAAAACCCCTTGCTGGCCATTTTTCATTATAATAAACTCTGCCCGAGCCCGCAAGGGTATATTGGGTTGCTCACCTTCTTATCCATTCTGTGAGGACCAGGCACGGCTGTGGAAGACCAGGAACCATTCAAAAGCTGTTCCTTGTTGGATGTTGAGAGTTGAGGGGTCGGTGTTCGTCGGGAGCACCAACAAGCCTTGGCAACTGCAAACAACGTAGAACACAAAAAAGGTGCAGTGTGGGACCAGCAAGGTCCAGGTGAGTCAGCACTAGTAGGGGAGTCAGAGCAGGCCTTGAGCAATCATGGGAGCCCACTGGAAGCAAAGAAAAACCTCAAGAGGACCCACAGTCTGGAGGCCCTGGAGTCACAAGAGGACCACGAGCTGCTCATCTAAGATGTAAGCCCATGGTCCAAGACATGTGGTGAGGTCAAAGATCTTGGCCAAAGGAGACGCTTGAGGTCGGGGGCTACTTGGAACCTGAAGATCTTTGTGGAAGAGAGCCACCAAGCCTTTGCAACAGCAAGTCAACACTTTTTACAGGAGTTTAGTTCCTGTGGCTCCGACAAGGGATACTGGCCTCAAACTTAGTGAGAGGACAGGGCACGCCTCGAGGGAAGTGAAGACCCACAACCTGTGTTGCTGAGCCTTTCGGAGTCCGTCGGAGCCCATTATCAGCAGACTGGTCAGCTTCGTTGCAGTGCCTGCAGATGCAGGGAAGTGACTCCTTCACCCCAAGGGAGAGTCCTTCAGGTATTTTGAATGCCCACAGGCCTGGTAAGGATCCTGTATGGAGCACAGACACAGACGTTGTAGCAGACGAGCAGGGAGCCGAGAACAGGAGAAGCAGGAATCCTCCCAATTGCAGTCTCGGTGCCCAGAGCAAAGTCCACAGAAGTCCCTAGTGCCAAATGGTCGAAGATGAAGTGGTGTCTTGATATGAATCTTGTCCCACAACGTATCTAAGGACCCACCCACAGGCAAGGGTTGGGACAATTCAGGGTTCCCTCCCAGGGGAGGCGTTGGACGGTGAGGAGGATACTCCTATGTCCTTTGTCCAGTTTCACTCCCATGTCCTTTGTCCAGTTTCACTCCAGAGCAGGAGCCAATACCGCCTTTAGCTGGTTTGAACTGGAGTGTGCAAGGAGGGCACCAAATGTGCCCCTCAAGCAGACTGAATGGCATTGGCAAGCACCCCCACCCTGACCTAATACACTAAGCCCTGTCTGGGAGGTGGTCACACCTCCCTGTGACCGGATACCTAATGTCCTGCCTTCCTCTGCTCGAGCTTGGCTTATCAGTAGGAGGGCAGAATCGTGTCTCTGGTCGACACCAGCCATGTTGTGCTATACGGGTCTAGAAGACTGGTACTGGGAGCACTGAGGGCCTCACGGAGGAGCTTTACAGTGCATGGAATCATACCTCCTGCACCGTTGACGGTGTGGGAGGTATGATTCCAACATGTTACGGTGTTGGGAAATGATTCCAACATGTTTCATACCAAACACAACAGGATTCGTTCCAGCCAGGTTAGAGATGGTCTTCGCGTAATGACGCATGGCCACTCTATATATTGTAATGGCTGATCCACTTACAACCCGGGAAAATGGACTCTGAAGGACGTAGGGGTGTTCTTCTCATGCTGAGGTACCCTCACACTTAGAACCGAGCACCCTGCCCTCAGTATTGAATGGCCAGCCTTAGGGGTGACTTATAGGTTTTAAGTGCAGTGACCTTAGATATCAGAAACTTATATCTGACCGTGCTAGCACCAGCTTACAAAGCCTGCAATGACAGGCCTGTAGTTACAATTAGAGTGGATTCTCATGTGTGGCATAATGCATGATGCAGCCCATGGGAGACCCCTGGTGTAGTTATCAAAAAAGGGGAGGGTGATCAATTGATCAAAGGGGCATTGTTTACCACTTAGCCAAGTGGAAGGTCCAGTATTAGCCAGTGCCCCCAAATAGTCAATGCAAACAATGTGGGAAGCTAAACCGTTCCTGCTAAAGAGTTATGTGTATTTGGCGTGGCCGGGGGTGTACATGTGGCACCCTAGGGCATCCATTTTGTTGGATGTATTTGCCTCACACACCCGAATGGATGTCATGCTTCATCATAGGCGTTGCTCCTCGTCGGGGGAAGCGGTGCAATCCCCGGCGGGCTCACCTCCAGGAGGGGCTCTTTGTCGGAGATCTTTTTAATCCAACTGCCTCATGGTGAAGTGCGGGTCTGAGGGAAGTAAAGGTTAGATAACCTGTAGGGTGATTAAAATGTAGTAAGGAGTACCAAAGGGAACTACTTTATTCTGGGGGTCTCCCGCTACAGTTAAAAACGTGAATCCAACTTGCTAGGTACCACCTAATTAGGTATTATGGTACTATATGAAGATGGATAGTGAACGGGTCAACATGTTTCTCGCCTAGGGATTTATCCGCGATTCATCAGGACCTTCAAAGTGTAAAAATAATAAATATGCAGTCATTCAGCAGCATGCTAGTGTCATGTGTGGAATGCAAGCGATATAGGTTTAATTTACCTCTGTAGTCATGTCCTATGCCTAAGGGTCAAGGATACTGTACTCCATGAGTACTCAGCGGTAAAGAATCGCCAGGGGAGAGCCTTGCGAGGTTACTCTATCAGCCTGCGTTCTTGCCTGGTGACCTACCCGTCACCGCCGAGCTCGCTTGCATTCCACACATGACACTAGCATGCTGCTGAATGACTGCATATTTATTATTTTTACACTTTGAAGGTCCTGATGAATCGCGGATAAATCCCTAGGCGAGAAACATGTTGACCCGTTCACTATCCATCTTCATATAGTACCATAATACCTAATTAGGTGGTACCTAGCAAGTTGGATTCACGTTTGTAACCGTAGCGGGAGACCCCCAGAATAAAGTAGTTCCCTTTGGTACTCCTTACTACATTTTAATCACACTACAGGTTATCTAACCTTTACTTCCCTCATACCCGCACTTCACCATGAGGCAGTTGGATTAAAAAGATCTCCGACAAAGAGCCCCTCCTGGAGGTGAGCCCGCCGGGGATTGCACCACCTCCCCCGACGAGGAGCAACGCCTATGATGAAGCATGACATCCATTCGGGTGTGTGAGGCAAATACATCCAGACCCCTGGTGTACCTATGCCCTGGGTACTTCAGTACCATATGCTAGGGACTTTTAAGGGTCCCTGGCACTTTGGTAATAACAATAAAATATTGGGAGGAACCCTTTGTTGAAAAAGGGAATGGGTCTATATGTGGGCAAAAATACAAGAATTCCCTTTTCCTTTTTTGTTAATTGTGAGACTTGTATCTCACAGGGATCTTGATTAAAGGTAATAAACAAAAGGAGGGCTTTTATAGTTGCGACCAGATTAACAAATTTACATATTTGCAATATTAAGGTATTTCAATCATAAACATCAGACAGCAAGATAACAATGAGAGTGGAGAGGCAAGAGGATAAAATATATCTCTTTTTTTTATTTATTGATTTTTCCGTATATTCAAATTAAAAACATCATATTTATTCATAAAAAGATTTAATTTATAAAACATTTCATGAAGAAAAAATGGATTATATGTCGACGTGGCGTTTCGGTGAAAAAGATCGTCACCTTCTTCAGGACACTATTTTCATTAAAAAGCAGTCTAATTTTGCTACTGGTTACCCGCTTTAATCAATTGGCGATGTGAATTCTTGCAATTTATTCTTGCGGTTTATCAACCGTTTCTGTAAATTGGAATGATTTCCTTATCATCAATCGTTACGAAAATTCTTTCCACTGTTGCCCTTCTTGTGACTGTTCAATTATCACTTCTTTTTTCTAGAGAGTTTATCCGCAGGACGGCCGTCTGTTCTTGAATATAACTTAAATTTAAAAAACTGGGTTCTTGTTGTTTTGCCACCCGGCTTCAAAACTTCTTAAAGGATCTTGTGGAGCACCTCACTTCAATTTGGATTGCTTCTTCGTTGTCGAGTAACACCACGGTCCGTCCTCTTCTGTTCTTGGGCTGCAGTATTTTTTCCCTGGCACTTTGGAACACGGCAACCCGGGAGAGGAACAATCGGCAGCTTAATATTACTACCAAAAAATACACTGACTGGGAGTTATCCGCTCCAACGATACGCTTGAACCACTTCCCAGCTTACAGCCCCGAGGAAAACGCCTTTAGCGCGACCTCCCAACCACGTCTTTTTTTACCACAATACCGGGGCACTTACAGACTAATCCAGCGACCTCTATTCACTTTGGAGATACACGCACAGGAGCACATTTCCTTTAAGGCTCATTTTAGCCAAGGATTTTTACAGTAGGTCATGGGCCCTGCCAGGTCGGAATTTTCACCGGTGGAGCGACCTTTTTCTTTTCGCAATTTCAATTGCAGCCCTGAGGAGTCGCTGAAACACTTTTCCTAACGCGACGAAACACGTGTCGGCTGGCTGGTTCTGGAACAATTAAATAATTTGAACTGCAGCGATACTGTGCAGAGAAATCTTGTTTGTTTCTGTTGGCTTTGGTTTAATGTACTTGTGTTTTGACATAGACACGACTGTATGAAATCTCATTAGTCTGTGCATAGGGCATTCTTGTAAAGACTTATAAGGGTACACCAGTAGCAATCTGGGATGTACCTAAGTACTCACCATAACCAATTTAAGGGAGAAAGCACAGATACTGGGGTCCTAATTAGCAGGATCCCAGTCAGACTAGTCAGAAACCATGACAACACCAGGCAAAAAGTGGGGGTCACCATGCAGATGGTTCCTACCTTCCTACACTCCTCATCCATTGTTCTGTTTGAGTATCAGCTTCCACTGATAGGAGCATTTAGCATAGGGCAATAGGTCAGTACACTTCAGCCAGTGGCACCATTGCCCTGTGAGTGACGGAATTTCAGTAGATTTACATGTGCACATCTGCCTGAAAATGAGGGCTGCTCAGCCAGTGCAATAGTTTTCCATTTTCTGCTTTTATAGATCCCTTTTCATTTCTTTCCTTCTCCTTTTTTTATGACACATTTATTGCTTTTTTTGCAGCATAAACAAGACAGACATTGAGCTCGATCCACTTGGACCACAGTATAAACAGGGAGCAAAACAAGTAGATTACTGAAAGTAACGCATTGATGCATCAAAGGCAGGTATCATAGCCTTTGAGACAAAGGAACCATCACGTAACATTTGAGCATAACATCAACAGTCACACTTCTTAATCTCCCCCCCCTCCCAAGCTTCGGTCAAATTTCTGTGGGACGTCCCGCGGCTTGTCCACCAGTTTTTCAAGAGCGGCACAGGAATCCATGCCACAAACCCACTCTTGTACGGATGGGGCCTGCTCATCTCTCCAATGCCTGGCCAGATCTCTTTTGCCATCATATATGCCTTTGCGAGGAGTGCTCCGTCAGCCCTGAAGTCCCCCACAGAGTCCTTTGTCCCCAATAGCACTATTGTGGGATCAAGTTCCAGTGGGATACCTAACACCCAACCTAAGTGTCTAACAATCAATGCCCAATACGCCTGCGCCCCTATGCATGTCCAGATACTGTGATAAAAGGTACACGTGACAGACCCACAGCCCAGGCACGCAGGGTGGCCCCACTCATGGGCCAGAGGTGTTTGGGTAGTAGTAGAGGCTGTGAAAGTATTTTAGTTGGCTTAGGTGTAATCGCATTGATATCTCTAATGTTCATGGGGCCATCATCGCCTCCACTCAGTCATCGTCTAGGGTCCATACGTCCTCCTACCACTGAGACCTCAGTACTCCCAAGGGGTTGTGTGCATTCAGGACCAGGGATTTAGGATATCCCACCTCTGCCTAGAGCGTAAGTCACCAGTTTCCATTCAAGTGAGTTGTATTCGGAAATTGCCGCAAACCTGTCTTCAGAGTGCTCCAGGGCATATCTCAAATGTGGGTAGCGATAGAACTGGGAGGGGTGATGGTAGAAGTCTTCTGCCATGTCCTGAAAGGAGCGAATATGATCACCTCTCTAAACATCCCCAACATGGAGATTCTGATCAGATCCCACACCCAGAATCTGTCTAGTTTTGTGGTCACGGCTAATCATGTCCCATGCCATAAGGGGACCTTGTTCTTTTTTATTTATTTACTAGCAGCCCGTCCCGACGTTGTCCGGGTATGAATTGCTGCCGGCCAGTAGTATATTGTTTTGTAGGATTTCGTTTTGATAGCATTTCTTATCTGTGACAGGCCTGTGAAACGCTCCGATTCACAGTGCACTGCTGATGCACTTAAGAGTGCGCGTTCAGTAGTGCTTGAACTCGAGCTTCCCTACTTTATTTTTCCTTGCAATATTATATAGCGCTAACTCGACAACATGGCATGAGCACAATGTACATTACAGAAGAACACATTCATTTGTGGTAGGCACGGGGAGACAAAGCGATTTGCCTGGAATCACAGGATGTTGAGCTGATGCCGAGATTCTAACGTAGCTCCCCAGCTCTAAAGTTCGCAATTCTAGAACTTGTGGCGGGAGGTGTGTCTAAAAGTGTATGTCGTTGCTGGCCATCAGTGAGAGAGATCTGTGCATTTTTCAAATCGGTGGTGAAAAAATATGAGTATGTTGCTGGAGATGTGGGCCGCCGTGCCACCAATGTACTTACCGGGGGAGGGTAAACACCCATTATTCCGCAACTTTCTTTCCGCATACCATCACTCCGCGTACTTTCATTATGAAAGTACCATGACTCTGCAATGCCATTATAACACATGGCATTACATTTTATATGCTTTTACCACGCATACATTTACAATGAAATTCGTTGTAAATGCATGAATGGTAAAAGCATGTTTTTTTTGTTATGTTTGGATAAGGTAAGTATGGGTATAGGGGTATATGTTTTGGGGTACTGAGGTATATGTTTTTGGGTGTTTGGTTATTTTAAGGGTTCAGATATAGTTTTGGGTTATGGGGTACAGGGGTAGTTTTAGGGTTTGGGGATAGGTATGGGTTTTGGGGTACAGGGGTATTTTTAGGGTTCAGGGCTAGGTTTGGGTTTTGGGGTATTTTTAGGGTTCAGGGGTAGGTTTGGGTTTTGGGGAACAGGGGTATTTTAGGTTTCAGGAGTAGGTTTGGGTTTTGGGTTACAGGGTTATTTTTATGGTTCCGGGCTAGGTTTGGGTTTTGGGGTACAGGGGTATTTTTAGGGTTCAGGGGTAGGTTTGGGTTTTGGGGTACAGGGGTATTTTAAGGGTTCAAGGCTAGGTTTGGGTTTTGGGGTACAGGGGTATTTTAGGGTTCAGGAGTAGGTTTGGGGTACAGGGGTATTTTTATGGTTCAGGGCTAGGTTGGGTTTTTGTGTACTGGGGTATTTTTAGGGTTCAGGGGTAGGTTTTGAGGTACAGGGGTATTTATAGGGTTCAGGGCTAGGTTTGGGTTTTGGGGTACAGGGGGATTTTTAGGGTTTAGCGGTAGGTTTGGGTTTTGGGGTACAGGGTATATTTATAGGGTTAAGATGGGTTAGTGTATAAGGGTGTTGGGGTATTTTAAGGAGTAAGGGTGGGTTATGATGATGGGGTGCAGGGGTATTTAAAGGGAGCAGGGTGGACACCCGGAGCTGGAATGTACTGAACCTGGGAAGAAAAAACTATGAAATATTGGGCACAACGCACACATTTTTTCTCGTAATCCCGTGCCCCGCACACGCCCACGCCCCCAGCACACGCCCACGATATGAGACATGGCATGAAGGGCGGAACGTACCACATGCCCCCAGCGTATGTCACGCCACCAACACACACCCACAGCACAACGCAGACTCGCCCACAAGGGACTACTTCCAACGCTGTATTGGGTGTTGTGATTGGTGCTGTAGTTCCTGAGATTACCCGCCTCAAACGTTTGGGCTCTCTCTTTATTATATTAGTATGGATTGGTGAATTCCTTGTCAAATAAAAAAAATTGTGAGAGAGAGCAGTGACTGACCATATACAAACAGAATGACTCATTTGTAGGTAATCCAGTCAAGAAATTATATTTGTAGCACACCCCCCGTAGTTCATCCTTCCAGCAATAGTCTAGAATGAAACTGAAGTGATTTGCAGTGTGCCCAAGCATTCTGTCTGGTGCACTGTAAGAACTCCAGCAGAAATATGGAATAAGTAACTGGGGGCCAAGGCCATCTGGGTATTTGAAATTAAAAACATCCTGCAGTGTCACCTTAGAGTACTAACACCTGCAGGCATTGGCTGCAGCTACCTGGTACAGCACAGGTGCCTCTGAGAGTTTATGTTTATAAAGCACAAGGATGGAGTCACTGTGGCTTTCGGTAACTCTCCTGTTTAAAAATAATAATAATGTATAAATCGTTCCTATCACATGTTCATGGAAAATGAAAAAATAGATACTTTAGAAAACATCAAGCAACACGGGACGTACAAGCCAGACTCATAGTCAACCCTCAAAAAGTGTGTCACTGATACAAATCTGTTACATAAAGATGATGAGCATACATCGTACAACCAATATCAGAACGTTGAGTATGTTTGCACACCATGCCACATGCCTTGATGCACTTTTCTAGACGAAACAAAGTTAGCAATGTTCACAGGCAACGCCCACAGGCAAGCAGCAAGCTGAGCTCATGGAGTGAGTAAAATCACCAACCAGATCGCAACATTTAGGGGTAAAGGATAAGGTGGAACTGTGATTAACTGTAGGCAAATTCATTTATGCAAAGAAGGAGGCTACGGACCCATCTCCGTTGTGTGGCATCCAAACTTGTGCGGTCTACAGGGCATAGATTGTTAGCATGGGCACAAAAGTAAAGGAGGCATCAAATTGCGATGAATATTGAGACATAAAAGGTTTTAAGTAAACCGCACTGTAACACAGGTAAATACACAATGCTCTGTGGATACTCAAGAAGGGATTCGATCATGGTTTACATTTCATAAAACCATGATGAATAATCGTTTTCCAAATTGCGGATACCTGAGCTTCATACATAACCCTCTTTGTTTGCATTATGTTCAGGTTAAGGCAGCTGCCTGACCAAAGTACTTACTTTCCTGTTCTGTAGTCTGACTGTCAGGCTGGTAGTCGCGTCTAGACAGTCATTGAGCCCACAGAGTCCTCTGGCACTCTGAGCGTCGAGCGCGGTGCAGCGACGGCCGTGAGCAAGCACTGACTGAAGCTTCCCGCATTACCCGAGGCCCCGACTCATGCACTGCCTGGTGTGAGGGTTGAAACTGCCGTCCTTCCCGGTCCAAAGCCCCGGGAATAAATATGCGCAGGCAGCAGCACCTTTATTATGCCGCGTCGCTGGGACAGCAGTCAGCACACCACTCCACTCGAGCCTCCTGAATCCGGCCTCACTTCCGGACAGCAGCGGAGCGGGCGGGAATTTTTAAAGCCAGAGGCAGCAGGGCTTAAAGTAACATTGCAGCCCAGCAGACTGTGTTCAAAATTATTAACTCTTCACTGAGCCTGCTGGCACGTCCCCGAAGGGAGCTCAGCAGCAGAGCGTGTGTTAGCAGTCTGGTAACCAGTTTCAGAGCTGGTACAGCAAAGTGAGACAGTGGCATTTAAATGCGTGACAATGTATTTCAGTGCGGTGATGCAGACCACCACACTGAAATGCATTAGTGTCACACGTGAAGCGTGATACTTGGCAGGCATGCGTAGGAGGAATGAAATAAGAGATGATCTATGCACAAGGAAGGGACTGACATGGCGAGCCGGTGAACCTACAAAAATGGCCGCTGTGATGTCATTTTGTAGTCCCGCGGGCCGTTTTTTCACCGATGGTCAGTGTTGCCAGCTCAAAGGGCAGTGAGCTATAAAATACAAATAAACAGACTCTCGCTAGTAAGAGCGATAGTTTCCTTGCAGGCATCAACCAATACCTTATAAAAACGGGGCAGATATAAAACGAAGAAAAAGTAGTCCCCTTTGCTGAAACAATACTAAAACGCCCAGGTTCTTTCCCGATGTCATCACGCAGACGTCGCGGCCGGCGCTACTTGCAAGGGACTACTTTAATTTTATTCCTAATTTTTTAAACAACGTATATTTTTTATTTTTATATAGCCTATGTCCTTCTGCTTGCCCTGAGGTTTTCAAAGATGTCTTGGGTGTTTGGATTGGTGGTGTACTTTTCGAGTTTACCTGGCTCAAAGGACACAGTTCTCTCTTTATAATAGTAGTATAGATTTATTTAGGCCTGTCAACAATTGGTCAAAGAGTGCTAAAGGCCTGCTCATTGTCCATTTCATCCACAGTTGCACCGCATCCCGCATGGCCACTGCTTCTAAACAATGCAGCTATCTTGCAATGATGTTCCCCATTGTCTGCCATAGTTTTATGTTGTAAATAGAATTAAGTATGCAGCAAGACACGTCTTCTGGTAGTTAGGTTGTATTTATTAAGTTACCAAGAATAAGTTAAGACACAGAGCAGTAGTTCCCCACAGCTGACCAGACCAACTGCCAGTAGTAGAATCCCCAACACTACAGATAGAATACAGCTATGTAAGAAGACAGAAACACAGAGAAAGGACTAAGGAAGCTAAGAAGCCATAGAAAGCTAAGTATGAATTTACAACACATCTTCCCCCCTACAAACAACACATATGAAAACCTCGAACACGTAAGAAGATAAAGCATGAAAAACAGAGAAGAGAACGAATAACACTAAAGAGGTCAAAGACCTCAAGAACTTCCAGAACAAGGAGAGAAGAATCAGGATCGAGACCAACTGCCAGTAGTAGAATCCCCAACACTACAGATAGAATACAGCTATGTAAGAAGACAGAAACACAGAGAAAGGACTAAGGAAGCTTAGAAGCCATAGAAAGCTAAGTATGAATTTACAACACATCTTCCCCCCTACAAACAACACATATGAAAACCTCGAACACGTAAGAAGATAAAGCATGAAAAACAGAGAAGAGAACGAATAACACTAAAGAGGTCAAAGACCTCAAGAACTTCCAGAACAAGGAGAGAAGAATCAGGATCGAGACCAACTGCCAGTAGTAGAATCCCCAACACTACAGATAGAATACAGCTATGTAAGAAGACAGAAACACAGAGAAAGGACTAAGGAAGCTTAGAAGCCATAGAAAGCTAAGTATGAATTTACAACATTTTACCATTCCAAGATGGCCATCACTTCCAAACTTAGGGGCATATTTACAAGCCCCTAACGCCACCGGAGCGTCACATTTTCTGACGCTCCGGTAGCGTTGCTCTGAACCCAATATATACAAGGTGGCATAAAGCCAATATTACAGAAAGGTTTCCCTTCCTGCACATAAACAATCACCCCTGCAGCGCACGCACCCTTGCAACATGGCGCAAGGGAGCGTACACTGGCATTAGGCAGCTTTTTTAGCACCAGGGGAAATGCAGGGGTGTGAGGAAATTTTGTAAATACAGTACATCCCAGCATTTAAATAATGGCGGAGTTCAGCGTTAGCAATTTTGGAATAAGACAGCGCTCTGACATTTTTTTGTAAAAATCCCCCTAAGTGTCGATATTGGAACTTTAAAGCAAAGATACATAAACACAAATACCATTCCAACGCAGCCACCCACTGCTGTGTTTCCTTTTTTACTCATATTTTATCTCAAGATTTAGGTGGCAACATTTCTTCTTTTTTTTAACTTTATTTTTTTCATTTATCTTGCATATGACTGTTGAGTTTATGTGTATATTTTATTATGTATCAGTGAGTAGGTGAATGCAAGAATGAGTTTGTGAGTGGATAAATGAATGCATGTTTGCAAGGATGAGTGAGAGAGTGCCTGTGTGATGAGCCAGTGAGTGACTAAACTTACCACTGTCTGAATAGCCACTTTCAGTCATAACATATACCTACTGACATTGGCAATGCTTGTATATCCCTCGACACAACTGTTGTTCAGCCTACGAGAAATAATAATATATTTTTCTTCTGTGTTTTACTCACTGAAGCAGCATCCTCCCAGCACATACGCAGGTACCCTGGGTAATGTTTGAACTGATGAAGTAATCATTTCTCTAAAGTGTTTCTATGATCCCTTCCAAAATAGCTTTTATCTCCTTTTCACTAAAAAGGCACTTCTGTATGTTTACTTTCGAAAAAAAAAGCTATTTGACCTCACACGAACCGTAATTCTAGGAAAACGGCTCATGCGAAAGGAATCATAAAAAAAATCGATGTGCATTTAAAACCTCAGCTTTCAGATCATCTTTCTTCGGTCCATTACAGAGGATAATGGGCCGATTCCCTCAGATAATACCAGAAACTGGATGAGGCAGATTATGGGGGAAATAAAAGAAATAAGAAATAATGGCTAAAGTTGATATGAGTTCAGGGGTGCAGCTTTTAGCAGATGATGTCAGGGGGAGGACAGGGCCAGTGATTTATAATGTGCAGACCAGTCTTCCTGTATCTCACAGTGGGGTTCTGAAATGGCAATGCACTGATATTAAACTTCAATAAAAAATGTCAGCAGGCCGAGCCACAGAGAAATGAGTAAATCTCCAGCCTGAGTTCTGTGGCCTCTCATGAGGGTAAATTTATTCAAATGTGGAATTCACAAAAGGGTAAACCTGGAAACTTCAGCCAGTCGCAGCCTTTCACACGCTGAAAAGGAATTTACAGCCTGATTCATCAACGGGACGTTTTGCGAGCCCCTAATAGCGAATCATAGCGATTCGCTATTAAGGACTCGTTCTCATGAAATGTCTTTTTAATCACTTGTATTTGTATGGACTTTTTTCTGCTGACTGTTTCTTTTATGGTTTTCTTCGTGATTAACCGAATAAATAATAATTATTATTATTATTATTATTATTATTATTATTATTAAGGACTCGCAAAACGGTAATCATGTAGGAATCGCATAATAAAATGCGATTCCTACTGATTCCTTATTTGTGATTAGCAAATTGCTTATCGCAATTAAGGAATAACTCGCCATTCATTCCTATGGGCCAAAAGGCCCATATGAATGAATGGGGAGTATTCCTTATTTGCGATTAGCAATTAGCTAAACGCAAATAAGATTGCAATTTGAAGGGTGCCAGGGGTGTCCACAGGACACCCTGTAGCACCCCTCAAATGAAATTTCACACAGGTGTTGCACACACACATGGACATGTGTGTGTGTAACATGCAACTCAGAAAAATGCATTTAAATGTATTTTTCTGAGTTTTCGCAATTTACCGCGAGGTCTGACCTCGCGGTAAATTGCGGCAAGAAATTGCGAATTCGCAAATTTAAATTGGATGTTGAATTGCATTTAATAGAGATTCCTTAAATGTAATTCCTCGCACATTTGCGACATCGCAATTAGCGATTTTTGCATTTGGGATGCTGAATCCCAAATGCAAAAATCGCTCTCGCAAAGGGCCGGATTCTCAGAATCCGGCCCCTTGCGAGCGCAATTTAGGTTCATGAATCGGGCGGTTACTCCTTCCTTTGGCAAGAGTAAAATTCCGGTCCTCTGCAGGGTGGGTGGAGCTAACCCCCTGTGGAGGAGCACTAACTCAAGGGACATTCCCTCCCTATTAATGGGCCAGGACAGCACTTTTGATATGCTTGTGAAATTCGCTTTTGTGGTACACATTACCTCCTACATTCTGTCCCATTGCCAGTATCTAATATGAATTGTGCATGCAAGGTAGGACCTTTTGTGTTTAGTTTTCATATGAGACACCTTTAAGTGAAAGACGCAGACATCTCACATCATTTTGAGTAATTACCATGACATTTTATAAAACTAAATTTCGCAATGTGTCTTTATTCACATGAAAATCGCTATGTGAATAAATCCTTTCACAAATGTTAAAGTGTATTTATTTTTTATTAAAAATGCAGTTTTGCTCTTTTGTATCTGTGTATTTCTGGTAGTTTTTCCCAGGCCCAGACTGTTAATTCTAAAGCAAATGTTGTGAATGGTGCCTGTGCACGTAGCAGGAAATGCATGGAATGTGTGCATAGGCAGGTGCAACATGCATAGTTGTAAACTGGCCCCACACCCCGAGTATGCCTTCAGCAGGGTCTGGTTGCTAAGCAAGCAGCAGTGAGCATGCTGGGACTTGTAGACACACACGGGGAAACACAGATCATCAAATCATCATGTGAAAGAGGGCTGAACAACTGCAAGAAAACTTCAGGTGAGCAGACTCAATAACAAGTACAGATGGTGCCTGGTACACCACCACTGCTATACATGAGACTGGGTTCAGGAGAGGAATTTAAGGCAATGATTTTGTTTCTAATCAAACCATGGTCCAAATGTAAAACCTACCAAACCTAACTCAATGTCCTAGAAAAATACAGGGGCATATTACCAAGGGCCATTATCGCCGCCTTAGCAGGTCTTTTTCCCGCTAAAGCGGCAATAATTTTATCGCCCTATTAGCTAGCTGTCGCTAACACCAGTTAGCGACAGCTAGTAGGAGATAGCGAGCATCTGGGGGCCCACTTTGCATGTCAGCGATATATATCGCTAATGACATGCAAAGTGGGCGTGCCAATATGTTAGCGACTGGAAACAGTTGCTAATATCGCTATCTCCAATTATCATCAAAGCCTTACTTTTGGAAATATTCGCGCTAAGCGCAAATATCTCCAAAAGCTAACGCATGCCCAGTGCAGTTCTTAGCCATGTTATCCAATGGAAGGTGGATAACATGGCTAAGAGCATTGTCACAATAATGCATGAATATTGCTGATTTTCCAGCGATATTCATGCATTTCACAGGATTTTTACCGCTTTTGAGATAAACCTTGATAATATCAAGGTATCTCAGCGGTAAAAATCGTCGGAGCGCGGCGATATAATTTTAGCCGCTAACCATGCATAGCGATAATTATTGCTAATGCTTGGTAATATGCCCCTAAATTTTGAATTACAAAGCATATAAATATTGCTTGGTAAGTTTATGCGAAATGTTATTTTTGTAGAAACTTGGTATGGTGTTTATGATCTAAATCACGTAGTCATTAGAAAAGTGCAGGACTGTTGCACCAATCTCTATCATCCTTCCATTTACTTACCTCGGAGGTTGGGAGGAGAGTTACCCCCCACAGTAAAGCGCAAACTTAGCCCAGGGACATCAAGGCGCTGCGGAGAGAGTCAGAGATGTCCATAGTTTTCCGGGCTTAGAGGTTAGGACAGGTGAAGAGCCAGGTCTTTAAGGCCTTACGAAATAAGGAATGAGTTTCCAGAGAGGAAATTGGGGCAGTAAGGGAGTTCCGCAGATTAGCTCCGGTAAGCGAAAAGGCCCTCCCCCCACCTGGCTTTCCTAATCCTAGGAACTATTACCCGGTTCTTGCTTGCAGATCTCAAATCCTTGCCAGGGAGGTACCTTTGAAACATTTTATTGATGCCTTCTGAACCCATATTCTGGACGGCTTTGTGGACCAGGCAAAAGGCTTTGAACACAATTCTCCTTCCCAAAGGGAGCCAGTGCAGGCTTCTGATGGTGGCTGAAGCTGAATGGAACTTGGGGAGGCCCATCACCAGCCTAGCAGCGGCATTCTGCACCAGTTGAAGTCAGTGTAGGAGATCCTTGTTTATCCCTACATAAAGGGCATCGCAGTAGTCTAGTCTAGACACCACAAGGGCCACCTCTGCCTGTTTCCGTGAGGATAGGGAGAGAAAGCGGAAGATCTTCCTGAGAATCCGTATCATCCCAAAACAGGTAGAGACAGTTCTATTTATTTGTGAGCCCAGGGAAAGGGATGAGTCAACAATGATGCCTACATTTTTGGCACTGAGACAAGGGCAAGGGCAGGATCCAAGCGTGTCAGGCCACCAAGCCTCCGACCAGATGTCCTTCTTGTCTCCAAAAATTAGGACCTCCGTTTTATCCCCATATTTTCAAAAGGATTAGCTTTGCTGTCTCCTCTATCTATGATTCTGTAATTTACCCGGGACATTTCAGTGCCCCAACCAGGGATGCCCGCCCAGAAGCAAGATCATAGTGCGTGCACAAATTTGGCCTGTTGGTTGCATTCTCTAGTCTTGGTCATCATAATTTGTATCAATATCTCTCTTGTATAGTAGGATCTTGGTAGAATCTGTTGCTGTAGTAGCTGGACCTCTTCGTCATATTCTAATCGGCCAGTCTCTTGCGCCTAATAACTTCTCAACTTCTCTAAGGGGTTTAAAGAACTATGAACCCTTGTTTTGTAGATCTGAAAGATAGTGTATTTTTGGAGCGGTTCAGAGAGAACCTTATCCTCCATCTGAGTGTAGTGCGGAACGTGCCAATGCATCACCACATAACCCCCCATCTGCTTAGTCTTCATTGGCTACCAGTGAAAAGAAGAATAGGGTATGTCAAGTCAAGTCAAGTCAATAGATTTATATAGCGCGCTACATGCCCAGAGGGTCTCAAGGCGCTTGAAGAAGGGTGGGGAGTTACTTGTCAAATATCCATGTTTTGAGTTGCTTTCTGAATGCTAGGTGGTTCTGAGTAAGGCGAAGGTGAGTGGGAAGTGAGTTCCAAGTTTTAGCTGCTAGGTAGGAGAAGGATCTACCTCCCATGGTGGTTTTGTTGATGCGAGGTACAGTGGCAAGGGCTTGGTTGGAGGATCGTAGCTGGCGGGAGGGGGTGTAGAAGGATAGTCGTGTGTTGAGGCATTCGGGTCATATTTCATAGAGTGCTTTGTGTGCGTGGGTGCGGAGCCGGAAAGTAATCCTCTTATTGACGGGGAGCCAGTGGAGGTTTTTCAGGTGATCAGAGATGTGTTCTTTACGCGGGATGTCTAATATGAGCCTGGCTGAGGCGTTCTGGATGCGTTGTAGTTTTTTCTGGAGTTTTGCGGTGATGCCGGCGTAGAGGGTGTTTCCGTAGTCCAGTCGGCTTGTGACCAGAGCGTGGGTGACTGTTTTTCTAGTTTCGGTAGGGATCCAGCGAAATGTTTTTTTGAGCATGCGAAGAATGTTGAAGCAAGATGAAGAAACGGCGTTGACTTGTCTGTTCATCGAGAGTGAGGCATCCAGGATGACGCCCAGGTTCCGTGCGTGGTCCGTCGGGATGGGTGCTTTTCCAAGGGCCTCTGGCCACCAAGAGTCGTCCCAGGCGGAGGGGGAGGTACCTAAGATGAGGACTTCTGTTTTGTCTGAGTTCAGTTTCAGACGGCTGTGCTTCATCCATTCGGCTACTTCTTTCATTCCTTCGTGTAGGTTGGTTTTGGCCGTGTTAGGGTCTCTGGTGAGTGATAGGATCAGTTGAGTGTCGTCGGCGTAGGAGATGATGTTGAGGTTATGTTGGCGTGCGATGGCCGCGAGGGGGCTCATGTAAACGTTGAAGAGGGTGGGACTGAGTGAGGACCCTTGGGGTACGCCGCAGATGACTTCAGTGGCCTCTGATTTGAATGGTATAAGGCGGACTCTCTGCGTTCTTCCGGAGAGGAACGAGGTGATCCATTCCAGTGCTTTTCCTTGGATTCCGATGTTTTTGAGGCGCTGTAGAAGGGTGCTATGGCAGACCGTGTCGAAGGCTGCGGAGAGGTCGAGGAGGATGAGGGCGACTGTGTCTCCATTGTCCAGTAAAGTTCGAATGTCGTCTGTTGCTGCAATGAGGGCGGTTTCGGTGCTGTGCTTGGCTCGGAAGCCGGATTGTGAAGAGTCGAGGGATTTGTTGGTTTCGAGGAATGCGGCGAGCTGGTTGTTGATAGCTTTCTCGATGACTTTGGCCGGGAATGGAAGGAGTGAGATAGGGCGATAGTTTTTGAGTTCGGTGGGGTCAGCTGTGGGTTTCTTCAGGAGGGCGCTGAGTTCGGCATGTTTCCAGCTTTCCGGGAAGGTTGCGGAGTTGAGGGAGCAGTTGATGACATCTCGGAGGTGCGGTGCAATAATGGAGTCTGCTTTGTTAAAGATGTGGTGAGGGCAAGGGTCTGTGGGGGATCCTGAATGGATAGAGTTCATCAGACGGATGGTGTCCTCAGTGGAGATTGGCTTCCAGTCATTGAGGATGTTCAGGGGGGGTGGGGGTCCTGCAGTGGATTGGGTGGGTTGGTCTCCGGGTTGGTTGTCGAAGCTGTTGTGGATGTCTGCAATTTTGTTGTGAAAGAATGAGGCTAGGGAGTCGCAGAGGGCTTGAGAGGGGGTGATGTCGTTGGAGTTGGCTGAGGGGTTGGTAAATTCCTTGACGATGTTGAATAATTCCTTGCTGTTGTGAGCGTTGTTATCTAGACGGTCCTTGAGGGCTGTTTTCTTGGCGTTTCGGATTAGTTGGTGGTGTATGCGGGTGGCGTTTTTGAAGGCGTCTTTGGTGCTGGTGGTTGGGTCTTTTTTCCAGGCCTTCTCGAGGGAGCGACAGAGTTTCTTGGATTTCTTAAGGTCATCGTTGTACCAGGAGGCCTTCTTGCTGCCTGGTTTTATTTGTCGTTTTTTCAGTGGTGCTAGGGTGTCGGCGCTGTTGGATAACCATTGGGTGAGGTTGGTGGCTGCTTGGTCTGGGTTTGAGGAGTGGGCGGGGGGGTTTTGAAGAAGCGATGAGGAGATCTGGTCGATGGTGATTTTGTTCCAGTTTCTTTGCAGAGTGGGATGGTGGTGGTTGTTGGATGTGGGCTTGTTGTAGGTGAAGTGAACGCAGCTGTGGTCAGTCCAAAGGAGAGCTGTGGTGTGGCTGAAGGAGACATGTTTGCTGGAGGTGAAGATAGGGTCGAGTGTGTGACCTGCGATGTGGGTGGAGGTAGAGACAAGTTGTTTAAGTCCGAGGTTTGCGAGGTTGTCCAAAAGGGTGGTGGTGTTGCGGTCGTTGTTCTTTTCAAGGTGAAAGTTGAGGTCTCCCAAAAGGATGTAGTCCTCGGAGGGGAGTGCGTGTGGAGTGATGAAGTCCGTGATGTCTTCACTAAATTGTGCGCAGGGTCCTGGTGGCCTGTAAAGGAGGGTGCCTCTGAGTGTGGTCTTGGGGTCGATGTGGATCTGGAAGTGAAGGTGTTCAGAGTTGGCGAGATTGACGTCTGAGCTGGTTGAGATGCGGATAGATTTCTTGCGGACGATAGCGATGCCTCCTCCTGTGTGTCCGGTACGGTCCTTTCGAATGATCTTATAGCCTTCCGGGATGGCAATGGTGATGTCTGGGGCTGATGAGGCATTCATCCATGTTTCTGTTAGGAAGGCGACGTCCGGAGAGATGGTGTCGAGTAGATTCCAGAGGTCGATGGCGTGTCTGTGGACCGAGCGGGTGTTGAGCAGGATGCATTGTAGGTGGTTGGGATTGGATATCTGTTGTGTGTTCGTAGATGAGGAGTTGTTATTGGTGCCGTCGAACTTGCAGGAGTAGCAGGAAAAGGGTCCATGGGTGTGTCCAGGAGCGGCTTGGACGCAGATGGAGGAGCGGCCAGGGTTAAGGGCTAGGAGGGTGGTGGCATCGTACGTAATGCGGGAGGGCTGGGCAATGCGAGGGCCAGGGGGTCTGGCGCTGGGCGTGGTCCAGGCGCGGATGGGCGTAGACGGGCTTACCTTTGGCGCACCTTCGGCGCGGATTGGGCGCGGTCGCTGCGCGTAGACGCTGCGCGCAGATATTCCTGTCATAAATGGTGGTGGAGGGGGGGGGGAGGGGCGAGGGCGGGTCAGCTGGGAAGGCGGGAGCGGGGTGGAGACTAGGGCAGGGCGATCAACAACAACACAACAACAAAATGGTCGGCGGCCTTACGGGATCGATCAGCTGGACTGTGCCTGCTGAAATCAATTGTGTCCTCTGTGACACACAGCGCAGCAAAGCGGCAAATGAACTGTGATGTCAGGCAGGTAGCAGCGGCCGGGGCAAGCAGCAGAGCGGCGCTAAACAGATTAAGTGATTTCAAAGCAGTAATTATAAATGCGCACAGATATCAGCAATAGCGCGATGCAGATAAGTCAGGCACTGTCAAGCAGCAGTGTACAAGTGGCTAAAGCAGGCAGCGGAGCTGCGAAATGATACTCAGCTGAGAGGCAAGGCGGGTCAGGGAGCAGCGTGGGGAGCGTCCGTGTCCGCAGGGAGCAGAACGACACTAGTCCGCTTTACCTGAGGCAAAGACTTCAAAAATACAGCAACAACAGAGCACCTAGATCAAATGACCAGAATCTTCTGGTCATTCCGCGATTTGCGGGGCCAGAACCGGAGGCTGATCCTTTGTGGTTAAAACTGCCATATTATGGAACTCTATGCTGGAACATCTACGGAAGATCAAATCTGAATTTATGTTCAGGAGAGCATTAAAAGCATGGCTCTTTGTTCTTCCCTAAACACTGTGTTCCCCGCCCCTATGTCAAGGTCGGTGAACAGTCAAAATATCGACTACAAAATATCAAATGGACATAATATCGAGTTTTAAATATAGAATGGACAAAATATCGACTGGACAGAATATAGACATCAAAAATATCGTTTTTAAGGTAAGTAATGTAATATCGAATGTTAAAAATATAGACAGTTAAAATATCGAAGTATATAATATAGGTTTTAAAAATTATCGAATTTTTAATAATATCGAATATTTTACAGTGTTTTTATGTTATTATATGTGTGAAAAGTGTGTATTTATGTTATAATTTATTTTAATTAATGAAATTAGTTTTTTTAATTTTTGCGTAATTTAATTCTGTAGCGGGTTGTGGGTTTATAGGGGAATAGGGTGGGAAGTAATTTAATTATAATTAATGAAATATGTAAATTTATTTATTGGTATTCATTTTTAATTAATTGTTAATTAATTTATATTTGGTAATTAATTACATTTTATTTGACAATGAATTTTAATTAATTGATTAATTGTTAATTATGTTAATTTTACTAATTTATTTTCTGTAGCGGGTTGTGGGTGTATACGGGAATAGGGTGGGAAGTAATTTAATTATAATTAATTAAATATGTCAATTTATTTATTGGTATTTATTTCTAATTAATTGTTAATTAATTTATATTTGGTAATTAATTACATTTTAATTGGCAATTAATTTTATTTAATTGATTAATTGCTATTTATGTTAATTTTAATAATTTATTTTCTGAAGCGGGCTGTGGGTTTATAGGGGAATTGGGCGGGAAGTAATTTATTTATAATTAATGAAATATGTTAAAATATTTATTGGTATTGTTTTAGAATTAATTGTTAATTCATTTTTTATGGATAATTAATTAAATTTGAATTGCCCATTAATTTTATTTAATTGATTAATTGCTAATTATGTTAATTTTAATAATTTATTTTCTGTAGTGGGTTGTGGGTTTATAGGGGAATAGGGTGGGAAGTAATTTATTAATAATTAATTAAATAAATCAATTTATTTAATTGTATTTAATTTGAATTAATTGTTAATTAATTTTTAAATGTTAAAATATTAATTGTTAATTTGTAATTAATTTGTATTAATAGGTAAACAATTGTAATAATTAATTTTAATTTGTAATTTTATTTGATTAATTATATATTATATTAAATTGGTAATTACTTTTAAGGAATTTTTTATAGATATTCATTTATATTTATTGAAATAATATATGAAGTATTTATTTCCCTACTATTGCACTCTCTGGAGTGGGAATACTAATTTTTACCACTATGCTATCCAACGTTTTCCCTACTGTTACACTCATTGGAGTGGGAATAGTAATTTTTACCCCTACGCTATCCAACGCTTTCCCTACTGTTGCACTCACTGGAGTGGTAATAGTAATTTTTACCCCTACGCTATCCAACGCTTTCCCTACTGTTGCACTATTTGGAGTGGGAATAGTAATTTTTACCCTTACGCTATCCAACGCTTTCCCTACTGTTGCATTCACTGGAGTGGGAATAGTAATTTTAACCCCTACGCTATCCAACGCTTTCCCTACTGTTGCACTATTTGGAGTGGGAATAGTAATTTTTACCCCTACGCTATCCAGCTCTTTCCCTACTGTTGCACTCTTTGGAGTTGGAATAGTAATTTTTACCCCTACGCTATCCAACGCTTTCCCTACTGTTGCACCCACTGGAGTGGGAATAGTAATTTTTACCCCTACGCTATCCAACGCTTTCCCTACTGTTGCACTCTTTGGAGTGGGAATAGTAATTTTAACCCCTACGCTATCCAACGCTTTCCCTACTGTTGCACTATTCGGAGTGGGAATAGTAATTTTTATCCCTACGCTATCCAATGCTTTCCCTACTGTTGCACTCTTTGGAGTTGGAATAGTAATTTTTACCTCTACGCTATCCAACGCTTTCCCTACTGTTGCACCCACTGGAGTGGGAAAAGTAATTTTTACCCCTACGCTATCCAACGCTTTCTCTACTATTGCACCCACTGGAGTGGGAATAGTAATTTTTACCCCTACGCTATCCAATGCTTTCCGTACTGTTGCACCCACTGGACTGGGAATAGTAATTTTAACCCCTACGCTATCCAACGCTTTCCCTACTGTTGCACTCTCTGGAGTGGGAATAGTATTTTTTACACTTCTGGTATCGTACGGTAATAATATTAGATATTATTTTATTATATTAAGTTACTATATATATATGTTTTAACAAATATGATTGTAAAAAATTTTTTTTATAACTTTCATTAATTATTTAATTATTATAAGTTAATTTAAGTATTTTTAAGTATATTTTAGTAATTAGATTTTAAGATTAATTTAATTTAACACTGTTTTTAATAAAGTCGATATTTTTATAAACTATATTTTTGTAAATGATATTTTGTACTCGATATTTTTGTACTTACCTGTTTGTAGATATAAACTCGATATTCTGTCTGTCTATATTTTGTCATCGATATTTTTGCTAGTCGATATTCTGTCCCTCAATATTATGTCAGTGATCCGTCTAGGTCAATTAGCACTACTACCACGGGACACCTCCGTCAGAGGTAGCCGTGCACTCTACAAACTGCTTATTATTAGTGTTCTATGATGGAGCCCCTTGTGATGTGAGATGCAATTATGTATTGTGTCTGCCAGCTCATATTCTCATTTGGGTGAATCTTTTGGTCCTCCTCCTTCCCAAACATCTCCTGAGTTGGTAACACCTATGCAATTCCATTTCAGGAATATCATCACATTTCACACTTTTTTTAGCATGCCGCTATCGGATAGTGGTGTTCTCCGATCATTACTTCCCCCAGTCACAGTATTTTTTTGTTTCCCTCCACACTTTCAAGACTGATGTTGTGTGCACTGTCAGCATCTTAACTGTTTTGGCTCTGTAGAGGACCCGGGGTATCCCTTAGGCCCCACAGCATGTCTAGCAATCCATAGGGCTGAGACATCCTGAGGGAGGAGCACCTGTTTGTTGACCACCACTATCTGTATAGTATTTCTGTATATCTGGACGATTCCTCCATTGTAAACCCCCCTTGCCAGTTTATTGAATGCTTTGTGGTGTTGTTTCCTAATGTCATGTGTGTCCTGCGCAGCCCACTGTAGTTTTCCCTATGTTAACCTAACTGTGCACGTTGTAGGCCTTATTTTCCTTTGCACAAGTTACTAAATAAACACACTTGCTTTTATGCCACATTGTACTTTCACACGGAACCTGCATATGTTTTCGCGTTCTGTTCTTTTCCTGGGATTTAGTCTGAACACCATAGACAAGGTCAAACAAAAATGTCCCTTGTTATTCTTTCTGGCCAGGCACTAGACCCTAGAGATTACACAAGAATGCAGCTGTTGTTTATGTGCACACATGTCCTATCATATAGATGAGTGCGAGCCAAAAATACTCACATGGAATGAGGGTTCTGAGACATTAGCATGGCGTCTGCTGAGATGTAGAACATCCATCTGTGAAAGCTAAGGTACGAGGTCCGCCAGTAATCCCAGAGATATTTGATATATAATCATTTAGCTTCAGTAGCAAGGGAGGGGGGTTAGGTTCCTCTGTCCTTTAAATTGACAGGGCTTTTCATGTTATATGGATTATTAACCAAGCAAACAGTATTTTTACTTTGCATTTGTTTTCTAATTGTGGCAGGTATCCTGTATTTCAGAGCACAATAGTTTAAATAAATATTCTAAACTTCCTTCGTGTCTCCTGGTTATTTTATTGTGGACAAGTATGAGTGAAAGAGCGAAAAGGTGTGTCCTGTTACCACAATCCCTGAGAGGGTCAAGAATGTTATCCTGGGGTGCCAATTCACGTACTTCTCTGGTAAGGTTAGACAGCATGGCTGCTATGAACCCAGAAAACACGATGCTCAACATCCTTAAGAACACCAAGTTTGTTCTTAAGTGCAGCCAAAACACTAGGAACGGAGGGTCTGCAAGCACTCCCGACTCAACCTGCACTCCTGTGAAGTCGCTTGAGCCTCCAATGATCCTCTGAACACTCTGAGCCAATCCACAAATGCTGCTTTTGTTTCTACTGTTTCACTTCCCCTCATTTCATTTTTTTTAACGTTAATGTCCGTCCATTTTTTATGTGGACAATTATGAACATATCCCCACCAGAGACATTTCGCCCTCGTGAACTTTTAGCAACATTACCACTTCTTTCTTAAACCATTTTGCATCTACGATCTGCTTTTTAACTCTTGGTAATATCACAGCTTCTTTTTAAATCATTTGCATCAGTGAACTGCTTTTTAACTCTTTTGTCTATAAGAAGTACTCCTTTTAATGTCATGATTTTAAGTAGTCAAAAAACAAATTCAAATTGAATTGAACTGGTATGGTTAGCAGGGCAGGTGAGGCACAATGGCTAGTCGGACTCAGACTCATAGGTACTGAGGTGGTATGGTGACTCAGTCCCTACCTACTACCGTTCTATGGTTCCAAGCATAATTCTGTTCCAGAGCAGAATCCCTGCAACTGTCCCGTTGTCAGTTTATTGAATGCTATGCAGAGTGGTTTCCTAATGCCTAGGAGATGCCTAACCTCCACTTCCAGCTTCGTAAAGAATGACGGAGGGACCCCGTGTGAATTATTTTGGAAAATGTCTAGACGTTTTGGTAGGGCTATCATTTTATCCATGGCTGTTCAGCCCATGTATGATCATGGTAGTGATCTCCGATCTCTCAGATCATTTTTTAAATTTGTCTAGTGGATTATATAGATTGTAGCGAAATAACTCCCCTGGGTCACAGGTGATGTATACCCCAAGTACATGAAGCCCATTGAGTATATAGTTAGTGGGATTTTTGCAGCGACCGTCTGGGAAAATATAAGGGATTCCTCCCAATTTACCTGATATCCAAATATATGCCAAATATCGTGAAGACTTGCAATTGTCAACTCAGGCTGTGCTAGGTAAAGGAGCAGAGCATTCACATAAAACAATATTTTCTCTTCAAATTAGCCTTAAGATCATGGGCCCCTTACAACTGGATCCTTTCGGATTCAGCATGCCAGAGTTTCGGAATCTAGCACAAAGATCTTAAAAGACCCTTGCTTTGACCAACCTGTTCCAGTTGTAAAGAGGAACTGATGGAGCAAGGATTCGCACGTTACGCGACTTGCTTGGATTCAAGAACCTCACATAATGTTAACGTAATAATCAACTTGTTTCGTTTATTAATCTTGCACTTTTACACTACACGCGGGTGTCCCAGAGACGCTTGCCTATGTGTTTACTAATCCTAACTACGCTTGCAGCTAATATGGTCGCTGCTATGCGGGATTCCAGTCTGCGCATGCGTCGGTCATACCCATGTGATGTGACACACTCGTAGTTCTGGAGGGAATTTTTCGCTCATGCGCAGTACTGCTAAACATGGCCGCTTTGTTCTAACATGCTTTTCGCTTGCCACCGCTGCTTTTGCTCAGCTGTTTCGTTCTGCTTAACTCCTAATGCTATAGATATTATAAAGTAAGGGGTGTAGAAAAGCCAATCATGGTATACAGTGTCTTCAATTTTTCTGTGTTTCTAAATTGTTTTCGCTTACTTTTCATGTATCGTTCATTGTGGGCCTGGGAGCGGTGAGCCACTCCATCTTTGAAGCCTGTGTAGTACTAACAGTAAATATGTTCCCCCTTGACCTCAAAATTTATGACGGTATATATCCAACACTTTAATTTTAAGACTTTAGTACATAAGGGCAAACAACAAGAAAGAGTTTTTTTTATATAACTTTATCATTTTATTCTTTTTTTCTTTTTAGTTATATTTCTTAGTACAAAAATAGTTTTTCCATTTATCAATTTATCATATCAGTTCATTATCAAAAAAACACATAGTATAAAACACATCATTTTGTAATCTCATCAGTAAGAAAACTATTTTATGCAGGGAAAACAATATGCAAAACAATCAACACTCTCACAAATACAAACATCCCTTATTCATCATACATGCTGCATTCATTCTTAGATTCTGCGTCTGAGGGATCGCAGATGGACGTGCAATTGGTACGCAAGGTCGACGCGTTTCGGCAGTGTGGACCGCCTTCCTCAGGACCTGTATTGCAGAATGCTCAGACACAAACAATATTTTTATGGCCCCTGCATAATTAGATATCTGTAACGAAAAATGACATACATTGTTTCATTTATTCTATAACTTATTATCAATGTTCTCAATTACGTTGCCCTATGTATAGACAAGAAAAGACATAGTTCATTTGTACATAGTATATTATAATTATTCTAATACTCTTGTGGTTGGTCATGACCCAAGCAGCAGGATGACATCCCCATGACTCTCATAGTAGACACAGAACTTTAGCTTTGTGAGATTTCTTAAGGTTGAGGACAAATGAAGGCATTATTGATGGAGAAGATCTTTAACAAAAGGGGTGTCTATTAAAACCACAGTTTACAAGTATATGGCAGATGAAAGATATTTATCAATCGAAACCTAAGCAGATATCAAGCAGTAGGTATATATTTATCTACATGTTTTGCCATATTGAGACTTGTTCATATGTGGGATGCTTTTGACCACATAACAGAATGAAACTGTTGTAACTTAGATCACCAACTATGTACCTTTTGTTTAGAAGAAGAAATTCCTGTCAAAATTGCAGCAAAGGTCTTCAGGGTTTGTTTTTGTAGTACTACCTGATTAAGGATAAGAACAGATTCTCTCAATGTGATGTTATCTATATACAGGAGAGATTTGTCAAGAAAATGTGAGCCAATCGCTTACCTATTTTATCAGGAATTGTCTTTTTTTTCCCCTTTTCCTATTGTTAGTGCAAAGGCTTGTTTTTTGTGTATATTATGGATCCGGCGTTATACTGTAGGGACCACAAAAAAGTACACAAAGAGAAGGACACTTACTATCTGATGCTAAATATAGATGATATACTAGTAAGATCTCTATATTACTGACCTTATTATCACAATATCTGGGACTTGAAGTGTAAGGTTGCTCTCTTCATGAATAAAAACGCAAGTAATCACTGTGTTGTTGTATTGGAACCGATGAAAGTCTGCAAAGATGTTTTAGAGAGAGTACAAAGATCTAATCTTATTCTTTTTTAACATTTACAATGATTTTAAGAGCATAGTAAGATGTGTCAGAGTTTACCTTATCTCTAAGTCAGACACATCTCTCTTTAGAAAAAACGGTCTTTAGCGGTAGAAAATAGGCGATGTAAGGCAAGGCTCCTCCTTATTCGGTTTCAGTGAAACATTATTTTAAATCCTCTGGGGATGAAAAGAGAAGAATACCCTCGTCAGGATTATTTACTATTGCTCGCTCATTGTTTATCTAACGCTCTCGCGTATGAGGCTAACTACGCTATGCGTTGTACTTACTTCGGTTCCTCTCTCGTCCGGTCCAAAACTTCCTCGCTCGCACTGACAAGGACGCCTAGACTGAGGGTGTAATACTTACTGCTTATATACGTTGCTTTCACGCCTCTTGCCACCAATATCCAATACGATAGAGGATGTTTGACAACCAAACCGGCATACGAGTTAATGACGGTCACGTGATTGAGAAACTGCGGCGGCCATTTCTGAGTGGTAATAGAATTGTCTATCTACGTGATGTATATGGGATCTTATATCATTATTTCTTATGCAGACTTTGATTTTGGCAATTCTACGTATGATTTCTTAGTGGAGTAAGTGCCAATATAGAAATAGAGTTAAAAGGACAACCAAACCGACATTCCAGTTACTGGCGGTCACGTGATTAATACTCGCGGTGGCCATTTCTAAGTGGTGAAAAATCACAGTGGCCATTTCTCAGTGGTGATAGAATTGTCTGTCTACGTGGTGTAAAAGGGATCCTGTATCATGATTTCCTGAGTAGACATAGGTTATGGCATCTCTACGTATAATTTCTTAGCAGAGTGGGTGCCCATGTTGAGATGGAGTTAAAAGGAAATAAAACCCATTTTGCATGGTCATATGCATATAATAACGCGGCGGCCATTACTGGATGGCACTATAGTTGCATAATATCGCGATACCTAGAAGATCATATCTTCTCAAGGGGATTTAAATTTTGGTATGAGTCTATGTGTTTTTATTCTCAGAATTTATTGTGTCACATACCACGAGATATTTTCGTTTAGGCCTCTTTTGACACTGTCAAAATAAAAAATCCAGAAGCATTCACGTTTTTTCCTTGTTATCTCTGGTGATTCTCCTTTCTTACATTGGATTTTCTCCAAGATACACCACTTCAATTCTAGCTCGTTGTGGTTGTGATCCGTACAGTGTTGGGTTAGCGGTGATGTCAGTTTATTGGTTCGCACCGAGGATTTGTGTTCGCTAAATCTTAGCCTAAATTCGCGGCCAGTCTCTCCTATGTATGGCAATCCACAAGGACATACGATATAGTAGATGATGTTTTTACTGCGACAGTTTGTGAATGACCTTAGAGTGACAGTTTTGTCATTGTGGGACAGAAAATTGCCTGTGATTGCTGCCTCACACGCATGGCAATTACCACATTTGTGGTTACCTCGAATCGTGTCTCCACTTGTCAATGTCATTTGTTTCTCTGTTGTGACCGTTTTGTTCCTGGTATGGACCAAACGATCTCTCAGATTTTGGTTACGTCGATATGTCACCAATGGTTTTTCTAGGTTTGTTCATCGATGACATCTTCTTTGTATGGCATGGGGAACTCACAGAATTACAAGAGTTCATTCTCTGGCTCAATGCCAGTGATACAAACCTCAAATTCACCTCGAACCATAGCCATGAAAAAGTTGAATACCTGGACATAACGATAGAAGTAAAGGATGGCGCATTAATGGTAAGCCTCTTTCGCAAGCCAACGGCCAAGAACACCATTTTGCAATTCGAAAGCTTTCACCCGCATTGCCAGAAGGACTCTATTCCCTTCGGGGAGTTCCTTCGCATTCGACGAAATTGCACCTCCCTTTCAGACTATGATCATCACAGTAAACACCTAAGTAAAAGATTAACAGAAAGAGGATATCCCCATCGCTTAGTCCGCCAAGCTTTCAAGAGGGCGAGATTTTATGATCGGGACGCCCTATTAAAAAACAAGAGAAACAAGAGCCAAGACAAAATTGTATGTGTTGTAAATCACTCCACACTCAATTATAAAATCAAAAACATAATTAATAAAAACTGGAGGATACTGGAAGTCGAAGGTGAAACAAACCTAGAAAAACCATTGGTGACATATCGACGTAACCAAAATCTGAGAGATCGTTTGGTCCATACCAGGAACAAAACGGTCACAACAGAGAAACAAATGACATTGACAAGTGGAGACACGATTCGAGGTAACCACAAATGTGGTAATTGCCATGCGTGTGAGGCAGCAATCACAGGCAATTTTCTGTCCCACAATGACAAAACTGTCACTCTAAGGTCATCACAAACTGTCGCAGTAAAAACATCATCTACTATATCGTATGTCCTTGTGGATTGCCATACATAGGAGAGACTGGCCGCGAATTTAGGCTAAGATTTAGCGAACACAAATCCTCGGTGCGAACCAATAAACTGACATCACCGCTAACCCAACACTGTACGGATCACAACCACAACGAGCTAGAATTGAAGTGGTGTATCTTGGAGAAAATCCAATGTAAGAAAGGAGAATCACCAGAGATAACAAGGAAAAAACGTGAATGCTTCTGGATTTTTTATTTTGACAGTGTCAAAAGAGGCCTAAACGAAAATATCTCGTGGTATGTGACACAATAAATTCTGAGAATAAAAACACATAAACTCATACCAAAATTTAAATCCCCTTGAGAAGATATGATCTTCTAGGTATCGCGATATTATGCAACTATAGTGCCATCCAGTAATGGCCGCCGCGTTATTATATGCATATGACCATGCAAAATGGGTTTTATTTCCTTTTAACTCCATCTCAACATGGGCACCCACTCTGCTAAGAAATTATACGTAGAGATGCCATAACCTATGTCTACTCAGGAAATCATGATACAGGATCCCTTTTACACCACGTAGACAGACAATTCTATCACCACTGAGAAATGGCCACTGTGATTTTTCACCACTTAGAAATGGCCACCGCGAGTATTAATCACGTGACCGCCAGTAACTGGAATGTCGGTTTGGTTGTCCTTTTAACTCTATTTCTATATTGGCACTTACTCCACTAAGAAATCATACGTAGAATTGCCAAAATCAAAGTCTGCATAAGAAATAATGATATAAGATCCCATATACATCACGTAGATAGACAATTCTATTACCACTCAGAAATGGCCGCCGCAGTTTCTCAATCACGTGACCGTCATTTACTCGTATGCCGGTTTGGTTGTCAAACATCCTCTATCGTATTGGATATTGGTGGCAAGAGGCGCGAAAGCAACGTATATAAGCAGTAAGTATTACACCCTCAGTCTAGGCGTCCTTGTCAGTGCGAGCGAGGAAGTTTTGGACCGGACGAGAGAGGAACCGAAGTAAGTACAACGCATAGCGTAGTTAGCCTCATACGCGAGAGCGTTAGATAAACAATGAGCGAGCAATAGTAAATAATCCTGACGAGGGTATTCTTCTCTTTTCATCCCCAGAGGATTTAAAATAATGTTTCACTGAAACCGAATAAGGAGGAGCCTTGCCTTACATCGCCTTTATTTTCTACCGCTAAAGACCGTTTTTTCTAAAGAGAGATGTGTCTGACTTAGAGATAAGGTAAACTCTGACACATCTTACTATGCTCTTAAAATCATTGTAAATGTTAAAAAAGAATAAGATTAGATCTTTGTACTCTCTCTAAAACATCTTTGCAGACTTTCATCGGTTCCAATACAACAACACAGTGATTACTTGCGTTTTTATTCATGAAGAGAGCAACCTTACACTTCAAGTCCCAGATATTGTGATAATAAGGTCAGTAATATAGAGATCTTACTAGTATATCATCTATATTTAGCATCAGATAGTAAGTGTCCTTCTCTTTGTGTACTTTTTTGTGGTCCCTACAGTATAACGCCGGATCCATAATATACACAAAAAACAAGCCTTTGCACTAACAATAGGAAAAGGGGGAAAAAAAAGACAATTCCTGATAAAATAGGTAAGCGATTGGCTCACATTTTCTTGACAAATCTCTCCTGTATATAGATAACATCACATTGAGAGAATCTGTTCTTATCCTTAATCAGGTAGTACTACAAAAACAAACCCTGAAGACCTTTGCTGCAATTTTGACAGGAATTTCTTCTTCTAAACAAAAGGTACATAGTTGGTGATCTAAGTTACAACAGTTTCATTCTGTTATGTGGTCAAAAGCATCCCACATATGAACAAGTCTCAATATGGCAAAACATGTAGATAAATATATACCTACTGCTTGATATCTGCTTAGGTTTCGATTGATAAATATCTTTCATCTGCCATATACTTGTAAACTGTGGTTTTAATAGACACCCCTTTTGTTAAAGATCTTCTCCATCAATAATGCCTTCATTTGTCCTCAACCTTAAGAAATCTCACAAAGCTAAAGTTCTGTGTCTAATATTAGAGTCATGGGGATGTCATCCTGCTGCTTGGGTCATGACCAACCACAAGAGTATTAGAATAATTATAATATACTATGTACAAATGAACTATGTCTTTTCTTGTCTATACATAGGGCAACGTAATTGAGAACATTGATAATAAGTTATAGAATAAATGAAACAATGTATGTCATTTTTCGTTACAGATATCTAATTATGCAGGGGCCATAAAAATATTGTTTGTGTCTGAGCATTCTGCAATACAGGTCCTGAGGAAGGCGTTCCACACTGCCGAAACGCGTCGACCTTGCGTACCAATTGCACGTCCATCTGCGATCCCTCAGACGCAGAATCTAAGAATGAATGCAGCATGTATGATGAATAAGGGATGTTTGTATTTGTGAGAGTGTTGATTGTTTTGCATATTGTTTTCCCTGCATAAAATAGTTTTCTTACTGATGAGATTACAAAATGATGTGTTTTATACTATGTGTTTTTTTGATAATGAACTGATATGATAAATTGATAAATGGAAAAACTATTTTTGTACTAAGAAATATAACTAAAAAGAAAAAAAGAATAAAATGATAAAGTTATATAAAAAAAACTCTTTCTTGTTGTTTGCCCTTATGTACTAAAGTCTTAAAATTAAAGTGTTGGATATATACCGTCATAAATTTTGAGGTCAAGGGGGAACATATTTACTGTTAGTCCTTTACTTTTCCCCTCTTTCCCTGACCATTGAAGTAATATTAGAGGGGGTCCCATTTTCATGCTAATACATTCACGGTTGTTTAACTGTGGGATTCAGTTGTTGATCAACTGACACACGTAGAATACACTCTTGTGGTTTGTACATGTTCTAGGCGTAGGTACACTTTACTGCTTTCTATAGACATGCAACTATACACCTAGCAATAATAGAGATCCTTTTTCTTGACTTTTTGCAATAACCGATAAAAGCAATTGACATCTTGGTCTGACTATTAAGCCTCACGTGCAGAAACTGAAAATATGGAAACCTTTGGGTTCTCAGAAGATGAATTTAATTCACTATTGGGCCATGTGGTAGATAAAAACAATACCACTAGTAACACCTTAAGTGATAATAGTGAATGGCAGAACCTGCTTAATCTTAGAAAAAGAGCCAAACGCATCGAATCCCATGCACATTATATGCGTGAATACCTAGTGGCAGGAGTCATTCCAACCGGTCTCCGGGTTAGGAATGCCCCAGCACTATTCATTGAAATACGAAAATTCTTAGAGAGATGGTCTCTGATATCCAACCGCTGTTCCAGGGATTGGATGTTACTTATTATAGAGACGGCCAGAGACATCCTTATTACACTAAATGAAGAAATTGGAAAACTAGAGGTGAAACTTAAAACATCAGATGCAGTTGAAGAAGCAAAAGATAAATTGGAAAAAATACAAACTGAAATGAAAGATTTTGATATATACTTAACAAATAAGAAAACAGAAAAACTGAAAAACGACATTAGGTGGTTCTCTAAAGAGAAAATTTATCCCTTCTTAAATCCAGGGTATTATCAAAATAACTCTAACGAGTTTCCACCAAATTACCCACCCAGAAGAAACTACACGAATTTTTCTGATACTGGTTCATCAGGATCTGACAGTGACAACTTTGGTAACCCCGGCCCCAGTGGGGGGGAGGGTTATAATCCTGGACCCTTTCAAGGAAGACAAGGACAACGTAACTTCCATAACAGGGGTTTTTTATCGAGGGGCCCCTACAGGGGCAGGCAAGTACACTGGCAACAACACAGAGGGAATGCACAGACCTCAACCCCTCAACCTCAACAACAACGATATGTAAAAACCAGGAATCAGCAATACTGGTGGTAGAGAACACCCTAAAAGATGGGCCAAAGTCAAGCACTTTACCTATTTACAATCTCTCATCCAGTCAACTAAAAGACGAGGAGTCATCAGTCTTAAGTAAAGGTCTTTCGTTTGTTCCGTTTACTGCGTTGAACAAATTTAAACTACATGTTGACCTTCATGCCTTCTTCCGAAAGGTAAGGTTAAAGAAATTTTTTCAAGATAGAGAATTATGTGATGAAGAGGAAAATCTTTCTAATTGTAAACCCCCCTCGATTTTTTCGCCCACACTAGACATGGTGGGACCAGAAGTTCAGATTTTTGAAAAACAGGTCTTAGCAGATGTAAACAGACTGTTAACTAGACCAGAGAAGTATAAATATAATCTAACAAAACAAGAAAATTTTGCATTAAAGGAACTTGGAAACAACACCAATTTGGTAATAAAACCTTGTGATAAGGGTGGAGGTATCTTAGTATTTGATAGAGTGGACTATAACAACAGAATGAGAGAAATGCTATCGAACACAGACCACTATAGACCAGCAACTGCCAGAGAACTAAACAGGTTAAGTGGGCAAATTCATGAAATGACACAGGTAGCATTTACTAACGGATACATCTGTGAGAAAGAACTACAATTCCTTAACAAAACCTGCCCGATCACACCCACCATGTACGGTCTCCCAAAGACTCACAAAAATGAAACCAACCCTCCCCTACGTCCTATTATATCTACTATCGGTTCTAACACCGAACCACTATCAAAATACGTAGACACCTTTTTGTGCCCCTTAACCCAGAAATATGAGTCTTTTGTCAAAGATACAGGCGATATGATAAATAAAATCGAGGGTCTGGCTTTTGATCCCAATTTAGACATTCTGGTAACGCTTGACATTGAGGCGTTGTACACCAACATACCTCAATGTCAAGCGTTACATGCAGTCGCTGATTTACTGCAGAGATACCCCCAGAATAGACCGGACGACTTTATCATTCAATGCTTGGAAATTGTACTCATGAATAATTACTTTGAGTTTGAGGGAACCCTCTACAAGCAAGTAAAGGGTACAAGTATGGGTGCTTCTTGTGCGCCTTCGGTGGCAAACACCTATATGGGTGAGTGGGAGATAAAAAATATCTTCAATTCCAATGCCCCTTTTTTCGAGAACGTCTCTGTTTGGAGACGTTTCATCGATGACATCTTCTTTGTATGGCATGGGGAACTCACAGAATTACAAGAGTTCATTCTCTGGCTCAATGCCAGTGATACAAACCTCAAATTCACCTCGAACCATAGCCATGAAAAAGTTGAATACCTGGACATAACGATAGAAGTAAAGGATGGCGCATTAATGGTAAGCCTCTTTCGCAAGCCAACGGCCAAGAACACCATTTTGCAATTCGAAAGCTTTCACCCGCATTGCCAGAAGGACTCTATTCCCTTCGGGGAGTTCCTTCGCATTCGACGAAATTGCACCTCCCTTTCAGACTATGATCATCACAGTAAACACCTAAGTAAAAGATTAACAGAAAGAGGATATCCCCATCGCTTAGTCCGCCAAGCTTTCAAGAGGGCGAGATTTTATGATCGGGACGCCCTATTAAAAAACAAGAGAAACAAGAGCCAAGACAAAATTGTATGTGTTGTAAATCACTCCACACTCAATTATAAAATCAAAAACATAATTAATAAAAACTGGAGGATACTGGAAGTCGAAGGTGAAACAAACCTAGAAAAACCATTGGTGACATATCGACGTAACCAAAATCTGAGAGATCGTTTGGTCCATACCAGGAACAAAACGGTCACAACAGAGAAACAAATGACATTGACAAGTGGAGACACGATTCGAGGTAACCACAAATGTGGTAATTGCCATGCGTGTGAGGCAGCAATCACAGGCAATTTTCTGTCCCACAATGACAAAACTGTCACTCTAAGGTCATTCACAAACTGTCGCAGTAAAAACATCATCTACTATATCGTATGTCCTTGTGGATTGCCATACATAGGAGAGACTGGCCGCGAATTTAGGCTAAGATTTAGCGAACACAAATCCTCGGTGCGAACCAATAAACTGACATCACCGCTAACCCAACACTGTACGGATCACAACCACAACGAGCTAGAATTGAAGTGGTGTATCTTGGAGAAAATCCAATGTAAGAAAGGAGAATCACCAGAGATAACAAGGAAAAAACGTGAATGCTTCTGGATTTTTTATTTTGACAGTGTCAAAAGAGGCCTAAACGAAAATATCTCGTGGTATGTGACACAATAAATTCTGAGAATAAAAACACATAGACTCATACCAAAATTTAAATCCCCTTGAGAAGATATGATCTTCTAGGTATCGCGATATTATGCAACTATAGTGCCATCCAGTAATGGCCGCCGCGTTATTATATGCATATGACCATGCAAAATGGGTTTTATTTCCTTTTAACTCCATCTCAACATGGGCACCCACTCTGCTAAGAAATTATACGTAGAGATGCCATAACCTATGTCTACTCAGGAAATCATGATACAGGATCCCTTTTACACCACGTAGACAGACAATTCTATCACCACTGAGAAATGGCCACTGTGATTTTTCACCACTTAGAAATGGCCACCGCGAGTATTAATCACGTGACCGCCAGTAACTGGAATGTCGGTTTGGTTGTCCTTTTAACTCTATTTCTATATTGGCACTTACTCCACTAAGAAATCATACGTAGAATTGCCAAAATCAAAGTCTGCATAAGAAATAATGATATAAGATCCCATATACATCACGTAGATAGACAATTCTATTACCACTCAGAAATGGCCGCCGCAGTTTCTCAATCACGTGACCGTCATTAACTCGTATGCCGGTTTGGTTGTCAAACATCCTCTATCGTATTGGATATTGGTGGCAAGAGGCGCGAAAGCAACGTATATAAGCAGTAAGTATTACACCCTCAGTCTAGGCGTCCTTGTCAGTGCGAGCGAGGAAGTTTTGGACCGGACGAGAGAGGAACCGAAGTAAGTACAACGCATAGCGTAGTTAGCCTCATACGCGAGAGCGTTAGATAAACAATGAGCGAGCAATAGTAAATAATCCTGACGAGGGTATTCTTCTCTTTTCATCCCCAGAGGATTTAAAATAATGTTTCACTGAAACCGAATAAGGAGGAGCCTTGCCTTACATCGCCTATATTTTCTACCGCTAAAGACCGTTTTTTCTAAAGAGAGATGTGTCTGACTTAGAGATAAGGTAAACTCTGACACATCTTACTATGCTCTTAAAATCATTGTAAATGTTAAAAAAGAATAAGATTAGATCTTTGTACTCTCTCTAAAACATCTTTGCAGACTTTCATCGGTTCCAATACAACAACACAGTGATTACTTGCGTTTTTATTCATGAAGAGAGCAACCTTACACTTCAAGTCCCAGATATTGTGATAATAAGGTCAGTAATATAGAGATCTTACTAGTATATCATCTATATTTAGCATCAGATAGTAAGTGTCCTTCTCTTTGTGTACTTTTTTGTGGTCCCTACAGTATAACGCCGGATCCATAATATACACAAAAAACAAGCCTTTGCACTAACAATAGGAAAAGGGGAAAAAAAAGACAATTCCTGATAAAATAGGTAAGCGATTGGCTCACATTTTCTTGACAAATCTCTCCTGTATATAGATAACATCACATTGAGAGAATCTGTTCTTATCCTTAATCAGGTAGTACTACAAAAACAAACCCTGAAGACCTTTGCTGCAATTTTGACAGGAATTTCTTCTTCTAAACAAAAGGTACATAGTTGGTGATCTAAGTTACAACAGTTTCATTCTGTTATGTGGTCAAAAGCATCCCACATATGAACAAGTCTCAATATGGCAAAACATGTAGATAAATATATACCTACTGCTTGATATCTGCTTAGGTTTCGATTGATAAATATCTTTCATCTGCCATATACTTGTAAACTGTGGTTTTAATAGACACCCCTTTTGTTAAAGATCTTCTCCATCAATAATGCCTTCATTTGTCCTCAACCTTAAGAAATCTCACAAAGCTAAAGTTCTGTGTCTACTATGAGAGTCATGGGGATGTCATCCTGCTGCTTGGGTCATGACCAACCACAAGAGTATTAGAATAATTATAATATACTATGTACAAATGAACTATGTCTTTTCTTGTCTATACATAGGGCAACGTAATTGAGAACATTGATAATAAGTTATAGAATAAATGAAACAATGTATGTCATTTTTCGTTACAGATATCTAATTATGCAGGGGCCATAAAAATATTGTTTGTGTCTGAGCATTCTGCAATACAGGTCCTGAGGAAGGCGGTCCACACTGCCGAAACGCGTCGACCTTGCGTACCAATTGCACGTCCATCTGCGATCCCTCAGACGCAGAATCTAAGAATGAATGCAGCATGTATGATGAATAAGGGATGTTTGTATTTGTGAGAGTGTTGATTGTTTTGCATATTGTTTTCCCTGCATAAAATAGTTTTCTTACTGATGAGATTACAAAATGATGTGTTTTATACTATGTGTTTTTTTGATAATGAACTGATATGATAAATTGATAAATGGAAAAACTATTTTTGTACTAAGAAATATAACTAAAAAGAAAAAAAGAATAAAATGATAAAGTTATATAAAAAAAACTCTTTCTTGTTGTTTGCCCTTATGTACTAAAGTCTTAAAATTAAAGTGTTGGATATATACCGTCATAAATTTTGAGGTCAAGGGGGAACATATTTACTGTTAGTCCTTTACTTTTCCCCTCTTTCCCTGACCATTGAAGTAATATTAGAGGGGGTCCCATTTTCATGCCTGTGTAGTACTAACCACGTGATGAAGGAGAAACGAATCACGCAGTAGTGGAACTTAGCCAGCTGGCAGCCAAAGCCAAGATGCTCCTGGGGATCGACCTGTTACCCAGCAGGACGATGCTGAATTGTACCTAATTTTGATACAAAAGCATTAACTTATGTGTACGCTATTGTTTTCCAAATTTCCTATGCCATGGGAACTGGAATGTAAGGGGTGGGTTCGAAAACTGAATATTAATTCTGGGAAAGTGCAAATTATAGGTGGTATCATGACCTAATCGCCTCTCTTGTCCAATCCGAAGTTGGGGATCCTTACACTTGCAACATTTGTGGGTGGTACATTGACCCGAAAACAGTATAACTGGCCTAGGTTTAGCTAGAGAAATTGTCCGACTTGTCCGAGGAGCTGACCTGTCACTGACCCTACGAACTCTATAGGTGATTGATACAGAGAGCTGCGGAGCACTCTGTCCGTAATTTCCACAAACCTAGTCTGGGGTGGAGAAACCTTTAAGTGCTGGCGTAGCACCTTGCTGGGAGATTCGAGAACCCAATTGGGTTATTGGCAGATTCCTTGTAGAGAGGGCGTAGCGCAGGTGTTACATCCGAAGCTGCAGGTGTTGGTCGTACCCTTAGTTGAGCCCAGTCCTGATCCATATCCCGGGATATCCTGTCCTGACTGTCCATGAGCTGTACCTGCTCGCCTACTGGTATTCCAAATCCTTGAGGGTCCTTTCCCGCCTTTCCCAACTGACCCGTGGCCAGGGTTAGTCTTCATTCTGTCCTAGGTAAATATAAATATATGTGGGTGTTTGTTTATCTATATCTTTCTCTCGTCACCAGCCGGCTGGACTATGGAAACACCCTCTACGCCGGAACCACAGCCAAGCTACAGAAAAGACTACAACGCATCCAGAACGCCTCCGCCCGACTCATCCTGGACATCACTCGACGCAGCCACATCTCCGGCCACCTGAGGAACCTGCACTGGCTCCCCGTCAACAAGAGGATCACATTCAGGCTCCTCACCCACGCATACTAGTCTCTCCACAACCTGGGCTCCAAGTACCTCAACGACCGCCTGACCTTCCACACGCCCACCCGCCAGCTATGGTCCGCTAGCCACAACCTCGCCGCCGTACCACGCATCCGAAGAGCCACCGCCGGAGGCAGATCCTTCTCCTACCTGGTGGCCAAGACATGGAACTCCCTCCCCATCCACCTTCGGCTGACCCAGGACCACCTCGCCTTCAGGAGAGAACTCAAGACCTGGCTGTTCGAGCAGTAGCAGCCCCCTTCCCCCAAGCGCCTTGAGACCCTTCCGGGTGAGTAGCGCGCTATACAAGTGTTATGATTGATTGATTGATTTTCTTAATAAAACAATCTTGCCTATGTGAATTATCTCTGACATTTGACCTCTTATGAAAGTATTTTTCTAGCATGTTCCTTATCTTCTCCTTACCCTTACTCAAACTCTGAATTGTTAGCATATTTAGTATATTCCACTGTTACCCTCCCTATAGAAATTGAATGCATATTAAGTATTGTTTTTCTAAATCTTTCAGTATATTTCCAATTAGCATTTAGTAGAATGTTCTCTTGTTCTTACCCAACCTTTAGTAACGTGATACAAATCTGTAAGATCAAATTAGCGTGTTTCCTTTTTCCCCCTCTCCTTTATATTTTTGAATGTTAGATGATCCTCACGTTAATTCATAGTTATACTATTTTTCTAATCTTGGTCATAGATGTTTTGATCTGTGTAAATTTCATTCTCATGGCATACGAAGACTTTTTGATGATTTAGATAAAGCTTTTAAAACTTCTTGCGTTTGTGGTTATTACATGGTATAAACAAAAGAAATGTATATGGTATTGGTGTTATCCGCTTGAATCTCAATCTTAGCTCCTGATCCATTGTGATCATAGGTACCTGTTCTCAAGGATTGGTAAGTCAGGTACACGGAAATATATAGAAAGGAAAATCCCTGAATTACTGATAGCGGTGTGTAGGTTACCTGATTTATGGAAAATAGTGATAAACATGTTATGGGCCCAGTAGTGTATATTTGGTAAATAAGGACCGGGTGACCTGCGCGCTCTATCAGTAATTTTCTGGTAGCAGAGCTATGGTTAGGACTAGTTGAGACAGGTAGATAGGTTAATTGTTGATAAACCGTGAAAATTTAAATGTGCTGCTAAAAATAATTTTTTCCCCTTAAGATCGATCGACTGAAAAAAAATATTGGTTTGAAATGTTATGAAATGTTTAAATTGTTTTTGTGAAATGCTGCTATATTAAGTGTTTATTAACAAACTGTTAGTGATTGTTATATGTTGTCTGGAAAAATCCCCGGGGTAGAATAGCAGGTGGTGAGGAGAATCCACTCCGCGGTGAGGTCAGGGGCTCGAGGAAATTTAGTGCATGGTTAGGTAGAACTGGAAGCGCTAATTAGGGTTTTCTGAATGAGCAGTTGAATAAAGGGTAGGCAGAAGGGTCTATACGTAGTGTATGAAAAGTAGACAGAAGAGGTTTACTTGCAGTAAAACAAAGCGTTCTTTATAGACACTCGAGTACAGTGGCGAATGTTATACGTTGTTAACTAAATTGAGCACTTGCACTTTAAGAAAAAATTCAAAGTTTCCGTTACCTTGTGAAGGAGGAAGTCGGACTCGAAACTGCGCTGACGTCACTCTGTGCCGCGCTGGTATTGGTTGAAACAGCGGGCGTGTAACAAAGCTAGTATTGTAAAGGAGGGGTGAGTGCCGGAACGTGAGACCGCGTCTCGCGAAAAGGCCGCGCACCCATTGGTCAAGGATATTTGCAACCACAGTGTTGATTGGTTGGTGAAATTTATAAGACGTGCTAGCATTGAAAGCACATTTGTAAACAAAAATTACGCACTTTGAGCTTGAAGATAGCTTGATGAGGTGTATGTGGTATCCGGAATTTTTACCTGATCCGAAAAATCTAGGTTTCCATAAGGAGCAGATGCTAAGAGGCAGACCTTACAATATGTACGGAAGCAAAAGGAAAATGTCATTTGCTGACAAAGTCAGAAATTATTTCAAGAAAGACAAGCCCATTAGAACTAGAGAAGGTGTAATCATTCCACCACCTAATACCCCCGCATCATTTATGATGTTTGATAAAGGTTATCATACCTGTGTATGGTTGAAACATTGGGTGAAATATACTAAAGACGACGGAGTTTTAGCTTTTCCTTTAGATGGTACTTTTAATAGTAGAATTCTGTTTAATTTGAGGACCCGAATGAATGATTTACATCCCAGACCAAGGTTGACGCAATATGAGGCTTTAGAAGAATGGGAGATTGAGGCACTAGAGCGAGACAGACCCAGAATGGATAAGGGAGTGAGTAAATGGTACCCGAAGATGCAGAAAGAGACCAAAGAGAAAAAGATGAAACAGTGGAGACAGAATATGATGGTCGAGGGACTATTTCCAGTACTTCCTATAGACGAGCATGTAGGAGAAAAAAGAACAGAGAAAACCCGACACATAATGGCTATGGGTGATTCGGAAGATGAATACTTGGAGGATTTATTTATGAAAAATCCACCCCCTTATGATGAGGAGTCAGGGTCTTTGAGCTCGAAAAACCCATTCTTCAGACATCCTAGAAGGAGAAGTACTAGTGAAACAGATACAGCAGGTATAGGCAATAGGCAAACTAATAGAGACGGATTTTGTAGACCTGACCCTACTGTACCCAAATTATAGACAGTTCGGTGATGAGAGATCAGGTGTGACAGCCCCAACTGCCCCGAGTCTGTATCCTCCTTTAGTTCCACAAGTATTACATGACGCATCAATCGACAGGGCTTTACATGAACGAGAAAAGGAAGCCTTAATCAAACAGCGAAATGAACTCATCCAGACCATAGCTCAGATAAATCCCAGTCCTGAAGCTCTGACAATTCCAGTGACTATTGGTCCTGTTGTTCCTCTCTATGGGGATAGACAGACTAGTCCAAAAACACCAGTTATTACACCACCTGTAGCTCAGCCCAGAAAAGAGCCTCTCATAGTTGATGATCAGGCAAGCGAATGCGAATCTGTAATCTCCCTAATGGATCTGCCCATAAGGGGGCCGGAAAGCAGTATACCACGGAAAGGAACCCAGACTAGGGCAAAGGAAGTCCTGATAGAGACAGCTTCAGGTACCCGAAGTGCCACAGTAGTGACTTTGGAAGAATTAAACCGATGGACCCGAGAATTGGAAAAGGAAACTCCTCAGCCAAAACCCTTAGATATTTACAAACTAAGAATAGAGATGGAAGAACTAATTGCCGGAAATGTGGGATTAGACAGATTGAACGCTTTTATTGAGGAGGAGTTACTGTTTATAAGCAAGAGCCATTCCCGAAACACCAGAGTGTTCCATGAGAAACTAATGGACACTGCAGCTAATATGGGGATAGATGTTGGCAAATCCAAAGTCTTACAAAAACCATACAGAACCAAATTCTCGGATAAGGACCTAGAAAACATGAATGTGTCTGGGAAAAAGGTACAGATAAGAGAATTGTTGAATCTATTGCAGAAATGGGGAGACTTAGAAAAATGGAAAGCCAGATGGGCAAAGAAAAAGGAAGACAATAAGGCTAGACCGAGGACTTCTGAATATGTCCTAGAAGAAGTCGATAAGGCAGAAACTTTGTATCCCATGAGAGAAGTGCCAGGTGGAAAATATGTACATGTACCATGGTCCCGACAGGATATTGTGTCCTTTACCAATGATTTCCCGAAATTACGAGAGAAGCCTGTCGAGTGGTATAGGCAGGTTGAGAGATTCGTCAAAGTTCAAAAGTGTCTCCTGAAGGACCTAGATGGGTTCTTCGACATTGTAGTTCCTGTAGATTTATGGACAGAATGTAAAATTGCAGTTGATTGGCCCAGTGAGGAGTATGAAAGAGACTCAAGAACCGGAGCTCCCTCTCCGGAGGTGATGAGACAGTATGACAAAGTAATACCATATTTGAAAGGGAAGGTGCCAGCCAAAGAAACTGATTGGGTCCGCATAGACAGAACTACCCAAAATCGTGATGAAACTGTTCACTCCTATTATGAACGACTGTTACAGGTATTCAAGACCTACAGTGGAATCGATAACATTGAAATGAAGGATATGACTCATTTCATTTATCGATTCGTGTTGGGATTGAGACCTGAAATCTCCCAGTGGATTAGAGATAACAAAATCTGTTGGCAGGGAAAACCCATAGATGAGGTCCTGAAGTACGCCAAGTACTGCGAAGATGAGATGGAGAATAAACGAAAGGCCTTAAAGGAAAAGGTCATGTGGGCTCAAGTAAAATTGGCAGAACAGCAAGAAAAACAATTAGGTAAATTGAATAATAATACCCCGAACACAAGCTCTGAGGGAGGAGGGAAACCCCGAGTTAAAATGAGTCGAGAGGAGGCCATGAAGAAGTTTCCCTGCCACGGGTGCGGTCAGATAGGGCACTGGAGAGACGAGTGTCCAATGCTACAGAATAGTAATGTCCAAAATAATGGTTTAAATCCACAGGTGCAGAAAGAGGGGCCACGAAAGACCCAGCAACAGGTAAAACAGAATCAGTTGCCTCGCGCTCCTAGACCTAACTATAAGAACCAAGCTCAGCAGAATGAGGGGGTCGAGGTATGGGAAGGAAGAGAGGATAGAAATGCAGCAACCTCGCAAATCCTGTTGAATGATACATTCCTCTGTGATGAACCTTACTGACGGGGCCTGAGGGGGGAGGACGAGGAGTGCGTACTTGGCGCCTCCTTGCCGGTAGACCAGACAGGGCCATACATTGAAGGAAAGGTTGAAGGAAATGGCGTCACCTTTCTGTTGGACACTGGTGCTACCCGTTCTACTGTGAGAACAGCAAATTTTCCTAACCTACCCCTCTCGGGAGAAGCAATCCAAGTAGTGGGTGTGTCAAACCAAATAATTAGTACCCCAGTAACTGAACCAATGGAGATTTCAATAGGGAATTTTAAAGAAATGCACAGATTTGTTGTCTGTGATTCTAGTCCTGTGAACTTATTGGGACGTGATTTGCTGTGCAAAATGAACTGCACCATCTTTTGCACACCAAAAGGCGTTGAAATTCAGACTCCAGATGAAGACGGATTGTACAAATTAATGTTGCTAAGGCCTGACTCAGAAATTAAGAAATTGACAATGCAAGATTTACCTGAAGAGCTCCAACAGACAGTGATACCAGAAGTGTGGGATTTCACTAGAAGGGATGTAGGACTAATGGCAAATGTAGACCCGATTCAAATAGCCATAAAACCAAATGCAGTTTACCCAAATACTAAGCAGTATAAAATGAACGCGGAAGTGAAAGCCAGATTTGCCATTGAAATAAAAAGATTACTAGAAGCAAACATCATTCAGGAAGTAATGAGCTGTCCTTGTAATTCGCCCATAATTGGAATCAAAAAGCCTAGTGGGAAGTACAGGGTAGTGCAAGACCTGCGCAAGGTAAACAAGATTGTTGTTCCTTGTTGTCCTATTGTGCCAAACCCTGCAGTGATTTTGTACCAAATTCCATGGAATGCTGGATGGTTTACTGTCATTGACTTATGTCACGCATTCTTTTCCATCCCTTTGCATCCAGACAGCAAATTTCTTTTCTCATTTGAATTCGACAGTCATGTCTACGTCTGGAATCGTGTCCCTCAAGGGTACACAGAGAGTCCTTCTATTTTCAACCAGATTTTGAAAAGATGCCTTGAATCATTAGTCCTACCTGGAGAATCAGTTTTGGTCCAGTACATAGACGACCTCCAGGTGGCATCTAAAAGTCGGAACGACTGTGTTACTGATACCATTGCATTGTTGAATCATCTAGGTAAAGGAGGGCATAAGGTATCGCCAGACAAATTATAGTTCTGCAAATATTCAGTGAAAAATCTGGGGCACCAGATAGAAAAAGGTATCCAGAGAGTTACTTCAGAAACGATAAGGATAATTCGAGACATGGAATTACCCCTTACTCAGAAAGACATCAGAATGTTCCTGGGAGTAGTAGGATACTGTAGGCAGTGGATTGTGGGATTTGCAGTCCTAGCCAAACCATTAATAAAAATGACCAAGAAAGGAGCTAAGGATCCAGTCGAGTGGGATGATGAAAGCATGACATCCTGGATAAAATTACGAAACTGTCTGTGCTCAGCTCCTGCATTGGGAATGCCTGACTATTCAAAGGGCTTTGCCTTGTTTTGTGACACACGAGACAATTGTGCACTTTCAGTCTTGACTCAAATTCATGGTCTAACTAGACGTCCGGTGGCATATTTTTCTGCTACTTTAGATCCAGTGGCTGCTGGATTACTTGGTTGTCTGAAAGCAGTAGCTGCAACTTGCATGAGTCTTGAACAGAGTGAATCCATCGTCATGGGACATCCGGTAACCGTGTATGTTCCACATGCAGTTGTAATCCTACTGACTCGGACCAAAACTCAGTACCTCACACCTAGTCGGCTGACTAAGCATGAGAGAATTTTAGTGGGTGCTGCCAATGTAACTATCGCCAGATGTAATATACTGAATCCAGCAACTCTGTTACCGAATACACTGGCTGCAGAAGTCAGGGAAGAGGTTGAGCATAATTGCATTGATCTGACTGAATATAGCACAAAACCCCGTCCAGATATCAAGGAAACGGCTTTGCCCATAGAAAACAGTGAATTGTTTGTAGATGGCTCTTGTTTAAGACATGAGGATGGAGGCCTAAGTGCTGCCTATGCTGTGGTCACTCTAGAAAAAACAATAGAAGCATCCTACCTATTTGGAGTAAAATCTGCACAAGTAGCTGAATTGGTTACATTGACAATAGCTTGTAAAAATGGGAAAAATAAAAGAGTAACCATATACACTGACAGTCAATATGGTTACAGGGTTGTGCATGACTTCGGCCAGTTGTGGCTGCAAAGAGAATTCATGACTTCCTCAGGTACCCCTATCAGAAATGGAAAAGTGGTACAGAACCTACTGGAAGTAATCCAGTTACCAAAAGAATTGGCAGTGGTCAAGTGTGCTGCTCACAAATCTGGCAATGACAATGTGACAGCTGGTAACCGATATGCTGACCAAATAGCCCAATATTGTGCACGAAACAAAATGTCATTCAATATCAATTTGGGAGGAGTCGGAAACAGCTGCCAACTTATGGTGTTTGAGGATGTATCAACTTGGGAGGAACTGAAAGGGTTGCAACTAGCAGCAGAATCAGAAGAAAAGGCAAGATGGGAGAAAGATGGTTGTCAACCAAGGGATAAAGATGGTGTCATTGTCTATATGGATGGTATGCCTGTGTTACCAGACAGCATGGTTGCTTCTATGGCAAGACTGATACATGGAGACTCACACATAGGGAGAGATGCGATGGTTCGTGTTTTTAGACAAACATGGTACAATTCGAAGTTCAGGAACATTGCAGAAGTACTTTGCCAGATGTGCTTAACTTGTCAGCAGTTTAATCCTGGAAAGAAAACAGTGGTATTACCAAGTACAATTGTAAAAGCAGAAGGTCCTTTTATCAGACTACAAGTTGACTTTATACAGTTGCCCCGTTGTAAAGGAATGAAGCATGTTCTTGTCATAGTCTGCCTATTCTCAAGATGGGTGGAAGCTTACCCAGCTAAGAAAAATGATGCCATTACTGTAGCCAAGTTGTTACGAAGGGAACTGATACCTAGGTTCGGTTTTCCGGTCACAGTTGAATCAGACAGAGGTGGGCATTTTGCCAATGACGTGATAACTCAGCTCTTCGAGGCATTTAAAATTACCCAAAAACTGCACTGTGCATATCATCCAGAGGCTTCTGGAGTAGTAGAACAGCTGAATGGCACTATAAAATCAAGACTGGGAAAAATGTGTAACTCTACTGGATTGAATTGGATAGACGCTTTACCCCTTGTCCTGATGGGACTAAGAAGCATCCCAGACCGAAAAACAGGCCTGAGTCCCCATGAGATACTAATGGGAAGAGTGATGCGGCAGGCATTGGTACCAGGACACAAACTGCTAAGTATTTCTGATGATTTGGTACTAGAATACTGCAAGCAGCTGGGTGACCAAGTGCGTTCTATCTCTCACCAGATTGGGGAAGATGCCGTCGCCAGGCCAACAACTCCAGTCCATAATCTGAACCCAGGTGATTGGGTTGTGCTTAAGAAACACACCCGGTCGAGTTGCCTAGCACCGAAGTGTGGAAAACCGAGGCAAGTGATTCTTATCACCACAACTGCGGTGAAGTGTGCAGGTGTGCCAAAGTGGATCCATGCAAGTCATACCAAGAGAGTGACTGAAAAAGAAGCGGCTGAAGCTGAAGGTTGTGCAGCTGAAGGGTCTCCAGACGTTGGTCCTGAAATAGCTGATGACGAACAACCGAGCACCAGTCAAGACGAATGGTTCCCAGCGGATGATCTGGCTCTTGATCCAATAAGAATCAGAAGATATACCTACTTAGATAGAGAGTGGGATAGTGAGGACGAGACAGGACTAGGAGGAGAGAATCAGATAATCGAAATCCATGACAAATCTGGTGAGGAGGGAGGTCAGATAGGGACAGGACAGGTCATCGACACACCTCCAAGAACTCCAGAAACTGAAAAGGGACAGTTAGAAATTAGGGCGGAAGTTCATGCGGAAGAAAATCAAGGGTTCGAAGTGCATGAACAGGATCAGATAGAAATAGACGAACGTGTTCAGGAAACAGAATTTGAAACAAACGAAAGTCAAAATCAGCATGCACCTGAACCAGGCCAGCTTAGAAACCAGGCGGAAGAAACTGAAGTAAGACCTGGACTAGTCAGACAGGAAGGGAAAAAGGAAAAGTAGAAATAAATGTGCCACAACTGAACGAAAACAAAAGGGCACGTGAAGAAAGCCAAATTACAGTGCCAGTTAAAAGACTTAAAAAGAAGAAAAATGAACCAAGATTCATAAATAGACTGAAACTGAGATTGAAAACTGTAGAGGAAAATCTAGAAGACAGAAAAAGGGCTGCCAGTGAAAAGGAAAAGGCTGGAGCCAAGCCTAAAAGAAGTGACAGAATAAAAAGACAAAACGAAAAATATCGGAGTCCCGAATGGACTTACCTAGTACTAGAGGAATTTGAAGACCTCGAGATAAGTGACGGGAGTGACGAAGAACTGATTGCTGATCAGGGTTCCGAAGAAGAAGACCCAACCTGAAAGTTAACCTGCGTAAGCCACCTGTGTAAAGTTACAAAGAGGGGTTGGAAGACTTCTTTTAAGCCAAAATGTCTGATTCAAATGTGAATGGAAGACCTAGACAGAATTGCTGTAAAACATGCTGTAAAATATGTTTGTGTAGTGTAGCAATAGTACTGATATTATGGATAGGACTAACAATCTCAATACCTTTCATGATAAGCAAAGACTCTAACCTGTATCCTACTCAACAAGTGACAAAAGACTCAGAAATTCTGCCGACAGAAGAGACACCACGAAGTGTAGAAAGACACGAGAAAACCTCTAGTCTTAGACAGACAAAAATGGATGTAGATGCATCAGATGAGGGAGGACTACATTATCACAGAACACATTTAAATGTATTTTCAAACCTTTTAGTACACTATGTAGAAGCTATGGAAATAGAAGACTGTTATGTCTGAATGAAGCTACCCACTTCTGTAGCTGAAGGTGTGACCTATCACCATTTACCCCCAACCTATGGAATTTCCTGTAGCATATTAGCAAGCTTATTCTATAGAGGAACTTTGCAGTACTACTATTCTAACTCTGACGTAATATTTTCTGAACTTCCTATTCGGGGAAATCTGAACATTGTTCACACTAAGAGTGATGTGACTCGTTATATGGGAGAATACTTTCTGACTATAGGTGACATAGACTTAGGTGAAGCACACAGAAATAATTTGACCTGTTCATTGCATGAACAAGAGAAAATGTTTTTAAATATGGCAGAGAAATGAAGGGACAGTTTCCAAAGAAAGGCAAATGATAAAAGACAGAAAACTCCTAAATGGGCAGAAAACATGGAAAGCACCTCAAATGGTGAAGAGAGCGCTGCACTGTTACTGGATTTCGAAAGAAAGGGGAAACTTTGTCTTCATAGAGAAAAGACTAGTTATTATAATAATATATTCATCGGTTCCAGTGAATGCGAACATAATTATAAGGTAATTGGAGGTTGGGGTTTCAAAAATGGGTCAGAACCTGTGTTTCCCGGAATTTATTATATATATGGGAACAAGGCTTATTTCAAATTGTCGGATCACTGGTATGGAAGCTGCTATTTTGGCATTGTCTTCCCGAAAATATACCATGTGAATGACGCCGCTGGAAGCAATGAAAATACTAATGGTTTAGTGCGTAGTAGAAGAGAAAGTGTAGGAGAAATTATAGGTGATATATTTAGTGCATTGATACCTGGAGTGGGAGTGGTTCTGAATACACACCGAATTTGCAAATTGTCTACAGTAGTGGATCGGTTATCTACTGACACTGCTGCTGGTTTCCTGCTGGTCAATACTGAAATGGTTGCGATCAGATCAATGGTTTTACAAAATAGACTTGCTGTTGATACCTTATTGGCAAAAGAGGGCGGAGTCTGTAGAATGTTGAAAGCGCAATATTGTTGCACTTACATTCCAGATAAAAGTATTGAAATTAAGAAATATGTGAGAAACATAACTAATTTGGAAAAGGAACTCAAACCACTGGAGGTTGACAGTGCCTGGAAGAGACTAACTGATGGTCTCTCCTCTGTAGGTAGTTGGTTTTCTAACATAGGTAAAAGTCTCGTGAGTAAAATACTGATGCCAATAGCAGGAATTAGTTTAATTGTGCTAATAATAATAATTTGTTGGAAATGCCAGAAATGCAAAAAGAAGTATGCTGCGAAAAAGAGAGGAGTGAAACGGAATGTTGATTAGCTTGAATTGGAAGAGCTGAATAATCAAATTTATAAAAAAATGAAGAATTACCATCCTAATAAGGATGCAGAAAAAAGGCTCAACAAAAAGTTTGTTGAAATTGAGATGGGTGAGATGTGAAAGAGAAAAGTTGGCATCTGGTTCCATTAATAGTGATGATAGTAAATATCATCAAAGAGGGATTGATGGAGCAAGGATTCGCACGTTACCCGACTTGCTTGGATTCAAGAACCTCGCATAACGTTAACGTAATAATCAACTTGTTTCGTTTATTAATCTTGCACTTTTACACTACACGCGGGTGTCCCAGAGACGCTTGCCTATGTGTTTACTAATCCTAACTACGCTTGCAGCCAATATGGTCGCTGCTATGCGGGATTCCAGTCTGCGCATGCGTCGGTCATACCCATGTGATGTGACGCACTCGTAGTTCTGGAGGGAATTTTTCCGCTCATGCGCAGTACTGCTAAACATGGCCGCTTTGTTCTAACATGCTCTTCGCTTGCCACCGCTGCTTTTGCTCAGCTGTTTCGTTCTGCTTAACTCCTAATGCTATAGATATTATAAAGTAAGGGGTGTAGAAAAGCCAATCATGGTATACAGTGTCTTCAATTTTTCTGTGTTTCTAAATTGTTTTCGCTTACTTTTCGTGTATCGTTCATTGTGGGCCTGGGAGCGGTGAGCCACTCCATCTTTGAAGCCCGTGTAGTACTAACCACGTGATGAAGGAGAAACGATTCACGCAGTAGTGGAACTAAGCCAGCTGGCAGCCAAAGCCAAGATGCTCCTGGGAATCGTCCTGTTACCCAGTAAGACGATGCTGAATTGTACCTAATTTTGATACAAATGTATTAACTTATGTGTACGCTATTGTTTTCCAAATTTCCTATGCCATGGGAACTGGAATGTAAGGGGTGGGTTCGAAAACTGAATATTAATTCTGGGAAAGTGCAAATTATAGGTGGTATCATGACCTAATCGCCTCTCTTGTCCAATCCAAAGTTGGGAATTCTTACACTTGCAACATTTGTGGGTGGTACATTAACCCAAAAACAGTATAACTGGCCTAGGTTTAGCTAGAGAAATTGTCCGACTTGTCCGAGTAGCTGACCTGTCACTGACCCTACGAACTCTATAGGTGATTGATACAGAGAGCTGCGGAGCACTCTGTCCGTAATTTCCACAAACTTAGTCTGGGGTGGAGAAACCTTTAAGTGCTGGCGTAGCACCTTGCTGGGAGATTCGAGAACCCAATCGGGGTTATTGGCAGATTCCTTGCAGAGAGGGCGTAGCGCAGGCGTTGCACCTGAAGCTGCAGGTGTTGGTCGTACCCTTAGATGAGCCCAGTCCTGATCCATATCCCGGGATATCCTGTCCTGACTGTCCATGAGCTGTACCTGCTCACCTACTGGCATTCCAAGTCCTCGAGGGTCCTTTCCTGCCTTTCCCAACTGACCCGTGGCCAGGGTTAGTCCTCATTCTGTCCTAGGTAAATATAAATATATGTGGGTGCTTGTTTATCTATATCTTTCTCTCCTATTTTTCTTAATAAAGCAATCTTGCCTATGCGAATTATCTCTGACATTTGACCTCTTATGAAAGTATTTTTCTAGCATGTTCCTTATCTTCTCCTTACCCTTACTCAAACTCTGAATTGTTTGCATATTTAGTATATTCCACTGTTACCCTCCCTATAGAAATTGAATGCATATTAAGTATTGTTTTTCTAAATCTTTCAGTGTATTTCCAATTAGCATTTAGTAGAATGTTCTCTTGTTCTTACCCAACCTTTAGTAGCGTAATACAAATCTGTTAGATCAAATTAGCGTTTTCCCTTTTTCCCCCTCTCCTTTATATTTTTGAATGTTAGATGATCCTCACGTTAATTCATAGTTATACTATTTTTCTAATCTTGGTCATAGATGTTTTGATCTGTGTAAATTTCATTCTCATGGCATACAAAGACTTTTTGATGATTTAGATAAAGCTTTTAAAACTTCTTGCGTTTGTGGGTATTACATGGTATAAACAAAATAAATGTATATGGTATTGGTGTTATCCGCTTGAATCTCAATCTTATCTCCTGATCCATTGTGATCATAGGTACCTGTTCTCAAGGATTGGTAAGTCAGGTACACAGAAATATATAGAAAGGAAAATCCCCGAATTACTGATAGCGGTGTGTAGGTTACCTGATTTATGGAAAATAGTGATAAACATGTTATGGGCCCAGTAGTGTATATTTGGAAAAAAAGGATCGGGTGACCTCCGCGCTCTATCAGAACAACATGTCATTAACACTCCCTGGCCACAGGCATTTGTAACAGCAAATTTTCCCACTGCCTGTATGGTGGCCAAACCCTATCCTTGCACGGATTTCAAGGATTTAGGAGCACTCCTGTGTGACAAAGGCCTTGGTAGCGTCAAGTGACAGAACTACCACCGGCTCCGCCATCCTATTCGTGTATTTCCTTCATACATAAAGCCACCTTAGTTTAAGTCTGGTTTACTTGTTTGGAATGGAGCCAGATTGGTCTGGACATTCGAGGGGGAGATCACCTTTGCTGATCGAGTAGCTAAACCCTTGCCAGAATCTTGATCTCAACGGTAAGATTGGAGATGGCCTATATGAGGCACAATCATCTGTGGTTTGTCATTTTTGAGTATAGCCATCATCATGGAAAGGCACTGATCCTAGGGCAGCAAGGCCTGCTATTAGGCCTCTGTTAGCATGTGGAAAATGTGGGAGAAAGGTATAGACCTCTACAGTAAGACCATTAGGCCCTGATGCTTTACTGGATTGCAAGTCTCTGATTGATTCAGCATTTTCATCTGCCACTATGTCAGCCTCCAGGGCCTTTCTGTCCACCTGTGAGAGTCTGGGTCTTTAAATGGCCTTAGAAATATCTCCATCTGTATCCTCTTACTTTGAGACATATAGGGGAGTGGGTAATAATTAGCAAATGTTTCCATGATCAGAGTGTTGCGTTGGGTCTTATTCCCTTCTCGGTCATTAGCTTGTGCACCCAATTTTTACTGCATTCTCTCTGTCCCATAAATGCTGATAGTTTTCTCAATTTTACTATGGGGGGAGAGGAAACAGGTATGCACCTCGCTTGTTGCTAGGGCCTTATATTCCTGCTGCTTCAGACGTAGCTGGTGAACTATTGTGAACTATCAGCTTGATGTGTAAGGATATCTGTCACAAGTGGTGTTGCCTGTTTCTTTTCTTTGCCCCTGCATAAACGAGATAGAAAGTCCAACTTTAGAAGAAAAAGGAGCATGTAAAAGCCCATCAATGCTTTTTCTCTCCAAAAATCCAAAAGAATTGTATTCATTCCATAACTCTTTCCAGTTCACATTCAACAAATAATCACTTGGGAGTCTTGTGTTTCTTAGTACGAAACCGAATTTTATTCAATCAGTGCTTTCCATCAGAAGCAATCCATGCAGCTCAGCCAACGGGTTTCGTCCCTGAGGACATTATCAGGGTTCAAGATCCATATTAAATTCGAAGATTCAGATCATTCTTCAACTGATAGAATAAAATTTGGATTCGTACAAAGAAACACAAGACTCCCAAGTGATTATTTGTTGAATGGGGACTGTAAAGAGTTATGGAATGAATACTATTCTTTGAATTTTTAGAGAGAAAAAAGCATTGATGGACTTTCAAAAGTTCCTTTTTCTTCTAAAGTTGGACTTTGCATTAATGTGGCCAAGGGGTAGTAGAACCACAAACAGTTGAGTGTAAAAGTGTGCCTTAAGAAGGTTCTTGATATTACACCAGTGCGCCCATGTTCTTAGCCCTCTACTGCCAGTTATATAGTTTTGGATTATAAACGAGATGGCCTGACCCCTGATGACTGTCTTGTAGGCCTCCCATACCTTTATATGCACCGGCACCTTGAGGACATTCCCAAGGTAAAAGTCAGTGGTTGTCTGGTGCTTAGTGATTTGTTCCAATTTATTTTTCTTATAGGCCTAAAGTTTTAAAGATCCAACATCTCTCACAAAGCTAAACTGCGTGATTTTGAGTGATGTCCCCTTAATCTGGAGGGCCAGCTCCAGCTAGAGACTGGAAACATCTCCTCCATCATAATATCCCTAGGATGGAAGGAATCACTGTAGAAATCACTGTAGAAATCTTGTGCGCCATACTATCGCTGGGATGGAAGAAATTCCTGCAGTAGAATCACCTCTAGTTTTAGCATTAGATAGATTACTGTAGAAGTATTCATACTGTCCCTAGGATGGATGGACTTCCTCTTGTGGATTCCCTTCTACCTTTAGCCTTTCCAAACTCAGAGGGGGCACATCTTAGATTTGAGAGCCTTACCATCCAGCTGCTGGTGTAGCAGAGACCTTCATCAGCAGCAGCTGGGCCACTTGTGGCAAATTCTGCTATAAGTGTAGTAGGCATTTTTTTCTCTGAAGTGACCCACATCATGAGGAACAGTGCTCATGGCAGTAGGCCCACCATGCCTTTATGTCAAGGATACATTTCCAGCTATTGAGATAGACCCTCAAAAATGGAGTTCATTTCGAGAGCCCACATAGCAAATCTTCTGATACACAAGGAGCTGTGAACCAGGAAGTGAAGGTCATAATCACACATTTCTGTGCAGACAGGGATGCTTTCATCTGTTTAAGTCCAGATGTGGTAACACCATTTCCTCCAGTATCCCCACACGGAGTGGATGGCCTCATTGTAGAGTCAGAAGTGGGGGCAAGCTTGAGAACTCTTCCTTCGACTGCACCGAAAATACGGGGGTAAAAGAGGGAGGAAAGCAGACTAGACATCTTCCTCTCTTGTCAGATGTCCTGTTACTGCTCTCTTTTAAATCAGCCCCTAGGTCTTAATGAGTACTGTTGTGGAACAACACACACAGATTAAGAGGAGGGAAACATGAGAGGGGAGAATTTGCTCAAATCCTCAGAATTTCATTAGAATGACAGATAATACCGCCACCTCATCCCAAGCCAAAAATTACCAATGGTATGACTTGAGCCGCTGTTCAATCGAACAGAAGCAAAACCATAACTATTGAAGGATCGTTTACCAGAAGCAGAGCCTGATGCATGCTGCTTTCCAAAGTGCAAGTACAATAAAGGCCATATTTATCAAACTTTCATGCAGCGCAACACATCTCAGCAAGCCACCTCGCTGCGCTGCGTGAAAGGGCAGGAATGTGCTGTATTTAACATTATACGGCGCATTCCTGTCCTTTCCTTGCACTGGTGCACTTTCAGCTGCCCAGGGCCAGTGCAGTCACCCATGTGTCATGGTGCAAGGGCGCCTACTTTACAGGCAGGGTTGTTTTTGTGCAGGAAGGGCCACCTTCCTGCACAAACAACAATCCTCAGAGTCATTTTCCTCTTTGTATGTGTGCTGCAGAATACATTTTGACACATTCTCAGGTCTGCCACTACTGCTAAATCTGGTAATGTGCCAAAATCCATGGGTGGATGCATGGGAACACCCATGCTCCACCCATGAAATGCCCCCTGGGGCAGGGTAACCCAAGGCAGTGATTTGCTCTACTCCAGAGGTTACTCCAGTTTTATCAAGCCAGCAGGGCCGCGCAAGTGGCTAAATCTGACTTTAGTGTGGCATTGCCCTTGCGGCTCCTTTCGTGGCGTAAGGGCGGTGCAACACTATGATACATCTAGCCCTCGGTGCTTTAGAACAGCGGTTCTTAACCTTTTTGCTTCTGTGGGCCTCCACTGAATCATTAATGGGAGCCGGGGACGCCTACTAAGTCATTATTGGAAGTGGGGACCCCCGGCCTAAGCAATTTGTATGATTTTTTCCTCAAAGCAATACACAACATCAAGTATACACCAAACAAATGATCACATATTGAAATATTTTGTTTAATTCACAATCAAAAATAGAAAACGTTCTTAATTTTGCTTCTTTATATGTATGTGCTTTACTAATGTTAATATTATTTCATTTAGTAAAACAGTGGCGGACACCCTGAGTAGGCCTTGCATACCCTGATGGGTCCTCGGACCACACGTTAAAAACCCCTGCTTTACAATTAAAATTGCTACATTTATTTGTGAAACTTGATCAAGCATTTTAATTTCATCATGCTTCAGCAAAAGAGCAGAAACACCTTAACCAACATCACTTGAAGGTGACAATTTCTATTCAGGAGTGAACTGCATCCTCTAATATGGCTCTGTGCACACTTGTAATGTAAGCAGTGCCACCGACTACCATTCATCTCCTTAGCATTGCCCGCTGACATCATCCTATTTGCTACTCCTGCAGCATCCATCTTCCAAGACAGAATTATGAAAAGGTCGAAGAAGGACAAAATGCTGCACATTTTTAAGCGCGTGCAAATCAATATGACGTGCCCTGCTTTTTGTAGGTCATCTTCCCACCTCACTGTTCCTGCTGCCAAAAAGCAGCTGCTCTTTTGTGCGGGCTTTCAGTAAGTTCATTGTCCCTTAAAATATATTGGCACCGCGTCTTTAAAGTTTCAGGTTCCTCGGTGTTAATGGCTCCACGCGGGGTTCCTTTTATGCATGCATGCCATGGCAGGAATGAACATCATTCTTGAGCCAGGACATGTTAGGATAATGTTCTGTATTACTCAGTGCAAACACGACTCTCTTAAATTGCCTGCGTGCACTCCTCGAGCGCCTCTCTCCTGCCAACCTGCCATGTCTGCTGCAGGTGAAACATGGTGTACTTTTCATTAGCACCCCGGATGGAATGTTGAGACCGGATCAGCCAATTGAAATGCATCGAATGCTGGCGCCAACCTCTGTGGAAGGAACACTCCTGACGCTGGTTAGTTTTCTAAAGCACAATTATACCTTTCGGCCAATGCCTAGCTACTAAAGGTTCATGCCACATGAACTCTAACCCTTCCCCCACCCTAAACATTACCTTTTCTTTGAACATTTAACCTCCCTCCTTTTCACTTATGCCAAAACTTGTTACTGGCATTCCAAATAACTTGTATTCCTCATGACTAAATGATCTCAGTTGAGTTCCTGTCCAGCCTGCCCGCACCATGATCGGACTATATCCATTTTCTTCCTTGTTGATCTTTTTCCCTCCACTTTTCAGGGCCTAAACCTTCCCCTGACCTCTTGTTTCTGCTTCCTGGCAGTGATAAACAGAACGTTATTAAACACTCCCCCTGCCCAGCTTGCTTCCAAAACGAACCCTGCATTTTTTTTAAAAGGGTGGAATGTGAGCTTTTCAGAAACCAAGAGATTGATTAATGCCTTGCGCACATTGAGGGATGTATGCAATGATGCGGCTGCCTGCACCTGTCCCATGTTCCACCAAGGTCCCTGTGTGGTGATGGTGTGCCTCCCGACCTCCCTAGACTCACCATGGCCCATGAGAAACAACACTTTCAACTCTCCTTAATTTTGTGGAAAACGCTACTTCATTCAAAAGCAAACAGAGCTTGTTGTACCATTCTTCGGCTAAGCTGTACACACTAAAGGTTGGTAGCATTGAACTACCACATGAGCTCAAACAAGATATCAACAAGCATTTGCAATGCAATAGGTCCTGCATTTACGAGTTTAAGCTATTGGCATTGTAAATAAGAATGCGTTTTATTTATGTTTCAAAAACCAAAACATAAATAAAAGGCACTAGCATTTACATTGCCAATAGCTCAAACTTGCGTAAATGCGAGACCTGTTGCATTGCAAATGCTTGTTGTTCTCTGGTACTGAGCCCCATGTCTGTATCAAGTGTATAAAAGCTGGGCTTAAAACGCAACTCTTCTTGCCAATGTCAGACTAGATTTCATCTTTTGTTGGAAACCTTGGAACTGCTTAAAGTCCTGTGATTCTGGGAAATTAACTTTATCTCTCTGTGAATCCAACCTTGTGTAATGCAAACTAGCGCAAACATCTTGAATCAAAACGCTAGGAAAGCCTTTGCATCCGCTGCTACCCTGCTGCAAGCTGCCCAATTTAATTCGTTTTTAAAATCCCCGTTTTTGGTCATTTCTTTTTTCTTCCTTTACTTGTTTTACCTTTCTTTTAATTAAGGCCACTCGCAGACTCGCACTGCTGCCACCTTACCCCCACTCTAATTTGGTGAGATCACCGCGTTTTTCGCGGGTCCCTGCCCACTGTCTTGTTTGGTGGCCATCTTGGGAGGGGGGACACTGCCGGCGGCGCGGTTAGCGCTATAGTCTTCAGGCGCTCGGCGAACATAAAGTCAGCCATGCTGACGCGCAGCGTCATCACGCAGCGTCATCGCCGGATTGTCGCCGGAGTTTCGCCAGAGTCAAGCCCGTCTGTGCCCGTCCGGGCCCAGACGGGCTCAGGGCATGGTACTCTGCTTAACTTTGTTGCGCAAAAGGATCCCACTCTGAGATATTCTAGGGAGTCTCTGCTGTCGTTACGTGTGTCTAAACATTCCAGCTGCATCTACCGCTGGGTGGGAGGTACCCCGTTTGCACATTGTAAGGTGTGTTGTTCTGCTAGTACCTGTAAGGACCGGACTTTGCTCTCTATGGCACTGCTTAATTGCAGGTCACTACCTTGCCATGCCACGGAAATTAACTCCCTCCTTTTAGACCACAGCTTGGATGCCTTGTTCCTTACGGAAACTTGGCTGACCTCTTGTTCTGATCCTGACATCGTTAAAGCCCTCCCTTCGGGATACCTCATGTTCCATTTGGATAGGCCGGATGGGAGGGGGGGAGGAGTGGCTATTGTATACAGAGACAAATACGTATGCAAAGCGGTAGACTGCGGGATTAACAATGCTGAAGCCTGTCAGTTTTCCCTATGCATATCTTCTACTGTCTCCATTTCTGGCCTTCTTGTGTATCGGCCTCCTGCAATGCTGGGCAACTTTGTCGACTCCTTCATCGAGGCAGTGATTCCTCTGGCTGCAGCATTCCCCAACTTTGTAATTCTCGGGGACCTCAACTTACACTTCGACGACCCCGACGATGTAGTAGCGAGAGATCTACAAGCTATGTTGGGGGCACTTGATTTACATCTTGCCAATGTTGGTGTCACCCATAATAGGGGTCATCAGCTCGATGTTGCTTTTGCCAATTCAAAGAACCTGCAAGCGCTCCAGCCGTTGGCTCTCCCCTGGACGGACCACTACTTAGTCCCGCTTAGATGGCAGTTGGTGAAGTGGAGAGATCCTGTACCCAGACAGTACACAGTAGAACGACTCTGGTCGAAGCTGCCAGTGGACAGTTGGGCGGCAGAGTTAGCAAGAACCTGTCCTCCCCCGGTCGCTGATCCCATTATTGCTGACCAACATATGGGAATTTGGCTGACTAATACTTTGGACTCGTTGATTCCAAAAAAAGGAGGCCTGTCAGGGAAAGGAGAATTGGCTCCGCTCCCTGGTATACCCCCGAACTTAGGGGTCTCAGAACCTCATGTAAAAGATTAGAACACGCATGGAGGAGAGAGCTGACGAAAGATAGTCGAGAAGATTACAAGAGAGAGATGAGGAAGTATAAAAACGCGCTGAAGGATGCCAAAAGGAACTTCTTCTGTGATAGGATCGAGAGTGCTAGTAATTCACCAGGAGAATCCTTTCAAATTTTTAAGGAACTTCTGAAGGCCCCGGTCCCGCCAGTTGTATATGACAATCCTAAAGAAAAATGTGAAGAACTGGCTCACTTCTTTCATTCTAAAATAGAGAAGATCCTGTCCTCACTGCCTGTGACCCCTCAGATCCCGGAGTTAGATGTCAGCCCAGTAATTTGCCCTGCTGAGCTCTCCTCCTTCGGCCCTTTTTCTGAGGAGGAGGTCACAAAAGTTCTGAAAGAGATGAAGAGTGGATCTCCTAGTGACCCAGTCCCCATGAAATACCTTAAACTAGTTGCAAACACTCTGTCCACTCCGCTCACTGACCTTATCAACCTTTCACTCTCTCAGGGCATAGTGCCCCAGAGATGGAAAAAGGCAGTGGTGAAAGCACTTTTGAAAAAACCAGGATTAGATTCCTCTAATGTGGCCAACTTTAGGCCTATTTCACTTCTGCCCGGCTTCTCAAAAGTCGCAGAGAAGTTGGTCAACCGTCAGCTCTCTTGTCATCTAGAGTCACATCATCTGTTGGGAGACTCCCAGACTGGCTTTCGTCCCGGTCAGGGGACGGACACAGCCATGCTGGCAGTAGTGGAGGAAGCAAGGAGAATTCTTGATACAGGAGGGTCAGTGGCAGTGATCCTCCTGGACTTGAGTGCTGCCCTTGACACCGTAAGTCATCATGTGCTCCTCCATAGCCTGTCAGAGGTGGGTGTGTCAGGGACGGCCTTAAAATGGCTGGAATCCTTCCTCTCTGATCGGTTCTACCAAATCTGGGAAGCGACAGAGCAGTCGACTCTGCTCCCTCTTCAATGTGGAGTCCCGCAGGGCTCATCTTTGAGCCCTACCTTATTTAATATATACATGACTCCGCTTGAAAGAGTGGTCGCCCCTTCAGGAGTGAAGATTATCAGCTATGCTGATGATACTCAGCTGGTGGTAGGCCTCACCCAGCTGGTGGAACAACCTGAAGTTTTGCATGACTGCCTTGCAAATGTCCATCGTTGGATGTCCCAATCTGCCCTAAAGCTTAATGGGGATAAAACTGAGCTGATGCTCTTAGGCAAACCCAGTCCCTCCATTATTGCTAGTTGTTGGCCCCGGTCTCTGGGTGATCCACCATCTCCCAAGAAGGAGATCAAGACCTTGGGAGTTTGGTTGGAGGAAGACTTGTCCTTTAGGACCCACGCCAGGAAGACCGCGGGGGTCTGTTTTGGTCTGCTGCGGTCAGCCCGCAAGGTGCTGCCACTGCTCCCTGATCCAGCAAGGAAGCTGCTGATTCGCGGTTTAATCTTGTTGAGGCTCGACTACGGGAACGCGATGTTTCTCGGTGCTCCCGAAGCGACTTTCAAAACTCTCCAACAAGTACAAAATGCAGCCGCCAGACTGTTGTTGGATGTTCCTAGAAGACATTCAGCTGCCCCGGCCCTGAAAACGCTGCACTGGCTCCCCGTTAAGGAGCGGGTGAAATTTAAAGCGTTATGCACGGCCCATAAAATTCTGCATGGTAAGGGCCCTCCCATTCTCTCTACTATGGCACGCTCTTACAAACCCACACGTCCTCTGCGTTCGGACCAAGGATATCGTCTGCAGTCAGCTAGAGTAAGGAAGGCGCGATCTGGGGGCAGGCGTTTCTCAGTGCAAGTGGTGACTTTATGGAATTCCCTGCCCCTTAAGATCCGTTCGGAGCCCAAGATCTTACTCTTTAGGAAACTTCTGAAGACCCACTTGTTTCCAGTGTAGCGATTGAGCTGAGCTTTCCTCCTTGTTCTGTCTCGCGCCGGGATGCTCCTGGGTAACTGAGCGCGCTATAAATTTTGTATAATAATAATAATAATAATGAAAAGCACTCTAATGCCATTGGGTAAAGTTTGAGCTATTTAAAACTGCAAAAATGAAAAAGCTGTTTAATCCAACTTCACTCTTTAAAACAGGTTGTACATCTTTTCCCTTTCTCTTATACGGCCTAAATTCTCGGCACATTCCTGTCTTCAACTGAATTGCTTCAACTCTAGTTTTACCTTCCACTCCAATCTGATTCAGGGGTTGCAGATAAATCAGAATTATGCAAATTAGAATTATGCTGCAAGACTGTTGTCTGCTTCGCATCACAGTTGCCAGTAAAAGAATGATTCTTCTTTCAACCAAGATATTAGGTGCATAGACCATCTTTTCACGTAATCAATCTCCACTACATCATTGGCTTCAGAAATATGCCCAAAGTCAACTTTTAAGATCCAAAAATATAAAAGTGAAAGAGCGCCATTCGCGTGATAGAAAGTAAAAGCGTCATGCGCGCGTGCCGCTTGCAAAGTGAAAGCGCACCAGGCACGCGCTGTGTTGAAACGCTGCGTGCACGTGATGTGTCCGTACGTGTGCACATCTCCCGTCTCCCTTACGAACAGAAAGCAAAGACAATAGATCTCGCCAAGGCGAGCAGTGCATGCGCTGCGTCACTAGGCGAGACCTGAAAATGGCTTGAAGGGGACGTGGCTTTGTGCACGATGGAGTGAGATGTGCTTCTCTTCAGCTCCGGCTCCCCGCTTGCCATCTAAGCCTAATACCAGTAGTAGGGCCGAGCAACCACAGTACTGTCGGGTGCTGCAACCCTCCGATATCTTCTAGTGCTGGAGAACTGAGCCCAAAGGCAGTGAGCACACCCCATACAATGTTGAACCTAGTCAGGAGCACCACATAACCTGTCCGCTATCTTGGTGCCCGGTGGTCCGGCGGCGGACAGTCGCGCTCGAGACCCAAGGGCCTTGCTATGGGGGCTGAAGAACCTGGCGACATCCCTGGTGGCTATCACCTGGCTCCCCCGGGAAAAGCTGAATTTGTGGCCCCCTCGCTGCTTACTAAGGGTGCTTCGGATGATCAAGGCAGAGCGATCATTACTGGCCTTAAAGCAGAAATACTATGAAGGAGGGACAGAGTAAGGTCTTTGCTCGTGCACAACCTACGTCAACAAACCGCACATGCACACATATCTAAAAGTAAGCTGGGTGGTGGAACATGGGCCACCAAGTAAAAGGCAAAACAACTAGCCTTCCACAAATTTTACCAAACCCTTATGCAGAGAGTAATGCACCCCAAGAGAGCATAGACACCTACCTTAAAGACTGCCCTCTAGAAACTCTAGACCCTCTCTATTCAGAACTTCTGGATGCCCCCATCACCTTAACTGCAATACAAATGGCCCTCAAGGAACTATTAGTGGGAAAAACTCCAGGCCCTATGGCTTTCCTGTGGCGTTCTACCGTAAATGTTTACCCCAACTCCAGGAACACTTGGTGGCCCTATTCAACTTATTTACAGCAGACACAGGCCTAACACCCATCATGGCCGTGGCAGAGATAGTACTTGTACTCAAACCTGGTAAGACCCCACTCTGTGTGTATCTTATCGCCCGATTGCTCTTCTAAACACAGATGCTAAGATCTACACTATGGGCCTCATTTATGAGGTTGTGCGTCACTTTTACGTCACCAGTGCGTCACTGTTTGTGATGCACCAGTGGCGTAAAAAATGCGCCTTGTTGCGCCATATTCACAAAGTGACGCATCTAGGTAGATGCGTCACTTTGTAAACCTCTGCGCCACATTATACCTGTGCAAGGTATAATGTATGCAAGGGGGGGCGTATTGACGCAAGGACGGGTCGTAGATGTGACGCAGTGAAATCTATGAGATTTCACTGCGTCACTTTTAGGACACCGTTGCATCAAAATCTTGCGCCTGACTCACAGCAGGCGTAAGACTGACGCAGGCCCTTTCACATGGGGCTTGCCCCATGTGAAAGGACGCATTGCTGGAGTAGCGTCACTTTTGTAACACACTCCAGCAATGCGTCACTTTTGCGCCATACAGATACGTCAGAAATACTGACATATCTGTAACTCCTTGCGACATGATGCGTCATACATTAAATATGACGCATCAGGAATGTCGCAAGGAGTGCGCACTGAGAAGTGACGCATTGCTGCTTTGACGCAGCAATGCTTCATTTCTCATAAATGAGGCCCCATGATTTTAGCAAACTGACCCGGATCAAGTGTGATTCATCCAGCAAAGGCAGGGAGCAGACAACATCTGCCACCTTGCACAATTAGTAGAAAAAGCTCACGGTAAAAACATCCCCGCTTGTCTTCTCTTGCTGGAAGCAGAGAAGGCCTTTGACCGGGTTGGTTGGGCCTTTCTACGGGCAACCCTTACTAAGATTGGATTGGGGCCTGGCTTGATATCTAAACATAACAAAAGCGAGCACAAAACTAGCTCAGAGGGCGGGAGGCATCATAAGAATTGCTAGGAAATCCCCACTTTGCCCGTTGGCACCTGCTATCCATATTTACAAAGCTCAAGCTCGGGGGGGAATCATCTATGGGAGTGAGCTTTGGGGACATACCTCGCCACACACCATCCAAGCTATAGAAAACAAAAATTCATTAGACAATTGGTTGCCCTCCCCCCAAGCACCCCACTCCTCCCACTAAGACTGGACCTGGCACTGCGACCTATCACTGAAGAACTGGGCCTTAAACCCCTGACCTACTGGCGCCGCCTGTGGAGTAGCCAGGATCTTGCCAATTACAGAAAGGAGCTGCAGGAATTCCTTAAGCTACCTAATGCCACTAAAATCCCTTGGCTAAAGTACATCAGGAGTATGTGCACGACTCTCGGACTGTCAGAGTTATGGACAGACCCGGAAAGTGCGTCCGTAAGGATATCCAGAAAAGCACTGTCCAATCTGTTCTATAACTTTATGCTTCAAAAAACACTGGACACCACCCGGGAAGGGTCCCTAACAGACCTCTTTATTAAAACCAAAGACTCATACAGCCATGAATGTGTATTAGATGGCATGACACCGGCGTTCACACGGAAGATCTTCTTGCAATGGAGGTACGGGTCTCTCCCCCTAAGGTCCTTCACAAAGTCTTGGGCTGGTCGACTGCAGACAGGGGCGTGTCCGGCTTGTGCATATAAACTGGAGAGTGACTTACATGTGGTCTTGTTTTGTAGAGCCTACACTAGAATCAGGAGACATTGGCTAGTCCCTCATTTAAAAAATCTGGGCTTCAGAACATACGCTCCGGCTTATAGAGTCCTAAAGACAGATCTATCTGGGCCAACAGTGTTTGCAATGGCAACATTCCTGACTGCAATGTGGCGGGTGCATGCACGAATAATTGAGGACACCATAACCGTGTGAAACATCTCTCTTACCCCCTTGCATTTGGCCCAGTTGTGTTTTCCCAAAAACTGTATTATACATAGTATCTGTACAACCATCCTTTTAGAATTGCATTCTAAAATAGCATATTTGTATAATGTTTTTAACATCCTTTTTAAGTATTCTAATGATCAAATAATTTGTATATCTTTTATGATCTTTTATGATCGAAATAAAGATTTTGAATTGAATTGATATCTAAACTCATGGCCACTAATGCCACACCCACAGCTACTGTCCGTGTTAATGGACAATCCTCACAGCCGATCCACCTGGTGAGCGGTACTAGGCAGGGTTGCCCTCTATCACCCTTACTCTTTGCCCTAGCTGTAGAGACCCTCGCAATACATATTGGGCAGGCGAAGAACATTACAGGCATCTCCTTTGGCGGGAGTGAACACAAAATGGCCCTGTTTGCAAATGATCTCTTGCTAGCCCTAACCCAATCAGAGTCTTCCCTCCCCGCTCTAGTGACAGCGTTGACTGCTTCTGAAAAAGTTTCCGGCTTCAAAATAAATGTGGCCAAATCAGTCTCTCAATTCGGAAATTCCCAAAACTGACCTCCCAATGCTACAGTCCCTTACCTCTTTCCAATGGAGTCCAAAATCTATAAAGTATTTTGAGCTAAACTTAACCCCAACCTAGCATCTTGGAGGTCTACCAATTGGCCAAAATATTGGCGCTCGGTCCCAATGACCTCTGCAGATAAAAAATGCTACAGGTATCTTGGCTGGGACACCTCAATGCTGTTCAAATGTCCATCTTGTCAAAAATCCTTTACTTCATCCAGACACTGCCCACTCCCATCACACAGGATGCTATCGTCCATCTCCAACAGGACATACGCAATTTTATCTGGGTAGGGAAACACCTGAGACTATCGAACTCCATATTGATTCTTCCCTGAGATCAGGGGATTGGTATGCCCCAACCTCCTAGACTATTACTGGACGGCCCACCTATGATAAATCTCAGGGTGGGTTGCCTCAGAGAGCGAAAAGCACTGGTTTCAAATGGACCGGGCGGTATCCTGTAGACCCCATTTGGACTTGGCTTGGCTTCCCAAGCATACTCTACCACGGAGCGCCTACATAGTTGTCCCCACCAAAACCATCCTTGAAATTGCACTTAGGAGAGGCTTCACCAACTTCCCCTCTCCAAATACCCCACTGCCTCACAATCCGAGTTTACCCCGGCATTGCAGGCTCACTTCTTCGCAGCTGGAGGGAGGGGGACTCTCCATGACCTATTCGAGGGCAACAAGATTGAGAACATTTATCAGTGTAAACTAGACTTCCAGGTTCCTTATTCAGCTAGATGACAGTACTATCAATTGCGGCACTGGGCACTCCACCCCTCCAACGTCTAAGGACCCTCATGCCCACTCACTTCCCTCGAGGCACTAGCCTGGTCCTTCATCGGGACAAGAGGCCTGATCTCCCACACCTAAAAGGTACTTCAACGCTCAACCCCATCTAGAACACATCCCTTCCAATCCCAATGGCACTCTGCCACTACTGAGGGAATCTCCCAGAAACAGTGGAATCAGTTATGGTAGATGAGCCAAATGGGATGTGGCTCTGCACTCATATGTTTTCTGCTATACTGTTTAAAGTTTGTAATCTTTTTCAGCAGTGTGGTTGGTGCTTTATGTGAATCTCCCACTGAGCATTGGGGGTATGATACTGACACGCCAAAACAAACGTAGAGAGACTGAGACGTCGCGGGTTTCACGCGCACACGTTTCGGGCACAAGACATTGTAAGAACCGCCCAGATAAAAAGTCCCCTGAGGAAGAGCAGTTAGCTCGAAATGCATCGGGCATAATGATTGAAAATAGGAAATTTTGAAAGTTATGATGATTTAATAATGACGCATTGATGAAAAATAAATGAAAACAGCACATAAAAAATATGTGAACACTTTTATGAGAAATTGAATGAATGGAGCCTTTTCGAGTGCTTATGTGATTGTGAATCTTGGGACCCAAGAAACACGCATCAGAATCAGTTATGGTAGGACATCCCTAAGTTGTACAGGAGACTGCATATACATTGATGTTGAGGTGGTATTATACCTTGGCCCGCTTATGCACTTTATACCCTTCCACCTCTATGTTATGCTGGAGGTGCAGCTTGACACCAGGTGATTTTTTTCACCTCTGGTGGTCTTGTCCCCTTGGAGCAACTCACACGCTGACTGGGGACTCATAGCCCATATGCTCGGAGTAGCGAAACAATTAATTGCCCTCCGCTGGAAGAATGCTTCCACCCTGTCGATTGCCCAGTGGTTTCCGTGCCTTTGGCACATCACGGCCATGAAGCTTCTATCCCATTGGGTGTCCCACTCAGATAAAAAATTCACACACATATGGCAGCCAATGATAAACTATTTCACCCAATTGGAGCACTTATGTTTTACACCACCTAGGCTCAAAACCCTTAACCTGTTTGATTAATCTCCCCATTTGATAGGACTCCCACTTGAACACAAGGAGGCTGGCCTTGCCCTCCTGGTCCCTCACTTCCCATCCTTACACACAATTCCCTCTATGCCCTGCCCCAGGAAGATCCTGCAAGCAAGCCTCCCAATTTAGGCATAGCTTCACATTTGCTCCACTATGACCTTTATAATGTTCTTGTTTGTTATATTCCTATCTTATTATTATTGTTAGGATTTGGACATTCCTTCCTCTGTTGATGGACGGTCTATCCAATTTTTGGGCTCTCTCGTTAGTCTGGCATCGAAGAAATCTCAAAGAGAGGCTTGCTTTTCAAACCTGAGTGAATCTGTATTGGTGTTCAAGCCCTGATGACTCTCTCTGACACAATCTTGGACCATTGATGTTGACAGTGTATGTATGCTTGTGACGGCTCTGTTATTCTTTTTTTTTGTCTTGAAAAAGTAAATAATCAGATTTGTAACAAAAAAAATGGCTCAATATAATCTACCCTTCCGGGCGGAGGCAAAGAGGGTTCTCACCTGCAGCATGATGTCCTTTAATATATCCACCATTATGGCCTTCCTTGCATCTTCCCTGGTCTACAGTGCAACCTTCAACAATGTGCCTCACCAATTTGCCACCATTTGGCTCGTAACCACAGAAACATTTCCAATAGAATGCAATGCTTTCCAAATTCCCTGACATAGTCACTGGTGACCAACATTGCTCCCTCATCATCATTACAAAGGTCAATGTGCAATGTGTCCTGCTCCATTATCTGTCTCATCCTTTCACTTCTCTTCACTCCACTGCTAATAAACTCCAATGTCTGTTGATACCTGTGTCTCATGGACTGGACCAACAATCTTTCAGCTATCTGCATTTCCCTTACTGTGCTAGTCTCCACATCTCTTCTGGTGTTGCTTCCCTTTGTCTGACCTCTGCTGATGCCAGTCCATGGAGTGTTCAACACTAAAATCAAACAAGTGCATCAGACATACCATTGTTTAGCCATGGTAAATGCTGTGCATAGAACACAACATTCCAGCGCAAGCACTGCAACACTAGCTCTCTTAGCAGCCGCAGGATCCAGCAAACCTTGGTGGACTGCTTGTTGGTTGCTTTCACTATCGCTTCGTTCTCTACGGCAATGGTTACTTTCCTGTTCATAAGCCTCTTGTCCCACAAATTCACCACAAGCAACACTAGGGAAGAACTCTAAAAAGGCAACTCTATGATTGCACCTTCCTCAGTCTTCTGCCCATGTTCCTAACATCAATGTTTTTTCCAGTAAAGGTTGAAACTACCCAACCCCATGCACCAGAAAAGTTCTTGACCATGAAGGAGGCTTAGTGCATCTGCAGTCACAGACAGAAGCATTCAGAAAACTGTACCATATTAAAATGTCCATCCTCACCCAATCCAAGTCCAAATCTTTTGGTGGGGTTTAGATGCCCTCCTCATGGCCAAGGCCATCCATATGCAACATGCTCTGCCTGCGGTCACAACCGTACAGACCTAGCACTGCTACATTTTCCTGAGCTCGGACTTCTTTCTACCCACCAATTCTATCAATAGGCCCCTTAATGTCTGTATTTTGATGTGGCCAGAGTTACTGAATCTAGTTCAGTGCACAAAAAGGATATCCTTATGGCTGGCCATTCCAATGTTTTCAGGAGCTAATGGTACGCTGAACATATTAGCCACTCCCTGAAATGTCCTCATTAAACAGGGGTATTTTCTGTGCCCTCCTCTCATGTCCACCAACAAAGCATTATTGAGGGAGTGCAGCGCTTACTCTGACAACACTTCAATTTTCACCTCCAAATCTAGAAAAGTACTGAAGGTCTTGAAACCTGCGCATGCATCAGAGTAGTGCATCATCATTACCTTGCCCACAAATATCTGGTTTCTGAACTGAATCATCATGGGGGGGAAACTTCCCGGTTAGCCAGAAAGTCATGTCTGCTTTACCTATCTTGGAACCCACTCTTAATTTCCTCACTGGTGCAAATGCATTGTCAATGGTAGATTAGAACATTGTATATTCATTTGAGTTAATACAGTCATTTATGGGCTCCATGTTTGGTCAAAACTGTTGGCAAATGAGCCTGAATTCCCTTTTTGTTTCTTAAGGATTGCACCAAAGGTGATATGATGAGGACCAATATCCGTAGCTCCCGAAACAGGCCCACCATGTATCCAGACTGAACTTCCTTCATCAGCATGTCCATTACTGAATATACAGGCCTCATTTACAAACTTTTCATGCACAGCAGCACAGCAGGCCCTCCTGCTGCGCTGCCGTTCGTCAAAAGAAAAGGGCAGGAAAGCGCCGTATCTACAAGATAGGACACATTCCGGTCCTTCTTCCCTGCGCCGGTACACAAACAGCAGCCGTGCCCTAGCGCAGACACACTTGCGTCATGTTGCAAGGGTGCCTACAATTCAGGGGTGGTTGTTTATGTGCAAGAAGGGACACCTTCCCGCTCAAAAACAATAATTGATGGCCTTTTCCTCTTTCTATGCGTGCTGCAGAATGAGGAGAAATAAAAGGATTTCTCCTCTTAGCGCGACTCCTAAGCCTTCCCTGGGGAGCCGTAGGATTCTGACGCATTCCCAGGTTTTTGATTCCTTGTACATCTGATGGGTTCTGGTGCATTACTCATAATTCTGGAAATGCTTCAGATTCCATGGGTGTTGCATAAGAACACCCACAGCAACACTCATGGAACACCCCTTTCACTCAGTGTTCTGCAGGAAAAGGGCACATATTTACAAGGCATGAAAAGCCACATAAAGTGGCTTTGCATGACCTAGTAAATATGCTGCAGCACATTGCGCCACCGGTGCATCAAAGAAGTGACCCTCCTGCAGCACAAAAGTGCTGATAGAGCCTCGTAAATGAGGCTCTAAATTCTCAGTGCAGTGGCTTTGCCACAGTTTAATGTATGGTAGCCTAAACCAACTTATGAACCCTTCCCTCAACTCCTGTGCTGCATACCTGTCTGGGTACCTATACAGCCAAGGTTCCATTGCTTCTTGGTTAAATGGATTAATGTCTCTTTCTCACAACACTCTTTCTTTTGCCTACTCTCCTGGGGGCTCTCTGCTAATCCCCCTTCTGGGCAGGAGGGGACAGCATGCCATGCTGGCAGCTAAGACCCACAAAATACTGCTTTTTGTGGCCTACTTGCACACGCAGAAGCTTCAGGGATCCTTTCCATTGCTGCTGGCAACAGTCCCGCCACCCGCAGTAGCACAATGGCGACCGACCTCCACAGCGCTCTCATAACTGCCATCCTTTCTTCCCACGTATCGAGAAATTGATTCATGTCTGGCATGCATGCGCGAGGTATGTGATGACACTATGGGTGCATGTTAGAACCGGCTGTCTCTAGTTGGCAGAGGTATACACTTCTGACAAATAGGGACACACCTTTTCTAGTCAGGGCAAGGGGATCACACCCTTCGATAACCCCTGCTCACCCCCTTGGTAGCTTGGCAGAGCAGAACAGGCTTATCTCAGAGGCTATGTGTTAAGCATTTACGACCACATACAGTAACCACGTGAATACACTACAAATGGACACGACACAGTAGTATTATAAAAATAAGGATTTTTATATAAGGCTTAGCACAAGACCAAATAACGACAAGAATGTACACAATCTTAATAAATACTCTGAGAAGGGGAAGATAGTTCAAGGTAGTTCTTTAGCACAAAAGTCTTTAGTATCAAAAGCAAATCTTCTTCTTGGAAACACAGTTCTTAGCAACAGGGTAACTCACACGGGAGTTACACGACGTCGAGGCAAAGTTAATCCAAAGGTTCGGCGTCGACCTCGAGGAGCGCTACGTCGAGCCCGGAGTCACACGGACCCCCAACAACACAGTACCTTCGGAAAAATGAAGCACACGATGATCAGCGGCGTCGAGCAATCCGGCGTCGCGTCTTCGGTGTCGATCAGGCCTCAGCAGGCGTTGTTGTCGATGATGCGGTTGCAAAGCGTGAGCAGCGCTCACGGCGTCGAGAGGGCACGAGGGGGATGCGATCAGCAGCGGTGCAGACACGAGGTCCCTTGGAGATGGAGCCGTACTCCCACTCACTGGCGGTGCTGCTGGCGTCGGTCGGGCCCGGCGGCCGGTCATCGAGGAAGCGGGACACTGGGGCCGTTACCCACTACGTCGAGCTGGATTCGGCGACGTCCGTCGGCGTCGAGATTGCTGGTTCTTTCAGAGGTGCTGGATTCACAGGTTCCAGCAAATAGCACTTCAAGCAGATGAAGTCTTTTAGCCCTGTGACTTCAGCAGGAGACTGGCACTCTTCCAGTCATTGGAGATTTTCTTAGCAAGCGTGAGAGTACACACACAGTTCCTCTCTCCTGGTTCCTTGGCAAAAATAAAGAAGCACTGCAGGATTCCCCCCAGCAAACAGCACACTGGCAGAAGGGGTAGGCAAGTCCTCAGATCAGCAGGCCTCTTGTCCTTGGTTACAGGGTTCCTTGTCAGAAGTGATCTGATTTCTTAGTTCAGGGGTCCTTCTCTTATACCCCTTTTCGGCTTTGATCCCTTTGTCCATGCCGGGGACTTTCCCAACATCCTGGGTCTGTTGTGGGTGGAGCCGGGCAGAAGCACCTGGCTTATTCACTGAGCAGGGCTGGGTCCTCAGACGCCCAGCAGGAGGTGGAGCCAGCATTGATACTGGCAGGAGCAGAGCTATCGGCCTCCTGGCAGGAGGTGGGGCTAGGATCGCCCATGGCAGGCACAGAGCCATCAGCCGCTTGGCAGGAGGTGGAGCCAGCATTGTATCAGGCAGGGCAGGCTATCAGCAACTACTCTCCCCCTACTCTCAACGCAAATGTCCCACTCATCCCACACTGACTCATTCCGACCTCTGGAGCCACCCAGCTCCTGTCACACACACGCAAAACCAGCAGAAACCAGATATGGTTAGACAAGAAAATAGACACTTTCTAAAAGTGCTATTTTCAAACCCAGAGTCCAAAAACCATCCACACCAACGGATGCGTAATTAAACCCCGAGTTCAGGGATACCAAACTCGACATTGCACCATGCACCCCGAGCCAGCTAGGATCATAGCGTTAATAATCCCGGCGGCCCATTCTAACTAACGGAGAGCAGGTTACCTTGCAATAGTGAAGCACGAAGATGGCTATAGTTCACTATTAGGACATGCCAACTTGGTCAGGCATGTCCTACCTAAGACTTACAATGCACCCTGCCCGTGGGCCTACCATAGGGGTGACTAACATGAAGTTAAGGGAAGGTTTGAGGGACTGGCAAGCAAGTATACTTGCGCAGCCTGCGTGACAGTACCAGACTGCACGTGGGTCTCGCAATGACCGACCCGTAGACATTCTTTTACGAGGCCGCTCTTGTGGGTGGCACAACACGTGCTGCAAGCCCACGAGCGGCATTTGTATCTACAAGCCCCGGCACTCCTGGTGCACTAGACTAGGGACTGACAGTAAACCAAATAAGCCAAACATGGATACAATCGATACATCAATTTAACATCGGGAGCACTTGCGCTGTGACACTGATCAGCAGTGGCACGGCGCCCAAAGCATATACCAGCAAAACATCGAAAAACAGTGGAGCAAACAGAAAAAATGGAGGAGAGACTCAAGCCAATGATGTCAGGTCTAACACGTGTCCCCTCCAGCTGAAATGTGGGGAGAACTACCCTTGACCTAGGGAGTCCTCATCACTAAGGCGGAAAAATCTGGACAGACCATCAGCATTGGCGTGATCTGTACCAGGGCGGTGTTCCACCGTAAAGTCCATCCCCTGTAGAGAAATGGACCACCTCAACAGTTTCGGATTTTCACCCCTCATTTGCATCAACCATCTGAGGGGCTTGTGGTCTGTCTGAACCCGGAAGTGAGTCCCAAACAGGTAGGGTCTTAGCTTCTTCAGCGCCCAGACCACAGCAAATGCTTCTCTCTCTATCGCACTCCACCTCGTTTCCCTGGGAAGTAACCTCCGACTGATGAAGGCTACAGGCAAGTCTCGGCCCTCTTCATTCACCTGAGCTAGAACAGCCCCCACGCCATGCTCTGAAGCGTCCGTCTGGACAATAAATTCTTTCAAAAAGTCGGGTGCCTGGAGTATAGGTGCTGTGCACATTGCAGTTTTCAGGGTGTCGAAGGCCGTTTGACAGGCATCAGTCCAGATCACGTTTCGTGGCTGCTTCCTGGAAGTCAGCAAAGTCAAGGGGTGCACAATGTTACCGTAATCCTTGACGAACCTCCAGTAATAACCCGTGAGTCCTAAGAAGGCTCTCACCCGAGTTTGGGTTTTGAGCGGCGCCCAAGCCAGGATGGTATCAATCTTGGGCTGCAGGGGGGCAACCTTGCCGCTCCCTACTTGGTGCCCCAAGTACACCACAGAACCCTGCCCAATCTGGCACTTACTGGCTTTGATTGTGAGGTCTGCTCTGCGCAGGGCCAACAACACTTCCTGGAGGTGGCGCAAGTGTTCCTTCCAGCTGGCGCTGAACACTGCGATGTCGTCCAGGTAGGCGGCACTGAAATCCTCCAGTCCAGCCAAGACCTGGTTGACCAACCTCTGGAAGGTGGCAGGGGCATTCTTCATCCCAAAGGGCATCACCCGGAACTGGTATAGCCCATCTGGTGTGGAGTATGCTGACCTCTCCTTTGCCCCATCGGTTAAGGCGATCTGCCAGTACCCAGACGTTAAATCAAACGTACTAAGGTACCGGGCAGCCCCCAACCGATCGATGAGCTCATCAGCTCTGGGGATGGGGTGCGCGTCAGTCTTCGTGACCGAATTGAGTCCTCGGTAATCCACGCAGAACCGGAGTTCCGGTGAAGCACCAGGCGCTGCAGCCTTCGGGACCAAGACCACTGGGCTGGCCCAAGGACTGCTAGAGGACTCAACCACCCCTAACGCAAACATTTTGGAGACCTCCTCCTTAATGTATGCTCGGACCTTGTCAGTCACCCTGTAAGCCTTGTGCTTCACAGGAGGGCTGTCTCCGGTGTCAACATCATGGACACACCAATGAGTGACACCCGGAACCAAGGAAAACAGATCCGGGAATTGTCCCAACAGTTGGCGACAATCCTGTTTCTGCTCAAGGGTCAGTGTGTCAGAGAGGACCACACCATCCACTGACCCGTCTTGCTCTTTAGCACACAGGAGGTCAGGAAGAGGCTCACTCTCCTCCTCCATTCCAGCATCTGTAGCTAGGAGCATGCCCACTTCGGACCTTTCTAAGTGGGGCTTCAAACGGTTGACATGCAGGACCCGCAAGGGGTTCCTGGGAGATTTCAAGTCCACCAAGTAGGTGACATCGCTCTTCTTCTCCACAACCTTAAACGGTCCAGTCCACCTGTCCTTGAGCGCTCAAGGTTCCACCGGGGACATGACCCACACTTCCTGACCAGGCTGAAGCTCTACCAGAGTGGCGTTCCGGTCGTACCATCGCTTCATCTCCTCCTGGCTGGGCTCCAGATTTGCCTGAGCAAGTTCTCTGAAGCGCCGAGTCTGGTTCCGAAAGGCCAGCATGTAGCTGTATACATCCTGGGGAGGTTTCCTGGGAGATTGCTCCCAGCCTTCCTTGACCAGACTCAAAGGCCCTCTTACCAGGTGACCATATAAGAGCTCAAAGGGGCTGAACCCTAGAGACTTTTGCGGCACCTCACGGTAAGCAAACAACAGGCATGGCAAGAGGACGTCCCATTTCCGCCTCATTGGTTCTTCAAGACCCATAATCATGCCTTTAAGGGTCCGGTTGAATCTCTCAACCAGCCCATTTCCTTGAGGGTGATAAGGAGTGGTGAACTTGTAGGTTACCCCACACTCCTTCCACAGAGACTTCATATAGTTCGAAATGAAGTTGGTGCCTCGGTCCGACACCACCTCTCTGGGGAACCCCATCCGGGAGAAAACACCCATCAGTGCCCGTCCCACCACGGGGGCCGTCACTGTTCGGAGAGGGATGGCTTCCGGGTACCACGTGGCATGGTCCACCAAGACCAGGATGAACCTGTTGCCCAGGGCTGTCTTGGGGTCCAGGGGCCCAACAATGTCAATACCCACCCGGTCAAAGGGGGTACTGACCACTGGAAAAGGTTGGAGGGGAGCCTTCTGCTTCCTTCCGCTTTTCCCACTTGCCTGGCAAGTGTGACAAGTCTTACAATGGATGTCTACATCCCTACGCATCTGAGGCCAATAAAAATGGGTGACAAGCCTGTCATAGGTCTTGTCCTGCCCCAGATGTCCAGCTAAAGGAACGTCATGAGCCAAACCCAGTAGGAAGGCTCTAAAGCGCTGGGGTACCACCAGCACACGGGCTGACCCAGGCTCAGCAGCCTTAGGCTTGCTATACAGGAGGTCATTCTCCCAGTACACAAAATGTGACCCTGACTGATCACCTGAGGATTGGGCTGAGGCCTGCTGCCTCATGCCCACAAGAGAAGGGCACACTTTCTGTTCCGCACAGAATTCCTCCCTGGAGGGACCACCATCCTGCTGCCAATGGGTCAGCTCGGGCAGGTCTCCCAGTTCGGCAATTTGTTCCCCTGTGGGCTCCAGGGCATCCCCCTCAGGGTCTACCTCCTCCTGGACCACGGGAACTATGGGGGCCGGTTTCCCGCGCCTCCTGCCTCTTCTCTTCACAGCTGGGTCCTGGGCCGTACTTTCAGGCTCCGGGACCCCATCAACACCCTTACTTGCTGTCATCGATCGAGTGGTTGCACACACCCACTCTGGCACACCCAACATTTTCAAGTGCGCCTCTCTCTCCACCTTAGCCCAAGGGGAGTCTTCCAAATCATTGCCCAGGAGACAATCGACAGGCATGGCGGGCCTCACAGCAACCTGAAGAGTACCTGAAACTCCCCCCCATTCAAAGGAAACCTGAGCTACCTCACACTCTTTCTGGGAGTTGTCAGCAGCTATCACAGGGTAGAATGCGTGGGGAACCACCTGCTCTCTGGACACTAAGTGACACTTGACAGCTGTCACACTCGCTCCGGTGTCTCTGAGAGCTTCCACTCTATGGCCATTAATGGTCACCCACTGCCTATATTTACTAGTGTTACTAGGCAGAGGGGGTGGAGGGACCATTTGCATGTCTCCTAGCGAGACCAGGGACATTTCTGCGGGACCCCTCCCACCATGGACAACCATCTCCTCCCCTCCCAGGGCTACACTCGCCAAATGACGGGGGTGCACGCGGCGGTGCATTCGAATCCTTTTTGGGACACTGGGGGTCATAAAACCGGTGTCCCACCTGCCCACATCCGTAGCAGGTTAGGGGGCCCCTATGAACAGGTTTACCCGTCGGGGCCCCTGGCTTCTTCTCAGGGGGAGGCTGGGAACCCTTCCCTTGGTTCCCTTGGGGATTACTTTGGGGCCCTTTCTGAGACTCCTTCTGTTTACCCTTGTCCCCCCCACTCTTCTGCTGGGGACCCTGCCCACCTTTGGCTGAGTCTCCCACTGGACCCTTGTGGACCCTGGTACTGACCCAGCGGTCCGCCTCCTCAGCAAGTTTTCTAGGGTTAGATATCTTGCTATCAATCAGGGGCTGGCGCAGCTCTGGAAAACAGTTATTAGACAAGTGCTCCCAAGCAAACAAATCATAAAGAGCTTCATAACTTTCCACTTTGCTGCCCTTTACCCAACCATCCATGGCTCTTCAAAAATAAGACACATATTCAACCCACGTCGTACCAGGCAACTTCTTACATTCTCTAAAAGCTTGTCTGTACTTCTCGGGGGTTAGGCCATACCGCAACATTAAAGCATCTTTCATATGAGCATACGACATCCTATCCGCAACAGGCATGTCTAACAGGGTATCTCTCCCCTCATTCACAAAGCGAACCAACAACCCCGCTCCCCAATTCTTCTCAGGGACCTGGTGGGCCAACAATGCTAACTCATATGCTTTAAACCACTGACCAATATCTTCGTTCCTATGATAATCTTTTATCACATCTTTGGGAAAGTAAAACTTACTTTCTGCAGGCCCAGATGGGATGCTGCCACCAGAGGGATTCAATTCTAATTTCTTAGTTTGGATGTCCAACTCCCTCAACTTGGTATCACGCTCCAAAGCTAACTTCTCTCTTTCAAAATCTAACCTTTTGGTCTCCAAATCAGCTTCTCTTCTACCTCTTGCATTTTCTAACTCCAACTGCCCATTTATCTTTAGCCTTGCCATTTCCATGTTGTACGCACGCTCCTTCGCCCTTTCTTCTCGTTCTTCAGGGGAAAGACCTTTGGAGGAAACACTGCTCCCGGGAGAGGACTCAGGCCCATTCGCTGGCGCCTCCTCTTCCCCTTCCACTGGCGGTACCACCACCGGATCAGTGGGATTTCTGGATTCCAACCAGGCCTCCAGGGCTTTGAGATATTCCTCCTTCAACGAGAGGCCTTTGGTAGGAACTTTAAACTGCTTGCAGAAGGATTTCAGTTTCTTCAAGCCGTAGTCGTTTATCTTCGCTCTGTCGAATTCCTCCTCAACAACAACAGGGGTAGTGACTCCGGTGTCACTCATGGTCAAAACTGGCAGTGTTAAAAAAAAATCAAGTTTCTGAAAAGCGGAGAACCAAAAATAGGATCCTTCCCAATTAGATTGTGACTGCGTTATGGTCTGCTTTCACTATGTAGCGCACACTAATCACTGTACATGGGTCATAAGTGCAAGGTCCAAATCCTCACCGCTGCATCCAATGTTAGAACCGGCTGTCTCTAGTTGGCAGAGGTATACACTTCTGACAAATAGGGACACACCTTTTCTAGTCAGGGCAAGGGGATCACACCCTTCGATAACCCCTGCTCACCCCCTTGGTAGCTTGGCAGAGCAGAACAGGCTTATCTCAGAGGCTGTGTGTTAAGCATTTACGACCACATACAGTAACCAAGTGAATACACTACAAATGGACACGACACAGTAGTATTATAAAAATAAGGATTTTTATATAAGGCTTAGCACAAGACCAAATAACGGCAAGAATGTACACAATCTTAATAAATACTCTGGGAAGGGGAAAATAGTTGAAGGTAGTTTCTTCTTTAGCACAAAAGTCTTTAGTATCAAAAGCAAATCTTCTTCTTGGAAACACAGTTCTTAGCAACAGGGTAACTCACACGGGAGTTACACGACGTCGAGGCAAAGTTAATCCAAAGGTTCAGCGTCGACCGCGAGGAGCGCTACGTCGAGCACGGAGTCACACGGACCCCCAACAACACAGTACCTTCGGAAAAATGAAGCACACGATGATCAGCGGCGTCGAGCAATCCGGCGTCGCTTCTTCGGTGTCGATCAGGCCTCAGCAGGCGTCGTTGTCGATGATGCAGTTGCAAAGCGTGAGCAGCGCTCACGGCGTCAAGAGGGCACGAGGGCGATGCGATCAGCAGCGGTGCAGACACGAGGTCCCTTGGAGCTGGAGCCGTACTCCCACTCACTGGCGGTGCTGCTGGCGTCGGTCGGGCCCGGCGGCCGGTCGTCGAGGAAGCGGGACACTGGGGCCGTTACCCACTATGTCGAGCTGGATTCGGCGACGTCCGTCGGCGTCGAGATTGCTGGTTCTTTCAGAGGTGCTGGATTCACAGGTTCCAGCAAATAGCACTTTAAGCAGATGAAGTCTTTTAGTCCTGTGACTTCAGCAGGAGACTGGCACTCTTCCAGTCCTTGGAGATTTTCTTAGCAAGCGTGAGAGTACACACACAGTTCCTCTCTCCTGGTTCCTTGGCAAAAATAAAGAAGCACTGCAGGATTCCCCCCAGCAAACAGCACACTGGCAGAAGGGGTAGGCAAGTCCTCAGATCAGCAGGCCTCTTGTCCTTGGTTACAGGGTTCCTTGTCAGAAGTGATCTGATTTCTTAGTTCAGGGGTCCTTCTCTTATACCCCTTTTCGGCTTTGATCCCTTTGTCCATGCCGGGGACTTTCCCAACATCCTGGGTCTGTTGTGGGTGGAGCCGGGCAGAAGCACCTGGCTTATTCACTGAGCAGGGCTGGGTCTTAGACGCCCAGCAGGAGGTGGAGCCAGCATTGATACTGGCAGGAGCAGAGCTATCGGCCTCCTGGCAGGAGGTGGGGCTAGGATCGCCCATGGCAGGCACAGAGCCATCAGCCGCTTGGCAGGAGGTGGAGCCAGCATTGTATCAGGCAGGGCAGGCTATCAGCAACTACTCTCCCCTACTCACAACGCAAATGTCCCACTCATCCCACACTGACTCATTCCGACCTCTGGAGCCACCCAGCTCCTGTCACACACACGCAAAACCAGCAGAAACCAGATATGGTTAGACAAGAAAATAGACACTTTCTAAAAGTGCTATTTTCAAACCCAGAGTCCAAAAACCATCCACACCAACGGATGCGTAATTAAACCCCGAGTTCAGGGATACCAAACTCGACATTGCACCATGCTCCCCGAGCCAGTTAGTATCATAGCGTTAATAATCCCTGCGGCCCATTCTAACTAACGGAGAGCAAGTTACCTTGCAATAGTGAAGCACGAAGATGGCTGTAGTTCACTATTAGGACATGTCAACTTGGTCAGGCGTGTCCTAACTAAGACTTACAATGCACCCTGCCCGTGGGCCTACCATAGGGGTGACTAACATGAAGTTAAGGGAAGGTTTGAGGGACTGGCAAGTAAGTATACTTGCGCAGCCTGCGTGACAGTACCAGACTGCACGTGGGTCTCGCAATGACCGACCCGTAGACATTCTTTTACGAGGCCGCTCTTGTGGGTGGCACAACACGTGCTGCAAGCCCACGAGCGGCATTTGTATCTACAAGCCCCGGCACTCCTGGTGCACTAGACTAGGGACTGACAGTAAACTAAATAAGCCAAACATGGATACAATCGATACATCAATTTAACATCGGGAGCACTTGCGCTGTGACACTGATCAGCAGTGGCACGGCGCCCAAAGCATACACTAGCAAAACATCGAAAAACAGTGGAGGCAAACAGAAAAAATGGAGGAGAGACTCAAGCCAATGATGTCAGGTCTAACAGTGCATATGTCACAGTGCGATGTCATTCACATCTGCCTTTGTCCCATCTTCCTTAAACGCCCCCGCGTGGAGCCAGGGTGTCCCCCCCACCATGCACGGCCTACTTTCTACACCTATATTCTAAACTCAGTGAGAGTGCAATGCATGGAAATAGAGCAAAAATTGATAGATTACCTGTTTATCTACCTTTATTAAGTAAAAAGTAGGTGGACAAGAGCTCTATTTACCACATGTTGTAGGACATTAACAACAGTTAATTGCCTCATTCCCCTCATGTGTCTCCTTTTTAGGTCGAAGCCTATCACACAGCGCAGCTTCTGGTTGTGAAAAGACTTCTTGTGGACATTTTGAAAGCTACCATGGGAATGTCTCCCGTTCATTGGTTGCCATTGGTGTTGTAGTTTGTAACTCACAGTTACTTGCTTTCAATTTGCTGGCTTTATTTGTTTTAGGCTGTCCAGCTTAAGTTAGTCCATCTCTGGAGCATAGCCTGTTTACTGTATTCTCAGGGCTGGATTGGCAACCGAAATTGGCCTTGGCAAACTGTTAGCCGGCCTCCCTGGGGGTGAGAAGGGGAGTGAGGCCGGTTTCGGCCGATTTTGTTACAGGAAGCTGATATTGCCGGCCCCGGTAACAAAAACAGCCCCCCATGGGCCTAAAACCAGCCCCCAACCTGGCGGCCCACCTGGGAAACGTCCTGTGCCCTCTACGGCCAACCCGGCCCTGTGTATTCTTCCAGGAGTGCTCGCTTTCTGTAAAAGACCTATAATTTTTTTTCCCTATCTTGTCACATTTGCTGTGCATTCAAAGACAGAGGTCAAATGTCAGGCTCAGTCTTTTTTGAGAGCTTGGTGTTTACTTTTGTTTCTGTGATTTCAAAGTGAGAGGCTTTATCAACAATCTTGCTGAGTACGAGAAAGGAAAAGCTTGTTTCTAGCGCACAGCAAAATTCTAATTTCTGTAAATGAACAGAGCAAACATATCACAATTAGGAATGTGCAAACCAAGCACATTTTTTGTAATTCTGAAGTAAGTAGGAAAACAAATATCTTAATATGATCAAAACAAATCAATACACTAGTTGATGCCATTTCCAAACATTATTGTTTGTGTGCTGTATACAGTGCTTTAAATGGGCAGGTAGTGAGTACCAGCACTTTTTTATTTTGAGAGGGAGAGTACCTGCACTTCTTATGAAAAACATAATGGGGCAGATCTACAAGAAACTAACGCAGCACAGTGCTGCAAGTCATTTGCTGCACCGCGTTAGTTTCGAAGCACATGAATGTGACATATTTACAACAATATGTTGCATCTCAGTGCTTCCCCTTGTCTTGCCTTGCGCCATGCGCCGGCACAGGCACCCTTGCGCCATGGTGCAAGGATGCCTGCGTCGTGGGGAGATTTTTTTGTGCAGGAAGGTGCCCCTTCCTGCATAAAAACAATCAATTGAGGTGATTTCATTTTTCAATGTTTTCTGTAGAATGCAGCACGCATTGAAAGAGGAAAAAACGAAGAGAAATTAAAACATTTATCCTCGTTGCACCTTAGGGTGGCGTATCATTCTGACGCATTTCCAGGTTTACGATTTCTCGTAAATCTGGAAATGCATCAGTGGACATGAGTGTTGCGTGGGAACACCCACAGCAACACCCATGTCACGCTCCTAACACGCAAAGTGTTGCGTGAACAGGGGCGATATTTACAAGCACAAGATAAGTCACGCAGGGTGACTTTGCCTGGTCTTGTAAATATCACTTAGCAGGCTGCGCCACTGGTGCGTCACGCAGCGTGATGCACCAGCCGGCCAAGGGGCTTGTAAATCTGCCCCAATGCTTTTAATTGGAGAGTACCTGCACTTCTCAGAAATAAGCAGGTACTCTGGTACAGAGTACCCGCACTTCTGTTTCTCAACTTCAAGCACTGGCTGTATAGCTTTATCAGTAAAACTGTATGTGCAAATGTAATGGTCATTTCAATTGAACATGTGCTGCTTGTGATGGCAGTGTGCTACCACACCATGCATACTCCAATCTACTCTACTCCACTCTACTTTACTCCACTCCACTCAATGACACTCTACCCTAGGCTACGGCACTCCACTCTATGACACTCCACTCCAAGTTACTCCACTCTGTGACACTTTACTCCACTCTACACCACTCTATGACACTTAACTCTAAGTCCCTCCACTCTATGACACTCTACTTCACTCTATGCTACTTTACGACACTCTAGTCTATGCCACTCTACCCTACTTAACTCTACACTACTTCACCCTTCTTCACTCAACACCACTCTGCATCACTCCACTGTATGCCACTCTGTGCCACTCCATTCTACGACACCTCACTCCACTCTACATCACTCCACTCTACTCCAATCTACACTACACCCCACACTCTATGCCATTCGATTCTGACACTCCACTCCTCCACTCCACTCTAAGCAGCTCTACGCCACAACACTCTACTCCACTGTATACAACTCCCTCTATGCCACTTTATTCCATTCTACTCCACTCCACTTTAATCTAGAACACACTACTCCTCTCTCTGCCACTCCAATCTACTCTACTCCACAACACATCACTCCAGTGTACGACACTCTGCTCTATTCCACACCCCTCTCCTCTGTGCCATTAACTTTTAGCTATGCTGAACAGTCGCTTATTTGCCTCACGCCCCTTATTTTGCACAATCACCTTCACCTCCGACCCATAATTATGGGTAGGCAATTAACATACTTTAACAAAGGTTAATTGGAGAATCACTATGACCTTAATGTCATTGACTACAAGGCCCCTGCAGCCCCTTTGGCTCGGGGTCCCCCACCCTTCAGGGGGCCCCTTTTATCTCAAGACTCTGAGTATCTATGAGGCATGGGAACCTCAGAGCTCCTCGGCACAGTCTTTAGGAGGGCCCCCATCATATTTTGATTGACCACTGAATGGGTATGTTCAGAGGAGCACTGAGTGCTAATTAGCCACGTGCTTCGCCGTTCTTTTTTAAATAAGCAAAGTTCAAAAAGAGCTTCTAAATTCAATACAAAAAGCTCGGTGCCTTCCTATGTTTATTTTGTTCTTAAGGCAAATTATAATGGAAATAAGTTTGATTTGCATTTGTAAAAGGCCGTTTTTGGACTGATATGAAGTTACGAATTTTCTAATGCATTATTCTCACAGGATGAGTCTCCCAAATGCTATACTTGTAATAAAGTTGAGAGAGTCCAAGTAGTTTAGATAAGCAAGTATAGTTTATTCAGCCCCTGCCAACAGTCAGCTAACAACTCACAATCCTGGAATTACCAGTCATGGGAACCTTGGTGACATATGGTTCTAAACACTAGGTTCCAACATGGAACCAGAATATCTTGAAAGGCAAGTCATCACACTTCTCCCTCTTAAACATTAAACAGGTTTACACATCCAGCAATGAAGAAGGCAACAGAAGGATAAAGAAATAAAAGAAGAAACTACCTAGACATAATCTCGCAAGTGAACCGGAGGCCTGCATACTCTCACACTCTTGCGAGGATAATTAGCGTGCAGATCAGGAACAGCAACAACATCATCATATTTCCCTTTACCCCCAAAATGAGAAACACGACTATTGTTCCAGATACGACCATCCTCAGTCTTTACAGCATTTTTGAAAATTTTCACAATGGTTCTAGGAACAGAAAACTTCGACCAGTTTTGACAGCCAACAGGAGCCCTGATCTTCACTATCTCCCCCACCACAAACTTTGAATCCTTAGCTGAATTTCTTCTATCCACATATATTTTCCTTTTCCTCTGTAGTTCCAATTCCCTTTCTCTCCATGCCCCCACCTCATTATTTTTTACACCTTTGTCAGCAATCATCCAGGCAGGACATAAGCAAGTGTTAGGTGCTCTACCCTTGAAAAGTTCAAACGGAGTTTTTCCTGTAGTTGAGTGAGGAGCGAATCGATATGCTGAAATTCTATACTGTAACTCCTTTCTCCAGTCCAAATTGTTGACCCTTGCCAATTGAATGCTTTCCTTCAAAGTTTTGTTGAGTCTCTCCAAAGCACCATTTGCCTCAGGGTGATACAAAGAAATTCTCTTGTGAACAATGCCACACGTACTGAGGTACTCCTCAACTTTCCCTGAACAAAATTGTGGTCCGTTGTAAGAAAGAATGGAGTTGGGAAAACTCTCACGTTTAAAGACAGACTCCAAAAAAGAAATAACAGACTCGCTTGTAATCTCCCTTACCAAACTAACCTCAACCCATCTAGAATACAAATCCAATAGAACCAACATAAATGGAGTTTGGTGCTCACCATGTAAAGGCCCCACAACATTCACGGCAATTTCATCCCAAGGGGACCTAGGCAACCTTCTGCAAACCATAGGAGAAGACCTCGTCCTCAAGACTTTATCACTTGCCTGACAAGAAGAGCAATCTCTTACAGTGCGCTCCACCAACAAATCGATACCAGGCCACCAGAAGTCCATTCTAATGCGTTCTTTCGTCTTTGAAATACCCAAGTGTCCCTCATGAGACATGTCAACCAGAATACTTCTGAGATTAACTGGTGGAACTAACCTAGTCCCTCTCATGAGTAAGCCATCCACCACTGCCAACTCATCGGCAATCAAAGACCAAGGTTTCTTTAAAGAACGAGACCTACCACCTTCCAGCAATTTAATGACCTCCTTCAACTCCTCATCCTTGCCCAGCTCTTCTCTCCAATCATCTTCTTTCACCGCCCCCAAGGTAACGTCACACACCTTTAAATCACCCTCAAAATCGTCAGCCAAGGCTTCCTCACCATTCCCTACCACATCCACCAACCTTGACAGACAATCTGCCGAGACATTAGTTTTACCTGGTATGTACTCAAACTTGAACACAAACTCCTGCAACGAAATTACCCATTGCCTAATTCTTGCCGAGATGGAGTCTAGCCCCTTTTTTTCGAAGACCTCCTTTAGTGGTTTGTGATCAGACCTGACGGTGAAGGAGGAACCCCACACAAACTTCCTGAATTTATTCACAGCCCAATATATACCTAGTGCCTCTTTCTCTATGACAGAGTAATTCAACTCCGCCCCCTTCAAACACCTCGAAGCACAAGCTATCAGGACCTCCTTGTCCTTCCTCACCTGTAACAACAAAGCACCCAGACCCTTGCTGCTAGCATCCGTTACAATAAACGTCGGATCCCCAGGAACAAACGCCTGCAAATTTGGTGCATTCCTCAGATCCATCTTCACCTGATCAAACTCCCTGCTACACTCTTCAGTCCAATTAAACACAGCATTCTTGCACATGATTTTCCTCAGATTAACAGTCTTATCTGCAAAATTTCTGACAAACTTATTGTAAAATTCCGCCATGCCCAAAAACGATGAAACTTCTTCTTTTGAGCACGGTTCCTTCAACTTCTCAATTGTTTCTACAAGATCCTTTTTTGGAGAAATGCCCTTCCTTGAGATGTGGTGGCCCAAATAATCTAGCTCATTGACACCAAACTTGCACTTGCTTTGACGCAGAGTTAAACCAACTTCCAACATTTTCTTCAACACAAGGCAAACCCTCTCATCATGTTCCTGCTCGTTCTTACCAGAAATGAGAACATCATCCTGATAACACCTTACCCCCGGTATTCCTTTGAACAGATCTTCCATAATTCTCTGGAATACCGAGGCTGCTGAAACCAGCCCAAAAGGCATTCTTAAGAACTTGAATGCACCCATTGGTGTAATGAAACTAGTAAGCTCTTGACACTCTTCTTTCAGCGGAACTTGGTGATAGGCTGAAGCCATATCTAAGGTGGTAAAATAGCATGCCCCATCTAATGTAGAAACCAACTCCTCTATGTTTGGTAAAGGGTACTTGTCAACTATTACCTCTTTATTTAAGGCCCGAAGATCAACACACAGCCGAATCTCATTATTGGGCTTCCTCGCGACCACAATTGGTGCGAGCCACTCAGTTGCTTCCACTGGTTGTATAACCCCAGTCGACAACAACTTCTCAATCTCTTTACCCACAGCATCTTTTACACAAATTGGAATGCGCCTTACTTTAGCAGCAACAGGTACTGCACCCAACTTCAGCTTTATGTTGTGGTTGTACCCCTTTATGCATCCTAGTTTTTCACTGAACAACTCTTTAAAGTTCTTTATAAACTTGTTCTCCACATTGTCTACAGCCTGTACTTGAATAACTGGATGAGCATTTGGATTGAGACTCACGCCCAACCTTGCTTGATGGGACCAACTCAACAAGTTGTCTCCCCTGTTTACCACATACACTTTTGCTTCTGTATACCTTCCCTTATATTCAATGCAGTCAAAAAAGTAACCCATTATTTTTATGGGATGTTCTTGATAACCTGTTGGTCTTATATCCGGTTTACACAAAGACTTATTCTTTCCGAACGTATTCTCAAACACTTTGTCTGAAATAAAGGTGACATGTGAGCAAGAATCAAATTTCATCAACACACGTGCTTCTCCTATCAACACATAATCAGAAGGATGTTCAACCACATCATCATTAATCTGAAAGCTAACTAACTTGGTCTCGGTCTTCGTTTCTCTCCCTACTCTTGTTCTGCAATTTCTACCAATGTGTCCCTTTCTTCCACACACATTGCAATTGAATTTAAGGGCAGGACACTCTCTCGCATTTGCCATATGCCCATACCTTCCACATCTGTAACAAGTTCCTTGAAAAGGAGTTGTGAATTTCTTACTTGTCTGTGTTTTAGAAATACCACCATCAACCTCCCCTTTCAATTTTTCCTCTTCACACACTTCTTTTTTTTTCTTCTCATCCACTCTCTTTACAGCTTGACACACCACTTCTTGTGTTGAAGAACTACCTGGCTTTTCATCCCTTTTCTCCTTGCTAAGTTCACCCACACATTTTAACATGTGTTCAACCCTTTTTGCAATACCAACCACTTCCTCTAGTGCAGGTTCATCCTTTAACCACAACTCTTCCCTTATTTTATCACTCACGCACCTCATGACAAACTGATCCCTAATTCGTTCCTCTACCAAAACCCCAAACTTGCAACTTGATGCCAACTTTCTTAGCGCAGTAATGTAGTCCTCAACACTCTCTTCCTTGCCTTGTTCACGTAACCCGAAATAGTACCTCTCCATGATGGTACTCACTTTGGGAAGATAGTGTAAGTCTAACTGCCTAGCACATATCTCATACTCATTCAATCCTCTTTGATCTGCCTGTGAAAGAACTGGCAGTGTCTCCAGAATCTCCTGACCTTCTCCTCCCAAACAATGCATTAATAATGCATGCTTCCTTTCGCCACTCAAGTTCGCACCACACACTCTCGCATAGTTTTCAAATATCTTCTTCACTTTTTCCACCTAATCAGTGGTTCCCCAGGTTCCATCAGAAAGAAAGGAGGGGCAGTTACATTCTGCATCTTGCTACAACCTTAATATACTTTGACTTTTCCTACTTTTATAATTCACCATTAAAGTACCGCCACCCTTCCCTGATATGGTGTGCCTATCACCGGTGATAGGCTTCCAGTCACACACTCGGTTGCAATTGCTTAGTCTCACCAACACCTCTAGTCGCTTTTCCAGCTTATGCCCCTTAGTCAGTCCAAAAGAGCTCCTTTGACTTCACTCCTTCTTCCTTTCCTCTTTTCTCTTTTTATCAACAGGTCTGTTTTTCACATATAGACTTCCATGATGTTATCTCCCAAAATACCGATTTTCCTGTCAAAACGCCGAATTTCCTGCCTTCCTCGTTGACTTCTTCTTTTTAAATTCGAAAAACGACAAAAAAAAAAATCAAAATGGCCACCACCAACTCCAGATCTGCATTCGGTCTTTTTTCATAAGACGATTGGCCTTGTTTTTTTTTTTAGACCAACCCAAAATGGCCGCCACACAACGATCAGACTTCTTTCTAGGGCTGATCGGGCTTGTTTCTTTTTCTTATTAAAACGCTCCCATTCAAAGATGTCTGCCACTTTCCTCCAACAAACAGTCTTTTTTCTATGGGAATTTACCCACAAAAATCGACGTCACTCTCAGACTCCGTTTTTTCTCCTTTTCCTTATTAAATCAAAGAAAAGAGTCTAACTTTGCCGATTTTCGCTGCGTTTTTGTCTATCTCTTCCACATTTACAGCGCAATCTTCGTTTTGCTGTAATCTTCCTCTGAGGATGCCACTCCGCTTTCCTTCTACCACACAGCAGCCAAGTGAGTGTTTTCCTCTTCTTTTCAGTTTACACCTGTTGTTGAGGCTGACTTGCACACGTAGGCCTTTCCTCAAACGTCGCCAGTGTAATAAAGTTGAGAGAGTCCAAGTAGTTTAGATAAGCAAGTATAGTTTATTCAGCCCCTGCCAACAGTCAGCTAACAACTCACAATCCTGGAATTACCAGTCATGGGAACCTTGGTGACATATGGTTCTAAACACTAGGTTCCAACATGGAATCAGAATATCTAGAAAGTCAAGTCATCACAATACTCACTTGGAATGTTTTTACTTATTTCATTTTATATTAATGTTGTTTTCATATAGAAATTTGAATGCCTCATCGAACTAGAACATACACAGAGCACCACTAAGATACACAGGTATTCCAGTGGCTTACATGTTTCTCCTTGTGAATCCTTTTGTGTTACTTTTGAGAAAGTGTTTTTCTCAAATCTTTTCATCTGTCTCTAAATCAGTTCTTGGAGGAGGCTCTCCTGCATTTTTCACTCACACAAGTAGGCGTGCATTTTTTGTATTTTTTATTGTTTTATATAGGCCGAACAAGACCCGGAAGGAAGTATCAACGCGTTTTACATGAGCTCCTGCTATGTTACAGAGAGACACATTCATTTTTGTTAGGCACGGGGAGATTGTGGGCCATATGTATCATGCAAATTCGCAATCGCAAAGGCCGAAATTCGCAGAATTTCGGCCTTTGCGAATGCGAATTTGCTAAATGGAATGTATGAAGCAAAACTGGTGCAAAATAAGGAATCGCAAATTTTGTGATTCCTTAAGTGCAATGTATGTAGCAAAATTTTTTAGCAAAATGTCCTTAAGGAATCGCAAATTACCACCAACCTCTAGTTGGCGGTAAGTTGCGAATTCCTTGAAAAATGCATATTTTTGCATTTTTCAAAATGCCATGTGACGCACATACATGCCCTTAGTGCGGCCCATGTGCACCCATGCATATTTCAGGGGTGCAATAGGGTGCCCTTTGGACACCCCTGCGCCCTTGAAATTATTCTCAATTTGCGATTAGCAAATTGCGAATCGCAAATTGAGAATAACTTCCCATTCCTTCCTATGGGCCTACTGGCCCATAGAAATTAATGGGAAAGTATTCCTTAATTGCGATTCGCAATTTGCTAATCGCAATTAAGGAATTCTAAGGAATCGCAAAAAAGATGCGATTTTGTACATACATACCCATTTGCGATTCTCAAATAGCGATTTCTTAAAAATCGCTATTTGAGAATCGCAAATGGGTATCTTGATACACATGGCCCCAAGTGATTTGCCCAGAATCACAGGATGTTAAGCGTCCCTGCCGAGACTCGAACCCTGTTCCACAGTTCCGAGGTCGACTGCCCTTGCCTTTAGGCTACATTCTTTTGTATTTACTTGCCACCTGCCTCTCTAGTTTAAAGAACAGACAGAGGCATGACATTGGCAACTGCTTGGGCAGAAAATTATTTTCCATCCTGTATACTAATAGGAAACTTTCCAAAATCCAAATATTTCTGTTTCAGCTGATCTTTAAAGCAGAAGTTCGCAAGCCCCTAATTCTTTAATATTATGAACCCAAATAACTTTATTAGCGCAGGTCTTTCCTGCATTTAATGATGTTTTCTAATGAATTAAGTGACAGAAAATATCCACACGATTCACTATGGCTGCTTTTCCTGGGATTGTACTTTTGACTCAAGGTCGGCCAGCGAATCTATGTGAATAATAGCTAGAAAGGGCTTTTTTACAACTCTCAGGTAAGTCTGATAAAAATCACCTTTTATGGATTAATGAATCTCTGTCCTTGCAACAAACTACGGGGCCTATTTACAATGGTCCTTGTCACTTTTACGCCGCCGGTGTGTCACTTTTGTGACGTTCCGGGAGAGCACTGTGTCGGCCATATTTACAAGCCTCCATAAATCCAACCTGTATGACTTTTCATGGCCTTGTAAATATGGCACCCTTTAACGCATTACTCTGCAAGAAAGGGGTGTTCCATGGGTGTGGCTGTGGGTGTTGCACTCATCACCCATGGAATCTGACGTATTCCCTGATTTACAAGGCTTTGTAAACTTGGGAATGCGTCAGATTCTACTGCTTCCCCAGGGGAGGCATTAAAGTGGCGATACGACGAGAAACACCTTTATTTCTCCTCGTTTTATGCTCTTTCTATGTGTGCTGCATACTGCAACACACGTAGAAGGAGTGAAATGCCATCAATGATTGTTTTTGTACAGGAAGGTGTCCCCTTCCTGCACAAAAATCAATCATCCCTGCGACGCACCCCTTTGATAAATAGGATCCCCAGGACCCTGAGCCATCATTCCAAATTTGTAGATTGGAAGTCAAGTTTGATACTGAGGATACTATTGAAGATATAAATGAGATATTCATGCAGAACATACAGTCCAATCTATAATAAATCACTGATGAAAATAGAACGTCTCTGTTTCTGCCTTGGCCTACATTTATTGACAGTCTGTAAGCACAGGAGAGGAATCTTCTAATAGGTCACTCTTTGATACTGTACTGTCTGACTACATGCATCTGAAGCACGTAATCCTGATGTAAAGTTTAGGAGAATGTCTGCTCTTAACCAATTTTACTATCATCTCAAGGCAAAATAAATACCTAACGGAAGGCTTCCAAAGAGGAAATCTGCTGTATTTATTCCCGTAAACCGATGCAGCGGGGAGAACACAAAACTAACAGCTAAACCGTTTTTTATTTTTGCATAGCGCAAACTCGATCCAAAGGTATCAGAGCGCTTTACAAAAGCACCAGTTGCTTTACAGACGGACACATTCATTTTGGTAGGCATGGGTAGATTAAGTGATTTGCCCTGAATCACAGGATGTTGAGCGTCCCTGCTGAGACTTGAACCCGGTTCCCCAGCTTTGAGGTCGACCGCTCTGGCCGTTACGCCTCATCCTTAAGTTCCTTTGTCTTCACCACTTCACCCATCTAGAAATGATCTTAATCCTCCCACAATTAAACTGCTAGTAAACTATCTACACAGGTTGTCCTAGGAAATGTAAAGACTGAAAGGACTTGGAGCATCACTCCTGTCAACTGATTCCACAGTAGGCTTCCAGGAAATCACCTAGTGGCTTCTCTGGTCTTACAAGCTCCTGGACATGGGGTCTGGAAGAGTGGTTATCTGAAATTAATTAAAATAGGCCCCAGCTCCAGATGCACCAACCAGACAATGTAGAAATCCTAATTTTGACATGAAAGTAAGACTTTTTGTGATGCACCAAGAAGATCCAGCATGGAAGCTTTTTAATATTGCATTGGATGCGCTCCCAGACAGACGAACCAGGAAAGAGCAATGGAGGATCAGCGGGAACGCTCCAGATGGGTCATGTGATTGCAAGGCCAATACAGGGCTCAGCAGAGAAGCGGCAGAGATGAGTAGAGGCAGAGTAGAGGCAGCTCCTGGTCACTTCATGGATCTGGACAAGAATTTGGAGTGATGCCGCGTTATTGAGAAAGAAGTATAATTATCTGACTGAAGATTCAGCTTTATTTTCTTGAGCCTTCTCACTCCTGCAGGAATCAATCTCCAGCGAGTGCTCTGATTGGCTGCCAGCAACCTGAGAAAAGTGTTACTGGCAGCCATAACAGGACTCGGGGACTTTGTCCCCAGTTCTGAAATTACAAAAAAAATAATATAGGGGGCTTGATAGGGACCAGAGGGAACCCTCACCCCGGGGCCAATATGAAAAAAAAAATGGTAAAAATGCTGCGATCCAGGAAGGGTCTCGTTGGGTCAGAAAAAAAATGAGAGCGGGCAGCATTTATTTTTTACAAGCCCGGGGACCTACTCTTGAGGCTCCATTCATAAAGGTGAGGGGGTCTACGTGGCCCTCTTCCCCAAGCTTTAATAGGCCCCAGGGAGCTCAACCCCCAGGGCTGAAAATCCTTTTGTGGGGAGGAGGGCTGCACAGCACCCCTTCCCAAGCCTCCAAATGCCCTGGAGGCCAGCACAGCCCCCCTGCCTTTTAATTTTAGTAATGGTCCTGGGGGATGGGGTCTCCAGGGCCTAACAAGGCTACTCCGACTATTCCTACTACTTCAATCAGTGTAATAATAGGGAAAGCATTGGACTTCGGAGAGGTTAGATTTACTATTCCTACTCAAGTCTAAACAACTGCAGTCAAAGTGTTGGACTTCCGAGGGGTATAATATACTATTCCCATTCAAGTCTGTGCAGCAGCAAGGAAAGCGTCATATTTCGGAGGGTTACATTTACTATTCCCACTCCAAACAGCGCAACAGTAGGGAAAGTCTTGCACTTAGGAGGGGTAACATTTGGTTTTCCCTCTCAAATCTGTGCAACAGTAGGGAAAGTGTTGGACTTCAGAGGGGTTAAATTTACTATTCCCACTCCAAACAACACAACAGTAGGGAAAGTGCTTAGATTCGGAGGGATTACATTTACTATTCTCATTCCAAACAGGGCAAAGGAAGGGAACACAAAAAATTTCTATGGGGTCCATTTTACTATTCCCATTCCAAGCAACACAACAGTAGGGAAAGTGTTGGACTTTAGAGGGGCAAAATGTACGATTCTCCCTCCAAACAGTGCAACAGTAAAGAAAGTACTGCTCTTCAAACAAATTACATATATGAGTCACCCCATGAATGTAGAAAAATAATAAACTCTTAATGATAGTAATCTTTTAAAGATATTAATTACCATCACAAAATAGATGTGTGTATACACACACATATATATATAAACTAGCAGCCCGTCCCTCCCTTGTCCGGGAGCCACAGGCTTCCCCGACCCCCGCCTGCCCCGACATTGTCCAGCAGCCCGGGCCCCCGCCCGGCCCCCGCCTGCCCCGACCCCTGCCTGCCCCGACATGGGTCCCCTTACCTCAGCCGCCGTCCGCTGCTCGCACCGCCGCTGGCCTGTCCGCTGCTCCTCACGTCACTGCTCCTCCCCCGCGCCATGTCCGCCGCTCCCTTACCTCAGCCGCCGCTCCTCCAGCCTGTCCGCTGCTCGCACCGCCGCTGGCCTGTCCGCTGCTCCTCACGTCACCCTCTCCCCCTCGCCATGTCCGCCGCTCCTCGTTGCGCTCCTGGACGCCGCTCCTCCCCGCACTCCTGACGTGAGCACGCACGTCGCGGCCGGCGCTACTCTTGGGGACTACTTTTTTTACAGTAAATTTTTTAAATAACGTTCTTTTTAATTTATATAGCCTATAACCATCTACACACCCTGACGATTCCGACGGTGTATCGGGTGTGTGGATTGGCGCTGTGGTTCCCGAGTTTACCCACCTCAAAGGCTAAAAGTTCTTCCTTTATTATAGTAGTATAACTAAAACAATCTCTTTACATAATTACTATTCAATAAAATAATATCAATTAACAAATATTTGTTATTCAGTTATTAATTACCTTCCCACCCTATACTCCTACAAACCTAGCAGCCCGCACCCAAAATATAACTAAAAAAATAAGGGGGCTATTCTTAAGAACATGTGATAATTACTGCAAATTGAGCTTAACGCAACTCTTCATGTCACAGTCTATCGAGGAAAAATAACACTCTTTTAACAAAGTATGCGATAGGCCCACAACAACGCATCAAATGTCCGTGATAAAGTCAACGCGACGCCGCAAAAATGCGAAAGACGAATGCAAAAAAAAGATGCGATGAGGCCAATTGAGATACAAAAAGCAGCAAAAACCAGCGACAGGCCTGCAAATCCCATGCGTAAAGCACTATAATAGCAACAAAAAGAACACACCAATAACAATTCTAAGTGCGTAGCACCATGGATCCACCTGGACCAAGTGCAGAGCCCAATGTGAACACCACAAGCCCCACAGACCACCAGCAAGGAACCTCGGGGAAGGGCAAAGAGTAGAGGAAGAGGAAGACTTGGTGCAGTCCGCAGCAAAACCTGATCAGCGTCATGAAGGTGACAGAACACCACCATCAACTGACCCACAATTAGACCAACGTGAATGTAGTAGGATTGTTGAGGCGGTCAATGGAGGAGGCCAAGAGGCACTGGCATGATATGACAAGCAAAACCAAGCACAAACCTGCTGCCAACAGGAAGGCAGCAACGGCGACAGGAGGTGGGAGTCCTGCACCACAGGAGGAGCTGGAGGAAATGGAGGACACAGTCATCAGTGTGGAGATGGTGCAAGGAGTTGGGAGTCCTGACACCGCTCTAGGGGACCTGACACAACACCAACAGGGTGAGTAACGACCAGGGACTGGGGGGACGGGGGGAGATGAGCACAATGGAACACATGCACAACGATGGGTAGCACACTTCACACCCACAATGACCATGGATCATGTCCCTGATCCCTGTGGCACACTGCAGCACACACACAGAGCAATCACAGCACATCCCACGACAATGTGGTACAAAGTGCAACACTGACACTGCAGAACAAAGGACACAACTGGCTCCGCACATGCCCAGAAACATGCCAACTACATCTAACAGAGCAGGAAACTGTGAGATGGAAATGTACGCGTACAGCCTCACCTCCATCATGTAGTCCAAATGGCCACTGTCCCGCATCAAAATTCAGCACCTCCCAAACAGTCACAATGTACATTGTCATGCAGTCTGCATGTAAAAAAGAACAATGCACCAACATTCATGACAACACAATTTCAACATGCATCTCCACTTCACGTTGCAGAGGGACAAACAATACACCTCCACCAGAATAGAGCAGACAACTCATCAGTGATGCTGGAGAGGACCACCACACCCTCGACACCAACGCCCTACAATAGGCCATGGACATCCCAGGCAACCCACCACCAAGACCAGGGCAGCCAAGCTACATAGAGGAGAACCCAGCCTCTGCACAGACCACACAGCAGGAAGCACCCGCCAGCATGGCTGGCCCCCAACACTTTATCAAGCCACACATGGCATTCCAATGCCAGGTGTAAGAATGCCAAAAGAGGGTGGATGAACAGGTGCAGGTGGGCTCCAAACCCTTGGAAGATGAACTAGATCACATATGTGGGTGTCTAATTCCCTTCAGAGACCACCTACACCCCACAAAGGAGACCCACACTTCGTAAGAGACACATGCAGTTGTACATTTCCAGTACAGAACGACGCCCAGAGGCATGCAATCATTCATACACCCACGCTGGACCTGCATACGACGGCCCAGTCCACTCCTCCTATGCATTGAGTAGGTGACGACAAAGCTACATGTCCAAGCTCTAACCCTCTGCCTGCGGTGACATGTTTGCGTCTGCTGTACACAGCACAATGTAATGTAGTAGGGCCCGGGGCCCTTATGCACACATCATGACCACATGGACACACATAGATAGTTTGTGGAACTGGCTACGGGCACGTGCACTTAGACCCTTTATTGGCAGGGTCACATGTACAGTGACACCTGTGCTGGATGTGTGTGGGGTGAGTGTAAGCCAGCCCTCATGGAGTGGTGTTGCTGGCAACAACTTGAACAGTGAAAACTATTGAAACAGAAACAGAACAGAAACAGTAAACACCAGCATCACAGAAACAACTGTGGAGCATTATGGAGGTAGACAGAGCAAGTACAAAGGTCACTCAATATGCAAACAGAAGTGTCCGTTAGTTGCAGTGCACTGAGGTTGGGGCACCTGGAGTGCTGAGCAGGGTATCAGGTAGATGATGGCATGTACGACAGGTGTGAGCAACTCTGTTAGTCTGCCAGTACAACCGTTAGACGCTGGCAGTTGGCGGTTGGAGGTGGTCCTGGCAGTGGTGGCGTGTGCCTCCTGCGGTGATGTGACGTCCGTCCGGTCAGGACTCGATATGATGTGTGATCCCTGGTGTACCGCAGTAGAGGCCAGAGGCAGCAGACATCCCTGGGCCACAGACACATGGCATTGATGACCCAAGGCCATCGTCTCAGAGGCCATCCAAAATCTCAGAAGACCGGGCCCCTGACTTGAGCTGCATAGATTTAGTGGCCCCGGATGCACAGCGGCCGGCACAGGCAACCCGCCATGGGACAGTGCCTTGCGGTGCACTGAGGCAGGGCCACACTGACTGAGCGGGTCCTCGTTGAGGTCCAAGGAGAATGTGGCGGAGGGTTGCAGGGGACAGTGGAAGGTGTCCTCCAGAGCATGATGCAGAGGGCATAAGCCATCCGGAAGCAGCAAATGCAGGAGTGGAATGCTACAGCCTCATTTTCACCACCAATTCGGTATCAGCTACATGAGGATGAAGACAACCCCCAGCCCATAGACTCAGAAGCCACCAATGTTCTACCAGAGAGTGTCCATGAATGTCGGGGAACAGACTTAGTGGCACCGGGGCTGAGAGGGGATGCAGTCTTCGATGATGCCGGTACAATGATATGAACTCTGCTAAATCAAGACTCAGTCTCAAATGTGTGACCTATTCAACCGCAGTCTAGGCCGGAGGCAGGGTCAGCAGTGGCCCACAGCCACATGTCATTAGGTTGCGATGCACCGAGTTAGTGACACCAGGGCAGTAGTCAGTAGTGTTCGATCACCTTCGTAACGATGATCCTTTTTTCCTCCTGACTGAAACGCCTCATCTTCTTACACCTCTCCTTGTGTGCAATGATATGAACTCTGCCATTGAAAAATCAAGTTCAACATGTGTGTCCTACCTAAGCGCTGTGTGGCCCAAGGGCAGTAGTCCGTGTGGGCCCAAAGACACGTGTGGTTGGAATGCTATACACAGACTTGGTGGCACCACATAGAAGGGAGTATAGTGACTTAAACTCAGTCATAAACATGGTCCTCTGCCATATTGTAATCAAGACTCAGTTCCAAATGTGTGACCTACTAGTCCGCTGTGTATGCCGGTAGAGTACGTCAACGAGAAAGGAGTACTGCGGGCCTGTTTCACTGAGGCCTTGATGGTCTGAGGAGGCTGCCAGGGTCGCAGCCCTCTGGCTTGGAGCTAGCACCGGCATGTGGTGGGCCCTCTTCGACACATGCCGGTGTTGGCCGCTGAGCAATGAGGCTTGTGTGGGCGGGCAAGACTGGTTCGGGGACCAGCGGTATGGGGTGCAGCAGGCGCACAGGATCGCAGGCAACACCCCTTACGGCGACATCTGCGGCCTCGTGGTAGGGTGAGCGGCGCAGCCCTGGCAGACACGTTGGGCATTCTGGAAGAGGACCACGCCCAGACTTACGTGCCTTTTATTCACACCCATACGCTGGCCTGGCGTACGCTGGGCCATCCCACTCTGTTCACACTTAAGGGGGAACGTAACAAGCTACTTTTCTGCAAACTTCCCCACTGGCTGGGGTGACATGGCTGCGTCCACTGTCCACTACACTCCAAAAACTAGCAGTGTGTGTCAACATGGATATGTCTGTGGTCTGCATACTGCAGTCTGGCCAGCACATCCATGCCACACTTGGCATTGTGTACATTCTCATTCATGGGTCACTTGCCTCCTGCACACATGCCTGCTTTCCACCTCTCCCCACAATCTGTTATTGTGTGGCTGAGGTACCATGCCGTTGATGGCTTATGTACATGGCTGGCCCAGGTTCCCATAGTAAGTTGTGCTGTCGTGTCTGGTGGGTGGGCATGTTGTTTGGTATGTTGTATGTGAGTTTGTAACCTGTGCATACCAAGTGGTGTGCATTGCATGATTGTGGAGTTGAGGTGTGTGGTGTGTTCATTTGGTACTTGCCAACAAGCAGTGCTTTTCCGTAGGTGCCATCCTGGTAGCGCTGGTTGATGATGGACTTTAGGAAGATGTAGGAATCATGTACCCTGCCTGGGTGGTTGGCGTCGACGTTGGTGGACATTCCCCAGTGGTCCACTATTGCCTGCACCTTGTTGGAATACGTGTGCTCTCTGTTGCAGTTACTGTGTGCAGTGTTGCCAGGGGGCACAAGTAGGACTTATGTGCAGCCAATTGCCCCCTCAAGCTTTGCGGGAAGCCAGCTATGGCGTAAATGCCTTGCTTGGTCTCCAGCTGTTCCTGCGCAGTGTGGGGAAGTATAGATAGTGGGGTACCAGGCTGATGATGTCATCCACGACCATTGTGTGGAACTTGTATTGGGCTGGCTGTGAAACTCCTCCGACTCTGCCGGTTGTTGGTTGCAGGGTACCAATGGCTGAAACGTGTAGCACAGCCAGCAGCTTTGTCTGAGGTGGTATGTTGGTTGTCGGCTGTGTTGGTACCGTCAGCCTGTGGGCAATGGTGGTCAGGATGCGGAGGATGGTTGTCCCTTTGAGCCTGTAGTGGGCAATGACATTCTCTGGCGTTGGGTCTGTGAAGTTGGTGCGTTTTCTGTGGGTCGCTGTCTTTGTCTGCGCTGCCTCCGTGTTAGTCCGGGCGGGGGAGTGGTGATGGGTATTCGAGGGGCTGGGGGTGTCGGCGTTGGGTGTTGTGGCCCTCTTAGGTGTCTGGCCTGCATGATCAGTGGCTCCATGGCATCTGTTGCCCTTCAGGTGTGGCTCCCTTTTCTGGTGCAGGCTGTCGTCCGACTTTACACCAGGTCAGAGCAGGTGTTAATTTCATGCAGCTAACGCTCCTTATCGCATTTTTTGTGATCTTATCACCGATCTGGCTGGTCGTTGAGAATGTTGCGGAGTGGTGTTGTTGCGGCTTTTTGCCAGGGAATGCCTACTCTGCATCTCATTAGCGATTGTTGCGGGGGTCATCTGTGGCAATGTTTTTTGCGGCTGCTATCGCAGATAAACTGGTGATATGGGCTGTTAGCACCAACTTGTGAATGGGACGATAGTTTTATCGTGACTTTGGCTGCGATAAAGTGCTGATTAATAGCTCCTTGAGAATATGCCCTTCAGTATTGCATAATTTACATATTCAAAATCAATCAAATAATTAACAATAAATCATTCTCTGTTAATCAATACCAAATTAATTCCCACCATAAACCACTAGAAACCTAGCAGCCCACAACTAAAATATGAATAAAATAATTAAGTATTCCATGTTTTATATAATAAAAAATAAATGAAATGATGAATGCACAATTAACAATAAATTGTTAATTCATTATTACTTAATTAACTTCCAACCCAAGACCCCTACACACCTAGCAACCTGCAACTAAACTATACGTAAAATAAATAAGTATTCCATAAATTACATAATTAAAAATCAAATAAATAATTAATCAACAATTAATAATTGTTTATTATTACTTAATTAACTTCCGGCAATATACCAATACAAACCCAACAACCCACGACGACAGTATAAAACAAATTCTAAAACACTTTAAATTACAAGCTATATTTTTAAAAAACAAATTAACAATAGTAACATATAGAATTAATAAATCAACTAAAACACAATAAAATAGTTAAAAAGCAATATTTTTAACAACTATTTTACTGAAAATGATATTCAAAACATCGATTTTCTTTAAAATGATATCACTAACAAGAAAAAATAATATTCTTGTCATCATTATTAGTGCATCATGATATTTCTGTCAAACTATTTAATTTCCGATATTTATGTCTCCTGATACTTTGATCTCGATATTTTGTCTCAACACCGCACAGACAGAAGTGGAGGAGTGCTAGGGCTGTATGTGAGAGGGACAGAGAGCTTGACTACAGAATTCAACAAGAATTGGCATAGCCAATAGGTCTCGCCTTTGGGACCTTATAAGTGTTTAGCCATGCAACAGTCGATGTTGTTTCACCAAGGATATGGTGCTGGATAACTAAACACTTATAAGGTCCCAAAGGCGGGACTTATTGGCTATGCCAATGCTTGTTGATCTTCTACAGAAAAGCTGGTAGATAACAGATGTCACGCAGTTTGGAATTAGTATTTAGATGACAGACTTTTTTTGTTTCTAGTCAAATCATGTATTGATATTTCTAACGCAATTAAATACCGTGAATGTTTTCCAGTCTTCCTCCAGGCAAAAGAACCAAATTTGTGGTAATTTGGAGAATGAAGATTAGATCCCACCCATGTACATAGACCACTATCACCAAAAATATTTCTGTAACTGAGCGGTGACTGTGAACTATTGTACCTTCAGACGCTTGATGTTCAGGTTTTACTTCACAATATGTTGTTAGACCTTGTGGTTTTCATGTTACTGCTTCGGTGTGAGGTTTCAGGAATCCTACTGTGTTGCATTGTTTTTAGTAATTTGGGACATCTGTGTAGTGTTCTGGAGGAACGGAATTTGTATTGTCACAAAAGGAAAGGCATAAGTCACACCACTGATAACAGCTTTAAGGTAGGATTTAAACCATTTAATGATGGCTCTCAAATAAGGTAAATAATTAACTGTGGTGCTAGGACTGGTGTGCCAGAAGAGCTGGGCTAGTTTTAAGGGTTTGGTTTAAGGGAGACGCAGACGTCACATTGCAGTAGCAACGATTAAAGAAGAGTTTATAATTACATCATTGGTGCTGTGGAACAGTTGGACGGGCAAGTCCCAGTGCTATAGCCAAGGTCACAGGGCATCAGGGGAGGACCAAATTATGCCAGGGGTGATTAAATAATGCAGTAAGAGAATGCAAATTATACGGCATAATGTGGCACATTTTTTAATAGCATTATTTCCATAATTTGTAAGTTTCCCACAGGTTAACATCTGTATGCACAAAGGTTTCATCTCATTAGTTCCACTTTAACAGCGAAATAGAGCAACAAGCAACAGAAAGAGGGCAAGTCAACCTTTCAAAGAGCCTTTCACTGAGCAGCCATGCGTGTTGCTGCATTTTTAGTTACTTTTGATCCGTTTGAGGTTTTTTTGTACATCTGCAAATTATGCAGAAGAAGTTGGTTTATGCGGCAAATCCATAATAATAAGGAAACACAGCAGCTGCAAAATCGTTTAATTCCAATGGCCCTGGCTATAGCCCCGGGGGACAGTGACGTCACAGCGCTGTGGCACGGACGTTCGAAAAAAAAGGAGGTCTATTTTAAGATTCAGCAAGAGTGTTGTGAGTTTGAGTTGTGAGTTTAGTGGCCTGTTAACCACAGAATTCAATTGCAGATAATTAATTTAAAAAAATAGGTTGTTTTAAACAGGTCTCGGAAATACACTCATCAGAACCAAGGGAAACACAGTTTTATTGCAAACTGCATAATAGACTAGTAAAGTTTTTTCTAGTGGGCTTGTAGTCAGTTGTGATGCAGCATTCTTTGTTTGCCGTTTTATATAGCGCAAACTCGACCCGAAGGTAATCAGAGAGCTTTACATGAGCACCAGTTGCATTACAGATGGACACATTCTGATTAAGTGGTTTTCCCAAAATCACAAGATGCTAACCTGTGGGCTTCTGGATGACAGGGAGAGAGAGAGGCCTCCGACAGGGGAGCAAGCAGAATACAGGCCCAACTGCAGTTTTGCTTTCCTGGCTGCTCGAGGAACAAAAGGTAAAGGTACGTTTCCTGGAGCCGGGGCGGGGCTGAGAATGAAAGCAATCAGCAAGGCTAAAAGAGCATGGGGTGCAACTGGGAAATGCCGAGAATCCGTCAGGTCTTAACAGAAGGGACGAGAGCGACGGGCAAGGGGGTGAAAGATTGAGAGAAAGGAGCAAGAGATAGAAAGGCTGGAAGCGTGAGGGAATGCTGGCCACAATCCAGGCCGAACGTCGGTTTTGCTTTCCTGGCTGCTAGAGGAACAAAAGGTAAAGTTTTGTTTCCTGGAGCTGGGGCGGGTATACACCTGTTACCACGCAACTTTTACAACTACCTACCATTACAACGCAACTTTTACAATGCATACCATTACAACGCATTGCGCTGGGGGGCGCTCTAGGATAGGGAATACGTTTAATTTACTATCCAACACCTTCCCTAGTGTCCACGGGGATTGAAGTTGGAATAGTAAATTATACTTACCACTATCCAGCACCTCTAAGCGCTATGCGTTGTAATGGTATGCGTTGTAATGGTCGCGTTGTAATGGTAGGTAGTTGTAATGGTATGCGTTGTAACGTCATACATCCGCTGGGGCGGGCTGAGAATGAAATCATTTAGCAAAGCTAAAACAGCATCGGATGCAACTGGGAAATGCTGAGAATCCGTCAGGTCTTAAATGAAGGGATGAGAGCGATGGGGCAAGAGGGTGAAAGATTGAGAAAAAGAAGCAAGAGATAGAAAGGCTGGAAGCGAGCGGGAGCGTGGCCCCGCGGCCGCGACAGAGCAGGCAAATGCACTCGTGCTTGTGCTGGCATCCGCCTTGCGAGAGCGAGCAGCAGTGGCACGAGAGCCATATGCTTTCAATTACCACGCGCGCCGCTGATCGCTCCTGCAAGGTGGATGCCAGCACAAGCACGAGTGTGGGGGAAAAGGAGCAGAACGATGGCTAAAGGCCCTCCTAGAGCAACGCATGTGTGCTGTCTGAGCGAGACCTAAAAAGGAACTCAGAGGAGAGTTGCATGTGAGGGGGCAGTCACCTTGAAAACAGTTTTCACAAAGGGAGGCTGAGGACAGATGTGCCCTGAGGGGGTGGAAATCCAGACAACATGATGCATTAAATAATACAGACAAAAGCTAAGTATGAGGGGAGGTAGATCCCCTGAAATTAGGATTCACAAAGGGAGACTGAGGAGAGATACGCATGAGGGGGGCAGAGAGCCTGAGAACAGGATGCACAAACTAAGACGGAGGAAAGATTTGTGTGAGTAGGAGGCCCCGGGGGGGGACCAGAGAGCTTGACTACAGGATGCCTGAGGGAGGCAGAGGAGAGATACGTGCGGGCGGCAGAAAGCCTGACGTGCAATAGGAGACTGCAGGTGCATAGCTTAGTCTGCAATGTGGGTGGGGGTGAGTCTAAGATGCCCTAGCAAAAATACATAGTGTACCCAACTAAAATGGGTCGTGCTAGGGCCCCTGGGTAGGGTAATGGACAGGGTTAGGAGCATTAGTTTAGAGGTATTTAGAAGAGTAGGGTTAGTCAGCACAAGACCACAGTGTGATAGTCTAGACGTCTTGGTCTGCTCCAGTCCAGTTCCTCTGCAGACCTCTGTAGGAGAAGGAGGCCAAGGAATGCAGGTCTGGACCCATAATAGGCCTCACATGAGCAGACTAGGCTTGCAGAGGGCAGTACCTTGTGGTAGCCCATGAGTCCACACCTGAGGATATTAAATTAAGATTGGGACACACGCTGGATGCTCACAGTCAAGGTCACCTGCTTAGAACCCATTCCCAAATACACACCTTTGGCACCAACAAGCTGGTACACCACAGCATGTTGGCCTAATGCTCCTGGGAAAGTGGAAGGGCAGGTGCAAGTTTCCCTACCTCGCATAATAGGTACAACATACCATCAGCGGTGTTAGCGTCCCTCATATAAGAGGTACAACGGGCATAAACAGTGCAAGTTTCCCTTCCTCATAGAACAAGTACAACACAGCACCTTGAGTGTAAGCTTCAGGCTCTCGGGTATAACACACTATAGACATTTTTAACCATTTAATACCCACACAATAGGCAATGCACAGCAGCAATGCCTATTCTGCACCATCATCAGTACGAACAACCATCACAGAACAGGTACGACTTGGCATCATCAGTGAAAGCTTCTCTCTCTCATGAACATGTACAGCATCATAACAGCAGTACAAGCTTTTCTCCCTGCCAAAAAGGTTTTAGCATTACATCAACAAAACAAAATTCTTATATATAACCAATACAAAAGAGTCTGCCTCAACAGTGCAAACACGCTTACCTATTTGATGAGCACGTTGCAGTATGACTGTGTGGATTGGTAAGTGTTTAGATGGCTGAGTGGGTAAACAGTTAAATGTGAGTGGGTAAGTGGGCTTGTGAACGGTTGTATCGCTATGTGAGTGGATGGTACGATGGAGGAGTGAGTTGGTAGGCAGCTGGGGCAGTCAGAGGTGTGATGTCTCATAAATTTATGTTTGGATGAATGTTGAATTTCAGTACATGGATAGATGGATGAGTAGCTGTCTGTAAATGAAGAATGTATGTTAAAAGATGATGTCTGTGGATTGATGGGTATTTGTGTAAAGGTGATCAATGGAGTGTTTATACGTCTATGGGTAGATTAATGGTCGCTTTGTTTATGAGGTATATAATGAGTATGTACATTCTGGGCTGTATGGCAACGCAGGGAAATACTCCTCATGCCTTACCACGCATTTTCTACCCCACATTTTTTTAGATTGCATATGCTTTTACAACGTATGCCTTTACCACGCATTGATTATATATATATTTTTAAATATATAAACTATTTATTTGTGGGGGAGACTCCCCACACCCTTGAACGTTCCTTAAATGTTCCATGACCCGGCTAAGGAAATATTCGGGGGTGTTCCACCCCATACAGCCTCCCTAAAGCTACGCCTCTGGGAGGCTAAAGATAATTAGTTTGATTTCTAACCATGTAGAAATTGTGAAAATACATAAATATATTGTGTAGTTTGATGTACATTGCCATTAATTAGAAAAACATTAATGTTCATTTTACTATCAATGCTCTAGAGTTTACTTTATTTTTCTCCAAAAAGGGTGCAACAGTTGCACACACCAATAACGGTTCAACGTGGTAGTGGCACTTTCCAGTCTCATGTATCTTGAGTCTGTCTACTTTGTGTGCTGATCTGCGCCCAATTCTAAAAATAATCAAGAATAAAAAGATGTCCATGGGCGCCAGATTCACTGCACTTTACATAAGTTATTCCTTCTGCAGAGAAGGTTGGCAAAGTACAGCTTCCTTTCAGCATGTCCTGTGTGTGGTCTCAATAAGAAGGCTCATTCATAAATACCCATGCGCCCTCTGCTGCTACAGGACCCCAACGTGCATGCGCCAAGTTTAATTGCACTTCTATTCTGATCCAGAAAACATGTTCATGGAATAGCAATTAACTCTCCTCAGTTGGGAGCCAATTTTATAATTCTTCACTATGGTGCATGACTTGTACCGCCATATAATTAACATTGTGGGGGGTGTGTGTGTGTGTGTGTGTCGGGCAGAGCCAGGAACGTATTCATCGGATGTTTAAACCATAACTTGCCTCTGTACCCAGAGATTAAAATCTTTCCAGCAGAGTTTCAATAAGGTGGATCAGAACTGAATTTTTTTTTTATGTGTATTATGTAATGACATGATTTTGGGCATGCAGACTTACAAAACAAGAACTGGCTTTTTTAAAAACACATTATACAAAAAAAAAACATGAAAATAGCGCAATGAACTGTAATGATATCAAAAATAATTTTTAATTCTGTTATTAAAAATGAATAAATACATATAGATCTGTATACATGATATACACAATAAAAGCTAGTAGTTCTTGATATAATCCTTCTTTAGAAAATCACAAGATTTCATCAACAATTAGCAATAAAAATTATCCCCGTTTCTGGCGGACTGGGCTGTATCTGTCAACGCGTTTCGACAATATTTTTTGTCTTCACCAGGACAAATGAATATTCAGCCACTCTTCTAAACAAAATAAAACATTGTTTTAGTTGACATCAAAATTACAGTGCATTGCATCTTTGTTAATTTCATACATTAAGTGATTCTGGTCAAGTACCATTTGTTTAATAAATATCTTTATAGCCAGACTTGTACCGTTTTTATGGGGGGCTGTTAACGATAGAGAGTTGGAAACATTTATTTCTCATCTTGTCTATAGTACAAGGTTCATTGGATAATTCATGATAATTCTAAAACATATAAGAACAATTTGAGCGGTAAAATGCATATCAAATGCGGTCATCTAGATACCGGCGTAATATTTACGGTGTAACATTCAGAGGTGCCTATTTCGGTAGCTACATTTTAGTATTATCATACATTTTTCTAAATTTATTCCCTATTTAACTTTCCATTAGTTATGTTTCACATTAATTGCCAAGTTATCTATATCTGCATGGTTTTCCTATATCGCCCATGCACCCAATTTTTGTCGCTCAGGTAATTTATTCAGGTTAACCTGTACTTAGTGTGTTCTTTATATTTAAACTCTAAACATGTAGCTTAATCACTATCATTTACTTTAAATGACCTAAGTGAAACAAGATTTTATCTATTTTAAAAAAAGGTTTTGTTTACAATGAACATCATTTACCAAATCTATCATCAAAGTTTGATATCCAGACTAAGTTAGAGGATCAATGGTTGAAAGCTTATTCTTATCAGGATTTACCACATGCGATCTTTTTTACCTTCTCGATGTTTATTATTGTGACCCTTGTTTATTTATTTATCTTTTTAGTCACAGAACCATGTCTTACCTAAAATTCTTTTTGTTCTAAACACACTTAAAAAACTTGGTTGAAGGGAGTGAGGCACCTTCCTTTAAATTTTGGAGTAGGTATGTGAAATCTGTATAGAGAGAGAGATGTCATTTTATTACTTTGCAAGAGGGTTTTCACGATATTCATTTCCTAATCTTTGTAGTTCTCATTTGCGTAATCCCATGTTTTTTACCTGTTCAGACATAATTCACTGCTCCCATCTCACTTCTACCTTCAATAATCTTCCTGACGATTTTCTTAATTAGCAGATAATTCTGAAATAGGGTTTTGATCAGGCATTAGCTAAACAGGTTTATTAATAAAAATAACATCAAAACTGATGTTTACTTTAACACACCTACTTATGGTTCTTTTAAATCTCACGATCTTAGGAAAAGAAACTTCAAACACTTCCCATCGATTCGTCACTGCAACACGTAGTTGTTCACATAAATGGTGACCTGTTTTTAAAAATACATGGTGTTTAATCCTTTTAAATAAAAGTTCCTCTCTTCTAATTATTTTAGGTTATCTCTCTTTTATTTTTACCTTTACGAATCGGTAATTTCCCCAACGTAAATAGTGAACGATCCTGTGCAGTTATTATTGTGTAGACTTGTCGATTTCAACAGAATGGCAGACAGATGAAGTTGTTAGGGAGCACGCCACCGTAATAAGCGTAATTTGTAGACAGGCCTGTTTTTATCGAAAAAACATAAGAATAGATGGTATTTTCAGTGACTTTCTTATAATACGTATTTGTCGTCAAATTTCAGCACCACTTTTAGATTGTTTTTTACCTTGACGCCGCTTGAGATTTGAACGGGATGTTTACGAATGTCTACGTTTTTTTCTTTTCTTTCTTCCTCTTACTCGGCGATTCAAACGTTTTACGCTCGGCTGGGTAGTTGATTGTTTAAAATATGAGACCCGCTAGCTCTAGGAAAAACAGAGCAAAACTACGTTTAAAATTGGGCGCCAAACAGACACTATGTCGCTTTACCATGTTACGCCTCGTTGCTACATGTTATCGCGCTCTTACCGTTTTGCAGCTTTGAACCATTTTATGGAATACTAGCAGCCCGTCCCGACGTTGTCCGGGTATGAATTGCTGCCGGCCAGTAGTATATTGTTTTGTAGGATTTCGTTTTGATAGCATTTCTTATCTGTGACAGGCCTGTGAAACGCTCCGATTCACAGTGCACTGCTGATGCACTTAAGAGTGCGCGTTCAGTAGTGCTTGAACTCGAGCTTCCCTACTTTATTTTTCCTTGCAATATTATATAGCGCTAACTCGACAACATGGCATGAGCACAATGTACATTACAGAAGAACACATTCATTTGTGGTAGGCACGGGGAGACAAAGCGATTTGCCTGGAATCACAGGATGTTGAGCTGATGCCGAGATTCTAACGTAGCTCCCCAGCTCTAAAGTTCGCAATTCTAGAACTTGTGGCGGGAGGTGTGTCTAAAAGTGTATGTCGTTGCTGGCCATCAGTGAGAGAGATCTGTGCATTTTTCAAATCGGTGGTGAAAAAATATGAGTATGTTGCTGGAGATGTGGGCCGCCGTGCCACCAATGTACTTACCGGGGGAGGGTAAACACCCATTATTCCGCAACTTTCTTTCCGCATACCATCACTCCGCGTACTTTCATTATGAAAGTACCATGACTCTGCAATGCCATTATAACACATGGCATTACATTTTATATGCTTTTACCACGCATACATTTACAATGAAATTCGTTGTAAATGCATGAATGGTAAAAGCATGTTTTTTTTGTTATGTTTGGATAAGGTAAGTATGGGTATAGGGGTATATGTTTTGGGGTACTGAGGTATATGTTTTTGGGTGTTTGGTTATTTTAAGGGTTCAGATATAGTTTTGGGTTATGGGGTACAGGGGTAGTTTTAGGGTTTGGGGATAGGTATGGGTTTTGGGGTACAGGGGTATTTTTAGGGTTCAGGGCTAGGTTTGGGTTTTGGGGTATTTTTAGGGTTCAGGGGTAGGTTTGGGTTTTGGGGAACAGGGGTATTTTAGGTTTCAGGAGTAGGTTTGGGTTTTGGGTTACAGGGTTATTTTTATGGTTCCGGGCTAGGTTTGGGTTTTGGGGTACAGGGGTATTTTTAGGGTTCAGGGGTAGGTTTGGGTTTTGGGGTACAGGGGTATTTTAAGGGTTCAAGGCTAGGTTTGGGTTTTGGGGTACAGGGGTATTTTAGGGTTCAGGAGTAGGTTTGGGGTACAGGGGTATTTTTATGGTTCAGGGCTAGGTTGGGTTTTTGTGTACTGGGGTATTTTTAGGGTTCAGGGGTAGGTTTTGAGGTACAGGGGTATTTATAGGGTTCAGGGCTAGGTTTGGGTTTTGGGGTACAGGGGGATTTTTAGGGTTTAGCGGTAGGTTTGGGTTTTGGGGTACAGGGTATATTTATAGGGTTAAGATGGGTTAGTGTATAAGGGTGTTGGGGTATTTTAAGGAGTAAGGGTGGGTTATGATGATGGGGTGCAGGGGTATTTAAAGGGAGCAGGGTGGACACCCGGAGCTGGAATGTACTGAACCTGGGAAGAAAAAACTATGAAATATTGGGCACAACGCACACATTTTTTCTCGTAATCCCGTGCCCCGCACACGCCCACGCCCCCAGCACACGCCCACGATATGAGACATGGCATGAAGGGCGGAACGTACCACATGCCCCCAGCGTATGTCACGCCACCAACACACACCCACAGCACAACGCAGACTCGCCCACAAGGGACTACTTCCAACGCTGTATTGGGTGTTGTGATTGGTGCTGTAGTTCCTGAGATTACCCGCCTCAAACGTTTGGGCTCTCTCTTTATTATATTAGTATGGATTGGTGAATTCCTTGTCAAATAAAAAAAATTGTGAGAGAGAGCAGTGACTGACCATATACAAACAGAATGACTCATTTGTAGGTAATCCAGTCAAGAAATTATATTTGTAGCACACCCCCCGTAGTTCATCCTTCCAGCAATAGTCTAGAATGAAACTGAAGTGATTTGCAGTGTGCCCAAGCATTCTGTCTGGTGCACTGTAAGAACTCCAGCAGAAATATGGAATAAGTAACTGGGGGCCAAGGCCATCTGGGTATTTGAAATTAAAAACATCCTGCAGTGTCACCTTAGAGTACTAACACCTGCAGGCATTGGCTGCAGCTACCTGGTACAGCACAGGTGCCTCTGAGAGTTTATGTTTATAAAGCACAAGGATGGAGTCACTGTGGCTTTCGGTAACTCTCCTGTTTAAAAATAATAATAATGTATAAATCGTTCCTATCACATGTTCATGGAAAATGAAAAAATAGATACTTTAGAAAACATCAAGCAACACGGGACGTACAAGCCAGACTCATAGTCAACCCTCAAAAAGTGTGTCACTGATACAAATCTGTTACATAAAGATGATGAGCATACATCGTACAACCAATATCAGAACGTTGAGTATGTTTGCACACCATGCCACATGCCTTGATGCACTTTTCTAGACGAAACAAAGTTAGCAATGTTCACAGGCAACGCCCACAGGCAAGCAGCAAGCTGAGCTCATGGAGTGAGTAAAATCACCAACCAGATCGCAACATTTAGGGGTAAAGGATAAGGTGGAACTGTGATTAACTGTAGGCAAATTCATTTATGCAAAGAAGGAGGCTACGGACCCATCTCCGTTGTGTGGCATCCAAACTTGTGCGGTCTACAGGGCATAGATTGTTAGCATGGGCACAAAAGTAAAGGAGGCATCAAATTGCGATGAATATTGAGACATAAAAGGTTTTAAGTAAACCGCACTGTAACACAGGTAAATACACAATGCTCTGTGGATACTCAAGAAGGGATTCGATCATGGTTTACATTTCATAAAACCATGATGAATAATCGTTTTCCAAATTGCGGATACCTGAGCTTCATACATAACCCTCTTTGTTTGCATTATGTTCAGGTTAAGGCAGCTGCCTGACCAAAGTACTTACTTTCCTGTTCTGTAGTCTGACTGTCAGGCTGGTAGTCGCGTCTAGACAGTCATTGAGCCCACAGAGTCCTCTGGCACTCTGAGCGTCGAGCGCGGTGCAGCGACGGCCGTGAGCAAGCACTGACTGAAGCTTCCCGCATTACCCGAGGCCCCGACTCATGCACTGCCTGGTGTGAGGGTTGAAACTGCCGTCCTTCCCGGTCCAAAGCCCCGGGAATAAATATGCGCAGGCAGCAGCACCTTTATTATGCCGCGTCGCTGGGACAGCAGTCAGCACACCACTCCACTCGAGCCTCCTGAATCCGGCCTCACTTCCGGACAGCAGCGGAGCGGGCGGGAATTTTTAAAGCCAGAGGCAGCAGGGCTTAAAGTAACATTGCAGCCCAGCAGACTGTGTTCAAAATTATTAACTCTTCACTGAGCCTGCTGGCACGTCCCCGAAGGGAGCTCAGCAGCAGAGCGTGTGTTAGCAGTCTGGTAACCAGTTTCAGAGCTGGTACAGCAAAGTGAGACAGTGGCATTTAAATGCGTGACAATGTATTTCAGTGCGGTGATGCAGACCACCACACTGAAATGCATTAGTGTCACACGTGAAGCGTGATACTTGGCAGGCATGCGTAGGAGGAATGAAATAAGAGATGATCTATGCACAAGGAAGGGACTGACATGGCGAGCCGGTGAACCTACAAAAATGGCCGCTGTGATGTCATTTTGTAGTCCCGCGGGCCGTTTTTTCACCGATGGTCAGTGTTGCCAGCTCAAAGGGCAGTGAGCTATAAAATACAAATAAACAGACTCTCGCTAGTAAGAGCGATAGTTTCCTTGCAGGCATCAACCAATACCTTATAAAAACGGGGCAGATATAAAACGAAGAAAAAGTAGTCCCCTTTGCTGAAACAATACTAAAACGCCCAGGTTCTTTCCCGATGTCATCACGCAGACGTCGCGGCCGGCGCTACTTGCAAGGGACTACTTTAATTTTATTCCTAATTTTTTAAACAACGTATATTTTTTATTTTTATATAGCCTATGTCCTTCTGCTTGCCCTGAGGTTTTCAAAGATGTCTTGGGTGTTTGGATTGGTGGTGTACTTTTCGAGTTTACCTGGCTCAAAGGACACAGTTCTCTCTTTATAATAGTAGTATAGACAAGCATGCACCAGAAGACCTTAAATGGCGTATTCTGGAAAGAATCCATTTACAGAAACCACAAGGAGGAGATGAAATACGTAAAAAAAGAGAAGTCTTTTGGATTTTCACCCTCGGAAGTAAAATGTTAAAGTAGAAGCCATCTTCTAAAAATCTCAGCACCATTATCAAAGTCACACTTTTTACATGTAGAACAAATACTTTGAGACATAAGCTGTTGACACATTGGGGCCGATTATGATGTCCTCAGGAAAGCATTCCCACTGAATCGGGTTAGGAATACTTTCTGAACGATTCATATTCAGAAAGTCCTACCCACCGAATACGATGTGTCCGGATGGTTACGGACTACGTTCGGTTGGACTTTTATTGACTTCAATGGGAACCTGTGTTCCGAACGAAAACTCAGGCTCCCAATGAAAAAAGGGGTGGGTGGGGAAAATCTTGCACCCTGTGGCGGGCACCCCATGGTGCCTGCCACACTGTGCATGGTTGGGAGGGGATGTCCCTTGGGTACTCCTTCAGGCCTCATCTGGAGGCTTACGGGTGAAGGGGGGCTTTCTACGGGCTCCCGAAGTCCACTTCCCACAGCTGTTTCGTCTCGGCCAAATCGATTCAGAATGGCTGTCGGAATCGGTCCTCGTAATCGCTTGTTCGGAAATCGTCTCCATTGGGCTGTACGATTCGGCTCCGAATGACTCAGGCCTCCTGAATCCCGTTCAGAACTGATTCGGACAGCTCGGACGGCTTCCTTGCATCATAATCGGTTGTCCAGAAAAGTGATTGATTCGGTCAGCACCATAGGTCCCGAATCGGATTTGCAGAATTCGAATCCTGTTCGGAGACTTTCTTGACGACCTTAAAATCAACCCGATAGTTGTGCTATGCTTTGTGAACAGTTTAAACTACATGAATTCATCTGCAGTAATTGATTTGAAGATTTTTGTAGCAAAGTAAACAGGAACATATGCATAAAAACGAAATTGCATTCGTTCACTTGAAATTCCCATCCCCGTTCCATGCATTGGAACATAAAAGTCACTATAACTTACAGTGGGTACCCATGTGAGACATAGCAAATGCCACACATCTTCCCTTTATACAAAATCATGTAAGTAACATACAAAGATCGTTGGAATATGCATACGCATTACTTAACAAAAATGTGTAAAAATACCTACTGTAAACAAAAATGTAAAACCAATATCTATCCAGACCTTACTTATGAAATTCTTGGGGTGGGCATAGACAATCAGAGCACCGTCCCTCAAGGAGTGAATAGCCCACTAATTACATTTGTCCTGCTGTATTACATGTTTGGGTAGCCACTTCCTTCCCACTTAATTGGATAGTCTGCCTAAAAGTATCTATGGAATTTGAATTAACTCATTTTAAATAATATTTTAAATTGTATATAGTTTTATGAAATACCCCCCAGAAAGTGGACACTGATCCTGTAATGATTTTTTTAATGAATTTTATCTGGAAATCATGTGTAATTGTTGTATATGTATATCTTGTGCTTTTATGACCTAATACGTCGAATAAAGCTTTTTGGAATTGGAATTGGAATACATTTCTGAACCGTGTTTATGCATAAAAACGAAATTGCATTCTTTCATAATCTTTGAGATAACTAGGAACCCTACATACTGTTTGGTTTATCATCTATTGGCAATACTCTTTTACCACTGGTATTACACTCATCTGTTTCTTTGGATGAATTTCCAAACCATACCGTAGAATACCCACAGTGAATAGTTTTTCCATCAGAAAGAGAGCTTTGGCAAGCAGTTAGAAACCTGCCACACAGACCGGTCAAAATCACCCTTTTTGCAGGTAGGAAACCGCGGGGCATATTATCAAGATAGGGCCTTATATTATCGCCGCTTTTATCGGCAGGAAACTGCCGATAAAGCTGCGATAATGGGCTTGATAATATGCTCTATGAATTCCAATTGAAGCCCATGTTACATGTCTTACATCTAACATGGGCTTCGATTGGAATTCATAGAGCATATTATCAAGCCCATTATCGCAGCTTTATCGGCAGTTTCCTGCCGGTAAAAGCGGCGATAATGTAAGGCCCTTTCTTGATAATATGCCCCTCTGATTTTAACTATTAAATGTGACCTGTTAGCACACCTTGTTGCCCACAAGTTAGGGTACATAACATTTAAGAGTGGAATATTTGTCACATTAGAAAAGGCATGTTCCCCCAGTGACTGATAGCAAAACAACATTGTCATTAGTCAGGCTGTAGCAGGCATATAGGAAAAGTCAAACTATACATTATATACTTTAATCTATACATTTTGGACTATATCAGCTACAGACTCCATTCCAAGACTTATTTTTATATTAATACAATTTCAATCTAATGGTGACGTCATATTTATGTGTGGGGAAATGTACTGTTACCCTGCCTGAAGCTGCTGGGGGTTCATTTGCATTAGCTCTCCAGTAACTGCCCAGCCTGTGCTTGGCCTGAATTAGACGTGAAAGAGTTGTGAAAACTGCTCCCAAAAAAGATGCAATGTCTTGGGAGTGGGGAGGGGTTTTCTTCCCCTAGCAGGAAGACCAGTTAGGGTGGGCCATGGAACATAATTAACTTCAATGGTGCATCCTCTGACTCAAGCACATTTTACGTGACACTTGGGTTTGGTGCCAGCCCTAGTCAGGCTAGCACCAAACCCAGTGGGAGGAAAGCTACCCTCAGAACCTGCTTTGAGTGACCACAGATGAGGGATCTGTTCATTACCCTGGCCACACCTTTGTGTCAGAACACATTCTCTGAACAAGAATAAGGGGAAAAGGGTTCCCCATCTTGTATTTTGAGAGTGAGGGGCACTGTGGGATTCTTTTCAGTAGGGCAAACCTGAAAAACATGGTTAGGGTTGCCCCCAAGAACTTTAGTCAACTGGTTAGGGAGTATCCAGAAGTCACCCCTACCCAGGAATAAATGTGGCACCTCCACCCACAGAACACTTTCTAGACTTGGGGAAGATCAGAGGGGTACTGGACCTGCTGTCTGTGACTTGAGAGGAGCCCTGAAAGACCGTACCTGCACTCTCTTGAATCCAGGACAAAGAAGTGGACTTCAAGGGTCAGTTGGCTGATCTCCTGTGTGGCTACAGGGACCCAACATGCTGCAAGAGGCCTTTCCCTGAAAGCGCCCAGCTGACCAGTGGCAACTGGATCAGGACTAGAATTTGCTGTGGGCCACTGTCTGGCTCACACCCTAAGAGTCTCTAAGTACCCTTCCCAGAAATCCTGGGGGCCTTAGAAGTGTACTCCTGCAGGTGTTAGGGCACCAGCAAAAAGTTTGCAAACTTTGAAAAATGTTTCCTCCAGAGTTCCTACAGGTTCAGGAGGAAAAAGTATCTGGCCGGCAGCTCTATGGCGTCAACTTGAATTTCAGCTTCTTCCTTGGCAAGGCGGAGAGCAGCTCTAAAACAATGACAAAGTCCCATTCTCTGTTGGGACTTGGGGATATTTTAGGAAGGAATCTCCAAAGCTTGTGAGCGCCAGCGGGACCAGTATGTTGGAAGTATCTGGCCTTCAAATCCATGGCAGTGGCAACGATTTCAGCAGTGGCCCACTCAAGGAGGATTTTGTTCTCAAAAAGTGACAAAGTTTCTTTCTGTGTTTGGACTTAGAACATTTTTCAAATATTTTTGTCTTCCAGACTTTCACCGGGACCACTTGTTGCTTCAGACCAGGGCTCCTTTTCAGTCAGCTTCAAAATGTGCCTAAGTCCCAGCCTACAGCTTCACTGGGGCTCTGAGCTTTTTTGTGCGATATTCACATAATATCTCTGGTTCCCCTTATTGGATTGTTGTCATTTTGGTCTTACGTTTCTCATTACCCTTTTCTTCTTATTTTAAACTTGGCTGTGGGATTTTATTGCTTTTGTATGACTTGTTTTACTGTTTGTGCATTGCTTCAACATTTTTCACATTGCCTTTGTGTATTTAACAGCTGTTACTATTATCCCAATGTTTTCTAACCTTGGAAGAATGAAAGAGACAGTTGTGCCTTTGTGTCAGGTTACCAGGGCTAGAGCAAAGATTTAGTTAATGTAATTTGTGTGATATCTAACAAGTGGTGGCCATATCCTTTTAGATGGACATGTGTCTAATAATCCACTTTCCCAGACAGGCATAATTTGGTTGTATGTAAGTTTGGGTATTTGGAGAGGCCGAACCTAGTTTGAGACAAACAAAGTACTGAACCAAATGCATGGACCCTGGAAAGCTACAATTATTGGGTGAATGTCAAGGGAAGACTGATGGGTCAGGGGTAGTGCTCTTTGAAGGGGTGTGTCTTCATCTTTTTACTCAATTGTTGTAGAGCTAGAGTTGATCTAATGTCGGTAGGGATGCTGTAACAGATCCTGGAAGCATGAACAGAGAATGATTGGCTTCTGATTGATTCCTTCTTGTAATGTTTTTTCTCCATTCTGGGGCTATCCAGGCTCCAGGTCTGGGGTTGTCCTCCAGACATGGCTAGTTTGTTTTCTAGATAGGCTGGGGTCTTGTTTTTGATGGCTTTATAAATGATGCAGCTGCTCTTAAAGATGGCCTGAATTAGAGCAGGAATTTCAGGCGTTTTAATGTGGGGGTGTTGCAGTTAAATTTCTTTAAGCCTGTGATGAGCTGTGCTACTGCGTGTAGTACACCTTTCAGAGGTGCTATGGTGGTATCTGGAAAACCGCTGAGCAGAGTATTACCTCCTTCAGATAGGAGAGGAGTAAGGCTTGTACGATTGACCTGAAGTTATATTTCAGGAGAAATTGACTTTCCTTCGGAAAGGAGTGTCTGAACTCATTTTAGGGATTAACGGCATCACTTGAAGTTGGATGGTAGCAGAAAATGTTTCTGTTTCTCAAGAAATTCCGAGCAACGTTGATATTAGGATTGTCCCTATCGTGCTGCCCATGTAGTGTAGGAAATTCTACTAGTAGATTCTCCTCCTTCACAGTTGGCTTCAATTGAAAATCATAATTTAAGAGTAGCCAGGGTCATCCTAACAGCTCTAACTCTTGTAACCATTCCCTGCCAACAGATTAGTCCTAACGAGACTTCGCCGGTGCCCAGTTGTATGATGAGATTCACCGCCATTGGACACGGGGGGTGCTGACATTTCGAGAGGTCAGCACTGAGGTGAGCAAACTGCTAAAAATTGATGTCTTCTAGATGTTGAAATGTGGTAACTTTCCTCTAACTCCTCCTGTGTATTCTACCCCATGGACCCTAGGCAGATGTGTATGTTTTCCACGCAGTGTAAGTGACGGGCACGCGTTCTACAGCACAGCAAGGAGCAGTCATTCTAAGTGAATAAAGGTACACCGAGGTGGCTTCTAAACTCCGCCAATCAATTTTTATTTTTTGTACAGAGTTTTATATAACGCGAACTAGACCCAAATCGGGTATCAGAGCGCTTTACATAGCACCAGTTGCATTACATGAGGACACAGGGAGATCAAGTGATTTGTCCAGAATCACAGGATGTTCCTCTATGATTGCCGAGACTTGAACCCATTTCCCCAGATTCGAGGACGACAGCCCTAGCCGTTAAGCCAACTCCTCTCAAATTGAATCGATGAGAATCATATAACTTTTCCAACTTTTCATGTTTACTTTCATGAGGCGCATGACTGAATGAATATATGCTGGACACTGAAGAATTAATACGTGAAATGTATATAATGCTACACTACATCGAACAGGCTTTTGGCACTTAGTCCACATCTGGATTCAGTGTGAATGATTCGCCGTGCAGGCTCAAAGATGATCAGTTTGTAGTATTAGTTGGGTTCAGCGTGTAGGCACATTAGTCCATCATGTCACATGGCATGGCAGTGTCCTACACTGGTGACTGTGCTTAGGTGGGAGAAGACAGGGTGCATTTCACAAAGCACTTATATGGCAATGCATCTGAGCTAATACTTTGAAGCCTGTATGTTTAAATGAAGGCTTTTATTTGCTAAATGTTGTGTGCCCAACAGCACAATTTAGTGCTGGACACACACGCAGGCCTTTAAAATGGTTAACACATGTAAATGTATGAATGTATGAAGCTTATATAGCGCATGACTTACCCTGGGGCATCTCCGCGCTTGCTTAGGGAACCCGTCCTGGTATTCCCCTGTGAGATAACCCTGGCAGGGTATCCACAAGGTGAAAGCCAGGCATCCCACCGCGAGGGGCCGATGTGGAGATTAAGCAAGCTATTGCCCAGAGTCGCAGAGTGTGAACCCGTGAGTCGAGAAGGCACCGGGGCGAGAATTAACGAGTCCGTGGAATTATTGAGCCCAAGACCCGCCGAGGCGGGGAATTGAACCCTGGCTCCGGGTCTGCCGCCTCTAACCCCTGGGCCACACTTCTCCACATGAACTCTACCTTTTGCATTACTGGAGCACCCTGTGCAAAACTGTAGTAAATAGGGTCTATATATTTTCTTAATTTCACAATAAACAGTCCTACACTCTGTAACTGATTCATTTTTCTCTACAATGTGCAATGTGTGAAACAAACACCCTGTTAGTGCATCATGCACTATTTATAGAACATGAACATAATACCTTCTGGACAGTATGTCAACACCACTGGCGATGAAGTAGCAATGTTTAAAATATGAATGATTAATTAATACATTCTTATTAGTTTATCAACAGTTAAAAAGACCAATTTGATCCACTGCCAAGCCTCTGTCTAAGGATTGTCCAACCAGAGGCAAAACATCATCTGTCTCTATGTTATGGTACATAAACATCAGTGATGAACGAAACTTAGGGGAGAGAGGTTAAAATAAAGACAGCTATTTTTACTGCATCATTTGTATATGCAATATGCACAATTCGCTCATCTACTGAACTATGTCGCTGCTGCTCTCTTCACAAGATCTGGAGCACTTTCTGGATGCCTACCATCACGGAAAAGGTTTGGAGAAAAAAAACATTCTGATACTTTTTGCCTGGCTCAAGAAGGCCTATTAGTTTGGCACAAAGCCCTGTCTTCAAATGTTAATAGATAGGGCTTTGCATCTAACACCAAGGGCAGTAGGGTGGGAATGCCCATGTACCACCCATTGGACACCCGTAGCCACAAAGTAACACACATCACTACTTTGTGTTACTTATAGGTTACTTTCCAATGCAAATAGACTTTTGCACCAGCTGCATCACTTTTTCAACTTTGCAATTCGAGTTGTAAATAAACCTGGCCCTTGCTATTTAAATTGATCTTTACCCATTTTCATATGCAAAGTTTTGCAATTCAGCACCGTGGAGTATTTGTTTCATTCATGTATCTATTCATGTGTTTATTCTGTAGTGCTCTAATACCAAGGCATTAAAACAGTAACTTGCTTTTTTGATTATATAGAGATCTTCCTACTGCATGTCTAATTAACAGCTGTTACTATTCTCCCAATTAATGTTTACTAACCCTGAAAGAATGAAAGACACAGCTAGGACTGACCACAGCTTTTGAGTGGAGTGTGCCCAGATTTGCACTTGTCATATTTTGCACCACTGCAGTTTTCTTCGTGATTCATCCATCCAGACACAGGGCCGGCTGAGCTCACAGTGTGCGCTGCATAAAATGTATGATCCATTCCTTGTAATTTTCCTCTTTCGTGCTCCACAGCGCTATGATATGACAAGTTGGCAAAGATGTGGTAAATACATAAATAAATATCAATTTGTTTGGTGCCATCTATTTTTCCACCATGGATTTAAAGTTCCCTCACACAGGGATGGTGTTCTCCTACCCCCCCACATCCTGTTTACAAGCTGTCAGGAAGGTACTGATCTCTTCATCCTGTCCTTTACCTAGCTATTGTTGGCAGATCCGCAGCAGCTTAGATGTACCACAGGAATCTGTGGTGCTAGCCGACCTTTCGGTCCACACTGAATCCTTTTGTGGACTGCTGCAGGGCAGACTGAAAGATCTGATTCATAGGCCTGCTCTGCAGTGCAGTCAGAGGAGCTTCACTGGTGACATCCGCTTTTATTGCCAAAGTCAGCATGGATAAAGTATGTCTTCCAACAGTTCTGTTAAGAAAACTCAGTTCTACTCTTTTTAGGATGTAGGATTTCCCAATGTTCATGGATATCACATGGGGAGCTTAATTAATTATATTACCTTTGCACCTAGGAGTTATTAGCACCACTTTTCTTTCCTTCATATGACTCAGGGATGGATTTGTTTGTCTACCATCCCTCCCAGAGGTGTAACAGTGAGACCCTTGGGATGTGTCAAGGTCAGTCGAGAGGGACAGGCGAGGTCATTTGTTGGTGGGACCCACTGATGCGGTTGTGCCTCTTGCCTAGGAGGCTGAGCAGAAACCTACCCCAGCGAGGTATCTAGATTTATCATCCTCTGCACTTTACTACTAATAAAAGGAGCTACCTACATGAGCACCAGATCCCTTCTTGATACATCTTTACATCTGCCCAGCAGGGGCGGCTCTAGGCTCATGGTGGCCCTGGGCAGGGAGCGTAGGTAGGGGGCCCCGGAAGAGGGGGTCCGGGAGGGGCAGAGCGCAGAGGCCAGTGAAGAGGGTGGGTCAGGGTGTTTGGAAGTTGAACAGAGCCGGAGGCCGCCAAATCCCTGCCAGGGGCTGCCACGCAAAAATGTATCCATCCTTAGAGGATTATTATATTAAGGTTATATATTGGAGTGGCGGCCCCTGGGATTTGGTGGCCCTGTGCAGGTGCACAGCTTGCACATGCCTAAGGACGCGTATGTGCCCAGCAAACTTCATCAGGACAAGGCAGCAAGTACCGCTGCCCAGTTCCAACCTGGAAGATCCTGGAGCTGTGGAAACAAGGCTGAACCTAGGACTGTTCTTTTCCTGCCTCTAAATCAAGCGGCAGGAGGTGGGTCAAAAGTTTGTCAGGAGAAGTCCAGCTCCTTCTCCTACCATGCAAAAAATAGGGGCAACAGCCTCTCTAAACATAAGAAAATGTGTAACCAAAACGCATCAAAATACGCTGTCCATCTTACAAAAACGTGGGTGGCGAGCGGTGGAAACGTTTGCAGACAGCAGCAGAAATGAATATCACACAATGTACAATTGAGGGAACATCATTATGTGAATAAAGTAGAGCCAGATGTATCAGTGAAGGGACAATGTTAAAATAAATTAAATGAGGAAAAAATATGGGGCCCACGACGTTTTGAAAAACTTTAATCGTTCTTCACTGCTATGAATCTGCAACATAAACACTCACCAATCCCGCGGATTGACAGATTGAGTGCATTTGGGTTGCAATGTAGCTGAGATATAAAAGAAAAGTATGGTGTGGAACAAAACACTGATGTGTTAAACTAAAAACCAATAAATAAATTTATAAAATATGGTTAAAAACAAAAGTTAAGGCAAGCAAAGGTTGTCGTCTTCCATAAACCTGGTGGGCCTCTCGAGCACCATGCATTTTACCATCCTATGTCCCTTCTCAACGCCGAGGCCAAGGTTCTGGCCAAGGCACTAGCTAATCGTCTCCGCTCCCATATCTCTTCAATAGTTCATCCAGACCAAGCCGGGTTTATGCCCCAACGGGCGACCCCCCATAATATTCGCAGAGCACACATGGCAATTGCAGCAGCTAGGGGTCTGGCGGTACGGGCGGCACTATTGCTCGCAGACATTGATCATGCTTTTGATTCATTGAGCTGGGTGTATCTATTCGCTCTTCTATGCAGATTGAACTTTGGACCTCCCTTCCTGTCCTATCTGACTCTACATGGACATAACGGCGTCGGTGCGCGTGGCGGGTTCTGTCTCGTCGGTCTTCCCGATCGGTCGGGGCACCAGGCAGGGGTGCTACTTGTCACCCTACTTGTTTGCTTTGGCAATGGAACCTCTGGCCGCATGGGTGCATACCGATGCGCAAGTGGCCGGTCTTGAATGGGATGAAGGACTGTTGAATTGCATAGCTTTATCTGCTGATGATGTGCTGTTCTTTCTCACTCAGTTGGACCGGACTGGCCCGCGGCTGTTGCGCATCATACAGGTGTTCAGAGAGACCACTGGCCTCTATATAAGCGAGTGGTGCATGGGCCTCTGCTTACAGGTGATGCACGGGGGCTGAAATATTTGGGTGTGTTCCTCTCTGACTCACGGCCGACAGCCTGGGATAGAAACCTAGTGCCGGTGTAGAATAGGGCACACAAGGATATTAAAATCTGGTCCCAAATGCCCTTCTCTATATATGGTCACTCAGCCATCTTCAAAATGGTCTCTCTCCCTCGTCTGTTATATCAGCTACAAAATCATCCATATCCTATATCTTCGGGATGGTTCCGCCAGGTCAATACAGCCTTGGGCCAGTTTTTATGGTGTGGTGGGGCTGCCAGGGTGGCTCACCGAACTTACTTTCAGTCCACATATTGTGGGGGGCTTGCCGCATCTGACATTCTTTCGTACTATATGGCATCACACTTATTGGTCCATAATGAATGGTGGTATGGGGATAGGTCTGATCCGACATATATAGTGGAGCGATGACTGATGGGCGATCACTCGCTTCACATGCTCTTATATTCTGCGCCCTTGCGGCGTTCATTGCCGAGGGTTTCAAATATGGCGGCAGGTGTTGCAGAGCATGGGTTGGTGGAACCGCCAGACTCGGGAGACTCTTCTGTGGCAAAATGGACTCCTACCGCAGTTGCCTGGATTCCGAGATTGGGACGTGATTGGGATCTTTACCTTGGGGATGTTATGTGGGGGCCTGTTTTGAAATCATTCCAGGACTTGCAGAAGGACTTTCAAATGCTGCGTACACATACACATTTTTTGTAATAATTGTAATTTCGCCATGCTCTCTCCCCAAGCATGGTAGGCCTGGAGGAGCTGGCTGACTTCAGCCCGGTGGAGTCAAAAGTTTTCATGGGGGATCTTCAAGACCATAAAATATCTAAAATCTATCAGTCCCTGGTTACGCACTGCTCCCCATCTTTACAGCATCTTCGTGGAGCATGGGTGGATGATGTGGGCTCACTTGGGGAGGAGGATTGGACGGAGGCCCTCACCTCCCCTTGCGGGCGGCTATAGCTATGAGCCTTCAGCTCAACCAGTTTAAATACCTCCATAGGGTGTATTTTACTAGAGTCAGGCTGTACAGGGTGGGTTTGGTGGCCTCCCCGGAATGTCGTCGCTCTATGCACGAGGAGGGTACCCTGCTACATACCGTATGGGATTGTTCAGGGATGGCAAGGTTTTGGTGGGGCGTAATGACATGTTTATCGGAAGTTCTGGGTTGGGATCTTCCTTGTCCCCCTAAATTAGTGCTCCTGCATGTTATGGATGATATAGGAGGCAACGTTTACCAATGTCACCTTATGCTCCGGGGCTTCACCCTTGCCAAGCTTTGCTAGAGGCTTGAAGGCGACAGCTGCACCCTCCGTCTAGGTGTGGAAGGCAGGACTGGATTTTTGCATGTTTTAACAAAATGGGGTAACCCTGTGTCCCTCAGAACCTGGGTATATGTGATTGACAAAAAATGTGGTTCTGTCGGGTATTATGCAATCTCTTTGGGTTAGGCTGCAGACAGCTCTAAAACACAAACAAGCAAAACTCTCTGATATCCAAAGTTTTTATATATATTAAAAACAAAAACCAATGAACCAGTAAAATGGAATTACTTCATTCCACTACATTATTATCAAACATAAGTGCAGTGACTGTAGTGAATCCAGTGACAAAAGTGAAATACTCAGTGACACTTATATACAAGGACCTATTGAATTAATACACTTTACAAAAAAAGGAAAGAGAAGGGGAAGGGGGGGAAGAGTAACACGATATGTTCTTTTATCGTTTTGTGGCCAGTTTCATCCTAGTAAAAGTTCAAAGGAAAACAAGGAATTATTGTCCATATTCCTGGAGTTATCTTGGCCAGAAGGAAAAGCGTCGACGTTTCGACCCTGTTTGCGCCCCAGTTGGTGGTCGCGGCGGGTCTTTATCAAGACAGAGGGGGGCTGGAAAAGAAGGGAAACCTGTATCAGAGAGATGCATTGTAAAGACCGTCATAAATGACGAGAATATCTCCAGGTTACTTACATGGGAAATGTTCAACAATTAATGTAATCCGGAAGGTAGCCCGTTGGTCAACCTGGAACAAAGTATATAATTGGGTTTTGAGGACCAACTAGTCTGAGATTCAGTACACTCATAGTTTAAAGTGCCTAAGTGACAGTATAAGTTAATCTGCCCTGAATAGTGATTTTTGCATGGGCCTAGAGGCCCCCTTTTTGTAGCAAGGTGGTGCCTGCATAAACATTACAAAATCTGGAAGCGCTGGGCAGATTATCAGGGATTGGAATTGGAGCCAGTTCCAGCGCAGGGTTCTCATAGGCTGTAGTTTTCTACTTCCTACTACTCGCGGGGTATACCGGGTGGTATAGTGTCTTCTCAGAAATGTATCACAGTGAGTGTAGAACTGCTGCTTCGACTATACATGTTGCTTTTGCTTGATTGAGAGTGCGATGGAGTGTGCGGTGGGGGGTATTATATGTTTACTGTTTATCATTGTTTTTGTTTCCATTGCAAGTCCTTTCATTATTCTCTTTTTTTTCATAATTTGAGAAAAGTGTCAAAATCCGCTATATGTCGAAATCATGATATTGTATATTGATGCTATGGAAGCCTATGTGTTACAGAGCTCCGCTATATGTCCACTTGACAAATAAAATATGTTTAAAAAAAAAAAAGTAAACAACTAAAGATTCCATGTCATCTAAACATTGCAAAGAGCATCTGTTAAAAAACTACAGACATAATATGATATTAAAACGCTTCAGTGAAATCCTACACACTGTCTAACTTAGATTATAATTGCCCCCTTTTGTTGTGATTATAGAGAACCACACAGTATTGTACAGTCTGCGATAAATATTTATCTTTTTTGTGTCAACTAGAGACCTAAAGCAAACTTATTTAAAAGTAAATCATGTACTCTGGAAATATGCCCAGTATGTGACATAGAGAACCTCGAGGTTTACTATCATGTAATACATGGGAGCCTATAATTCTTGCATAAAATCCTGTCTTCGAGTTCTTTACTGCAGTAGACTTGTTTAATTTCTATTCTCATCTAATAGAAAATGACACAGCTGCTCAACTATAACAGCACTTTACAGTTGAGCTGTGATGTAACTGCTCGAGCTAGCAGCCCAAGTCAAAAGGAGATCACAGAGCATTATTACATATGCACTTTGAACAATGAAAATGAGAACTGGCTTTCTGTTTTTCTAAAATGAACAGTAATCAGCAGGGAGCAGATCTTTTTGGCAACATGTGTGCACACTGCAGATCATTACAGGAAAGATAGAGGGGTATATTCACAAGCACGTGTGCTAAACATCACAAAAAAATGCTAACGCAACTTTACACACCGCAGCCCATCGCTGGAAAATAACCTGTGTTAACGTGGAATTCACAACACGGCAGTACCATGCAAAACTCGCCAATGTCCGCGATACAACCACCGCGACGGAGATAAAAACACAAACTTCAACGCAAAAAAACATGCGATGGGCCAAAGCACGATGAGGAAATCAGCGATAAGCAGTGCCAGGCCGGCAATGCACACATGGCAGGCGGGAAAAATCACCATAAAAGTAGAAAAAACACTCAAACACAAACTGACCAACACCCAAGCACCATGGAGGCAGCAGGAGCAGGTGCAGAGGTCGAGCGCAACCCCACAAGCACCCTGGACGACCAGCCTGGGACCTCGGGGACAGGGAAGGGCAAGGTCAAGTAGAAGAGGAAGACGAAGTTCAGGCTGCATGAAAACAGGATCCTAGTCATGGAGGTGATGGGGGGGCCGGAGGTGGTGGCGGATGATGTTGTGGCCCTCATGGGTATCGGACCTGCATGATCATTGTCTCCATGGAATATGTGGGTCTTCAGGTGTGGCTCTTGGCTGGGCTCCCTTTCATGCTGTGGGTAGTCGTCCTGCTTAGCACCAGCAAAAGGCAGGTGTTAAATCCCTGGTGCTATCGCGGCTTATCGCCTATTTTTGACTCGCATAGCGGATCTGGCATTTTGTTGTGAATGTGGTGTTGTGGTTTTTTTGTGTGTTTATTCACGGGAACGCCTAATCCGCATCTCATTCGGGTTAGTTGGGGGTGTCCAACATGGAGGTACATTTTGGGGCAGCTATCGCGGGAATACTGGCGATGTCTGCAGTTTGCACCAGCTTGTGAATTGAGTGTTATATCTATCTCCACTTTTGATGCGTTAAGGTGCGGATAAATCAGAGATAAGACCTTGTGAATATCCCCCAGAATCTCTTGACATGTCTGTACACATTTTCAGCTACATTAGATTTCAAATTTGACTTACTTTGAACTGAATCGGATATCTTTTTACAAAAAAATTACAAGCTGCTTTTTGGTGTGTTTGATTTCACACTACAAATGCCAGTTTTATTCTTCATATTTGGAACCATGGTTGGGGTGTAACACCAGTAATGTGTAATTTTCAGCACGGATTCTTCCCCAGCCACGCTAATGGAGGAGGTGCAGGCTCTAGTCGTTAATGTGCATTCTTATTCTGCCTCCTGCCTCTTCTGAGCTTGGGACATGCTGTTGTCAGTAGATGGCTTCAAAAAGATATAACTGACTGAGACTGTTTGTCATCCACTTTGATGAATAACAATCTTTTATGTTTAGTAAGTGACCTACTAGCGTGTCGTTGCATAGACGGGTGCAGGACCCAATGTTAAATGGCTGCGTAGTGCCAGAACTCGCTCTCAGGGAGGTCGTAGTTGTCTTGAAGCGGCGGAAAGTCTAGTGTCCCCATATGGTCATACAGATTGGCAATTCGTTTACAATTGGCTGTTTGCCACACATGATAATCCATTCCCATGTAAGCAGGTGGGAAAACTGGATTTCCTACAATAGGGGTGAGCAGGGAAATAGGGGAGGACAGTCCTTTTGTCACCATCACCCTATCCCACAACATTATGGTCGCTCTGGTGATAGGAGAGATGTATTCCCCTGCTGGAAATGTTCTTGGGGAAGCCAAGGAATCTTCCATATATGAATCCCGGCTATAGCTTGATCGATAAAGCACCAATGTATTTCAGAAAGGGGCCTGTTCCATTCCACCATGTATCTAAGTTGGGCAGCCAAATAGTAGTTCATCAGGTGTAGGACCCCAATTCCACCGTCTGCAGCAGAGAGGTATGCTTGTTTTCTGGCCTTGCAGGGCTTCTTACCGTCCCAAAAATATAATTCTATCATGTGCTGAAGTTTTGTTAGCATATGTGATGGTGGGCCCAAAGGGAATGTCTGCATTACATACAGAGGTTTAAGCAATAGTGTCATTTTTACTGCAGTGTCTGTCCATTGAGGAGGTAGGGGGCCGTTGTTTGAACAGTGCTCTTATACAGTTCCACTGGAAGCCCGTTGGGGCCCAGTGCCTTACGGGACGCTAGTGCATAGGTTGCCTCCTGTATTTTTTCCGCGGTGATGTCTGCCTCAAGTAGAAGCGCTGCTTCTGGGGAGAGGCGAGGGATTGTCAGATCTTTATTATAATCGCATGCCTCCTCTATCGAGTAGGGCGCTTAGGGGGTGTATGTTTTTTCAAAATAGTCAGCGAATAGGTTGGCTATAGCCCCAGGATCCGAGGTCGTATATCCCTTGGGAGACGTCAGCTGCGCAATGACTCTACCTGCTTTTTCCTTCTTGTCCAGCCATGCCAACATCTTTCCGGCCTTGTCCCCCAGCTCATAAACCCTGTGACGGGTCGTCTGTAGTGTATTTTTAACCATTTCTTTCTGGTATGCCATCCACTCAGTGCGCCGTAGCCGGACTGCCTGGGCAGTCCTCAGGGACGGGTGAGTCTCCTGTTCCTGAATTGCAGTATTAAGAGCCTCCTCGAGGGTGTTAAGTTCCTGTCGTTGTGTTTGCTTGTGGCCAGCAATGGAGGAGTTTGCCTGCCCGCGCAGGACTGTTTTGTAGGCCTCCCACAGGGTGCTGTGGGAGTCTACTGAGCCAGAATTTTCCTGAAAGTATTGTTTGGTGGTGTTGGTCAGAGCTTTCACCAGAGGGGAAGCCTGCAGATAGCCCGCGTGAATAGGGAAGATGCAGCACCTATGGGTACGGTGGTTTGTGTATGTGAGTCGCAGCGGGAGTGAGTGATCAGAGATTCCCCTGGGGCGGATATCCACCTCCTCAATGCCTTGTAGCCCATCTGCAGACATCAAGACATAATCTATCCGCGAGAGACAATCATGGGTTGCTGAATAGTAGGTGTACTGTTTATCATGAGGGTGTTTGTGTCTCCAGCAGTCTGTAAGCCCAGGGCGTCCAGCAGTCCGAGGAGTCGCCCACCTCCCTGTACCGTTTTTATGTGTGGATGTCTATCAAACTCATGGTCTACAATATCATTAAAGTCGCCCCCTATCACCAACGTCGCCCCCGGTAAAGCCAAGAGGAATGTCGTGAGGGCAGTGTGTGCTGTAGCATGTAAGCCAGGAGGGATATATACGGACACAAAGTTGAAAAGATGACCCTCCCATTGACTGTCACCGCCGCGAAGCGGCCCTGATCATCTAGTCGTGTCTGTTGGCATACCAGCTGGAAGTTCTTCCTTATGAGGATCCCTGTTCTCCTAGAACCAGAGGAGAAGTCTGCATGTGCAATGAACTTGTATCCCCATCTATCCATTGCCTTTGAGGCCGAGCCCACAAGATGTGTTTCCTGCAGTAGGACTATTGCTGGATTGCAACGCTTCAGGTATTGCAGTACAAGGCCACGCTTCACCTTGTCTCCCAATCCCCGGACATTCCATGTTAGGACTGTCAAGGCCGACTGGTGGGAGGGTTGTGTTATACGAGTCTCAGGTGTACCTGTCACGTGTGTAGCCATCTACCGATGTGTGTAGTGATGTGCAAATCAATAGGGGCCCAAACCTGCGATGCACCTTCATTCAAGCAACATGTTGCCTTCATCACCATACAAAAAGCAAAAGTAACACTAAAAAACAACCCATCTACCCTTCCACCCTGTGTCCCACCCACCCTCCCTGCCTCCCTGCTGGACGAACTTTCAACTGCCCGCCACCCCAACTCAGCAGAGCGCTTTATCCCTCCCCTTACCCAATACTTGCTTGTCGGGGTAAGAGTTCAGCGAGGCACCAGCCCCTTAGAGCCCCTATTCCTGCCCCAGTCCAGAGTCACAAGTGGCAGAGGCCAAAATAGGTACAGGATTATCGTTGAAATCGGGGAACAGTAATATGGGATCAGAGATCATTCCTTTTCTTGGAGTGGAAATTGGCTCGGTTCGGGCCTCCAGAGCCAGACGTTCCTGCAGCACCTTCAGTGTCCCGGTGTCGGTGCGGTTTTGACCTACGATCTGATCTGTCCACAGTTCGCCATCCCTCCAGCCAGTCATGTGCAGCCTCGGGCGTATCAAAAGACCATGTTCTATCGTTTGCCACTACCCGAAGTCTTGGGGGGAAGAGCATCGAGTATGGCAACTCTTGCGCCCTGAGCAACTTCTTGACCTCAAAGAAGCTTCGTCGTCTTCGAGATACGGCCGCCGTGTAGTCCGGGAAGAACGTCACAGTGGAATTTAAGATGCGGATGGGAGGGGAGTTTCTTGCTGCTTGTAAAATGGCATCACGGTCTCTAAAGTTAAATAGCCTGGCGAGCACCGTTCTTGGGGGCGCACCCGGTGTAGGTCTGCCGCCGGGCACCCTGTGGGCACGCTCCACCGAGAAAAAGTTCGAGAGTCCCTTAGGCTGCAGTTTGGTGGTAATTAGTTCCTCAACATATAAGTCCATAGCCCTTGCACCTTCTGACTACGGAATACCAATAATCCGAACATTGTTGCGTCTTGCATGCCCTTTTTGCTCATCGAGCTTCTCTGCCAGTGCTCTGTTCTCCTTTTCAAGCTGGGCGACTGAGGTCTGTAATTCAGAAGTGTCTGTAACTAGAGATTTGGCGACTATTTCCACTTCTTTTACCCTATCCGCCATCTTGTGGAGGTCTGCACGCAGCAAAGAAACGTCCGTAGATTTAGTGCCCACCGTCGTCTGTACATTAGCCAGAGCCTTCATTACGTCCTCAAGGGTGATCTTTTTTGCCCCTTCACTGTCCGCAGGCTTAGTCTGAGAGTGACCGGGAGATGAGCCCTTCTCGTAGCCAAATTTATCCAGCTTCGCCGCGTGGTACTATGCCTTGGTCCCCTGCCCGCCATAGTGCCTGATTCGTGTAGCCCACAGTGCCCGTAAGCTGGTCCGGTGGGAGGCTTCCAGTCGGTATGGGCCGGGGGTCCGTCCGTGGAAGAATCAGTACAGTGCGTTGAGCCCAGGGAGCGGGTAACCGGGGACACTTACTGCGTATCAGTGCGGCAAAGACAGCGCCAGATGTCCAATCGGGCGGAGGCAAAAGGGCGCGGTTTTGTTTTGCGGTGCTCACATAGATGTACAGCCACCAGGGACTCCCTTCACCCCGGTCTCAGGCCCAGTGACACGCCCGAGCCGTCGAGAACAAGGGACGCAACACCCGGCTCGGGCTGTCCATTCGGGTGAGCCAAGGATCAACGCCGGTCCATGTGGGTGGGGGGGGAGAACCACCCCCAGGGCGGCAGCTGTTAGTCCGCAGCAGCCGCCGGGGGATGGGGCCCCACACTCCCCGCCCCAACCTCTGGTGTCCGTCACGGCCAGCGGCCGGAACTGCGGTTCGGAGTTGGCAGAGTCAGGCAGCCGCACTTCATGGGGTGGGTAGTCACCGGTGCCGGGCAGCTTCACGAGCGTGTGCTGGTGCTGAAAAACTCGCACTGCCTGTTTCCACCGCCGGATCAGGCAAAGGCGCCGTCGTCACATCCCCGACCACCAGACGGCGGCCGGCTCCCAACTTCAGTCCCCGGTCTTGGCGCTGCAGGTAGGCCGCAGTTCGTCGGTCAGCCTCTCGTTCAGATCACAATGCCCGATTTTCACCGGGGTTGCATCAGGCGATACCGCTTGCGCTCCGGCCCTGGTGGCCATCGTCGGAGCAGCGAAAATGTCAGGATAAATGTGCGGATTAGTGAAAAGGGCAGCTGGGTCCTCGGAGCTTACAGGCTAAGCGGCCATCTTGGTCGGCCGGTAGCCACGCCCCCCGGGTTTGAGTTTTTTGAATATTCACTTTGAAGCCAGACCTAAGATCTTCCATAAGGGGGTGAGATCCTTATGTCATTGGCAGATAGGGCCATTTTATGCTTACCAAGGGGATACCTTTAATCAGTGTATTTGCCCATATCCAGTCTGAAAGTGGTTCCATGTAAAGCACAAAAAGGATAGGGGACAGAGGGCAGCCCTGCCTTGTTCCCCTGGTAATAAGTAATTGCAAAGGGCTGAGACTAGGCGCCATTGACTCGTACCTCAGCACCTGGGCTGGCGTAGTTACTCCACACCCAAGTCAGGAATCAATCCACTAGATACACTTTTATTATTCTTTATCTTAGCTGATGCCTTGGTGGTGGTGAAAAACCGCTAGAATATAACCAAGAACTACCTATGTGCATAATATTATGTGCCATTAGGTGAGTGGATATTTAGTTACATTTTATGGTTTTTCTTGGTTATATTCTTGTGGTCTTTATTTAGATTCACTTTTATTAACCTTTGTCTTAGCTTATCCCTTGTATTAGTGATATTGAGATGTGAGTCCTTATGATAATTGGTAGGATGGGTTAATGGTGACATGAATTTACATTGCACATGGTGCTGGAGAGGCAATTTGTATGTTTCACAATGGGGTGAGAATGTATTCATTGAATATGGATTGTGATTACCGTGATGTGGTATGTATACACTTTTACTTTCACTGAAGGATTTCCACAATGCATATACTAGTATAGTTTTTTTTATTTGGTTTTTAAACACTCTATTAGATATGTGCTTGTCACAAGGTGTGGGATATTATTGGCAAACTAAAAATATGGTTGGTTCGTGGAAATAGAGATTTACTTTTATATCTTTTAGCCCTGAAGGAGTTGTGGACAATGTACCTTTGCGACGAAACACGTGTTGGCAGTGCAGTAATGAAGACTTATAAGTGTGACAACTGTAAACTAGACTTTTATTATATTTACAGCTGGACTGTTTTGGCGTGTGCTGAAAGACTCTCTCAATTTAAAGGTGTTGTAGTGGGGTGGTGTGCTCTGTGTGTGTGGTCAAGCACAATCTCTTTCTCAGCCAGCTCCAAATGTACGTGGCTGAATAAGCAAATAATGTAGCTCCCCAGATTCCCCTCATCAGCATGCAAGATGAACCCTTTAATGCGAATGTTGGATCGCTGCGATCTGTTCTCAAGATCCTCTACATGAAGTTGCAGGTCCGAATTCTGCTCACAAAGTTCCACCAGTTCTCGTCTGTGGTTCTCTAGTTCTTCTTCCCGGGCATCTCCACCCCTCTCTAGTGTTGCCACTCGTTGACCTAGGTCCGTCACCTACTTCTTGACCTCCTTGATGTCCGCTGCCACATCATCCCGGAGTGCGCTGTGTCCTTATGGAGACTGGCAAAGAGGACCCCCATAAACAGTCTAGTGACTGGAGCTAAGAGATCGTCCATGCTGGCACCAGCTCCCTGTGCCACTGAATGGTTCGCAGTGGGCTCCTCAATGCGGAGGGTCATTCTTTTTCGCAGCTACCTTAGAGAGCATGTCCTTCGGCGTGGAGTCCTTCTTAACTCTGTGGGCCACCATATTACTTTGGGGGTGCCCTGTGTTCTAAGGTCATTCCATGGAGGGGAAGGCCACCCATGGCCTGGCGTCAAGTGCACTGATAGAAGGCCACAGGTGGTAAGCATTCTTTGTAGGCGCTCACAGTGTTCGGTGCCTTCATAACCATACTCCACACCTATCCATGTGCTCAAAAATAGCTTTCTCTTTAACATAGGCCCACAAGGATACCCCAGGGCAGACATCAAGCAACATACCCATGGCAGAGTGAAGCGGGTCTACCCCTAAGAGCGGAAGAATGTAAGTGTAGCAGTCCTATACCTCTCCATGAGGACATCCATGGTCCCAGCAACGCGTGGGTCTCCAGGTGGTTCTGGCCGGAGTGCCAGCAGGATCATGTATGCTTAACTTGGCATTACCCCCCCCCCCCTCCACACACACACGCACACACACAGAGTCTCCCTATGGCTCATCTTGTCTATTAATAATAATTTATATAATGTTGAAATTTGTAAAGCGCATGGTAACATCTGGACAGTGTGTCCCTTTGCTGAGGCCCTGACCAATGGAAAAGAAATGAGCGAGAATCAAGAGAGACCAGGGAGTTAACAGGTAGTACGGAAGAGCCAGGTTTTCAGTTTGCTTCTAAACGATACCTCTCCACCCTTGAAATGCATTCATAAATTGCGATTTTTCAATTGCGAATTCGCAATTCCCATTGATTCCTATGGGCTGAGCTTATGTTAAATTTCAAATCACTCGAACTTAATCTTCTCAATAAGGAAGCTACCCATAGCAAAGGACATTTGTTAGACCCCGTCTTCTCTAACAATACCCAGCTCCTAGCTACTTCGCCTTTGCCCCTACCTTGGTCCGATCACTTTGTAGTTCCCTTTTCTTGGAAACTGCGACTGGAAGTGACCGGTGCCCCCCCCCCCCCCTACGTACTCTCCAAAGAGCCTGGCCGAAACTTTCAGTGGAAAAACTGAAATCTGCCCTTGAGCAATCAGCTCCTGAATCAGAATCTGAAATCCTGCTTGCAGACCTGAATTTTCAGAATTGGCTCAACAACTCTCTGAACACGGTTCTGCCTCCAATAATGGTGACAAAAAAGAGTAGCACTTTTAAATCCCCCTGGTATACCACCGCACTGAGAGATCTTAAAAAGACCTGCAAAAAGGCGGAACGTATCTGGAGGAGGGACTGGGCCCATAGCAGTAAAACCTCCTACCAGGCGGCTTTGAGACTCTATAAAGCCGCACGGCAAACGACCAAGGCCTCCTTTTTTGAAGAGAAAATTAGACTTGCAGCCAACTCCTCTAGGGAAACTTTCAAAATAGTCACTCAGCTGACTAAAATCCCAGCGCCGATCACCTTACAAAATGATTCTACATCAAGATGTGACCTGTTAGCAAAGTTTTTTGACCAAAAAATACAGAAAATACTAGACAGTCTTCCTCATACTGGTACACCCTTGGTTTCCGATGCCCCCCCTCCTTCTACTTCAGGCCCCCTACTCGAGACGTTCTCGTGTATCACCAGGGAAGACTTCTGCACGACACTCTCCAACATTAAAAGCGGCTCGCCATCTGATCCAGCTCCTATGCACGTTCTCAAGCAAATTGTGAGTACCATCGCCCCTCTTGCTACTGATCTATTGAATACCTCATTCACCACGGGCATCGTCCCCCCGAGCTGGAAACAGGCAAAAATCAAAGCCCTCCTTAAAAAACCAGGACTAGACCTTGCCGATCTGGCAAATTTCCGCCCTATTTCACTGCTTCCTGGATTGGGCAAAATCGCCGAAAAGCTGGTGAATCGGCAGCTCTCCGGATTCCTGGAGAGTAATGACCTGCTGGGCAATTCCCAAACGGGATTTCGCCCTGGGCAGGGCACAGACACTGCCCTCATAGTGGTGGCAGAAGAGGCTAGGTGCATCTTAGATTCAGGGGGATCAGCAGCTCTGATCCTCTTGGATCTGAGCGCTGCATTCGACACCGTGGACCACACAATCCTCGTCCACCGTCTCTCTAAGCTGGGCATTGTAGGGTCCGCCCTTAGGTGGCTGAAATCATTCCTCGACAATCGGTCCTTTAGGATCTGGGAGAATGGTACCATGTCTAAGCCCATTCCTCTTCAATGTGGGGTTCCGCAGGGATCCTCCCTGAGCCCCACATTGTTCAATGTTTACATGGCTCCGCTGGAGGATATAGTAGCCCCCTTTGGGATTAAATCTATCAGCTATGCTGACGACACACAACTTGTCGTCTCTCTGACTCAACAAGGGGGATGCTCAAACAACCTCTCGAGCTGCCTCTCGGCAATCTTCTCCTGGATGACAGACTCCAAGCTGAAACTTAACGGAGCCAAAACGGAGATCATGCTCTTAGGTCACCACTTTACATCTCTGCCGTCTGAGCTCTGGCCCTCCTGTATGGGGGATCTGCCCCCAGCAAAGGAGAAAATCAAAAGCCTCGGGGTCTGGTTTGAACCCCAACTAACATTCAAGACCCATGCTCAGAAAGTCGCAGGCAGCTGCTTCGGTCTGTTGCTTTCAGTGCGGAAAGTGCTCCCCCTCCTGCCTTTCCAATCTAGGAAGCTTCTAATCCAAGGACTAATACTGTCAAGACTGGATTATGGTAATGCTCTCCTTCTGGCTGCACCGAAAAAGACAATTAACACCTTGCAGCGGGTACAGAACGCTGCAGCCAAAATGCTCATGGGGGCACCGAGAAGGGTCTCGGCCAAACCATTATTGAGATCCTTGCATTGGCTCCCCATCCAGGAACGAATTGCATTTAAGACACTGTGCATCGCTCACAGGACATTGCAAGGCAAAGGCCCTCCTGCCTTAAGAAAGCTGATTTGTCCCTATAAATCTTCAAGGACCCTTCGCTCTGACGGGGAAAACCTGGTCTCCATCCCTAGAGTGAGAAAAGCCCGGACTGGAGGACGCCGGTTCTCCCTGAATGCAGCAAAACATTGGAACGCCCTCCCTAGGGAAATTCGGATGGAACCCTCCTATCTCAAATTCAGAAAATCCCTTAAAACTTTTCTTTTCCCTAAAGCTGAATAATCCTTTGTTCTCTTCTTCCTTTCCTTAGGGCCTTCTGTTTTTCAGTTAAGTTAGCGCTGGGACGCTTAAGGGCAGCCATGCGCTTTATAAATCTAATTTCATTTCATTTCATTTCATTCATTTCATTTCATTCATTTTCGCCCATAGGAATGAATGGGAATTGCGAATTCGCAATTGAAAAATCGCAAATTTCATGCGAATCGGTAAAAATTGCAATTTTTACCGATTCGCATAAAATTTGCGAGAAAAATGATGCATAGGCTTTTGCGAATTCTTATTTGCGATTCGCTATTTTTCGCAAATAAGAATTCGCAAATGCCGATATTGATGCATGTGGGTGTAAATACAATGTTTGTTGTGTTAGATATGTTTAGAGCTGCCATTTTGAATAATTGTGAGGGCTCAATGATTTTTTAGGTCTCGCCTTTACCATTCCGCAGGAATGGGAAATGGGGAGAATTCAAGTCGGCTATTTTCTCTTCAAACCAAAGGGCTTTCAGCCGCGGTTTTCTTGCAGTTCACGTGAATCACGTGATCAAACATGCACGAGCATTCACGTCCAGGGCTTCTCCTCCCCTAGCAGCACTCCTCCCACACCAGCAACTCCCCCCTCCCACACCAGCACCTCCCCTCTCTCTCCCCGCAAACACAGCCTTGCCCTAGCAGCACTCCTCCCACACCAGCAACTCCCCCCTCCCACACCAGCACCTCCCCTCTCTCTCCCCGCAAACACAGCCTTGCCCTAGCAGCACCCCTCCCACACCAGCACCTCCCCTTTCTCTCCACGCAATCACAGCCTCCCCCTCCCACACCAGCACCTCCCCCCTCCCACACCAGCACCTCCCCTCTCTTTCCACGCAATCACAGCCTCCCCTTCCCACACCAGCACCTCCCCCCTCCCACACCAGCACCTCCCCTCTCTCTCCACGCAATCACAGCCTCCCCCTCCCACACCAGCACCTCCCCTCTCTCTCCACGCAATCACAGCCATGCTGCACTGCCGAGCCTGGGCTTTTCCAGCTCTTCCCTCCCACTCTCTCACTCTCCCGCCCCAACCCGACTTGTTCTTGTTCTGAACTGCAGATGTACGAAGCGCCGAGCCAACTGCACAGAAAGAGCCAGTCTCTTTGAATAACAGTCAAAAAGAGCCACGAATGAAAAACAGATCCCTTGAGTCATCTGATCACGTGCAGACGAATGACCGCTTTGGTTTCAATGACCTCGCTTTTTTTTTTGGTTCTTGTTTGTGCGTAAATATTTGAAACAAAACAATGAAGCAATGGGAAATGGGGGAGAATTCATGTGCTCCATCGGATAGTCAAACCACCGCTTTTTTCCGTGGCGTTTTCTTCGAGTGCACGTACAGGCACGCGCATTTGGCCCATACACTTTCATGGCCATCTGTTCCTGTTCCTAATGTCCCTCCCCCTCCCCCAGCACAGAGCGCGCATCGCGGCCGCACAGCACATCAAAGGGCTTCTCCCAGCGTGTGCTGTGCGGCTTCTCCTCCCCTAATTATGTGGCCGGCCGTACTTGTGTTTCCTGGCCGCTTCCCGGCCGATCAACTTGTATCAGTTTGCTTACATTACCATGGTTTAAGGCACACATAATTTCCTGTATCATGCCTTGCACTCCCTACCTTCTCGGGACATTCTTTGCACTTGTAATCATAGCAAACAAGGCTACTTTCGGATCAGCTATGGTCAGACAGCTATCTTCTTCGCTGTCCTTGTTTTCGACGTTTTATGTTCTCTTCCTAAGCCTTACATCAGTGACGGCCCTTCGCTAGCCTTGCACACCAAAGCCTGTGATGTCACTTATATCACAGTTGCTTGAACTACATTACCTACCCATGCCACCTGAATTTGGCACACATTTTATATTCTCTTGCTGGACATCTCATGCCGTATCGTTATTTTTACTCCTCAATTTCCACACCTGGCATTACTTTCTTTTCATGCCTTGCACCATTTTGTCATGCTTTACTCTACTCATGCCTTGCAAGCCCTGAACCTATTATCTTCCCTACCCAATCTTTCCACCTGATATCTTCACATGCCATATACCTGTTTTCTCCTCCTATGCATATGCACCCGTTATCGTCTCTCACATCAGGAAGGTTTTGTTTCCCATGCCTGCTCCTTGCATCAATCTCATGCTCTGCACCTGAAATGTCACATCAAAGGCTCTGTGCCACTTTCACCCACACAGCAACACTTACAGACACACAACGCCACTCACACCCACGCAAGCCCACTATCATCCACGCAACACCACACTCAACCACGCAACGGCACTCACCCAAGCAACACCACTCACACACGCAACGCCACTCATCCACGCAACCCCACTCATACTCATCCACGCAACCTCACTCATCCACGCAACGCAACTCATCCACGCAACGCCACTCACCCAAGCAACACCACTCACACACGCAACACAACTCACCCACGCAACGCCACTCACACACGCAACGCCACTCACACACGCAACGCCACTCACCCACGCAACGCCACTCACACACACTACGCCACTCACACACACTACGCCACTCACACACGCAATGCCACTCACACACGCAACGCCACTCACACACGCAACGCCACTCACACACGCAACGCCACTCACACACGCAACGCCACTCACCCACGCAACGCCACTCACACACACTACGCCACTCACACACACTACGCCACTCACACACGCAACGCCACTCACACACGCAACGCCACTCACACACGCAACCCCACTCACACACGCAACGCCACTCACACACGCAACGCCACTCACACACGCAACGCCACTCACGCACGCAACGCCACTCATGCATGCAACGCCACTCACCCACGCAACGCCACTCACACACACTACGCCACTCACACACACTACGCCACTCACACACGCAACGCCACTCACACACACAACGCCACTCACACACGCAACGCCACTCACACACGCAACCCCACTCACCCACGCAACCCCACTCACACACGCAACGCCACGCACACACGCAACGCCACTCACGCATGCAACACCACTCACACAAGCAACACCACTCACACAAGCAACGCCACTCACACACGCAACTACACTCACACACGCAACGCCATGCACACACACAACGCAACTCACACACGCAACGCCACTCACACACGCAACGCCACTCACACAGGCTACGCCACTCACACAGGCAACGCCACTCACACATGCAACGCCACTCACACATGCAACGCAACGCACCCACGCAACACCACTCAGACATGCAACACCACTCACACATGCAACGCCACTCACACATGATACGCCACTCACACATGCAACGCCACTCACACATGCAACGCAACTCACTCAAAGCAACGCAACTCACTCACGCAACGCCACTCACACACGAAATGCCACTCATCCACGCAACACCACTCATCCAAGCAACAACACTCATCCACGCAACACTACTCGCACACGCACGCAACACACACATGCAACGCCACTCACACATGACACGGAACTCACACATGCAACACCAATAAAAAATGCAACGCCACTCACACATGCAACGCCACTCACACATGCAACGCCACTTACACATACAACGCAAGTCACACATGCAACGCCACTCACACATGCAACACCACTCACACACGCAACGCCACTCACACAGGCAATGCCACTCACACACGCAACGCCACTCACACACGCAACGCCACTCACACACGCAACGCCACTCACTCATGCAACAACGCTCACGTTGCCAATAGGTATCGCAGTAGGAAAGTTGGAGCCATTACAATTGCAAATAACAATGCCTTTTATTTTTTTATCATTTTTAAAACATAAAGGGCTTTGTCATTTACAAAACCAATAGCTCCAACTTTCCTACTGCGAGACCTATTGGCAACGCCAGTGCTTGTTTAACACGAGTGGGGGTGCTGCATTAAAACGTTTGAAGACCATTTCCCTAGGGGCACTGCAGACCCTGGGAGCGCTTTGAATGGGGAACTTCCCACACTGCACGGCCAAGGACAATGCCCTGTGTAAAGTGTCTAATGCAAAAAGAACAGTTGATGGACAGAATGCTGAACAATGTCAAACATTCACCCCAGTACAGAGATCTGGGCCTAAATCCATCGTTTTTTTGCACACCATGCCATTACAGTTTAGGTCCTGTGTAAAGTGCCTGGTCTACACCTGAAGGTGTTTTAAGAAATGTGTAAGGTTTTTCACAACACAGGATAATGTGAGTTTGTATAGTATTGTAACATCCCTTGATGTGCGCCTTGTCAGCATATATATGCAAAGGCATAATTGTTCCTCTTGTTTTGTTAACACATTTCTGCTGTTTCCCAAATCTGCAGTAAAGTTTCCAAAACAATTCTACCTCTCATTTCTTCAATCCTTTCATGCAGATGTGTGGAGGTTGGGGCTGAGAGGCCAGCACATGTATTGGTGGTTCCCACAGGCCTAGTTTCTTCAGTTTCACTCATTCTGCGATTGTGGTCACAATCTACAGAAAAACAACTGCTGGACGAAATGAAACAAACCTTGGCAGGCAGGCAGGGTCCTGTTCCTCTTTATGCTTTTCTATATTTGGTGTAAATATATGTTGTGGTTTTGATGTACTTTCAAATTAAAATGTGTATAGATAGCTGGGCAGGAACATGTAAGTTCTGTGACTTTAGAAAATCTAAATGAATTCGAAGTCTGACTGTTTGATGCTGACCCTTTGGCACTGTCCTTCATTGCCTAATCTCTGCAGAGCTGAAAAGGTTTGCATTTCTTACTGTAACAAAGTAACTTCTGGACCCATTGGCAGGGCAAGGCGGGCACAGCCAACATCACCGAGGCCCCAAAAGCAGAAACAGCTGCCTTGAGCTGCAGGGTCAGCCTACTCTCCACTGAAAGGATTCTACTATTTTTCTTCAAAAGCAAACTTAGGGTCAGAGGGCATTAATGGAGCTCTACCTTATAATTGTAACCCAAACCCTACTCTGGTACCAGTATGTACTGTTTGCGTAACCTTTGTTTGATCTCAGTACAAATTGCTGCAGTACATACAGAGGCACATTTACTATTATGTCATGCAATGTGTTACAGCAAGGGAGCGGGCATACGGCTCCATTATTATAAAAATATGGAGCCTTTCGGCTCTCTCCTTGTGCTGGCGCGCTGTGTGCTGCTAGGGCCGGCGCAGTTGCACCAAAGTGAAAGGGGGCCTGTGTTACAGGCAGGATTGTTTTGTGCAGGAAGGGACAACTTTCTACTCAGAACAATCCTTTTTTTTTTCTCTTTTTTTTATTCATCATCATCAAACATAAAGCATTTCATCTTTCATATTATTTCCGTTAGTTTATAAATTACAATCTTAAATAAGTAGGAAAAAAAGGATACATACAATATATCTCTTCATAATAAAATGAGAAACTAAACAGATTATCCATTTGCTATTAGACTACAGAAAAGGTGAAAGAGAGAATAAAGGGAAAATTATACTCTTCTTTAGTCATTTTCCAGCTTTTGTTTCCAATCAGTTATAGGAGCCCATATCCTATTCCCCAGTTGCTTTATCTTCCGACCCTTTTTGTCGTACATCGCTTTTTCTAATATATATATCGCTAACAACCGCGATAACCATTGTTGGAATGTTGGCGGATTTTGGTCTTTCCACATTGTTGCGACACATAACCGGCTTAATGCCATTGCTAAATATATGAATTTATATTCAGGTATTTCTACATCATCCCTGGTAACCCCTAGAACCATTACTTCATTTGTTATATTGATTTTAATCCCTAATTCTCGATCAAGGAATTTCTCTATTGAGTTTTTAAATAAGTCTAGGGCTGGACATGCCGCAAACATATGTATAGTGTCTGCCTGTGAAGCTTGGCATCTAGGGCAGACAATCCCCGTTGTTCCGCCCCATTGAGCGATTCTGTGCGGTGTATAGTAGAGCTCAAACAGGGTCTTATATTGCTGAGCTTGTAAGTTGGTTACTTTTAGCACTGAATTTAATGGTTGAAATGATTTTTCGACTTCATTGCCAGTTAAGTTTAGCTTAGTATTCCATTTCAATACAACCCTTCCGCAGTCATCCTCCTTGAGCTGATTCAATTCCCCATAGATCTGGGATATCGAGCAACCCTTTTTATCTCTTAAAAATTCCATGATTTCCTCTCTCTTATAATTGATATCCCCCTCCGTGTTTTTTTGTCAAGGCTGATCTGATTTGTAAATACTTGAAAAAGTCTCTACGATCTAAGTTATGTAGCTGCTGTAAATGCTCAAATGTCATAAGGCCTGTCGTATCTATGAGATCGCCAATGGTTTTTACACCCAATGTGTCCCATTTCTTCATTACTTCATTACTTGATCATGGAATATCGTTGGTAAAAGTTGGTTCTTAAATAAAGGCGTATAATAATTAATTCTCCCCATTTTTATTTTCTTCCTAAGGGCAGACCAAATTGATATTGCTGATCCAAGGGTCTTAAACTTAACTTTTTTATAATAACTGGCTTCATTAAATGTGAGGAGCCACTTGTTAGATCCCTTGATTAATAACTCTTATGTATCAGGGACACTATCCCCCCTCTCCATTGGTCCTCCATATTCCCCCCCACTAACCCTCTGATATACTGCAGGACAGCCGCCCAGTAATAAGCCTTGAAGTCTGGGACCGCAAGGCCTCCTCGTTCCCTTGGTAATGACAGGAATTTTAGTGCTCGCCGTGTTCTGCCCTTGGCCCATATAAAGCGGTTTGCAACTCCCTCTATTTCACCGAACCAGTTATTATTAAATTTCAGCGGGATGGTTCGAAACAGATATAGTATCTTAGGCAGAACTATCATTTTTATTAGATTGCAGCGGCCTATTATTGTTAAATGCAGATTATTTAATCTGTCTAGATCCTTTTTGGCCTTTTTAATCAGCGGTCCCAAGTTCATTTCGACTATCTTAGAGAGATCTGAGGTTATCGTTATACCTAGATAAACTGCAGATTCCGGTATTCTTTGATCTGCCATAGTTATTTTTTTATTAATTACAATTTGACTTTTGCTTTGGTTTAATTTATAACCCGACAGTGCCCCATATAAATTTGCTTCTCTTTCTATTTCCGATATCGCCGTAGCCGGCTCAGCAGATGTTACAGCCAAATTGTCAGCATACCCTAGGATTTTAGTTTCGAATCCATTCAGCAAGATTGGTTTAATATTCACATTTAACTCTATCTTTCTGATAAAAGCATCTATATAGAAGGCGAAGAGCAACGGGGAGCAGGGGCACCCTTGTCTTGTTCCTCGTCCAATGTTTATAATCCCACTCTGTTCTCCCATTATCCTGAGTCTTATCGTCGGATCTTTATATAGGGCACTTAACGCTTTGATGCAGACATCGCCGATGTTTGCCTTAGCCAATGCCGTCCAAAGGAAGCCCCACGAGACCCTATCGAATGCTTTTTCGGCATCTACCAATATTAAAGCCATAGGGTCTCGTGAGGCTGCCGTCCCATCAAACATCGTGCACACTCTTCTAATGTGATCTGCCGTGCCCCTACCCGGGATGAACCCATGTTGTCTAGGGGATATAATTTTGCCTATGACTGAGCTTAATCTGTTGGCCAAGATCTTGGAATAAACCTTCGTATCACTGTTCATCAGGCTTATGGGCCTATAGGACCCAGGTTCTGTTGGAGGTTTATTTTTTTTCAGGAATACCACCATTGTTGCCTCCCCCCAGGACTCTGGAGGTGTTGCTCCTTTCTGTATCGACCCCATAAGCTGATAGAGATCCTCTGCTAAGCTGGATAAGAAAATTTTGTAAAATTCCAGCGGGATAAGATCAGGGCCCACAGCTTTTCCAGCGGGTAAATCTTTGATTGCTATTTGTATTTCTTCTATTGTGAAATACATTTCCAACCTTGCTTTATCCGCTGCTGTCAACTTCTCAACTTCTCGACTTGTGCATTTTCTAAATAGCTTTCTATCTCCCCGCTATCAACATCAGTGTCAGGATTATATAAATTCTGATAAAAATCTTGAAAGATTGAACAAATCCCCTTTGGTGTGGTGGCTGAAAGCCCTCCCTCTGAGATAATTTGTAAAATTTCCCCTTTTGTTGCCGCCTGTCGGGTTCTAATGGCTAGTATACGACCAATCTTTTCACTGTACTCGTACTGTTCCTGCTTCCATGCCATGTACTTTCCTGCTGCTTTAACTGCGAATGCCTCGCCTACAACTGCCGTTGCTATTCCCAGTTTTTGTAATATCTCTGTTACATCATGTTTGGCCCTAATTGCTTCCGTTAGTTCTTCTTCAATGTCGGCTATTACCCTTAGCTTTCTCTCTATTTCCTCCTTTTCTGTCTTAATTTTCTTCATAGAGAAACTAATAGTTTCCCCCCCCTTATACCAGCCTTCATGGTATCCCAGACTGTTGTGGGAGAAGCGGAGCCTCTATTCATACTTAAAAATTCTTTTAACCAGCAGTCCATCTGTACTACATACTTGGGATCATATAGCAAGGCTCTCTTGAAGGTCCAATTAAATTTTTTCCTTTGCTGATTTGTAACAGAGATATCCAGGACCAAAGGATTATGATCTGACATCACCCGTAGTAGCTTTCCTATCTTGATACTAGGTATCAATGCAGGTGAGATCAGAAAATAATCCAGCCTGGCAAGAGATTTATGTGGCATTGAGTAGTACGTACTCCCTCCTCCACCAGTATTTTGCTGTTCCCATGCATCGACAAGCCCATTGTCTTGCATCATTTGTATTAGAGCCCTGTGACTTCTCTTTTTTCGGCCTGAGAACCTAGCAGGTTCGTTTTTCCACAGCCCATGAAGCCTATTGATATTCAGATCGCCACAGACTATGATGGGTATAGGTTTTTCGATGGGGCAAGATGGCGTCTGACTAGCGGCACTCGAGATCGCTCCCGATGCCCTGGTCTTGAAACCGAGGAAATGCCGAAATGGTGTGCTAAAACATTACCTTCATGGAAGCGGCTCTCAAGGACGGCGTTTGGATTACTGCAGAGAGTTTAGTCTTCGGGCTCCTGGCGACCGCGGCAGCTGTGCTCACGGAGCTCCGAGTTCAGCGTCTCGGAAAGGAAGGGGGCGGATCCGGCACAGCAAGCGGAGCCGGCAGAGTGCTCCGCGAAAACGGCAGCGAATGCAGGGCGAGGTCTGGAGCTGCGCGCAGGGTGACAGATCACCTGGAGCTTTCCCCGAAGAGCCGGCAGAGGGACACCCTGATCAGAGCTTCTGCCTACAAACTTCGCGGAGGCAGAGAAGGGTTGGTGGGCAGGCAGCACAACCCAAAATCTGGTAACTGCTTGTTAGGCGATATGGCGCCAAAAAACACAAGAGGGGGTAAAGGAAAAGCCCCAGATGCTGAGCAAGGTGTTTCTAAACAGGCAGCGACCCAGAAGGAAATCGGGAAAGGCAAGGAAAAGGACAAAGACTTTGAAAATACCCCAGGTGAGAGCGGTGGGGTTACAAAGGATACTGGGACATGCAGCAATATCAGGGGAAAGAGAGGGGGGGCACCAACCCCAGGGACTGTAGTAAGCTCTATTACAGGATATTTCTCTCCGGTGGCCCAAAATATCCCAAGTAATACATCTGACGCAACTGATGCTGTCCACATAGTTGAGAAAACCCCACGAGCGTTGGAGAAAAAAAAGAGAAGACTGTGGCTACACGAAAGGACAACGCAAATATGCAAGAAAATCCTCTGATAGTCAGTAATATGCAGGAAGCTAACCTAGAGACTCAGTGGGGGGAGACGGTGGAGGCCCATGAACTAAATAAGGAAAGCGGAGAGCCAGGATTGATATTAGATCCAACGCAAAACCAAGAGAATGGTCTAGAAGTGGGAGTGGAGGAGATGGAAGCAGCCACTCCGCGGGATATAAATGATGCAGGGGCTCTAAGAACTGAAACTCTGATCCAGGAGCTCACAGCAAGCAGTGGTCCGAGTGGAGCGGAGGACAATCTAGATATACCGGACAATTTTTACTCAGTCACTGACGGATCTGAGGACAACCCATCTGGGTCAGGCGAGGGAGAGAACCTAGCAGACGCGAGCCTCGGCTCTAGCTCAGGGAATAGTAGAGCCTCCCCCAGTGAGAGGGATACAGTCACCAGGAGAAAAAGGCTGGGCAACGACGTATCAGTGGAGCCAACAACGCAAACACCTTAAAGTGGGATTACTCCGCCACACGGGGCACCTATCCGGAACATATGCTGCAGGATGGTACAGCCGGGTCAGGAGCTGAGATCCCCCCATTGCAGCAGATACTGGACTCAATAAAGCAGTTGCAAGAAGCAACAAAGATTGAGGGGAAGAAAAACCGATTGGCAACCAAGAACCTGCAATGTTCAGTTAAAAAAGTGGCTAAGATTTGCGCAGACACAAAAACAAGGGTATCTCATCTTGAGGATCGCACAAGCACCTTGGAAGATCAGTAAGTAAATGATGCGGCCAAAGTAAAGGGACATGAGCAGCAACTAACTGACATCCAATGGAAACTGGAAGATTTAGAGAATTGCCAGCGGCTCAATAATCTTAGGATCCTGGGCATAGAGGAAGGGAAGGAAGGGGATGACGTGAGAGCCTATGTATTGAAGCTATTGAACGGCGCATTCCCGGAGCTGAGCCACTGGGATTGGGATAGGGAAGTTCAACGAGTGCATAGATTTCCCATGACCATGAAGAAAAATCCAACCCTAACCCAAGGGGGAACCCAGAAACAGCAGAGGCCCCGAGCGATTTTGATATTTTTTGGGAATTTTTTACTGCAGGAGGAAATTTACGCCAAAGCCAGACCAAATGCAAAGCGGTCATTTGACAACCAATCTTTTTTCACAACCCCGGACTACTGTCATACGACAGTCGAAAGGCGATGGAGACTGAGAGAACTATTGGAACCATGCCATCAAATGGGACTACAGGCATATCTAATGAATCCGGCTAGGTTGAAGATTATATATAAATCCACGGTCAGAGTTCTCACCTCCGAAGTACAAGCAAAGGCGTATATTGACACATTAAAAGCAAGTGGCCCAGTAAATACTACAACATGATCCCCCCCTTTTTTTTTTTTTCTTTTTTTTGGGGGGCATGAAAATTGAGAAACAAATGGATGCATAATGCATAATGCCAGGGTCACTTATGCATACAGCTGAGAAGCACGGATGTGGTGGGGGGGAAAAGGTGAATAATGTATAGCACAATAGTATAGCACACCAGAAGCATATACAGAAGGATGCAGGGCTGAGGGAGACTGGTAGTCAGACACCATCACAGAGACTTTAGGTCTACTTGCCTCAGCAGGAGGGGGGAGGGTAGGGGGGGAAAGGGGGGGCAAGAAGGGGGGGAGGGGAAATAAAATCTTCATCATCAAGAAAACATATAGAGGAGGGGGGAAGAGGGAAGGGAAAAAGGAAAATGGGGGAAAAATGTCATTTTTTTAATGCGGATAGTCACAATTAATATATGTGGTTTGAATGACGCTAGAAAACGAAGAGAGATGAAGGAATAGCTAAGATCAATACAGGCAGATATTGTATGTATACAAGAAACCCATATTGAGATATCTCGCAAATTTCTGCTAGAACAGCTTGGAAACCAGTTATTACTCGCCCCGCTGAGGACCCCGCCTAGCAGACCCGGCAGCAAGAAGGCCCCATGGTTCACCGACGAACTCAAGAGCTCCAAGAAGAACTGCCGAGCCCTCGAGAAAGTCTGGAAAAGGGAACCGACACCGGACAACAGGACCTCCTTCAAACTTGCCACCCGGAAACACCACCAGCTGATCCGCGCCACCAAGAAAACAGCATTCAAGGACCGGTTGGACAACAACGCACACAACTGCAAGGAACTCTTCAACATCGTGAAAGAGCTTTCCAACCCCAGCGCAGGAAACAACGACGTCACCCCATCGCAAGACCTCTGCAACTCCCTCGCTTCACACTTCCACAACAAGATCACGGACATACACAGCAGCTTCAACAACCAACCAACGCACACCACGACCGAACAACCACCCCCCACCACCACCCTCCACGCCTGGACCCCGATCAGCACCGAAGACACCATCCGCACGATGAACTCCATCCACTCCGGATCACCGACCGACCCCTGCCCTCACCACGTCTTCAACAAGGCCGACGCTGTCATCGCACCCCACCTGCGAGACATCATCAACACATCCTTCGACACCACCATCTTCCCTGAGAGCTGGAAACACGCCGAACTCAGCGCTCTACTCAAGAAACCAACAGCGGACCCCACCGACCTCAAGAATTACCGCCCCATCTCGCTTCTCCCGTTTCCAGCCAAAGTCATCGAGAAGACCGTCAACAAGCAGATGGCCGCCTTCCTCGAGACGAATGGATCCCTCGACCCCTCACAGTCCGGCTTCCGAGCCAAACACAGCACCGAGACCGCCCTCATCGCCGCCACCGATGACATTCGAGCCCTGATGGACAATGGAGAAACAGCGGCCCTCATCCTCCTAGACCTCTCCGCGGCATTCGACACGGTCTGCCACCGCACCCTAGTACGGCGCCTCAGCAACATCGGAATCCAGGACAAGGCGCTGGAATGGATCATCTCCTTCCTCGACGGAAGAACACAGAGAGTCCGCCTACCACCGTACAAGTCAGAGGCCTCCGAAGTCATCTGCGGCGTCCCCCAAGGATCATCTCTGAGCCCCACCCTCTTCAACGTCTACATGAGCCCCCTCGCGGCCATCGTAAGCAAACACAACCTCAGCATAATCTCCTACGCCGACGACACCCAGCTGATCCTCTCCCTGACCAACGACCCCGCCGCCGCCAGAGCCAACCTGCACGAAGGGATGAAAGAGGTAGCCGAGTGGATGACGACCAGCCGCCTGAAACTGAACTCGGACAAGACGGAGGTCCTCATCCTGGGCTCCTCACCCTCCGCCTGGGACGACTCCTGGTGGCCTCCCGCCCTGGGCACCGCACCCAAACCGACAGACCATGCACGAAACCTGGGCTTCATCCTGGACTCCTCCCTCTCCATGACCAGGCAAGTCAACAACGTCTCCTCGGCGTGCTTCAACATCCTACGCATGCTACGGAAGATCTTCCGGTGGATCCCCACAGAGACCAGGAAGACCGTCACCCAGGCCCTCGTCACCAGCCGACTGGACTACGGCAACGCCCTCTACGCCGGTACCACCGCCAAGCTCCAGAAGAGACTCCAGCGGATCCAAAACGCCTCAGCCAGACTCATCCTCGACATCCCACGAACCAGCCACATCTCCGGACATCTGAGAGACCTTCACTGGCTCCCCGTCAACAAGAGAATCACCTTCCGCCTCCTCACCCACGCACACAAAGCCCTACACGACCAAAGCCCGAGCTACCTCAACAGCCGAGTCAACTTCTACGCTCCCAAACGTCACCTCCGATCAGCCAACCACGCCCTCGCCGCCGTCCCCCGCATCCGAAGAGCGACTACAGGAGGAAGGTCCTTCTCCTACCTGGCCGCCAAGACCTGGAACTCCCTCCCGACCGACCTGCGCCTGACCCAAGACCACCTCTCCTTCAGGAAGAAGCTGAAGACCTGGCTGTTCGAGCAGTAGCGGCACCCCCCCACCCCCCCCCAGTGCCTTGAGACCCTACGGGTATGTAGCGCGCTCTATAAGTGTCACTGATTGATTGATTGATTGATTGATTGATTAACATGTACCACACAAGGGCATAGGACGCGTGGGGTGGCAATATTGGCACGGGCAGGATCATAACAATAAAAAAGCAAAAAGCAGATCCATATGGTCGATGGGCTATGATCGAATGCAAAGTATATGGATTTAGCTTCACTCTTTGCTCTATCTATGCTCCAACAACAGGCGACCCAGAGACCCTAGACCATGTTAATGTAGAACTGGCAAATTGGCCAGAACAATCCTTACAGGCATATTCCACTTTCTCTGTTTTCTACAGAATGTAGCACACTTAGAAAGAGACAGTGCCAAGGAGAAATAAAGATTGTTCTCCTTGTTACGCCTCTGTTGGCTAGGCACACTCATTTGCACAAAGCCAAGTTTAGCAAGTTTTCTACATCTAGATTTGCTTTACAATACATGGGTGGATGCATTGGAATGTCCATGCTCGCTTATTCCATGCAAAGTAATGCAAGGCGAGCGTTGCATTAGCAGAGTAGCTTTGGGTGGCTTAGTAAATGCCAAAAACTAATTTTGCATCGGGGCTGCGCCACAAAAGTGATTGCAACCCAGATGCAAAATCATTGTAATCCTGGGTCAAAGCATCTTTCTGCAGCTTTACAAAAAGCATGTTTTGGGTTTAGACCTGTATGAGGGGGGAAATGGAGGGGAGGAACCAGCTCATCATGGCCGCTTGGAGCTGAATGCTCCTTGCTGAACCCTCATTTGAAATCCTTGAGCGGCTTCCCCAAGTCTTGTCCTCGCGCCCAGAACATCAATTCCCATACTGGAATACAGGCTGGTTACCCGAAGCTAATTTTCGCCCTTCTCCAACATAGCATCGCAGAGAAATGAGCCGTAACGTTCCCGACTTGGAACAAGCTAATATGGCGCCTGAAGAACTGAGAGGACGCGCCTGGTGCTGAAAGAAGTGCACTGTAAGACCTACGGCTGCCGTTCGCACCCAAAAATCAACTCCCCTAACACTAGCAGGGCGGCCAACACCCACCTCGACAATCTTCCGACCTGCCCGCCTAGAATGACTAACCTCCCACAAACCACCTCTCTTAGGATCCCCAACACAAGTCCTCCTAACCCTTCCAGTTCGTTAACCGGCCCTGCTAACACTACCGGCCGAAACCCTTAGTCTCCTCCCCTCTATCTCCCCATACAGTCTCGGAGGTCTCTAGCACAGGTCACCCTAACCCCCTCAGCTCATCTACCGACCTTGCTAACGCAATCGGCCCGAAACCCCTGGTCTCCTCCCGCCTTACTCCCCATTTGGATTCTGAGACTGGTAAGCCTCTAATGACCTATGATGCAGGTCAAGCTAACCCTGATAGCCCACAAACCACCCCCCTACTGTGCCCTACACAGCCCATCCTAACCCTCCCAGCACCCGTACCGCACCCCCATATATAGATATCGATACTCTGCATTCCAGAGCCACCAAAATAATTCAGAGCATCCATTTCTCCATCCTGGATCTAACAAACCTCCTCCACCTCGCTGAACTCTCCTTCGCCAGCCTCAAGCCCCTGCTGAACTCCACTTCCCCTCCTATCACAGAGTTCCCCAAACACCCTCTACCTCCATCCCTGAGGCACCTTTGCCCTCGTAAGCACCCTTGCCACCTATCAGAGGAAGAAACCCTAGCTCTCGCCCTCTCCTACAACCCTTCCCTTGCCTCACCAAATCCGCTAGACCTCACTGAAAAAGAAATCCTCGCCATTCTACAGGACCACAATGCAGCCCCAGTTACGCCTTGTCTATCAGACGTGAGTGAAGAACATCCCATCTGCACGGTCGCTATCAACCCCTGCAGATCAGCTACCCTCTGTAACAGAAGTGTGACAAGAAGCAATCTAGCGCCTGTACATCTATCTGCCCCAACTCTTGATCAACTGCCAATCGGCAGTAAAGCCTGCCACTGATGTTGCCCCTCTCATCCTGAACAATCAGTTCGACTTAGCAATTCTAACAGAATCATGGCTAAACGATTCCTCATCCCTGTGCCTGTACCTCTTAGTCCCTCCCAACGATAACATTGCTAGGCTGGACAGACAACATAGCAAGAAAGGAGGGGGCATCGCCTGCATCTATCGCTCTAACCTTCTTGTCGCGGAACTGCTGGCCGATACCACCAACTCCAGCGAATACTTCGCCCTCTGAATTTGAAGTAACTCCACCCAACTTTGCAACCTGCACATCTTTTACAACCCCCCAGGCATGAACGACTCCTTCACTGACTACCTCCGGGAAATTCCAAGGATCCTCATGTCAACGCCATTAAAGACCTCCTGACCAATCAAGCCCTGACCCAATCTTGTTCACTCCCAACTCACTCTAAAGGGGCCACTCTTGACTGGATCATCTCTAAGGACGCAACCATCAAGCTTATCTCTATAGACCCCTGTGACTGGTCTGACCACCACACCAGTGCCTTCCTACTACCTGGCACCCACAAGACAAGGGCACCACAGCCGGTGCTTCCTAAATGCTGGGTCAGAGACACCAAAAACCTAGACCACAAGGAACTCGAGGCTCAGTGCAAATTGGACGTCCCCCCCATATATCACAACGGTCAGTGACCTCAACGATCACTATTCTGCAACTATGTCGAACATTCTGGATCCCAGCCCCACTAAAACTAAAAAGAACTCAAATCAAAGATAGAAACCCCTGGTTCACTGGATCCCTCAGCTATGAGAGGAGATCACTCAGACAATCAGAAATAACCTGGAGACAGCACCCCTCTTCCGCTCACCTAAAACTTCTCCGCCAGGCCAGAAATACATACAACAGGAACATTCTCAACTCAAAAAAGAATTCTTCAGATCGGAACTGGGGAACGCCCAGAACAGGCCCCGCAAACTCTTCGAATTGGTCAAACACCAATCCAACAAACTGGCCAAAACATCGAAACAAAACCCCAAGTCTCTAATTTCATCCAAGGAATTCTCCTCGTTTTTTGCAGACAAAATTAAAACCTTAAGCAACAAACTTAGTTCCTCCTCATACTCTCTACCCCACCCCCCGACCTGCCTCCTCCACCCACGCCGCCCCAACAGGCTTCACTTAAGAAGCAAGCACACTGGACTGACTTCCACTCTACGACAAAGACTCTGTCTCCAAAATCCTATCTTCCTTAAACCCGAACAACCATTTCAATGACCCGCTCCCCTCTAACTGCCTAGCTACCGTCGCCCAATCCATCATTCCTAGCTGGACTGCGATAATTAAAGCCTCCCTCCGGCAGGGATCAATTCCTGACTCTCTGAAAGTGGGCCAAGTCCTCCCCAATCTGAAAAAGCTGTCTATGGATCCAACTTCCCCTGACAATTTCAGACCTATTTCCAACATCCCTCTCTTAGCCAAAGTCCTGGAGAAGTGTGTGCAACTGCAGCTAAGTCATCATATCAATAACTTTCACTTACTCGATGACTTCCAATCTGGAATCAGACCGGGACACAGCACTGAAAACACCATGCTCCACATTGTCGATGATGCCCTCCAAGCCCTTGACCAAGGCAAAACCTGTCTCCTAATCCTCCTATATCTATCTTCGGCCTTCGACACGGTCAACCATGTGAAGCTACTCGAACGTCTCAAACTCAGGATGGGACTAGATGGCCCCGTCCTTGAATGGTTTAGATCCTTCCTCCAAAAGCGATCTCAGAGATTCCTAATCAACGGCAACCTGTCCGCTCACTCTTCGGTAACGGTAGGAGTCCCTCAAGGTTCAACGCTGTCCCCCACCCTCTTCAACGTTTACTTAGAACCGCTTGCCGAAGTCCTTCGCACCGCAAATATCTCCTACCATATGCATGCTGACGACACTCAGATCGACATCAAAATCTCATCTCTCGAGGAGGTTCTCTCGCTAAATGAGGCCCTGAAGCTGACCATCAAATGGCTCTCCTCCAATCAACTCAAACTCAATGCAAAGAAAACAGTATTTCTTCTAATTTCCCCTCCAAAAACCGACCCTGAGATTCAGATAAGGATTAAGGCCATAACGGCCAAATCACTGGGAATAACCTAGGATTGCAACTTGAACATGCGTGACCACATCAGCTCGATGGCCAAATCTGCCAGGTTCCACCTGAGCTACCTATGGAAACTGAAACCCTTCCTTGACGCTCCCGACCTAAAAATGGCAGTCCAAGCATTAGTAATTTCTAGACTGGAATATGGCTCTTTCACCCTCTCTGGTTTACCCAAAATCTCCCTAGCCCCCTTAAAAACCTGCCTCAATGCGGCCGCCAGACTACTTACCGGCACAAGGAAATTTGATCACATTTCTCCACACCTGAAAGCGCTGAACTGGCTTCCTCTCGAAGCCAGAATACAGCTTAAGCTGGCATGCATCACACACAAGACCTTATACTCAAACGCCCCTGCATATCTTGCACAGAAACGTGTGGTTTCTTGAGGAATCAGAAACTCACGGTCCGCCAGAGACCTCCTACTCCAGCCTGCACGCTTTCGGAAAAAGAACGTATAATCGGGCGTTCACTGGGGCTGCGCCAAGAATATGGAACTCCCTCCCACCCGCCATCAGAAAAATCCCCTCTCTTGCACGTTTCAAAAAGGAGGCCAAATCCTTCCTTATGGGTAAATTCCTCATCTAAACCCTGTCCTTCAACCACCACAGAGACTATTGCCTCCCTCCGTCGACCTTTCGCCCCACTAAGAAACCGGGGACCTGTCTCCAGCAACTGCAATGTTAACTATACTTTGTATCCTTCCATCCCTCTTGTGTCTTCAGCAACTGTAATGTTAACTGTACTTTGTATCCTTCCATCCCTCTTGTACTCCGCAACCCCCACCCTCCCAATCTATGGTATACTCTCGTGATTCCATGCCTTTTGTACAACTCTATGACTCTGTACAGCGCTCTGATACCCTAATGGGTCAAGTTCGCTCTCTATAAAACACAAAAATAAATAAATAAACTTTAACCGCATCACGTTTTGAGGGCCAATCTCTGCGGGTATAATCATCTTGACGGGTTGGGCGCCGATTATGAACGGCCTCTGAGAGCAAAGGTGAGTGCTCCACCCGTGCCAGTGAGAAGTGGCGTACTACATCTCCTCTTTGCTTCGTAAGCGCTGCCACACTGAGCGAGGATCCATCTGGCCCATTACTTAGATTGAGTACCGGTGGTATCTTAGTCCCCCTTCACCCCCCCCCCCCAGACCCCCCTTGGAACCGGGGAGGATCCCGGTGTGCTCATGGAAGCGGGCGCCCGACCCTAAGATGGCTGCCTGAGTCTTGAATCAGAGACACTGTGTCCAAATGTGGATCGCATAAGCAAGGAAGGAACTGTCCAAAGGGTGATAGGGGGCTGAAACTGAATCTCATGCTTGGCTTCCTAGAGCCCCCTCCCCTTTTTCAATGTGGCTAACCCCTGGACTTTGTGATGCAGCAATCCTAATCTGGGCTGATGTCTGGAAGCAGTACCTGACCTAAAATGGCACCCGAGCCAGGGCTACTCGGCAATCCCAGATCCCTACGTCCGGCGATCCGGGAGTGGGATGAAGGACGAGGCAGTTGGCACCTCCCAATTACACCAGGACTGATGCCTCTCTATGGAACTACGACGATGCCCCACGGACTGTAACTATATTTGTGTGTACTTACTGTGGAGACTGAGTACCCTTGGTCGCTGCCCGGTGGAGCTGTCCTATGCAGCTAAAGCGGAGTCTGGCTCTGGTTCACCCCGTTGCCCGTCATCTACCCAGCCGGACATCGGACATTGTTTTTCACAGCTCTATCTGTCTCTTCTCTTCAACTACTTCTACGGCCTTGTTTCCCCTGAGTACCTTCCCCCTTCTGATCTACCTAACCCTGTCCGCTTGCCGCTTGCCGCTCTCCTGCTTACCTTTTCCCCTCTACCCTCCACCACTCCTATAACGTGTGTCTTGGTTAAGCTATGCTCTAATATAGTATAATTCTGTTAAGCTCTCGTTTTTCTCCCTAGCATTTACTGTTAACAGTAACTATACCAGATGTAACTATGTAAAAGTGTTCTTATGCAATGTCCTATCTCATGTAAAGCGCTCTGATACCTTTGGGACTAGCCAGCGCTATATAAAACTTTTAAAATAAAATAAAATGATGTATGCGCACCTGTACATGCTCCTGGAAAGTTGCAATTATCTTGCCTAAGGGAAAAGGATGTTATAGGGAGATCCCAGAGGTTGCATTTCCCTCTGAAATTCTACAAAGTACTTCTTCATAAGCATAAATGCATGAACCAATGGCAAGACAAGTCTAGGTGCAAGACACAGGGTACAAAGGATGGAAAAAAGCCCTGCTGAGAGCGAGGCAAAAGCACGTAAAGTGGGTAAGTTTTGGGAGCAGGGAACTTGGCTCTTTGCCCATTGGGCATGGCTTGTGTGCCATAGACCGACTACCCACAGGCTATGCAAAGCAATCACTCACAGAAGTGGGACTGGACTAATTTCATGGCCACAGGGCAGAAGCCAAGAGCCATCTCAGAATGAGGTATAACATGTGGTATCAGTGGTAACAGAAGGGTTGACATGCACATTCCAAGAACTAAGCCATCCCAGAATGAGGCATAAAATGCTGTAGCACTGAAATTAAAGGCATAACAGAAAAGGCTATAATAACGAATCATCCGTATGCTAAGGAACTGTGAGTACCTGTACATGTTTGCACTACTTTTCTCAGCACAGGGCCTCATAGTGAACAGAACTGAAGACCCAATTTTAACTGCTAGAGCATGGTGCCCCAGTGACCGAGCACCCAACCCTAGGCATGACCGGGGCACAAATCTCCTAGCTCTGTAAGTGGTTCGGGTCATCATCCCAGGCAGCACACAGAAGTGGAGTGAGTGACAGGAAGGGGCCCTCTGCATCGGTTATGACAGGCATCAGGACCCGACTGGCCCTGCCAGACCATGATCCGAATTAGGAAATATTAGGAAATATTCGGGTGGTGTTCAACCCCAAACCCCCTCTCCCCACCCCTGAAGCTACGTGCTCTTGGGTTTGGCTTCTTCGAGCTCTGCACTGCCTACCTCTTCAGTGGCAGTTTCTTCCTTTACAGCCACATGAGGGGATCTCAAGATACTTGTATCAGGTGGTGAGCAGAGGGACACATTTGTCTCAATGTGAAGACAGGCGAAGCGATAAACATGGTGCTGCAGCATGTGTAGGGCCTAGGCGAGGGCGCGTGACCGTGTTGCAGCTTCAAGACAACATCCTCGTGATTTGAGGGCTGTGAGGGCATCTACCTGCGTGGACACTCCATCTGGTTTGAAGGTGGGCCAAGTTGTCATGTTCTGGGACAGAGGACAGTCACAGAGCTATCTGAAGATCCCAGGACGGGTAGTGCATGATTCATAGAAAGAATCAATCAATCAATCAGTACATTTATATAGCGCACTACTCACCCGGAGGGTCTCAAGGCGCTTGGGGAGGGGGGTCCGCTACTGCTCGAACAGCCTGGTCTTGAGCTGCTTCCTGAAGGCGAGGTGGTCTTGGGTCAAGCGGAGGTGGGTCGGGAGGGAGTTCCAGGTCTCGGCGGGCAGGTAGGAGAAGGACCTTCCTCCTGTGGTGGCTCTTCGGATGCGGGGGACGGCGGCGAGGGCGTGGCTGGTCGATTGAAGCTGGCGAAAGAAAGAAAGAAGACAGGTGATCTTGGGACTGGGGTGTTTTCTTCCCATTTAGATGCCTGGTAAGTAGCGTGCATTACTTCCTATGTACATGTTACTCCACGGTATGTCCTACTTCTTTCTATTAGGCCCCAGTAGTCAATAGCTTGTTTCTATTGCGCTTGATACCTATAATCAACAATCGTCAATAAAGACGAGGAGCCCATTATCTGTCAAGAGTAACTCTTGCAATAAAGGTCAGAGGCTTTTATACTATAAAGCAGGAGTCATAAGTGAAATGTGGTCCTTTTTGTCTATTCCTTTTTCACAATGGTGTCTTTGGAACCATTGTGTGGCAGAGGTGATAGGTGAAGGGACTTCACACCCTGTATCTGTTACAGAACCTAAACACTAGATCCCCATATCAAAATCAGCCGGCAATATTTAGTTACAAAAGAAGTAAAGGGGGAAAATCTCAATGACCTGCATCTGAACTGGGTACAATGGCACACAACACAGCCCTTGAGACGATTTTGAAAGAATTGTTGAATTTAAGGACATCTGTCTCATCGATTGAGGAGGACACCTCAAGGATAATATCTGAAGTCCTCTAGCGATATTTAATTCAAGACTACAGACAATTGAGGTTCCGTGACGATTTGAACCCGTGTTTTCAATATTGTCGTAAATACATAATTTTGGTATCAGTGAACCGCAAATGATCCATTTAGCATATCCTGGTGTTTTCGCTATGCTACGAGCAAGAGCACTCCTGTTATGAACACATTTCTGATCTACCCATGGCATCCATCTTAGATTACGGCAGCCATTTTGTCTTTCTTGCCCTCACATAGTCAATGGACACGCAGTGACCTCTTTCACTTAAGGACACGTAAGCTTTAGCCGGAGATTCACCTTGCTAGTGCGCACCTCGGTTGCCTAAAGTAATACCTTTTCTGCATTCTTGTCGCACTCTCCAGGATTAATCGATTCACACTGAGAGAGCAGATAAATCTACTGTTATCTACTATTGTCCTGGGCTATCTGAGCACCACAAACTATACAATATAATCAATGTAAGTCAATACGAATGTTAAAAACTCTCATTATTAGTTCCGAGATAAAAATAGTTTTAAGAGTAGAGGCTTTTCATTAATAATATCCGCTCTCCGAACAGGCCACGGTAATAAAATAGTAATATCATAAAAACAAATGTAAGTTATCCGTATCTTTGCCTTTGCAGTACTAAACAGATCTTACACAGAAAATAAAGTTAGATCAACAGCTGCTACCCCGTCCTCGGCAAACATAGACATCTGCCGTCTTAGGTAAGAAACGTGGTACTTGTGTTTAATAATCTAGAAACCCTATTCACTAAGTATTTGAGTGGAATTATCAGGTCTTTCTACCAATACTGTGTAGTCCCAAATAAAGAAATACTTCATTCCATAGATTGGATGTGCCGACTGACCAGCACATATCTGGGTAATATCTATCATACCCTTTCCACCATATCAAATGCAAGGAAACAAGCACAGATAAATTCAGTGAGTTCTCGCTTAGTGTAGATAATGCATCCTTTGTGTATCGATAACATTATCATACCTTTTCCATCACATTAAATGTAAGGAACTAAGTTCGGATAAACTTATTTGGTCTTCGCTGAGTGTAGATAATGCACCTTTATATATGTACTTTGAGCCATTGTTTATTGATAACATGACTATCCCAGCAAACCTTGGCTACGGAACTCCTAGAGAAAATTGGCGAAATGCTCCAATTGACACAAGACCTTGTCTTATTAATATATGCTACACTACTGCTCAAATATAATATCGTAGAGTTTGTACCTTATGTAGCCTCATATCTGGCTACATGAGTAGGGAGTTGGCGATATGTAAAGCTGTTCGCATGTTTGTGTGTATAGAGGTGCCGATTAAAATGTTAATATAATTTACCTAAAAAGAGAATCTGAATTGCTGTACATGTTTTTCAGATTGTATATGTGGCTCCTGAAGAAGGCGTTCCTGTGAAAACGCCGAAACGCGCGTCGAGAAGAGGATTGATATTGTCCACCATTGTCTTAGGAATTAAGAATTCATGATGTTATTTGTAATGCTGTATTGTGTTGATGCTTTATAATAGGTCAAAAGTCCTATTATTTTTATATGTCAGAAATTTTATGTTTTTAATCTGAGTATATATACTTAATAATAAACAAGATTTTGTACTTTTTAATTACTTGTTTTGCTTGTTACTTATCGTTTTCTCCCTAATGTTATTGCATCTGTTTTCTTGTTTGCATTGTCTTAATTTCCCTGTCAAACATATTCTGTTACTCAAACAGGGGGTCCTTTTTATTTACACCACATTTCTGATCTACCCATGGCATCCATCTTAGATTACGGCAGCCATTTTGTCTTTCTTGCCCTCACATAGTCAATGGACACGCAGTGACCTCTTTCACTTAAGGACACGTAAGCTTTAGCCGGAGATTCACCTTGCTAGTGACACGTGCACCTTAGGACAGAACACGCTGTGGCTGTATGACTCGACAGAAACTGCCTCCTCTGCCTGAGGCCAGTCCAGCTATACTGGTTCTCGTGTTCGTTGGCCTGATCATGATTAGGCGGCCGAAGCTGGTAGCCTTGCCCATTTACGACCCACAAACATCTCTTATCCTGTTTTTCTATCTTCTACACCTGGCTCTGCTCCTTTCCTTCTGGGCCTTTATTAGGGGGAGGTAAAGAAATTTACGATGAGGCGGTCCAGCTCTTGAATGGAAAGTTGACATGGGATTATGATGGAACAGTGGGAACCCCTCGTTCGTAATGTTTTGACATCAGATATTGTTGACGATTCCTGTGCAACGCCAAATATTTATTGTTTAGGACACAAAGGTTTAGAAATGTACTAGCATGTAAAGAATTTGCCCCAAGCCTAAAATTTTGTATATAAGGAGCAACCCACTTTGTACAAATCGAACAGGCTCCTAGATACTGCCCGTGTGTAGTTTCTGTGACTTCTGTGTCCCTGCAGTAATAAACCTTTGGTCTTTGACGCCACCATCGAGAAGCCCGTGTTTCTGTTTATTTGTGCACCGAGACAGGTAGAACTCCGGGGTCTTCGGGTGTTATCCCTGACACCTCTGGACGGAACCAAAAAGTCCAGAACTCCAATTGGCGCCCAACGTGGGGCGACGTCATTCGGTACCGGTCCAAAAGCCTGAAGAGTTCGAGAAGCTTCGTGTGAAGATTCCTGAGGGAGGCGCCCCACTTCATCGATCCCGGCATATCGCAAAAGTGGCCCGATGTTCTCTTCCACGAGGGTTCCCGTTCGGACGGCTGCAGTGGTCCGTTGCCTTGACCGTCGCCCTGTCTTGGACCCGAGGTGCAGTCCTTAGTACGGCGAGACGTGACGGGTTTCTCCTTGGTGACGTCTTCAGTGCCTCAGTTAAGTATTAAGTGGTTGCTAGTTGGTTACTTCGTAAGGGTTGCTCCTGTGTGGATGATCCTTTTAGTTCTTGGTTTGGTTTGGTTTCGTAAGATTATCACTGGTTGTTCTAGTTACGATAATCTTTTGGTTTAGTTTGGGTATCGATACATTTGTTCGCTTTGGTAGGCCTAAGTTCTTGGTTCGAGTGCGCACCTTTTGTTTGTGTTTTGTCTGTTCTGTGTTCCGGATTATAAAATGGTAAGTCGGAAAAATTGTATGTTGTCATGTTTTGGTTGCAACAGTGATTCCCGGTTGGAGGACTCATGTGTGGTTCCTCCGATTGGAACTCCTCTTTATGATCTGTATTGTAAGTTTGGAGTGGGTCCTATATCTTATAATGAGGTGTGGATCCGATATACAGAGAAAGACGGTGTCCTTAGTTGGCCACTGCATGGTAGCTTTGAACCCGAAGTTCTTGATAATTTGGAAATGAAATTGTTTAAGAAGAAAGCCCGGCCGGCAATGTTTGATTCTTTCCGTTATTGGCGAAAAGAATCTAAACAGAGAGAAATTAAGAAGTTAAAGAAAGAACAGAAAGAGCAAGAGTTGACTTTAGAACAGTCTGCTAAGCAGCTGCAACTCAATGAGTCTGAGAAAGCAATGGAGGTGGCCAATAGAGAGCGTAATTTAGCGATAGACAAATGCTATCCTGCCTTGCCATTGAGTACAGCTAAGATAATAGAGGACCCCGAAAAGGATCCCTTGTTGTCTTACTTGTTGAGGTCACCCCCACCATATGCACAGGGTGCTACGGCTCCACCTTTACCGAATGTTCAATTACCGGTTGCTGGACAGCCTGGTATTCCTGCTCCTGCTCCTCTGAATCAAGCTCCTGTACCTCCTGTGGTCAATGTTAATGTTCCTTCGGCACCCCCTCTTCCAGGGTTGCCGGCTTCTTTACCTATACCTGTATCGCTTACACCTGCTGTTTCACAAGCTACGTTGCCTGCTACTCCTACTGTTCCTGTTTTATCTGTTCCGACTGCTACTTTACTTACGGCTTCTGCTAGCATTATGACTCCGCTTTCTGTTCGTCGGAGAATCACTGATTCTGTCTCTAATATTCTATCTCCCTTCTATAAAACTTTAATTAAGACTCCTGCCTCTGACTCTGTTCAGAGACGCAGTCAGCTTCCCAGTACTGAAGAACGGGGAATATTAGATTCCACGGCTCTTAGATGGATTTCGAAAAGTGGAAGATATAGTACTAGAGATGTATTAGATACATTTATGCAATGGAATGAACCGACACAACGATATGTGTTTGATGAAATGTGCTCCCTTTTGCGTGAGGAATTGGAAGAGGATGACTCTGAATCGAATCTAGAAGAATTAATTCAAGTTCAGAAAGAATTTGCTGCAGGTATGATAGTTGGACAGAGTATAAAGGAAGCGATGGAACTGATTTTAAGTTATAGGAATGATCCATCCCTTCGCTCACCGAGGGAGTTAGAGAAACGTAGTACGAAGCAGAATCGCCAATATCCAATGAGGGAGGTTCCTCCAATTTGGCGCGAAGCTGTGCAAGCTGACATACCGAATGGTATTGCTGCCGCTCCGGCGCAATTCCAGAGAGTGTGGATACACATTCCGTGGAAGCGAGCTGAAGTGTTAGCAGTGAAACAGGCCTTACCTGATCCACGTAAGAATCCCGCCGGATACTACAAAGAGTTAGCGCAGACAGTTGAAGCTTGTGTGATGAATTTAGCGGACATTGACATGTTATTTGGGAATGTAGTTCTGCAACCAATTTGGGCTAAAATTCGTAAAGAGAATCATCCAGTTGCTCTAGGTGGTGATTGGGCAGCTATAATTGCAGCGGATGGTCAACAAATAGGTGGTTCCAAACCTGAACCTCTAATTGCTGATTTACCCGGTAGAATAATAGAATTAATGAAGACTCTGATGCCAGCATTGCGTGTTAATTGGGATAAGTTGTCCGCATGCAGGCAGAAGAAGGACGAAAGTGTCTCCGACTTTTTCACAAGGTTTGAAGAGACTTTCGTAGATCACAGTGGTCAGGATATGAGCACAGAAGGAGGACAGAGATTATTTGTTGATAAATTTGTGCACAATCTGTTGCCAGAGCTTAGTAATAAACTGAAAGATTCTGAGAGTGCGTGGGCTGTCTCTACAACTGCGGAAATACTTGCAACTGCCCAGTACTATGAAAATAGGGATAAAGAGGAGAAGGAAAAGTCAGATAAGAAAACGAAAGATTTAAAAACTAAAGTCCTCTTGCAACAAGCATATCCGCCTCGCACGAATCAGACAAATACGCAGCAAGGGTCATATCAAAGGACAGATTATGGTTCTCAGAGGCCGCAATATCAGTGGAATCAGTGTGCTTACTGCAAGAAGGAAGGTCATTATAAGAATGAGTGTCCAGTGTTAGCACAGAATAATGCTGCAGCAGCTCAGAGAGGTCGTGGTGGTTATGTGCAAAATTCTAGAGGTCGAGGACGAGGTGCTATGCCTCCACAAACGAATGATCGCCCTTCTAATCATTTTGATCAGCAAAATGGACAGTCTGCCCAACAAAATAGATCGCAACAGTATCATGTTGAAGACTACTGTGAAGTTAATGAGGAATTTCAGCAAAGTGAGTACTAGGACAGCCATGGACAAAGAGAGGGAGTAGTATCAGTTCCAGTAGATCAGAGTGGGCCTTATGTCGCAGTAGCAACATCAGGTGTAGTCGAACCGTTTCTGTTGGATACTGGTGCAGCAAAAAGTTCTATCATTCATGCGAAACTCCCTGGCGCACCTTTGTCTGGCTTAACAAATGTTTCTGTAGGTTTTTCAGGCGCCCCTGTTTACAACCCTGTATCTGGTCCTTTGTCTATTTCTGTTGGACCCCGTCAATTGAAAGCACCCTTGATTTTGACGACCGGTTGTAATGAAAATCTGCTTGGTTTAGACTTGTTAAAACGCCTGTACGCGACATTATACTGTTCTCCGGCAGGAGTACAGCTTACATTGGGTAAAAGAATCATCTCTCCGATGTACTTGTCGATGGATGCGCTCCCACCAGAGCTGCGTTCTCTCCCTGATACTCTTTGGGCGACTGGTCCTAACGATGTAGGTCTTTTAGAAATTCCACCATATGTAGTCACTTTGAAAGCGAATGTCAAATTTCCACGAATCCCACAATACAAGATCTCTAGTGAAGGTGAACGTGCGCTTTTATTGATTGTGCAAGATTTGATCAAGAAAGGCGTAGTAGAAGAAACTAGAGGAAATGTCTGTAACAGTCCTGTATTGCCAATTCTGAAACGTACTGATCCTTCAAAGCCTCCAGTCTATAGGTTTGTAATTGATCTTAGGGAGGTTAACAAAATTGTGATTCCACAGTTTCCTGTGGTTCCAGACATTACTGCGTTGTTAACGTTGATTCCTGCTACGGCCACATGGTTTTCAGTTATCGACTTGAAAAATGCCTTTTTCAGCATTCCGATAGCAGAGGAAAGCAGAGATATTTTCGGCTTCTCTCTAGGAGGTCGAAGCTTCAGGTTTAAACGTGCTCCACAAGGCTATTGTGAGAGCCCATCCATTTACAGCCAGGCATTAAAAAGTCAGTTAGATTCCTTTGTACTTCCTCCTGGTTCTGCTTTAGTGCAATATGTAGATGATCTTCTAGTGGCTGCCGATGACAAGGAAACTTGCAAAGCAGCTACAATTTCCTTATTACATCATTTGTCGAGTTTGAATCACAAGGTGTCACCTTCAAAAATGCAATACTGTTGCCAAGAAGTGACCTACCTAGGTCATCTCTTGTCAAAGGAGGGAAGAAAGCTGACCCCAGAGAGAATAAAAGCAATTACTCAGATGAATGTTCCTAGCACACAGAGAGAAGTACGTGCCTTTTTAGGTATTACCTCGTACTGTAGGCAGTGGATCCCAAATTTTTCTCTTTTGGCAAAACCATTGGTAGCTTTGACTGGGAAAAATGTTCCGAGTCCGGTGCCATGGTCTGCCGAATGTCAGCAGAGTTTTTCTGAGTTACGAAATGCACTGTGTTCAGCTCCTGTATTGGGTACACCTGACTACAGCAAGCCATTCACGCTCTATGTCCACGAGAGAGAAGGTTGCGCGTTGAGTGTTCTGACACAGAGATTTGGTGATAAACAACGCCCTTGTGCGTATTTTTCATCAACATTAGATCCGGTAGCTAGAGCGTTGCCTAGTTGTTTGCGAGCTACAGCAGCAGCTGCAGCTTCCATTCGACAATCTGCTGGGTTGGTGATGAACAACATGCTAGTGGTTATGGTTCCTCATGCTGTGGATACACTCATGAACCGAACCAAGACGCAACACCTTACCAGTGCTAGATTATCAAGCTACGAGCTGACACTGCTAGCGAGTCATATTCAGATCAAAAGATGCAATGTATTGAATCCAGCAACATTGTTGCCGACTAATCAGGAGTCGAGTGATTCGGAACCACATGACTGTTGCTTCAGAACCGAGGAAGAGACAAAAGGACGAATTGACCTTAAAGACACTCCGTTGTCAGATCCAGATGGCACGTTGTATGTTGATGGGTCTTGCTTTAAATTGGAGAATGGTGATGTGACTGCTGCTTACGCAGTAACGACTTTGAGTACGATTGTGGAGACTGCGAGAGTGAGTCAGAATTCTGCCCAAGCTGCGGAATTGATTGCACTAACGAGAGCGTGTGTTTTAGCTAAGGGAAAGAGAGTGAATGTGTTCACAGATAGTCAGTACGCGTTCGGCGTGGCCCATAGTTTTGGCCGTTTGTGGAAGGAGAGAGGTTTCATTACGTCCCATGGGACTAAGATTGAACATGGTCAGCTAGTTAACGACTTGTTGGAATCTTTAACCTTGCCGACTGAAGTTGCGATTGTGAAGTGCAGTGCTCATAAAGCAATCACGGATGATGTTGGTCGTGGGAATGCTTTTGCTGATGAGACCGCTAAACAGACAGCTAGGAATATGATGAGTAGAATGTATGTTGCAACGTCTGCAAGATGGATTTCTGAGTCTGGAATGTGTGAGGACACAGTGGAAAGTGTGAAAGAAATTCAGAAAGAGGCGACTGAGGAGGAAAAACTTGAATGGAAAGAGAATACGGGTAAATTGGACTCGAGTGGGTGTTGGATTGATTTGTCTGAACAACAGCGTTGGATGTTGCCCGATGCGTATGTGCTTGCAGTAGTAACGATGGCGCATGGAGCAGCGCATATCAGTTCTAAAGGGATTTGTAAGATGTTGGCTCCAGTCTGGAAGAATGATGGAATCAGTAAATGTGCAGAGAGAGTAGTGAGAAATTGCATGGTATGTCTGATGCATAATCCTGGCAAAGGAATCCCCACACCCGCTGGTCATTTCGCTCCTCCTTCTTGCCCCTTTGAAGTGATTCAGTTAGACTTCATTCACATGGATCGTTGCAATAATCTAAAGTACGTCCTAGTGGTAGTCTGTGCTTTTTCCAGATGGATCGAAGCATACCCACTGAAGGACAATACTGCCTTGTCCACTGCCAAAATCCTTCTCAAAGAATACTTCCCCAGATTCGGAATGCCACGGATTGTATGGTCAGATAATGGAAGTGAATTCGTAGGGAAAGTTATGCAGAGTGTGTGTGCCGGCTTAGGGATAAAACAGAAGTTCCACAGTGCGAATCATCCCCAGTCAGCTGGTTTAGTTGAGGGTTACAATGGCACCCTCAAACTGAAACTTGCTAAGATACAAGCATCCACGGGTTTGTCCTGGCCAGATGCACTACCTTTGGCTTTGTTATCCACAAGAGCGACTGTGCATTCTAGAGTAGGGCTTAGTCCGTACGAAATAGTTTTTGGCCGTCCTGCCAATGTTTGGGGGGTACCTAGACCAAAGGAATTTAAACAGCTGGAATACCCAATGTTAATTGATTACCTTTTCGACTTGACTGCTAAATTGAGTCTTATTCACCAACAGGTTTTCGATGCATTGCCAAAGCCACCGGAGAGTCCAGGTCATCAGCTGAAACCAGGCGATCAAGTGGTCATCCGAAATTTTGCACGGACGAGAAATCTCCAACCCAGATACGTTGGCCCATTTCAAGTGTTATTGGCGACGAGAACTGCTATTCGTGTGGCTGGCCGAAAAAACTGGATCCATACAACGCATGTCAAGCGTGTGCCTCTGCCGCTTCCTTATGATAACTGGGTGAAGAAAGGAGTCGGTGCCTCTGAAACTGAACAAACCCCCAGGTACATCCCTTTCAGCGATGCAGAACTAATCACTGATCCATCGAACTCTGACTCCCCTTCTGAAACTACTCCTTTGAACTCTGAGCATTTGCCCTCTGCATCAAAAGAACATTTGCCATCTGCGAACTTGAACATTGCAACCCCTGCTGAGAATACACTGTTTCCAGATCAAACAGCTCCTGCAAAATTGAGATACAATTTACGATCTCGTAATATGGACAAATAAAGCAGGAAACTGCCTATTTTACACATTTGAATGTTGATACATTGCCTCCAGCCAGGAAGTTTGCTAATACTTTGTTAAAATTGCCTTGCCGTCTGGGTAGCCGTAGGGTCGTGGCTGTGTGCCTAGTTGAATCTGCGGGGGTCAGACACAAGGTCGATCTTTCTGTTAGTTCTGGGAACTCCCAGAGCTGATAGAGGCATTTTCATCTACGTACACATCATCAGTGGTCACGAGCGGATTGTAGAAGATGGAGCTTCCTGAGCTGCAACGAGAGAATGTAATTTATGTTCGCAGAAATAGACTTTACAAGATCCTTCATAGCAAATGCTTTCTGATACAATGTACAGTTACGTTTTTGATTGTTTTATAATGTTGGTGGGTGGAATCGTCTTTGGTGTGCATTTAATTTTTACACCGGTAGCAACTACAGTACCTCCCCTTGATCCTGTTTCTTCTACTGTTTCTTCTGTGCATTCTTTTCACTCGTTTCCTGAACACGAACAAGCTTGACGCTCAGAATTCATTAACAACACTTTTGTACAGCTCTTGCATCAACACCAACTGGTAGTTAACACAACAGACTGCTGGGTGTGTGGCCTGATACCCCACACTATGGATAAAGGCATTCCCTATCTAGTTTTGCCTTTTAGCTATAATGGATCATTTCAGGCCTTTCAGACCATTTTTGCTTATGCCCTTGAGACCTATCCTCCGCGTCCACCACGTTCCACTAAATACAACTCTGCCAACAAAGCTTTGGTCCAGGGAATTATTGACATGATTAAAGACGTCAATAATACTCCATCTTACCCTAGAGATGAATTACGGGTATATTTGAGTTGGAATTCTACAGAGTATCGCATTAGTCTGGGAGAAAGCAAGCGTAAAAGCTCCACTCCAGTCTGGGTCGTACCTCACCGAGGTCAAGTTTGTTTGCAAGGAAATGGGAGAAATCCGAGAGCTCGGCTAGGGAAGAGTGAGTGCGTTGAGACTTACGTGTTTCCGTCTAACTCTTCCCCTGCCTTTCTTACTGCTAGGGGTACCTACTTCATCTGTCAAGACAGAGCGTATACATGGTTGCCTGCTGACTTTTCAGGATCATGTTATATTGCTCGACTGTTGCCTCCAACGTACACTGCTTCTTCAGATTATCACAAGACCAGAGTAGCAAGAGGTGTTTTCAGCAAGGAAGACACCGCTGGTCAGGAAGCTGGAGACTTCTTCAAAGGTTTCCTTCCATTCTGGGGGCCTATGGCCAATAGTAGAAATCTACGTCAGCTAACACGGGTAGTTGAATCTACTATTACAGAAACTGCTGGTGCCCTTAGTAACTTAACAGCTGAGCTTCAGGCGGATCGTCTCATGACGTTGCAGAACCGTATGGTTCTAGACGTAATACTTGCAGATCGAGGTGGGGTATGCAGAATGATCCAATCGAGCTGCTGTGTTTTTATTCCCAATAATGCTCCGACTGTCTATGAAGCGATCTCAAAGCTACACAAGATTTCCGAGTCTATTCACGTAGACAAGGGAAACTGGTCCTTAATGGAGTGGCTTTGGACTCTGTTATCAGCGTGGGGATGGAAGGTTCTAATGGTCATTGGTATCATCCTAGTATTCCTGTTCTCGTGCTGCCTTATTATCCAATGTGGTCCTGCTTTGTGTAGTCTCTGTGCTGCAACCTGTTTCAGAAAACCACCTGCGTTTGGAGAAAAGGTGCGAGAAAGGATGATGATACAACAACATGTCACTGACCGGATGAGCATAGAGTTAGACTCTGACATAGATTGAGTAATTGCCTATGTAAGGGCAAAAGGAGGGTCTGAGGTTCCGTGACGATTTGAACCCGTGTTTTCAATATTGTCGTAAATACATAATTTTGGTACCAGTGAACCGCAAATGATCCATTTAGCATATCCTGGTGTTTTCGCTATGCTACGAGCAAGAGCACTCCTGTTATGAACACATTTCTGATCTACCCATGGCATCCATCTTAGATTACGGCAGCCATTTTGTCTTTCTTGCCCACACATAGTCAATGGACACGCAGTGACCTCTTTCACTTAAGGACACGTAAGCTTTAGCCGGAGATTCACCTTGCTAGTGACACGTGCACCTTAGGACAGAACACGCTGTGGCTGCATGACTCGACACAAACTGCCTCCTCTGCCTGAGGCCAGTCCAGCTATACTGGTTCTCGTGTTCGTTGGCCTGATCATGATTAGGCGGCCGAAGCTGGTAGCCTTGCCCATTTACGACCCACAAACATCTCTTATCCTGTTTTTCTATCTTCTACACCTGGCTCTGCTCCTTTCCTTCTGGGCCTTTATTAGGGGGAGGTAACGAAATTTACGATGAGGCGGTCCAGCTCTTGAATGGAAAGTTGACATGGGATTATGATGGAACAGTGGGAACCCCTCGTTCGTAATGTTTTGACATCAGATATTGTTGACGATTCCTGTGCAACGCCAAATATTTATTGTTTAGGACACAAAGGTTTAGAAATGAACTAGCATGTAAAGAATTTGCCCCAAGCCTAAAATTTAGTATATAAGGAGCAACCCACTTTGAACAAATCGAACAGGCTCCTAGATACTGCCCTTGTGTAGTTTCTGTGACTTCTGTGTCCCTGCAGTAATAAACCTTTGGTCTTTGACGCCACCATCGAGAAGCCCGTGTTTCTGTTTATTTGTGCACCGAGACAGGTAGAACTCCGGGGTCTTCAGGTGTTATCCCTGACACCTCTGGACGGAACCAAAAAGTCCAGAACTCCACAATGGAGGACTGCATTGCAGTGGTGGAACAGGAAACAGTGACAACAGCAGACTGGGATAACATTGGTATATCCAGACCAAAGTTACTGAGCTGGAAGACAGAAACTGGCGTGACAATTTACAATTCGCTGGAATCCCGAAAGACTTCGGTAAGGACAATATAATGGCTTTCATGCTTTGCTTTATCCCGAAACTTGCAAAACTGAACTTTGCTGGAGTTGCAATGGAAGCATAAGATTATGTTCCACGAAAAGAATGATTGAATGATTGAAATACGCTAAGCCAAATGATTATCTGTTTTTTATGACACCAAGGGGCTTATGAAACATTGCTAGCAGCTGTACAGAAATGCCCCCTCATGTACAATGAGCACAAAAACCACATCACTCAAGATTTCTCACAGGAAACCATGCAGAAAAGGAAAAGATTCTTGTCACCATGACCACGATTGAAAAAATTGGATATTGGATATGGCTTGCTTCATCCCTTGAATATTCTGGTCACAGAGAAGGATGCAGCAAAATATTTGACAATCTAACCCAGCTGGAAAATATTTTGCATAGTTGGGAATGGACAGACCTGGATACATCTTCAACGCTGGCTGATGCACAGCACACCTCTACTGATCTTGGGGAGCACATGGACATATCCTCCTCAACCGAAAGATGAAGGCTGGAAGAAGTGAAAAGGAATTGGGTGTTAGGGCACACACACAAAACAATGAAAGTCCACATGTCCATTAGAGATAAGTCAAGATCACCACTGAAGACCACCTAGAAAGAGATGTACATTATTGAGCGACAGATAAGGCAATGAGTGCATGCGGGTTGAAGTAGGTGTGGGATGGGGAACAAGAGCCCAGAAGGGCAGACAGACGTTTAATTACGTTTATAGGTATCTTAGATGCACCACAAATGGTGAATATCTCTGTCCATCACTCAAAGTTAGTCAGCCTACCTTTTGTTCAGTGCCAAACATGGTTTGACAGATATTTGACACTTGACATTTCTATTATGTATACCTCTGGTGGAGACTTATACTTCTGACTTCTATGATTCAGTAGACTGCTACTGGTTGGGTAAGCCATATTCTACAGCTGCCACTAACACACCTGATATAGTGGAAGTTTCCCAATATCCACAAGAGACGCAATGTGATAGCTCTCACACCAGCGAAAAGGTCACAAACCTCCCTGCCTAGTCCTCTATCCATTAGTGGTTTGACGTAAAGAACGTAAAGAACAGTATCACACAGAGGCTTGCTAATAATCTGCATGTTCCTACCTCACCTACCTAGATGTATCTTCACAATCGTCTTCAGTAGATAGAGCTTGTGCCAGACCGTCTCTATTTACTTGTCGATATATTACCTGCCGGTGAGGTCGGTGTCTATGGTAAATGTAAGTGGCTTGGCACTGGGTGAAAGCTGGGGTTTGACTGCATTCCAATTCATGTGGTTGAATTAGGATTGAACAATCACATCTATTACATCATAACGTCTCCTATTACATCACCATTAACATCATCAATGCTATCACTGAAGCTGCTGTGGAAGCTGGAGTCCTTGTACTGATTATCTGGTGGTACAGCCATAGGATGAGTCAACTGGAAACTGAGCGTGGGGGTGCTTAGTGCAGGGACATTTTGAAGATCAGGTCTGGCACTTACAGATCACAAGTTATGGCCAAAGGCATTGATCAGTGGGTTGTGCCCAAAGCCACTGCCACATCCAAATGTCTTGCCAAGTGTGCCCAACCAAGAGGGCTGCTGAGGGACAGCCTTGTGAGCAGAGCTTCCAACCTGCGCACAATTGCAATGTAAATTGACCTTCTCAGTGGGTTCTTGCAATTGCTGTCTTAGTGAAGAACCTGAATCATGAGACCAGAGGGCCAACTGATGGTGTTGTCCAGTGGGTCCTGAAATAACATGTTCTGAGGTCCTAAACTCATCCCATAGCCAGAGGTAGTAGGGCTGTTGAGTTTAGGCCATGCGCTCACAAGCCCTGTGACCACAGGTCACTAGCCATTTCAAGACTAAGCTGTGGCCTGGGCGCCATTTTTTTTCAGAACATGGCCTGACCGCCTACAATCATTGTTCCCACCAACACCAGTAGACTCAAGCGCAGGCCTTGTTCTGTGGCCACACTTTGTGGTAAGGATAACAGGATGCTATTTTCAGACCTCTCTTCCACTGTGCACAGCAGGCTCTGGGTGAAGAACTTGACCTTTTACCAGGCCATGCACTCCACAACCCCATCCCAAGAGCCCACTGGGAAAAGCCTTTGGAAGTATCCTGTACATTTTTGTACCAGCCTGGTGCTCAGTATCCCTACGTCTTGGGTCCCGCGAACATGACAGTGACCTCCATTCCGCATGCCCTGCTCTTAAGATCTACACCCACTGTGCATATCATGGTGCACATGTTAAATGTGCCTGCTCCACAGGTTGTGATGCATAGTTTACACACGTGCCTCATGTTCTTGGTCAGGGATTGGCCTTTGGTCACGTCATTTTCCCAAAACCACACTGGTGGGGAAGACATGGCAGTTGCCAGTGACTCATTGTCTTTGTGTCCTGGCTGTGAGGATCAGGGGTTGTTGCTTGTGGGACACAGCTGGACACTGCAACAATGTGACTCCATTCTTGGGGGGTGTACCATCAAATAGTGGATGTATAGTTGAATTGTCTTAAATTGACAGAAATCATTTTTCCCCAGAAACTGGAGTTATAGTAGGAGTTTACTGTATCAATCCCTACCTCAATTGTCAACATGGTATAATGGGAATCATCCATTTGCCTGTGTGAAGAGCACTTCACTTAGGGTGTCTGTGAAGTGGCTCTTTCTGTTTAGAAATGAGGTATTTTGTCATTTTTAATCAAGGATTTTCATAAACTTTGCTAGAAAATTATTATAAGAGTAGACCAAAGAATGCAAATATTTAATTTAAATTTTAACCGTTCAAGAAGGCGACAGAAATGAGAGAAAATGAGATGATGGAATGAAAAATATTACTGTACCCTGTGTTTTTGATAGAGGAGGAAAATAATATGTATATTGAACTCACACACTTTACAATACTTGATAACCACTGCCCAAATCAATGGCACTCATTTTAGAAAGCAGAAAAGAATGAAAGTTGAAGTTAGTCCTGAAAAGACATGAAATTGCAGTACCACCTACCTTTACTAAAAGGGGAGCTTGACAGGGACATCAACTGATGGCTTGAGGGGCTGCACTGTGGCTGCTGACTCCATGGGAGCAGGGACGGCTCTAGGCATGTGCAAGCTGTGCACCTGCACAGGGCCACCAAACCCCAGGGGCCACCATGCCAATATATATCCTTAATATATGAATCCTCTGAGGATGGATACATATTTGCGTGGTGGCCCCTTGCAGGGATTTGGCGGCCTCTGGTTCTGTTCCACTTCTAAACTCCCTGACCCCCTCCCCTCTTTACTGGCCTGCGCGCTCCGCCCCGCCCGGACCACCTCATCCTGGCCCCCTACTTACACTCCCTGCCCAGGGCCACCATGAGCCTAGAGCCGGCCCTGATGGGAGTACCTAGCAATGGACTGGGATACTGCAATCCTTTGCTACCGACTGCGGTGTCTCAGGCACTACTAGAAATCCTCATGGGGTCAGCAGCAAGGCTAAAGTAGCACATGCTGCAGAAGAGAAGAAGGAGGCGCTATAAACCTAATTAGGTCGATATGAATGAATTGTTGCGACCCGTGGTACCTTGTGAGGTTAGAAAACGATTTATGGAAAAAGGTGGATGTCTAGGCCATGCTCCAGATGAATCCACAGCCGTCACAGCTATGAAGGATGGGTTGTTGAATGCTGCAATGGAGGTATGTCCAGTGAAAACTGATTTGACTAAAATTTCAAATTATAAGCAAAATAAAGGAGAATCCCCTACTTACCACTTATACCGACTAAAGGATGTGTTTGGGAGTTATTCTTGCACAACCTACTGAAAATGTGCTAGAAGTTGTAGGTGCTGCTTTTGTTAGGGTGTTCTAGCTGATGTTCAGGAGCATCTACAAAGAAGCATCTGTATTGGATAAAAAACTAAGGGGCATATTATCAAGGGGGTTTATCTCCGCTTTTTTGGCTTTAAAAGCCAAGAAAGCAGAGATAAAATTATCTCCCTATTACCAAGCTGTCGCTAACACCAGTTAGCGACAGCTAATAGGAGATAGCGACCATCTTGGGCCCCGCTTTGCATGTCAGTGATATTTATCACTAATGACATGCAAAGTGGGCGTGCCAAGATGTTAGCGACTGGAAACAGTCGCTAACATCGCTATCTCCTATTACCAACTTTTGGAGATATTCGCGCTAAGCGCGAATATCTCCAAAAGCTAACACCTGCCCTGAGCAGTTCTTAGCCATGTTATCCAATGGGAGGTGGATAACATGGCTAAGAGCATTTGCTCGATAATGCATGAATATCGCTGACTTTTCAGCGATATTCATGCATTGCGGCCGTTTTTTATCGCATTTGCGATAAACCTTGCTAATAGCAAGGTTTATCTGCGATAAAAATTGCCGATGTGCGGCGATAATGTTTGTCTCTAAACAAGTTAGAGACAAAAATTATCGCTAGTTGTTGGTAATATGCCCCTAAGGGATTAGCTGACTGTGTCGCAGGTTTACTATGGTTTTGCACTGGAGTTGTCTCTCTGTGTTGCACAGCCCCGATGCAAAATTATTTTTGACCATTTACTGAGCCACACAAAGAAATTTTGTGTGGTTTAGTATATACAAGATAACACAATGCAGTTCATAGCGCTGCTTTGTATTACTTTGCATCAGGAAGGTGTTACGTGGTTGGAGAGTGTGTGTTCCCATGCACCAACCCATGGATTTTGATGCAAACCCAGATTTGCAAAGACTTGTAAACCTGAGTTTGCACCAAAACGGTGCGCCTACCGCACAGAAGCATAACAAAGAGAAATATCTTTATTTCTTCTCATTAGCTCCTCTTTCCATGTATGCTACATTCTGCAGGAATATGCCTCTGAGGATTGTTTTTGTACCTGAAGTTAGACCTTTCTGCGTAAAAACAATCCTGCCATAAAGCAGGCTCCTTTGCATCTCAGTGTATAGGCGCTGGCATTGGCGATAGTGCAAGGAGAGAACGAACATGGATCACTGAAATAATATCGAGGGACAAAATATCGACTTGCCAAAATATCGTGGACAAAATATCGACAGTCAAAATATCGAGTTTGTATCTACAAACAGGTAAGTACAAAAATATCGAGTACAAAATATCGTTAACAATAATATAGATGTAAAAAATATCGACTTTATTAAAAACAGTGTTAAATTAAATTAATATTAAATTTTAATTACTAAAATATACTTAAAACTACTTAAATTAAATTATAATAATTAAATAATAAATGAAAATAATAAAAATAATTTTTTACAATCTTATTTGTTGACCCTGAACCCTAAAAATACCCCTTTACCCAAAAACCCAAAACTGACCCTGAACCCTAAAAATACCCCTTTACCCAAAAACTGAAAACTGACCCTGAACCCTAAAAATGCCCCTTTACCCAAAAACTGAAAACTGACCCTGAACCCTAAAAATACCCCTTTACCCAAGAACTGAAAACTGACCCTGAACCCTAAAAATACCCCTTTACCCATGAACTGAAAACTGACCCTGAACCCTAAAAATACCCCTTTACCCATGAACTGAAAACTGACCCTGAACCCTAAAAATACCCCTTTACCCTAAAACTGAAAACTGACCCTGAACCCTAAAAATGCCCCTTTACCCAAAAACTGAAAACTGACCCTGAACCCCAAAAATACCCCTTTACCCTAAAACTGAAAACTGACCCTGAACCCTAAAAATGCTCCTTTACCCAAAATTCATCAATATTATTTAATTACCAATTAATTATTAATTAACAATAACAATAAAGTAAATATATTAGAACATTAGCTGTAATTATTTTAATAATTACTATTATTTTTTCCAAATTAATTACTTAAAAATAACACAAAATTATATATATTAAAAATTTACTCTAATTAATGTAATTAACTAATTACAATTAATTAATTAACAATTAATTACTAATACAAAATATGTTCAAAATTATATTAATTAATTAACTAATTAATATTAATTAATTATCAATTAATTATTAATTAAAAATATTAACAAACATATATCAATTAATTAATTATTATTAAATTACTTCCCACCCTATTCCCCTATAAACCCACAACCCGCTACAGAATTACATTACACAATTATTATAAAAACAAAATTCATTTAATAAAATATTTTATAACATTAATACACACTATTCACACATATTATTACATAAAAATACACTATAAAATATTATATATTATTAAAAATTCGATATTTTTGCTATCTATATTTTATACAGTCGATATTACTTCACTTACCTGAAAAACGATATTTTTGTAGTCGATATTATGTCCAGTCGATATTTTGTCCAGTCTATATTTAAAACTCGATATTATGTCCAGTCGATATTTTGGAGCCGATATTTTGTCTGTACACCAACGAACATGATTGATTCATATCTTTGTAAATATGGAGCTTTTCTTCTCTCTCCCTTTCACAAAATTCAGCGCAGCAGGATCCCTTACCATGACACGCTGGGTAAGTTTAGCGTAAATTTGCTCCTTGGTGTCTATAGCAAGCCACTGCCTGGTAGTACACGAAGGAAAATGATTCGCGTCAAACTTCACAGTATTACCCCCTTTTCATGTTGCACCTATCCTTGCAAACACATGATCTTGTATTCCTGCCACAGATAAATGGTTTAATATTGTAGATTTTTGTTTTTTCTGCCTTTTCTCATTCCCTATCTATGAGGCCAGTCAATACTTTTTAGCATTCTCATTTTTGGAGAGCCAATTAACGTGGAGTTGCTTCCACAGGGGTTTACTGAATCACCATCAATCTTCTTGTAGGCATTGGAAAAGGATCCGAACTTTCGCCTTACCGAAAGGATCAATATGTAGAGGTTTAATATGTAGATGTTAATTGCTTCTGATTCACTAGACCAATGCGAGGTTGACTACATATATAAATTCTGATATGGGACAGGGATTTTAAGAGAGAAAATGCAAAGCTGACTACTCCGTGTTCGCTATCTATATCATAACATCTCCAAATGGGAGAGGTCCATATCTGTGGACCGGATCAAAGCCACCCTTAAGATACCTGTTATCATTGGGAAAGTATGCACTTTATTGGGAACTAGCAGCCCGCCCGACCTTGTCCAGGAGCAACAGGCTTCCCCGACCCCCGCCTTCCCCGACATTGTCCAGCAGCCCGGCCCCCGCCCAGCCCGTTCCTCGCCTGCCTTACCTCAGCCGCCGCTCCTCCCGCCTGTCCCCTGCTTGCATTGCCGCTGGCCTGTCCGCTGCTCCTCACGTCACCGCTCCTCCCCCGCGCCATGTCCGCCGCTCCCTTACCTCAGCTGCCGCTCCTCCAGCCTGTCTGCTGCTCGTACCGCCGCTGGCCTGTCCGCTGCTCCTCACGTCACCGCTCCTCGTCACGCTCCTGGACGCCGCTCCTCCCCGCATCCCGACGTGAGCCCGCACGTCGCGGCCGGCGCTACTTCAGAGGGACTACTTTTTTTTTTACTATAAATTTTTTAAATAACGTTTTTAAAAAAAAATTATATAGCCTATAACCATCTACACACCCTGACGATTCCAACAGTGTATCGGGTGTGTGGATTGGCGCTGTGGTTTCCGAGTTTACCAGCCTCAAAGGCTGAAAGTTCTTCCTTTATTATAGTAGTGTAGATGGCGGGTATTGTAGGCAGTGGATTATGGGATTTGCTTCTTTGGTTAATCCTCTCTAAATCTCCATACAGAAAGACACTCCAGAACCTTTGCAGTGCAGTAGCGAATAAGAAAATATCTTTATAAATCTGAAACTAGCTCTCTCCTTAGCCCCAACTGTTTTCTGTCTTCTCCAAGCCATTCACCCTGCACTGTCATGGAAAAAATACTAGTATTAGTGCAAGGTCACGGAAACAAGACAAACCCCCTAACCTATCTTCCACCCATGAATCAATCACGGGGGCCCGTCTGTCCTGATTGTGGTGAGCTGTAGTAACCCCTGTCTTTCTAGTCGATGCCTCTAAGAATATTGTCCTCAGTTCTAGCCTTATTGTGCCTGCATCTCATGCCGTTGTTGCCCTCCTGCTCGCCAGTAAGACTCAACATTTATTCACAACCAGATTTTCTCAGTATGAAAGGTTTTTGTTGCCTGCCTCTCACATCTGCATAATCTGTTGTCCTGTTTTGAACCGGGCTTCCCAGTTACCCATGGCGTAAGACGGGGACCCTTGCACGATTGCCGATTAGTTGATGCCTACCTGACTATGCCCTGTATTGATCTCTTCAATTCACCATTACCCAATTGTGAACTTATATGCAGGTTTAATGGTTTATGTCTTAGTAATGATGGTAGCTCACTTCTGGCAGGTTATATTGAATGTACCAAACACAAGATGATGGAGTGTTGAGACTATTCAACCACTTAAACCAAGTCAAAGATCTGCATTTAATCCATCGTTCTTTTGCTCCCTTCGCCACCACAGTTTGGACCCAGCCATATGCAAATCAGTCTTGACCCTGTTTCTCATGGGAACAGTCCAGCCCGAACTGCCAAGCCAGGTCCTCCCTGTTGCATGTACATTAGATGAAGTTGTTGAGAGTCCATGTTCACATCAGGTGCATTCTGCTCAAGTTGGTGAATTGAGGGCTCTTACTTATGCATATTACTTTCAGCCCGAATTTATTTGATCATATTTATTGACTCAAAGTATACTTTTAAAGCGGCTCATGACTTTGGGCTCTTCTGGATGCAAAGGGGGTTCCTTACCTCTGCGGAAACTCCCATCAATCATAACGCATGGGTAAAGGGTTTACTCAACTTGCTTATGTTACCTCTCAAATATTCTTAAATGTGCTGCTTATCATTCCTGTCAGGATGAAGGCTTTGATTTACTAACACTTTGCACCGGTTTGTGTCACAAAAGCGATATAAACCAATGCAAAGTGAGTGGAGAAGTGTGGCTCACTGGTTAGAGGAGGCAGACCTGGAAGCAGAGGTCAGCCCGGGACCAGAGTTCAATTCCCAGCTCGGCGGGTCTTCAGTCCTGAAATGTCCACAGACTCGACAATTCTCGCTCCGATGCCTACTCGATTCATGGGTTCACACTCTGCGACTCTGGGCAATAGCTTGCTTAATCTCCACAACTGCCCCTCGCGGTGGGATGCCTGGCTTTCACCTTGTGGATACCCTGCCGGGGTTATCTCACAGGGGAATACCAGGACGGGTTCCCTAAGCAAGTGCTTAGATACCAGGTCGGTGATTTGCGCTATATAAATACATGTGCATTTACATTTACGTTTCAGTATTTTCCTTCCAACGTTAAACTTATATTGCTCCGGAAAGTAGCCCAAAAGTAACTAATCTAGCCCTATGTGCTACTTTTGCTCACCAGGGGCATCCCATGGGTGGCACTTGGGTGTCCCATGCAACCAGGCATGGCTTTGACTCAGTGCTAAGAGAGTGAATGTCAGGGCCTTTCACATAAAAGCGAATTTATGGAAAAAAGGACCCTTTTATGAAAATTATTCATATAAAACATAGATCATTTTAAGCCCTCGATCAAATGACATGACCTTTCACCAGTTTCACCACTTAAACTGCAAGAGCTTATCATGACTGTTTCAGTGATGTTTCTCCCATAACAACTAATTGAATAGTTCTAGAATAAAGACCGTAGGGCACTTAGAAAATGTGTCCCTGGAGGTCAAATCACATGGCCTTTGCACCAATTTGAATACAGAAAATACAAGGTACAATTACTTCTTATAACTAGTGCAGTAATACTACAATTATAAAAAAATTATCTTAGGATAACAACATAAAGACTACGAAACAATGTGAAAAGTATAAATAAAGGTCAAAGATCTAATGGCAAGACCTGTCCATCGTTTACAAAATAAATATTTCTCTATTTTTTCTAAGAATACATATTTCTATTTTTGTTCTATTATTTACTTTATCAATGTTTGAAATAGTGATTATGGAACTAATCCTTAATTCTTGCTATATGGTGCCATATCTTCATCTTTTAATGTATTACATATCTTATTTATGAAAAAAAAAAAAAGTACTATCGGGCTGATTTGTTGAAGGTATTCAATGTTTATGTACTTCTGAAAAAAATGTGATAAAGAAATGTGAAACAAAAAAAGGAAATGCACATTCTTATCATGACGATTTCAATAATAATACATTTTATTATTAACTGAACCCCACATTTCGGAGTAAAAAATCTCTAACCACATAAAAGTGGCCTATTTAGAATCAAAGGTCAACTATTATGGTCTTCATCCGACCAGGGTACTTGGAAATACACACTGTGACCTCTTCAGTGACAAATCACTCAAACAAAAGTATTTCACAGTTATGAAAATACAACCATAGCACAGTATGAGGTGCAGGCATTGAGGTTCAAATGTTAAATACCATGACCTCAAAAATAAATTCCAAGAAGCACATATAACATTTCATGAACGTGCTTCATTATTGCCCACACATGTCACAGTGTTTTTAAGGTTCAGCATACTTCAATAACAACATTAAGATGTTAATGTAAAAGACAACAACAGACCAAATTACATATCTATCAGTTTGAATTACAAAGGGCTGAAAAAAAGCCAACATATACTTTTGTGTCTAACCAGCCCTGTTTGAGAGATATGTTTTAGTTCGTGAATAAATTGTGCTTGACTGAAAACTTTCTTCCTGTAAAAAAACACATGAAAACAAAAAAATAAAAATCTTTCTTTTACCTGTAAAGATAATATATTTACAAAGAGTTACATTAAATTACTTTTGGACAACATTCATGCATAAAATAAATTACATACTATGACTCCACGGTGTATAACAGCTCTGCATTTTATATATAAATTGATAAACGGAAAAGTACTGAGACCAAAATTATATGGTTTCCATATACTGTAATCCCAATTACATAAATTACACCCTTTTAAAGAAAACCACTTCAAGAATTCAGAAAAAGGCTTAGCATTGAAGGATTTCAATGCCCTGTAACAATGAGAATGTTTTTCACTGAGGGGTTCTCAGTGACATGAAATGGACAACAGAGTGAGGCCTGATATATATATGATGTAACTTACAGCTCCAAGGCCAAAAACATCTTCTTTAGTCATAGATACATATCAACAATGTTATGTTTTATGTAGTTACCTTTGCTTGTCTACTGCTGTGCTACGATGAACAGTCTTTTCAAATTCTGCTATTTTAAAAATAGAAATAACCAGAGTGGAGGAGGCAGAGAGTGGAGTGGAGAGTCTTGCTTTTGGACCAGCTTGACAGTGTACTGAGCACAAGGCTTCTGAAATGGTATCCTGGAGGTGGGTTGCCTACAACAGTAGAGATAAAGCTCCAATGTTGATCTTTGTACTGGTGCCTTTTTCCCATCTTCGATTAGATGAATGCGTCACTGCTATGCATTAATTGGAAACTGACTCTTACACTGCTGTTCCTTCTTTCAGTTGGCTAGAGTGTTGCAACATGGCTAGGAAACATTTTAGGAATGTGTGGAGGTGTTTTTTTGGACAGCGGTTGGTAGGTGGCCATTTTAACATAATGACAAAAAGACTGTTGACAATAGTTGATGAGTATGGGACCAAATAAAAATATAGAGAATCACAGATGAGTAGCAGGCTAGCAGGTGCCTAGGCCCAGCTCCAGATTTACCTGGACCGCTCCGCCAACCATTCAAGACTCATTTGGACCTGGCTACTGTGCCTGACGCGTCCGCGCCTCTCTGCTGCTGCTCTCTCTTCTCCTCTTTCACCTTTTTCTCTTCTCTTTTTAAAATCTTTTTTCTCTCAATCGTATGCTTTCTGTCCTCTGATTTTCATCCTCTTAGTGCCACTTTTTCTCTTCTCCATCCCCAATTTTGTGCCTTTCCCCCCTTGTTTTTAGACTCCCTGTGCCTGCATTTTCATCCTCTTAGTGACGCTTTCATTCTTCTCTCTTGCACTCTCTGTGTCTCCCCCCATGTTTTTAGTCTCTTGTGGTACTTTCTTTTGATGCTCTCCCTCCTTCTATGCGCCTTTGCTGTGGCGTTTTTTCACCTCTTTGTGACACTCTCTTTCCGCATTCCCTCTCACTCTTTGTGCCTTTCTCCTTCGTTCTCAGCCTCAATGTGCCACCTTTCTCACCCTCTTTTTGCCACTCCCATCTGTCATACTCGTGTTCTGCTTGCAGACCTTTTCTCCCCACGTGAATCCCTAGCACTCATTTCTCCTTCTTCCCGTATCTTCCCCTGCTTCTTCCCGTGCTTCTAGCCCCACCCATCGCCCCATCCCAGGACCTACTTAAAGGCAGCTGCAGTGAACCAAAGCGTGCCAAAACCAAGTCCGTCTGCATCTTGAACACACTCAGGGCCATGAGCCTTTGGTCAATCAGCCCACTACACTGTAACAACCCTCCACTCAATTGACCTTGGCCATCGCTCCACCCGCTGCTATCATGTTGCACCTCGAAGAGCCAACAGACTCTTGGTCTGCAGCCCTGCTCAAAAGCATGGACAACATCGGACTCACCTAGTTCGTCACAGTCCCTATTGCACATCACAGGACACACCCTTGATCCAATCTTCGCCGCCAGGATCAGGATCACTCCACCTAACCACTCACTTGGACCGACCATTCCAAATTCCAAATCCAAATCACCACACTACAAGTCAACACACCCACAATGACCAACCTACCCAGTTGGAACAAAGTAACAGAGACAGACTGGCTCAACGGTCTAAAAACTGAGAAACTCAACACCACCAACCACCTTGACAAGGACATAACCGGCTTCAATGAATGGATCAAGAACTGTGCAGACTCCCTCATGCCAACCAAAAGTAACAAACAAAAAGAACCAACAAACAAGTTGACTTGTATTTAGATGACCTCCAGGAACCTAAACGCTTCTGCAAGAAGAAAATGAGAAGAAAGAAAATGGAGAACAATCCACAATGCCGACCCCGAAACCACCTATAAGGCCACTTTCAGACAATACCACCAACTTCTGAGATACTCCAAAATAGGGCACTAACCAAACGCATAGAGGCAAACTCCAACAGCTACAAGGAGATCTTTCAATCATCAAAGAATTCACCACCCCTGAGGCCACAGCCAACACATTCATCCCGTGCCAGGAGCTCTGCGACAACTTATCAAATTTCTTCCACAGGAAAATGGAAAAGGTCTACCGCAACTTCAAAAAACAATCAGACCCCAAAGATCTCATCACCAATCTGACCTCCACCAACTAAGACAGACTTCTGACTGAATGCAAAACTCGCCGAAGAAGATACTGCAGCAATCATGAAGACAATACTCTCCAGGGCCCTAACGCTTCCATACATCCACCACATCTACAACATGGGAGGAAAACCAACAACATCCTCACCCATATCATCAACACCTCCATTAAATCAGCCACCTTCCCAGAAGACTGGAATCATGCAGCAGTCAACACCCTCCTCAAAAAACCATTGGCCGACCCAAGCAAAATGAGCACATTCAGTCCCATCTCTCTGCTCCCCTAGCCAGCCAAAGTGATAGAGAAAGCCATAAACAGACAACTCTCCATCCACCTCGAACACCACAACCTACTGGACCACACCCAATCAGGATTCCAGAGAAACCACAGCACAGAAACAGCACTCACTGCGGCTACAGATGACATCCACACTTTATTGGATTGTAAAGAAACCACAGCCCTCATCCTGCTAGACCGCTCCACCGTCTCCCACCACACCCTTGTCAGAGGACTACACAACATAGGAATCCAAAGACCCAACCTCAAATGGAAAGGGTTCTTCTTCGCAGGAAGAACACAGGGAGTCAGACTACCATTCTGCAAATCTGAATCCAAGAATCTGATCTGCGGAGTCCCTCAGGGTTCATTGCTCAGCCTAACCCTGTTCAACATGTACCTGACTGCGATCACCAAGTTCATCAGATCCCAAAGCATTACCAGCATATCCTATGCCAATGATATCCAACACATCCTTTCTCTGACTGATTAGCCCACCACCACCAGAACCAACTTCCCCAACTGCATGATCAGCGAAGCAAACTGAATGAGATCTAATTGCCTGAAAGTAAACTCTAAACAAGATCGAAGTGCGGATCTTAGAGAATGAATACTCTCCATGGGACTCCACCTAGTGGCCATAAAAGCTTGGACACACACCTCCACCAATTGACCACACCAGAAACTTTTGAATCATCCTGGATAATTGATAACTCAACATGACATCACAGGTCAAGCGGCCAGCTCCTCCTGCTTCCACATTCTTCGGAGGATATTCAAATGGCTACCCTGAACACCAGACGTTCCATCAGGCAAGCCCTCATCACAAGCAGATTAGACTACAGCAATGCACTGTATGCTGGGCTCTCCAAACATCTCCTATATTGTCTCCAGACCATCCAAAATGCCGCAGCGAGACTCACCCTTGGCCTCCAACAGCTCACCCACATCTCATCACACCTCAGAAAGCCCCACGGGCTCTGCATCCAAAAGCGCAGCCAATTCAAATACCTCACGTACGCTTTCCAGGCATGACACAACATTAAACCAGCATAACTGAACAACCGCCTGCACTTTCACCGACCAAACGGATATCTAGGTTCAGTTGGTCTGTCACTCACACACACACACATCCCACATCCATAAAAGCAGGACGGGAGGTCAAACATTCTCCTTCATCACACCCAAAACCTGAAACAACCTCCCCCAAAATATCAGGGCCTCCTCCTCACTTCTTGAATTCAGTAAGAAGCTAAAGACCTGGACCTTCGACTAACTCTGAGGAGTCTGACCCCCAACACCCACACACCTATGCCTACATGACAGCTCTAGTGCCTGGATACCCTTGCAGGTCTTAATGTGCAACACAAATCCATATAGCACTACATAACAGTTAGCAATGGGTATAATCAAATAGACAAGAACAAAACCTGAGTATGTGATATCACTCAGAATCATGAGATGAGACACTTCTTGTTATTCACAGTTGACTACAATATTACATTATGTATGGCCCATTCAAATCACATGCCATTATTTTTAACATGTATTCAGAGGTAAGGAGTAGGGGAAGCCACGCTCACTTGGCTCAGCCTCCTGCCCTTTTTACACCTGGTGCCTTCCATCCACCTCCAATACTCTCTGACCATCACTCACCCCCCCCCCCCCCCTCCCCATAAAAAAAGCATATGTGGTATCTAGTCATCCTTTCGACCTCATATAGCGTTCTCTTCTCATCCCAAGAACAAAAATCATATCATGGTGTCCTGATACTTGCTCTCACCTTTCACTGCATATACTATCCCTCCCTAGCCCACAAGCACACACCTTAACACCATAGCGCTGGGGTGTGTGCATTAGTCTAGCATAGACACAATACAAAGTTTTTCCCACTTTGTATGCAAGCTGCACAGTGCAGCACGCTGCAAAGTCGGAAAAGGAAGGAGAAATGAAAGCATTTCTCCTTCCATGCACTTTCTTGAAAAGGGCTCGGTTTGCTGACTCTATACCTTATCTATTTTATTTAGTAAATTGGGTTTAGAGTGAGAAACCTTGGGTGGTTGCATCATAATGCCCCTATGGCACAAAGTAATGCGAAGCAGTGCATATGTTACTTTTCCGTTATTTCCAACGCTAAATCTTTAGCGCGGGAAAGTAAATAGGGAGAAAAAGAATTTGTGCCAATTTGCATCACTTTTGTGATGCAAACATGGCGTAAAATCTTAGTAAAACTCCCCCTGAGTGCCATGGGACAGGGTCAATGAGTGAGGTGGCGGGGTCAAAGATGTGGCTAAGAAAAACTACATATTATCTTAAGTATTTTGTTGAACTTTCACCTTCAAGCAATTGCATACTAACTAACACTTGCACAAGTTAAACTAATCAGTCGGAAATTAACTCTTTTACTTTATGAAAACTCGATTGGCTAATGCAATCAGAGAGAGAGAGAAGAAACGGAGAGAGGAAGGGAAGAGAGGGAGAGGGAGAGAGAGGGAGAGGGAGTGTGCGTGTGTGTGTGTCAGTCACACCAAATAATTGAATCTTAGTTGGTGCAGTGGGTAATAGTAACTTGTGTATTTATAGTACTACGAGATCCCCCGTTGTGATAGAAAGCACTGTGAACATGTATGTCATTTTTTCCCCAAAATATTCAACATATACTTAGCTGCTGTAAAAAGCAGTAGAGCTTAAGGCATAACAAAATATATATTTTAGTAATAAGTGAATCAGACTGTACCTAGTGAAAATATTTTTATAAGTGTCCATTAAAAGGACGCACTCCAGTACTTGGTGTATAACATTACTTCTCAAAAAGAAGAAACCTAGATTGATTAGCATTTTGTGTAGTGGTTGCGTCACTTTTGAATGCAGCCCTAATGCTAAAATATTACTAGATTTACTAAGCCAATTTACAAGGCCAATTTGTGTGGCTTTTCATGACATAGTAAAAAGAGTAACACAGCTCAGTGCTGCCTTGTGTTACTTTACATTCGGGAAGGGTCCAATGGGTGGAGCATGGCCATTGCCATGCACCCACCCATGTATTTGACTCAAACCCAGATTTAGTAAAGGCTTGATATCTGGGTTTGCACCAAAATGGTGTGCCTACCAGAGGCTGGCATTACGAGGAGAAATATTTTCATTTTGCCTCGTCACTTCCTTTTTAGGTTTCGCCTGGCGTTACTGCGCAAGCAGTTCGCGCACGCGAAATCTAATGTTTACTATATGGGCTATAGGAACGTCCCCCGGCTCCCATTGGCTAGCTCCATAAATGGAGGCTAGCCATTGGGAGCCGGATCTGTCCGTCAAGGCCGGACCAGATTCGGGGGCGTTCCCGCGATTTTTTCCCTCTCCGCCTCTGCGATGTCGTCATCGCGGCGGTGGGCGGAGTTTCGTTTTTTTTTCTTCTGGGTTTGTTTTTGTCATTCCATGCTGACCACGGCCGCCGGAGGAAGTACAGGTGAGTGCTTTGTTTTTCTTGCCTTCCCGCTTTGTTTTTTTTGCCTTCCCGCCCTCCCCTCCCCCTGTCCTTGTGCCCGTTCCCGCTCTCCTCCCGCTGTCCGTGTCCCACTTGTAAATGCTTGTTTTGTGCATGCTGCACACAGCAGCCAAAATACATTATGTCCATGCAAGGCAACATTCACATTTTATTTTCATCGTTGAACGCCGCAAATAATATTACACAATGGCGGATGCACCTCTTCTGTGCAGTGAACATTTGTTCTTTCCTTCGTTGCATCACCTCCTTCAGCCTACAGTGACAATACTTTCAACACGGCGAAACCGGAATACACAACAACCGTCACAGTGGCATAGTGCACATCAAGTTCTACTTGGAAACACAAGGCAGACAATAAGCATTTGAGAGGTACCATGCAACTCCTTGCTCCAGAAGTGGATCAAATCATATTCATCATTCACATGACTTGCACAGTTGAGTGCTTTAGAGTTCCGTGTGACAAGTTGCTGTTTCTGGTACGCATACGCGTGGTGGAACGGGGCGATAAGGGCTCGCTGTGTTTTAAGCTTCTGGATTGTGGATGGAGTCTCTCTTCCTACTACCACCAGGAATACAGCACTGTGCCGAGCCAACCTTCACTTCACTTTCTCCATAAGTATCAATGCCGCCCTCCCCTTCAGCTGCTTCATTACTACTGTTTTTAAGGAGAGGATCTTACCCGTGGACATCCATGTATCCCCAGTCATGCTGTGAGTACCATTGCCCAAGCGCAGCCTGGAGTTAAGGGTAGCTGGCTATTAAGCCCCAATAGCCTCGTGCACAAGCATCATCACTCTCCCTCTGATAACATTCATGACACAACGCCTTTATCGCCCCGTTCCACCACGCGTATGCGTACCAGAAACAGCAACTTGTCACACGGAGCTCGCGGCGGGATGCCTGACTTTCACCTTGTGGATACCCGCTGGGGCTATCACACAGGGGAATATCAGGACGGGTTCCCTAAGCAAGCGCCGGGACACCCACTGCGGGTAGCTGTGCGCTATATAAGCTCAACTACATTTACATTTACATTTACATTTACATTTACAGTCACATTAAACTTGAACCTCAAGCTTATCGCCACAAACCGAAAGCTGTGGCAGTCATACAGGCAACCTTTACCCTACATTTCTGCTGCCTAACTTCCTTTCTTTCCACCTTGAATTGCAGTCTTCTATATCACTTGTTAGTCTTTTCAAGTAGCAGAACAACAGTGTTTGTAGGAAGGAAATGAAGTGTACTGTGCAGGCCCAGTGCTTAATTTGTCAAATAATAAGTGCCGGTGGTCTGAAGGTCATCTCAGAAGCCTGCGGCCGGTGCAATTTAACATTGGTGCACCAAACTACTACTAAACGTCACTTTGGCTTGGGTTGCCCCATGTCTTTTCTAGAAGCAGCATTTCAGTTACCAGGAGGCATGCCGCTCACGTTAAACCTGTGTGTCAGTGCACCCCAGCGTCCAGCAAGATGCTGCCAGCCATGCGTGTGCAGTTGCTCTTACTTTGTATTGGGCGCTTGTACGCAGCCAAAGAGTTACATTTTTTTAGGGATGATCTAGCGATAGCGTTAGTGTCCCTAAATCCTTCTGTGATCATAAATAAAAAATACATACTTAATAGAGCTTTTAGTTATCCCGATTGGGCAAATCACGGGACACGCAACGTGGAGGGTAATTGTTCACGACACACACCAGTGATCTTACAACCGGACCAGTCCCTCACTCACACTACCAAAAATAAAAATACTGCGATTTTTTTGCACGGTATTGGAATGGCTAGTAGTTAGTTGGCTTAGCCGGTTAGTTAGCTTTACTTACTGTTTTATTTAACTTCAATCCTTACCGTTACTCGTGGTGGGCGGCCTGGCTCAGTGAATAACTGTTTTATTACCATTAGGCGGCCTGGTGCACAGCACTGCTGCTGCTGTTTGCTTCCCAATGCTACCAGTACTGCACATTGATGCCTGCCTGTCCTGCACACAGGCTGCCCTGCACTGCCCTCAGGCTCAGCCTCAACGTCATCGTCTGTCGGGCAGGGCCGGCGGCCCACGATGACTCAACGGATGATGTCCTGGTTAGCGTGGTCATGTGAAATAAAAAAAAATCGGAGCACGCCGCGCGCTGCACGTACAGCCCCTATCCCCTATCAGAACAAAAGAGAAACCAAATCCAGCCAGCCCCTGGCGCCCCAATAAATCAGTGTGTGTGTGTCAGACAGTGCTACTGCTGCCGCCGGTGTGTGTACTGGTCCCGCGGCCCGTGCCCGCCCACCTTCAAGCAATGCGCAGGCACAGTCAACTGGCTGCTGGCAAGCATGCACTCACTGTGAAGTAACCAAGGACTGCGGCCGCCATGATCACAAGAAAGCAACTGCAACATACATTATTGGACGAATGGACGGCACCGCAGGCAGGCAGCCTCAGGGCAAGCAGGGCAGCTATTGTTAACCGCACGCTATGATCTGCATGATTGAACACGCTGAGCACAGAGTATTATTACGGTCAGACTCTGTAATTTTAAAAAAACATCAATGTCCATGTGTGACACACATGAGAGATCATAGACCCGGCCCTGTCAATTAAGTGCCGGTACTAAGCACCGGAAAGCACCGGCACAAATTAAGCACTGAGCAGGCCCCTCCCATCCTCTATCTCCCCCCAAGTTTCCTTACGCAACTGAGCGGAATGCATGCTATATTTCATATCAATAATATTTCTACATTACTTTAAAACAAGTAAATACAAAAACCAATAGACCTGCATACAACAATGGCACACATATGTGCGAATTAGATCATATGTGCCGCTTCGTACCCTGTGTGCACACAGGCGTAGAGAAAGGTTCTACAGTGTTAGTGCATGCATATAATAAATCACTGAATCTAATTATAAACGGGCGGAAATTGTGCATTGCGCTCTTAAGCGCTGAAGTGCTCATGATACTGTCTTTAAGCACATGCATGCTCTTTTTTTTTTTTTTACATGTGCACTATACCTTCGCGGTTATTAACAAATACACACATTGTATCTAGTGTGTTGCAAATTGTACTTTTTTGCGTGTGCGGGCCTCCGTTCTATCTTCACCCGGGACCCCTCTTTGCATGTTTATGAGTACTCAGGTACTCCCTAGTTTCACCTGTGGCCCCTCTTTGATTATTCCCCCCCCCCCTTTGCATGTTTATGGTACATCCAAGCTTCCCCCCACCCCCTGGAAAGTGTGTTTGCTCCCTGCAGGGCAACTTGTCGGGCACACCCGGCCTGTGTCTGAATTAGTGACTACATACGGTGAGGGGGCGTTTTCAGGTGGGAGGGGTTCGCTCGGGAGTGGGGTACATCAGGGACCCGCGTCTGCGGTGCGACGCTCTGCGGGTTCTAAGGGGCGCGCAATCGTAAGCTCGTCCTATATGGACGCGGGCAGAGGGTAGCAGTATTCATTATTGGGATTTGCTGTGCATGCGTTAGTCATACAGAAGGCTTTACGCACATGGCAGGGCACACTGTGGGCTCGCACACGCACGCAGTGCAATACGGGGAGACGTACACGCGCACAGTAACGGAGTGGGAAAGTCCGCCTTATAGAGGAGAATAAATATGAACATAAAACCAGTCTGTGCTGACGCTGGTGTGTAGACACTCATAAATAAAATGCTTCTTCAATGGCGCGTGCACTGACAGAGCACCCATTGGTCCTACGCGCGCACATATTTAAACACATACAAGAATGAATATTTCCAGGAGTACACAGCATGCCTACATGTGCCAGTTACATATACAGCGTATTTACCCATCTGTATTCGTTCAAAGATGTCCTGTGTGTTTTTTTTTTTTCACAACAATTTTATTGATAAAGATGAGCAGAGGAAATAAAGTGGCATCCCACAATCAGGACGATACCACTAGACATTGTGAGTACAATCACAAAATAAATCTGAGCGTCCAAGCAATGAATCAGCAAAATCAATGGTATACAAGAGCATCAACCCTATCTTCATCTTTTCAAGAATCTATCCACCCAACTCCCCGAACCCTCCCTCAACCCTCCCTAACCCCATGCATGTGTGTGGGAATCATATGTACGAAAACTCATGACGCATCTAGTGTGTGTGTGGGAGCGGGCTCCGCCGGAGCATGCTGGGCTATATGTCCTCCTCCGGTTCCTCTGGGGGATCTAGTGTCAAACCTCTGTAGTCCGCCCACCTCTTCCATATCTTGAAATGTTTACGAGGGCATCCTCGTGCTTCAAAGATTGGCCTCTCCAGACCCATACAGAAATCTAAGCCTGCTTTCCACGCAGTCAAGGGGGGGGGCCTCACCTCCTTCCACGCACGGGCCAAGTCTCTTTTGGCTACCATTAGCCCCAGGAGGAGCAAGTGACGTTTATAAACATTACCACCCACCCCTTCCAGGACGTGCAGTAGGCCCAGGCGGTGGGTACGGGGAAGGGTCCAGCCCAACACCTCTGACAGGCAACTCCATACACCCCTCCAAAAGCCAACTAGTTGTGAGCACGACCACATCGTGTGGAGCAATGTACCCATCTCCGCTCCACATCTCAGACGTCCTGTGTGTTTTTGTTTATTCCATCAGCGCTATCAAGTACATTCCCTAACCTATCAAAAGGGAATCTGTCATGGTGGCCATTTGGGGCTGGGAAACTGGCTAATTTCTGTAGAGCAAACAAACGAGAAACTGATCCCTGGCCTCACCTCACACGCCCGTGGCCCTTTCTTGTGCAACCCTCCTGCAGTGATCTCATATGCAGTAAACTCATCTCACCCGACCAACCTAAAACTGCTGTACATACACTTACCATCTTAGGCGGGGACTCTAGGAACGCTATACTGGCTACTGTCCCATTTACATAATCGGCCTCGCTCAGAGCTGCCTTACAATTAGCAGCCAGACCATGTGTCAAAAATACAACTCTATTGTTCTAGACCTTCACAGATGCACTATACAAATGCTGTAATAAATAAAGAATATGCAATCTGACGTTCAGAGGTAGATGAATGTGGGAGGTCATCATATCCAACGCTATCAGAGACTGTGATGTTTGGCTCAGATGGAGGTTTTTCTGTAATGAGGACATCGTCTCCAGACTAAGCAATATTCTAGTTTCTTTGCATCTATAATAGCTCCTAAAAGTATATTTATGTCTTTTTATTCAGTGAGAAACCTGGATGATGTAATGAAGAAAAATGTATAACTTGTAGTCCTATTTCTTCTTCCTGGTTGTTTTCTTTACGTTCATAGATACTGAAAAATCGTTGTTTACGTGTGGGATGCTAAAACCCATTCCAAAAGGTAAAATATTTATTCTGAAAATATTCACACAAAGAAAACATACATGTTCAGAATACGGCTATATCTGTTCGTAAACCCCACTTTAATTGTCTACCAATTCTACCATTTGCGAGAGATTAGGCTATTGGATTTGTAAATGACAATGCCATTTATTTATGCTGTCAAAGCCAACACATAAATATAAATGTTGTCATTTACAATGCCAATAGCTCTAACTTTTACAAAGGCGAAACCGTTGCATTGTAAATGCTTGTTCTTTGTGTAATGCATTCTGCAGCACGCATAGAAAGAGGCATAAGTATTGTTTTGTGTGGGAAGGTATCCCTTCTTAGACAAAACAATCCTGCTGGTAACACAGGCACCTTTGCACTATGGTGCCTAAAGTGCACCATCGCTATGAAAGAGCAGAAATGCTCCATATCCTTGAACGTATGGCACATTTCTGCTTCCACCCTTTCATGCAACGTAGAGCAACAAGTTACCCCCTGCATTGTAATACATGAAAGGTTGGAATATCTGGCCCAAAATCTTTGTTGCCATGAAACTTTAAGTGGCTTCAATAATTAAAGACTGGTGAAGAGGCTTCTTTCTTCTTTATCTCGCTGTCTCTCAACTACCCCATGCCCTCTACGCTTCAAGGTAGAGACAGCTCAAGATCAACAATAACTATACAGAGACAGTTGTGTTTTGTATTTGCAAAAGGTGAGTCGAGGGGGATGATGCGAGGAATCAGCAGGGTTGTATTCAGATGCAGAGCTCTGATCCTCTAGACCCCTGAGGTCTCAGAGTGATAGCCCAGGGAAAAAGAGGACAGGAGTGAGATGTATGTATGCATAATGTCAAAGTGATAGCTCAGACGAAGAGGAGTTATGTGGGGGCTCATACTTTTGTTTACAAATTAATAAACAGCTTCCTCAAAGATATGGCTCCCGGGAAAGGGGGAACATAAGGGGGCTTGATATTTTTTTTCCTCAAAACCTTCTGTAGCTAGCAATAGTGCATTAGTGGATCAGTTACTGGGCCAGAGGTGTGAGTAGCCAATGTACCTCACTTATGGGTGTATTATTATGAAAAAGCAGATTAGGGGGCATTTTTCTTGCTGGCATTAGCGCCCAGGTCACCCTTACTCAGAACCTCCAGGATTCTGCAGCTTAGGGTGGTTAATTTTGTGAACAAAGCAAACACAAGTAGATAATGGACAGAGCACTGAAACTTTTCAGACACTCACCCCCAGTCACAGATCTGGGTTAATTCCATCATCGATCTTTTGCTCACTTTGCCACCCCAGTTCAGATACAGCTATATGCAAATCAGTCTTGACCCTGTGCCTCATGGGAACAGTCCAGCCAGAACTGTCAAGCCATGTCGCACCTGGACTGGAAAAAAACATTCTGGGACCGGTTTCTGGCTAACAGCCATCATCAGCCAGGCTTGCTTGAATCCAGTGGCAAAAGGAGCAAGGGACCCACGTCTGGGCATACCCTGCCATCTTAGGGTGAACAAAGCAAACACAAGGAGATGATGGACAGAGCGCTGAAACTGTTCAGACTCTCACCCCCAGTTACAGATCTGGGTTGAATCCATCATCATTCTTTAGCTCACTTTGCCACCCCAGTTCAGACACAGCTATATGCTAATCAGTCTTGACCCTGTGCCTCATGGGAACAGTCCAGCCCGAACTGCCAAGCAATGTCTTTCCTGGACCGGAAACAAGAATCCTGCGACCGGTTTCTGGCTAACAGCCGTCATCAGCCAGGCTAGCTTTAATTCAGTAGCAAAGTGAGCAAGGACCCACATCTGGGCATACCCTGCCAACTTAGGGCGAACAAAGCAAACACAAGGAGATGATGGACAGAGCGCTGAAAATTTTCAGACACTCACCCCCAGTCACAGATCTGGGTTGAATCCATCACTGTTCTTTAGCTCACTTTGCCACCCTAGTTCGGACACAGATACATGGAAATCAGTCTTGATCCTGTGCCTCATGGGAACAGTTCATCCCGAACTGCCAAGCCATATCTTTCCTGGACCGGAAACAAGCATCCTGGGACCGGTTTCTGGCTAAGAGCCATCATTAGCCAGGCTAGCTGGAATCCAGTGTCTAAGTGGGCAAGGGACCCACATCTGGGCATACCCTGCCAACTTAAGACGAACAAAGCAAAAACAATGAGATGATGGACGGAGCACTGAAGCTTTTCAGACAGTCACCCCCAGTCACAGATCTGGGTTGAATCCATCATGAGCAAGGGACCCACGTCTGGGCAAAAATGGTTACCCTGCCACTTAGGGCGAACAAAGCAAACACAAGGAGATGATGGACGGAGCGCTGAAGCTTTTCAGACACTCATCCCCAGTCACAGATCTGGGTTAAATCCATCATCATTCTTTAGCTCACTTTGCCACCCCAGTTCAGACACAGCTATATGCAAATCAGTCTTGACTCTTTGTCCATAGGAACAGTCCAGCCCGAACTGCCAAGCCATGTCTTCCCTGGACTGGATCGGACAGAAACAAGCATCCTGGGACCGTTTTCTGGTTGATTTTGTGGCCAAAAAAAGAAACATTTTCTCCCCAAAACCTCAAAATTTGCAGTGTTTTTACGGTGACCAAAAATTGTGCCTGCTTCGAAAATATTGCAAGGCCTATGCTGTCACTGCTGGAGTCTGTGCTGTGTCACAATCTGTAACCCCACAGAGTCTCGAACCTCGAACTGGAGGGTGTCCGATACCAAAGAGAGCAGGTTACAATGTGAAACCTGCTTCTTTCTGTCATCAGACAACCTGCAATCCTTGCCATGTGTAGGGCTGCATGGGCTAGATGTTGGTAGCAGAGGGGAGAGCCTAATAAAACCATCTCAGGAGGCATGCTAATTGCCTGGATCAGGTTCCAGTGGTACACTGTTGGAAGCTGTGGATCGCGGGGGAGGAGCGCAATGGAGGCCAGGAAAGCCTTTCAATGTCCTGCATAGTCCACAGGGGGCACACAACCATGTGAGGTGGGATGCAGGCTATTGCAACAGGAGGGGGCTTTGAGCAGTTGAAAGGGAGGCAACATAGGAAGTAAACACCTCTGCTGCCTGCTAGCCTGTGGTTCACACTTCCATTACTGGTGCAGCACAGAGCCAGTAAAGAGTGGGTCAATCCCATATTTTTTTGGGGGGACACATTTTGTGGGCACTTCTGTAAGAATCGCAGGAACTTTACAAAAGTGCCGATTTCGCAACTTTTTTTTGCAAATCGCGATATCCCTGGGGGTCTGCTTGCTGCTCTTTATTTTATTTGTCTTTTTTAACACAAAGGGGCAGAAAGTGTGCTCTGGGCCTCAGGCGTAGGAGTGATGGCCCAGCCGAGTGGGCAGAGCATACAGCCTGCTTTGCAGGGGTATAGGTATAATTGGTGTTGCTGGGGCAGTGGCACCAGGGCCCAGCGGTATGTATGGCCAACTAAATCCCAAGCATGGCTCTTCTACGGTCCCTCCTTTCTTGCATTACGGCCCAGTGCAGACGTGCAGTGCCAGTGTTGCTTTGGGCCTCACAGCAATATCCTGAGGGAATTATAGATGTGCAACTGAATAGCAGGGATGTTTTTTCACCAGGCGCCTCCGAGTGACTTCAAATAGACAACAAAAATGAAGCTCAAGTTGTCTAATTTGTCACTTATAAGCTTAAGTTGAAAAACATTTCTTTTATAGATAGTTGGCCATCTTTAATTATAGTTTATGTATGGCACCTTCAATTCCTCTCACAAATGGTGAGCTGTACATGGCATGGCCTTAGCTGTACCCAGGAATCACCCCATTACACCTGGGGGAATATTTACAAGCTCTCATCGCCATTGGAGCGTCACTTTTTTGACGCTCCGGTGGCGCAGCACCTTTTTCCATATTTACAAGGTGACGCTAAGCCGCTTTGCATGGATTAACATCACCTTGTAACTATACCCCTTTCCGCCATCCTTTGCAGCAAAGGGGCGTGCAATGGGTGTTGCTATGGGCGTTCCACCACACCAACAATTGCTCTTTGAGACTGCTTCAGATTTACAGGGCTGTGGCAGCGCCAAAAACTAACGCCATGGAATACCAGGTGTAAGTATGGCGTAACAAGGAGAAATGATTAATTTCTCCTCGTTTTTTGCTCTTTCCATGTGTGGTGCATTCTGCAGTACACATTGTTGGTGCAAATCGCCATTATTCATTGACTATGTGCAGGAAGGTGTCCCTTTCTGCACTTAAACAATCGACCCTGCAGCGCTGGCACCCTTGCCACACGGTGGCAGCGTCCCTGCACTGGCCCATGGCAGCTTTTTTTGCGCCAGTGCTATAGAAAGCACAGGGGTGCACCATATTCTTGTGAATACGGTGGCACATCCCTGAGTTTTGAAATTGTTGGAGCGCAGCGCTGCCAAATTTGGCATAGCTATGCTCTGACATTTTATTGTAGAAAAGCCCCCTGGTCAGGGGCAGCTTCTCTGCAATGGCCGAGGAGCGTCGCCCCACTGGCTCAAAGCCAGTAGGTGAAAAATAAAACAATGTTCCTTCACCGTTTTTTTGCCATTTGACGCTCTGAGCCAGCATGTGTAGGAGGAGCCGGTCGGGCAATGGGAGGGGGAGGGGAAGTGCTATGAGCACTTCTAAGTGCACATGTGTGTTTGGCCGGCCATCTCAGGCAGGCCAAATCAACGTCACTTAGGTTTATCCAACCCGTCTGTATTGAACAGCCGGGCTGGAGAAACAGCCCAGACTTCAGGCATTGATCGGAGCTTCTTTTCAGCCCGCTCAGGCCAATACCCGTGCTGCTCTCATAGCATGAGAGCAGGGCTGTGATTGCACGTGCAGTCTGTCACAGTGTCTGCTGGGACCAGGAAGGACACAGAGACACAACGCCTTAGGCGGCCGGCGCTTAAGGTTGATTCCTTTTTTTAAAAATTATTATTGACTCCGCGCTACCCCTCCCACGTTCCCTCCCCCTACCCCCCACCCTTTGTTTGTGGTGGCCGCCACTGCCCCAGGTGTCTTGCCACCCAATGCTACCACCCTCCCCTCCACCATCCAATTTAAAAAAAAAGGTACCTACCATCTTGCCACACTTCCAAATGACCCGCTGCATTAGCCTCCAGTTCACTTTCTAAATACTAAAACACACACACCAGTGCTGAGATTTACTAACCTTTTATGCAACGCAACAGAGCAAGGAAACTAGGTGTGCTGCGTTGAAGAAAAGAGGAGAGAGCACAAATGTGGCATATTTGATAATATATGGCACACTTTTGCTCTCTTCTTGCCATGGCATACTTGTTGCAGCCTAGCGCCAGCCTAGGCACCCTTGTGCCATGGTGGTTGGGTACCTGAATTGTGGTCAGGATTCTTTTTGTGCCGGGCGGGTTGAACCATTATCAGGAAGCGCCCGCCGCATTGACACCGCCCTCTAAAAAAATACTGAAAACTACATATTGGGCATATATGCAAAACAGTGTCTCCTACAGCTCAGATATTGGTAAATTGACGTCTCAGTTCCTTTTTCCAAAATCCCTCCCGTCCTTTGAGCAATTTCTGGATGACATCAACCTCAGTTGGCAAAATCACTGTACATTAAGTTTCGCTATGGTGTCCTGCAAGTCAATTTCAATACAGCAACAAGCATTGGAAATGCAATAGGTCTCGCATTAGGAAAGTTTGAGCTATTGGTATTGTAAATTACACTTTTTTTATTTATGTGTTGGTTTTGAAAGTAGCAAAATTAATAGCTTTGTCAGTTACAATGTCAATAGTGTTAACTTTTGCAAATGTGACACCTATAGCATTTGTAAAGCAATGTGTGTTGTATTTACGTAACTTAGATGTCTTGACATTACAAATAACAATGGCTTTTAATTTTGTAAATAATTAATACTTAAATAAAAGTTATTGAAATTTATAATGGCAATAGCTTAAACGTTTGTAAATAACTTTTGTGAAGATTATGTTCAGTGTATTTTTTTTTTGTGACGAAAATCCAAGAGCATTGCATTTGCACCTACACACACACATAGCCACACACACACACATATAGATTTGGTAGTGGTGGATCTGGGGGATATGGTGGTGGTGGGTGTGGTGGTGGTGGTGATGGTGGATGTGGTGGTGATGGTGGTGGATGAGGGGGTGGATGTGGTGGTGGATGTGGTGGTGGTGGTGGTGGAGGTGGTGGATGTGGTGGATGTGGAGGTTGTGGATGTGGATGTGGTGGTTGTGGATGTGGTGAAAGTGGTGGTGGATATGGTGGTGGAAGTGATGGTGGTGGGTGTGGTGGATGTGGTGGTGGTGGATGCGGTGGTGGATGAGGTGGTGGTGGATGCCGTGGTGGATGTGGTGGTGGTGGTGGATGTGGTGGTAGTGGATGAGGTGGTGGAGGAAGTGGTGGATGTGGTGGTCGTGGTGGTGGATGTGGTGGTGGATGTGGCGGTGGTGGATGTGGCGGTGGTGGATGTGGTGGTGGTGGTGGATGTGGTGGTGGTGGTGGAGGTCATGGTGGATGTGGTGGTGGATGTGGTGGTGATGGTGGATGTGGTGGTGATGGTGGATGTGGTGGTGGATGTGGTGGTGGTGAATGCGGTGGATGTGGTGATGGTGGATGCTGTGGTGGTGGTGGATGCGTCGGTGGTGGTAGTGGTGGATGGGGTGGTGGTTGTAGTGGATGTGGTGGTGGATGTAGTGGTGGTGGATGCGGCGGTGGTGGTTGCGGTGGTGGTGGATGCGGTGGATGTGGTGGTGGTGGATGTGGCGGTGGATGTCATGGTGGATGTGGAGGTGATGGTGGATGTGATGGTGGATGTGGTGGTGGATGTGATGGTGGATGTGGTGGTGATGGTGGATGTGGTGGATACGGTGGTGGTGGATGCGGTGGATGTGGTGGTGGTGGATGTGTGGTAAATATTTTACCGTACAATTTTTGAGTACATTAAATTACATAAAGGATAGCTCAATCAAATGAGAGGCAGAGTCCGTGGTATCTGAGTCATACGGGTTTTAATGAAATGCTTCGAAGCATGGGACATCGGGTTCCATCACCACTAAGGTTCAGGAAGGGACATTCAACATTTTATTAACATCACACATTATATATAGTAAACAGGATACTTGAAGTGAATACAGTAGGCGTAACAGGTGAAAAGAGAGAGATAAGAACACATGTGCGTAACAGGAGGCGTGTAAGAAGGCGTACACATGGGCGTGCACTAGACATGTCAGAGAATCGTCACAAGAAACGTCACATGTGGGTGGATGCTTCAGGGTAGATTTGCAGAATCAGCAGAAATTTGTTATTACAGATGCGTGCGCAACTGAGCATGACTGGGGGAGCTGGGGGCTTTGACTTTAGCACTAGTAGAGGAGACTAATGTCTGGGATGTCAGAACGACCTGCACATACAGCATATCTGATATCGTATGTTTTGAGGATGTAGTGTCTGGAGTAAAAGGTCTCTCGGGCAGGGGCCGTTCATCACTGAATGCTAGTGCGTGCATATGGATCTTCATGTAGGGTGCGGGGGCCATGGGCCTACCATGGTAACGGGAGCAGTAAATTACTTGCATGGAGACAGGAAGGCAGGGCCCTTTGCTCTGCAGCCGGGAATATGTTTACCTATTTCACTAGACTGGAATGTGTTTTCGAGGAGGCTGAGCAGATAACTTGTAGGTAAAACATCGTTTTGGCAAGCAGACCAGGCCGAGCCGGGCACCGCTCGTCTGAGCAGGAAGTAAGGCAGAGGTCAGGGATGCATACCTAAACGGCAGCTTTCAGAGGCAGAAAAGAACTCGGAGCCTCGATTAAGGGTCTGGCTCGACTGGGCCAGAAAACATGGAGGAAAACGTGTGCGAGATTCAAAAGTGCACCATGTAACGACGTTGGCACCATAGGCCTAGAAGCCTAATTAACGTGATTTTCTTGGAGAACTGTTTAACTGACATGTTAACGTTGGACGCAAATGTATTTGCGTCTTTCTAGCAGGCACGGAAAAGGAATTACATGACATACAGGGGACACGTGTGTTTGGATAGGGTGCGAGTGGGGGACACATAGGTTTACCTAAAAATTTCTATTTCCTCATTCCCTCCTTGGCCCCTACTACACCCATTAGGATATATCTATTTTCATGAGACCATCTATCTGTTCATATAACATCATTTGTTCATCTTTTATCATTCGGGAACGGAAACTTGGACCTGGAATACAAGCTGTGGCGCACAAGCCGCAAATCGCTGGCCCACATTGCAGACAGAGACAACAACTGAATAGGAGGAGTAGTATTAATCCTAGGAATGATAGCAATTTCCATCCCCAGGCAGCCATTACACTCCAGAGCCAACCGGACCAAGTCCAGGTGCCTGGATTCTGGTGTATCAGGTGAGCAATTTCATGGAGCCGTGTTATGGCCTTATACTCGGATGGCGCGTTATTAGGAATAAACACGCAACAACTAGATCCGATCACTCTACAAGCTCGCCCCGATCGGCCAGGATGACGTCAAGGACAAGGCGATTTTGAAGAACAACGATTCTCATAGCAGATTGCTCTTCGGTCAGGTTACCTAAAGCAAAAGTAGTTTCGTTCACTACTACTTCAAGGGTTCTTGTTAACCTGCGTATTATTTTACTGTTCTGGACAGGACCTATAAACCAGAAGTATCCTTTAACATAATCCTTATACTGGTCCCATGCTGATTCGGAATCATCAATAACAGGAGGAAGGTCTCTTCGGTGTCTGACATGCATAAGGCGTGTATTTCGATGATAATCAGGTGGGGCTAGGAAAACAGGTGGTAATAGGAACGCAATGTAACACGTCCCATCCCAATCAGGGGGCAGATGTACATAAGCGGTGTGACCACAAATGAAATAAGAATGGCGAGAGGCTTTGAAAGTAGACTTTCCTTTGTCACTGAATTCGACCACAGTATTACAATCACTGTGTCCTAGATGTACTGAACCATTCTTTCTAACACATAGTTCGCCTTTCACTGGCAGAACTGTTATAAACGGCAAGTTCGAATTAGTCTCGGACTGGACGTTCAGGATCATGAGATTGAGGGAAAAGTTACCTAATTCATACACTTCATTTTCTAGGTCGGTCCCTCTCCTTTGGGGAAGACCGTCTGCGTCTGGGAAACATGCTTTATTCATGACTGTATTCAGGTTCCCCCATATCCAATTGCCTTGGGAAACTTTGGACTTACTGTCTAAGGAAGACATTAAAGCAAACCATGCTCCACATGAACCATTATGTGTAAACGGGTATGGGAAGAGGGGCAGAGCTCCCTTGTATTTCTGATAAGGTGGGAGTCGGCCACATACCCAGCAATTGGTGGCATTGCTGGTCTGGTGAGTGTGGTGTAACATACGAATGAATGTATTGTTGCGCATTGCTAGTCGATAGGATAATTCATGAGGGGGCAGGTCACTGAAAGTGTGCTCTACAGAGTCATTAGAGGAATTATGTGCGCTAGAACCAGAAGAAGGAAATAAATCATGTAACATGAAGCTTATACAGATAATCGAAATGCTCAGAATAAACATGAAAATTAACGTTATGATACATCGGCTGTGCAAGTTTTTGCAATATTGTTCTCTCTTCTTGATACGTCTATCTCTCTGACTATTTGGGTCTATCTTATTCATGTCAGAAACCTGTCTAACCGCTTCACCCGAGGGGGACTTAAACAATTAAACGCTGTCTGACTTACTAGACCTCAACTTTGCTCGGTATTCCTGTTGGGGAGTTTTCTCTAACAGGGGGAGTTTAGAGTCAGTGTCCGAAAGGGGGCAGTCTTTGATTTCAGTTCCTGGACACAGTCCGTAACACCGTTTAACGTGGCTCGAGTTTAACCACCCCTTGCGACCTTCTAGCTTCACTGCGGTCCTCGTCGTCATCAACACCAACTTTGGCTGCTTCCACCTCGGCTCCAGAGGGCTTGTGCGGTCAAAATTGCGTACGTAGACAAGATTCCCAGGAACGATTTCATCCGGTTTTACTTGGGTGTTGTCCGGGAAGGCAGCCGCGACCTGTGAACGACAAGATAGTAGTGCAGACATCAAGGAAGCTAGGTAATCTGTCAGCATAGTACTGTCGACATCGGTAATTCTACGAGGCATAGGCGTTCCCCACATATTGGGAGGTCGGCCGAAGACTACCTCATAAGGAGATAGTCCGGTTCTAGAATGAGCTACCATGCGCATATAGAAGAGGGCAACTGGCAAGGCTACTATCCAATCTACACCTTTTTCTGCACAGACCTTGGCTAATCGTGTTTTCAGAGTTTGGTTGTGACGCTCAACGAGACCTGCTGCTTCGGGGTGTCGTACACAGTGAAATTTCCACTGGTAACCTAACAGGAGTGATACCTGTTTCATAAGCTCGGACGAGAATGGCTGTCCATTATCTGAGTACACAACACGGGGCAAACCGTATCGCGGGAAGAATTCACGAACCAACTGCTTGGCAGTGGTCGCCGCAGTGTAATCTGGGACTGGATACGCTTCTGTCCATCTGGAAAGGGCACATACGACTACGAGGACATACTTGAATCCTCGACATCTGTCCATCTGAATATAATCCATCTGGAGGACTTCAAAAGGATGGTCAGGAGGATGGAATCCACCTTGTTCCACTGGTATGCCTTTGCCTGGATTGAACTGACAACAGATCATGCAGGTACGCACTTTCTGTTTTGCTGCTGCACGTAAATGTTTGTTGAACCAGAGGTTCTGAATGCTGTCTAACATAGCTTTTTCTCCTAAATGTGCTGGACTATGTGCTGTATTAATGATAATCTGAACCATAGAGTCGGGGAGGAACCATGTGGCTCTACCCTTCGTCATCCATCCCTGATCTGTCTGGATCCCTCCTTGTTCAGTCCATTTCTTGATTTCGTCTGGAGTGGCATGTGTCTGTATGTCGAGTACATCTAGAGTAGGATCCTTCACTGTCATACAATGTGTCTGTGATGTTACTTCAGTCTTTGTCATGTCCGTTGGAATGTCTGTTTGAGTCTGAGCTGTGAGTTTAGCTGTTCGATCTGCCAGGTCGTTACCCTGGGAAATGGTATCTGTGACTTTCGTATGTGCTTTGCACTTCATGATAGCAATGGATGCAGGTAAGTGTATTGCTTCTAACAGAGCTTGAATGAGGGGACCATGCTGTATCTTGGCGCCATGAGAAGTTAAAAAACCTCTTTCTTGCCAGAGGATACCGAAGTCGTGAACAACTCCAAATGCATACTGTGAATCTGTATATATGTTTACTTTCAGGTTCTTGGCTCGGATGCAGGCTTGAGTCAGAGCAATGAGTTCTGCTGCTTGAGCAGACAATGTGTCAATACGATGTGTTTCTATGACTTCAGTCTCAGTGGTCACTGCATAGGCGGCCACTAACTCTCCTGTGCTTGTTCTCATGCATGAACCATCCACGTAAAGTGTCAGGTCAGGGCCGGGTAATGCAATGTCTGTCAAGTCTTGTCTGGGTTTCGTTACAGTATTGATGACTTCTACGCAGTCATGCGGTGTCGGGTCAATTGTGCTCGAGGGTAACAAGGTGGCAGGGTTTAATGTATTGCAACGTCTGATCTCTATGTGTGGTTGAAACAATGTCAATTCATATCCTGTCAGTCTTGCTATAGTCAAGTGCTATGTCTGGGTACGGTTCAGAAGAACTTCCACTGAGTGTGGAACTTGTACTGTCAGGGAATGTCCTAACACTATTGAGTCGCTTTGTCTGATTGCTAAAGCTGTTGCTGCAACTGATTTGAGGCACGCAGGCAGAGCCTGGGCCACTGGATCCAATGTACTAGAAAAATAAGCACAAGGCCTATTGTGTCCTGCTTGATCTTGTGTGAGTACAGATAATGCTGTGCCATCGCGTTCAGTAACAAAAAGTGTAAAAGGTTTGCTGTAACATGGTGTCGCTAAAACTGGTGCTTGACATAAGGCTTTCTTTAACTCGTCAAAAGCTTGTGTGTGTTCCTGAGTCCAAGGAAGGACAGTTGAAGTCGCTGCCTCCTGTGTTGTCAACTGTATGAGTGGCTTGGCTAGATATGCATACTGGGGAATCCATTGTCTGCAGTAAGAAGTGAGGCCAATGAAGGCCCGTACCTCTTTTCGTGTCTTGGGTTGTGGTAGATGTGCAATTAACTGGATGCGTTCGGGTGTCAACTGTCTCCCCCACTTGGACAGCAAGTGCCCAAGGTATACTACTTGCTGGGCACAGAATTGTAGCTTCGAAGGGGACACTTTATGCCCCTTTTCGGCCAAGAAATACAAGACAGTCAGTGATGCGCGCTCGCAGTCACGTTCGGTCCGTGCTGTTATTAACAAGTCATCAACGTATTGCAGCAGAGCAGTGTCAGTAGGCATGTGGATACTGTCTAGTTGTCGTTTCAGGGCCTGACTGTAAATACTAGGACTTTCCGTGAACCCTTGAGGTGCACGTGCAAATTTGAAGCTACGGCCATTTAAAGAGAATCCGAAAAGATATTGACTTTCCAGATGAATGGGGACACTAAAGAAGGCGTTCTTGAGGTCGATTACAGTAAAGAACACTGCTTCAGAATCAATGGCAGTCAATAAGGAGGAAATGTCTGGCACTACTGGGTACTGAGGAATGATGCATTTATTCAGTTCTCGAAGGTCAATCACCAATCAGTAGACTGGTGGTGCATTTGGGTCAGTTCGTTTAAGAATTGGAATGATTGGAGAATTACATACATTGGAGTCAGTTTCTATAACTACTCCTTGGGTAATCAGTTCGTCAATAATTTTCAGTAAGGCTGTTACAGCCTCGGGTGGCAATTTATATTGTCGGATTCTGGGTAATACAACTCCTTGCCTGAGTGTAACACGATAAGGTGTAATGTGCATACAACCTACATCAGTCAGACCTTGTGCCCATAAATGCTGTGGTACATTCTGCAATCTTGGATCAAAATCTCTCAACACATAATGACCTTTGAAATCACGTAAAAATAATCTCACTCCTTCCGGAGAACAACATATCACTGCTCCTAGAGCTTTCAATGTTTTAATACCAAGCAGATTTTCAGGACATGCTTTTGTAAGTAACAAGTCTGTAGTACGGGACAATGGACCAACTTCTAGAGAAACTGGCTTTGACACTTCGTTAACAATAGGCTTTCCTGAAAAACCCAGGGAAACATTCTGTGAGCCTGAGAGCGGTGCCCCTGGAACCTCGTCATGACTGATGGTAGTTCTGCTCGCCCCTGTGTCAATCAAAACTTTTCTGTCTTTCCCTAATACCTGACTATGTACATAGGGACCCTCTTGGTCTACAGGAACCTCGATAAGAGGCAAGCCAACCTCCCTCTCTAGGCTGTTTCATGAGTACTGCTTATAATCGGGGTAATCTGACTGTGCATACTGGTACATTTGCTGTGTAACATGTTGCGTGGCAGCAATAGGTTGGGGTTGGGGTACTGCTACTGTTTGCTGTGCTTGCTGTGGAGGTTGCGTATTCTGTGAAATATTCTGTGGAACATGTTCTGGTCTGGGAGGACGCGGTCTTTCTTTCATCCTGCCTGTAGCAATATTATATTTCAGAACAGTACATTCGTTTATATAGTGACCTGGCTGTTTACAGTAGTTGCAATTCCCTTTAACGGGAGCTGCAGAATGACCTGGCGGTGCTGTACCCTTTTTCTGACCCTCAGCTGGAACAGACTGAGCAACTAGTACTTTCATTTTCGTGTCTTTCATACGTCTCTGTTCATGATCATGTTCCTCTCTAATTCGGTTCTGGTGGTACTGTAACATTTGTAACATTTGAGAAGGGGTATTTGCTTGCCATGTGCTCTCGACTTTCAGTACTCTATTTTTAACTTGTGGTAAGGAATTCTCGACTAATTTGGTTACAAAAAGATGTGGATATGATTCACTACTTGTTTTCAAACCGCTATTAATAATAAAACATTTCTCAAATCTGGAATAAAAATCACTAGTGTCTTCGTCTTGTTTCTGTTTGCAGGCTGAGATTGCATCCCAGTCTTCCTTTTTAATTGCCAATAACCTCGGTAAGACCTGTACTAATAATCCTGGTAATGCTTTAGCTTTGTCCCCAAGACCCGTACCTGGGGTTCGTGTATTTTCTTCGTCTTCTAATTCAGTCCAATTAATCTTCTTATCTCCCACCTCCCATTCTTTTTCTTTAAGCTTTTCGTAAATACCAGCGGGCAACAATACTTTTAACATTTTAAGAATATCGGAATATGTATAATCCCCCATGAGTAACATGTCTTTTAATTCACGGTGAAACCCTGCTGGATCTTTATCATGACAAGGCACTATTTTCTTCATTTCCAATAGTTCAATTTTGCTTACGGGTGTGTATACGAATACTCGTTGAAGCACACCCCCTGGGGCCTGGACGGGGTGAACTTCTCGTAAGGGATTCTGTCTGTCTATGTAAAAGGGTTGTCTAACCGGAGGTGGGACAGGAACAAAATGTGGAGTCAGAAAAGTTCTGTATCGGTGTCGTTGTTCTAGAATGATATTAATTAAATCGGTACCTAGGCCTCTCCATCTTTTTAGCAGTAATTCTTCTAATATATTATATAGGGGACCTGGATCAGAATGCTGACTCTCATATAGTGTAATGAGATGCTGGATCATGTACATACCAGCTAGTCTCTGTTCGTCTGGGGAAAGAGTCAAAAATGTTTGCGCTACTGAATCATCTTTATATACACAGTTATTTCCAACCCATTGTACTGCTGATCGGGCTAATTCTTGTTCACGCATAGTACTAAGTTCGCTGTAACCTATTCGTTGTTTCAGTACTTTATCAGTGTCTTGAAATAAATGTTCAAGAGAACATTGTACTGGTATGGGAGAAAGAAAACGTTTCTTGCTTTCTAGGCGAATGGGTCTGTCAAAAGGTCTTGCTCTACCTACATACGCTATTGTTCCTGGAGTTTCCCCTGTATCCAATAAATCGTCCTCTTCCTCTGTGGTGTCATCTCTCTCAGCTTCCCTAGCTGCGTTTTCCCTTTTGTGTATCATTACAATTTCTTTACGGATTTTTCTGTACATGGCTTCTATACAACCTTGTGTATTATGTTTACCGTCAGCTATATTGTTACTCCACTTAATCAGAGTATCCATTTCTTCTTTGCTTTTATCTGGCCGATCTCGTTCCCTGATCAAACAATTTATCAAAAACTGTAAAATCATGCTTTGTGTCTCAACCTTATTGTGTGCCATGGCCTCTTGAATGCATTCTGGTCTCTCCCCTGTTCTAATGAAATGATATATGTTATCTAGATTTGTTTTCATATGTGGCAGAAGAACCAAATAGTTTGCGACTCGCCGTAAACGTAGTGAGTATAGTACCATCCTGTCTTCGCCTGGTACTGGGTCATATCTGCAGTCTGTAACATACTCTTTAAGGGCCGCGTATGTCGCTGCCCTGGGTGTACGTTGTAATGCTAGGTCTCTAAGCGTCGTTCGTTTTACTTGAGGCGGGGTGACAGGGAGACCTCCTGTTGCGCCTCCTGAAGCGGAAGCAAAAGCATGAACTGGCTGTGTCACTGGTGGAAATGTTGGAACTGGTCGGGTAGGTGAAGTAGTAATAGGAGCAGGCAATGTTTGTGGCAACGCAAGGTGGCCAAAAGGATTACTAGGACCAGTGGCAGGAGGAACAGTAGCAAGTGGGACAGTGGGAGGGGTCGTGTCATCCTGAACAGACTGTTGAGGAACATTATTAGTAGGAGCATTATTAGCAGGTGCAGGTGGTACACGTACATTGGTATATTCTGGAGCTACATCATCTAAATAAGAGGAAAGGAAAATGTCTGCTGTGGTCTGTTTATGACGTAATCTAGTCGGGACCAATGGTGGTGGCAAGTTACGGGGTACTTCCGGGGTCGCCTTGGGCAGGCCCTCGGCGAGAACAGGATACATGCCTGTAATAAGGGCATTTCTTTGTCTGTCTTGTTGTTCTATTCTGACTCGTTCTCCTTCTTCTAGTAACTCTTTCTCTAGCTCTTTCGGATTCTTCTCTACTTCTCTCTGCTTTCCTGAGTTCTTTCTCTGTTCTTCTATGCGCTTCTTTACGCCATAATTCTATGGCATCTTTCTGGGATTGCCTGGCTTTCTTTTTCCATAATGCTTCTTCTACTCTCATGATGCAATCAGCATCCCATGTCCTTGAGACAGGCCATCTATACTTCTCTTCCAGGTCTTTTGTATAGTCCACCCACAAATCTAGGTACAGTATGGCATCTAAGCCATGTTTGTGGTACATAAAATGTCCAGGAGTGTCCCTAGGCGGAACAGGAACTGCTTCTTCAAGTATCCCTTTCCTAGTTCCTAACTGACGTAATTTCGAGAACAGTGGCATTTTCGGATTGCTTTAAACGTGAACACAATAAACACAGTAATGAATAGCAAAAACAGTCATTCATACCACGACATTAAACCACATTAAAACATTTCAGACGGATATTACCTGGTACATAGAAGACACATGAATACTGAAATCTCGAGATACAATACTAGAATACGGAATCACTGAATCACTGAATTTCTAGATGCACTGCTAAAACAGTACAGACAATACCGGTCCCATAAAGAGACACGTCATACCGTGTCCACCTAATTGAAACACGTCTGGACCAGGTCTGTGTACCCAGACCTGTCTTGACCGGGCACAAATTAATGAACCCGTCTAGATGCGTTCCCAACAACGGTACTCACCGGGAAGCAAAAACTGAAGGCCTCTGAAACTGGACTGGACTGGACTGGTCTGCTACGACATCTGGCTGCTACTACGCATGCGCCTCGGAACAGGTGGGCCTCCGGATACCACGGACCTTGCTCTCTCGACTTGGGGCTCTGGTCGGGATCCTCCGCATTCCTCACCGCCTCGTCTGGATGCCGGGTCGCAGTCTCCGTCTCCTCCGTAGGCCAGAGGGAGATAGGAGGAAAACCCGCAGGAGTGCACTGGTTCCGTCGCAGCTGTAGAAGGGGTCAGGGGCCTGCGTTACATCGCCGGCGAGTGGGGAAGGGGGGGGTCCCTATTCGGGCACCAAATTATGTGGTAAATATTTTACCGTACAATTTTTGAGTACATTAAATTACATAAAGGATAGCTCAATCAAATGAGAGGCAGAGTCGTGGTATCTGAGTCATACGGGCTTTAATGAAATGCTTCGAAGCATGGGACATCGGGTTCCATCACCACTAAGGTTCAGGAAGGGACATTCAACATTTTATTAACATCACACATTATATATAGTAAAACAGGATACTTGAAGTGAATACAGTAGGCGTAACAGGTGAAAAGAGAGAGATAAGAACACATGTGCGTAACAGGAGGCGTGTAAGAAGGCGTACACATGGGCGTGCACTAGACATGTCAGAGAATCGGCACAAGAAACGTCACATGTGGGTGGATGCTTCAGGGTAGATTTGCAGAATCAGCAGAAATTTGTTATTACGGATGCGTGCGCAACTGAGCATGACTGGGGGAGCTGGGGGCTTTGACTTTAGCACTAGTAGAGGAGACTAATGTCTGGGATGTCAGAACGACCTGCACATACAGCATATCTGATATCGTATGTTTTGAGGATGTAGTGTCTGGAGTAAAAGGTCTCTCGGGCAGGGGCCGTTCATCACTGAATGCTAGTGCGTGCATATGGATCTTCATGTAGGGTGCGGGGGCCATGGGCCTACCATGGTAACGGGAGCAGTAAATTACTTGCATGGAGACAGGAAGGCAGGGCCCTTTGCTCTGCAGCCGGGAATATGTTTACCTATTTCACTAGACTGGAATGTGTTTTCGAGGAGGCTGAGCAGATAACTTGTAGGTAAAACATCGTTTTGGCAAGCAGACCAGGCCGAGCCGGGCACCGCTCGTCTGAGCAGGAAGTAAGGCAGAGGTCAGGGATGCATACCTAAACGGCAGCTTTCAGAGGCAGAAAAGAACTCGGAGCCTCGATTAAGGGTCTGGCTCGACTGGGCCAGAAAACATAGAGGAAAACGTGTGCGAGATTCAAAAGTGCACCATGTAAAGACGTTGGCACCATAGGCCTAGAAGCCTAATTAACGTGATTTTCTTGGAGAACTGTATAACTGACATGTTAACGTTGGACGCAAATGTATTTGCGTCTTTCTAGCAGGCACGGAAAAGGAATTACATGACATACAGGGGACACGTGTGTTTGGATAGGGTGCGAGTGGGGGACACATAGGTTTACCTAAAAATTTCTATTTCCTCAGATGTGGCGGTGGATGTCATGGTGGATGTGGAGGTGATGGTGGATGTGATGGTGGATGTGGTGGTGGATGCGATGGTGGATGTGGTGGTGATGGTGGATGTGGTGGATACGGTGGTGGTGGATGCGGTGGATGTGGTGGTGGATGCGGTGGTGGTGGTGGATGGGGTGGTGGTTGTGGTGGTTGTCATGGTGGATGTGGAGGTGATGGTGGATGTGGTGGTGGATGTGGTGGTGGATGTGGTGGTGGATGTGGTGGTGGATGTGATGGTGGTGGGTGCACCTACACACACACAGAGCCACACACACACACACACACATATAGATGTGGTAGTGGTGGATCTGGGGGATATGGTGGTGGTGGATGTGGTAGTGGTGCTGATGGTGGATGTGGTGGTGATGGTGGTGGATGAGGGGGTGGATGTGGTGGTGGATGTGGAGGTGGTGGATGTGGTGAATGTGGGGGTGGTGGATGTGGTGGTTGTGGTGAAAGTGGTGGTGGATGTGGTGGAAGTGATGGTGGTGGGTGTGGTGGATGTGGTGGTGGTGGATGCGGTGGTGGATGAGGTGGTGGATGAGGTGGTGGATGAGGTGGTGGATGAGGTGGTGGATGTGGTGGTGGATGTGGTGGTGGTGGATGCGGTGGTGGATGCGGTGGTGGATGTGGTGGTGGTGGTGGATGTGGTGGTGGTGGTGGATGTGGTGGTGGTGGTGGAGGTCATGGTGGATGTGGTGGTGGATGTGGTGGTGATGGTGGATGTGGTGGTGGTGGTGGATGTGGTGGTGGTGGATGAGGTGGTGGTGTATGTGGTGGTGGTGGATGTGGTGGTGGTGGATGTGGTGGAAGTGGTGGTGGATGTGGTGGTGGTGGTGGATGTGGTAGTGGTGGTGGATGTGGTGGTGGATGTGGTGGTGGATGTAGCGGTGGTGGATTTGGTGGTGGATGTGGCGGTGGATGTCATGGTGGAGGTGGTGGTGGATGTGGTGGTGGATGTGGTGGTGGTGGATGTGGTGGTGGTGGATGTGGTGGTGGTGGATGCAGTGGTGGTGGATGCGGTGGTGGTGGTAGTGGTGGATGGGGTGGTGGTGGATGTGGTGGTGGTGGGTGTGGTGGATGTGGTGGTGGATGTGGAGGTGATGGTGGATGTGATGGTGGATGCGGTGGTGGTGGTGGATGCGGTGGTGGTGGTGGATGGGGTGGTGGTGGATGTCATGGTGGATGTGGAGGTGATGGTGGATGTGGTGGTGGATGTGGTGGTGGATGTGATGGTGGTGGGTGCACCTACACACACAGAGCCACACACACACACACACACACATATAGATGTGGTGTATCTGGGGGATATGGTGGTGGTGGATGTGGTGGTGGATGTGGTAGTGGTGTTGATGGTGGATGTTCAGGCAGGAGACTCACGATTTTTGAAGTCTAAAATGCCGGAAGCATGGTTTCATTTTAGCTGTTCTCACCTAAAATTGCCTCTGCTTCATTAGAAGTCAAAGGTAAAAAGACATTCCCCCTATTTGGTTTTAAAACCGCCCACTTTCCTGTTCGAAAAAATGGGCAGGTATCTATGGACTGGCTCTAAAAACACATGCAGTCAAAACAACTTATCCTGGTATTTACATAGGAGTACAGACATAACCACAGCATCTCTATGTATCGCAAGCGATTTTTTTTCCCACACCGTCATCTATGGAAAAGCCGGCATCACATGACACAGCGAAAACGGGGTGAGCTGAAAAACCCATGCATTGTCTCGCCAATTCAGGCATACAAGTCGAAGTAAAGACCGAGGGAGTTCAGTTCAGAGTTGTCATTGTGTGAAGTACAGGGCTATAGCACCGTAAAATAATTAGGTCGAATAGCGTAAGAAGTAACTGTGGGAAGGGTTCTGATACCAAAAGGATACGTGCGCAGGTCGGTATCCATTTAAGTGTGATAACCATTCTTTTAGCAGCACTGTGGGCGAAAGAGTCGGCTTCAGGCCTGTGTGTATCCCGCAGGCCTGAACCAGACATGTATGTCTCAGTCTTTCACCAATCAGTGTTCAGTAAAGATAAGTACATTGCATCAGGGAGCACTGTGTGTTGTTAGGAGGGCATTGCTGTGGGGAGGGGGGAGGAGAAATGCGACATGGCGGGCAGGGGAGGGGGGAGCGGGTAAAAAAAAAAAACAAGACGGAGGGAAGGCAGAGAAGGGGAGGGGGGAGGAGAAATGCGACACGGCGGGCAGGGGAGGGGGCGGAGCGGGGAGAGGGTGTGAAAGCAGCAGGGGCCTGGAGTGCGGCTGAGGGAACTGAAGAAATGCGACACGGCAGGCAGGGGAGGGGGCGGAGCGGGGGTGTGGGCGGAGTGCGCCTGAGGGAAAATACATGCAAGGCAGGCGGCTGGGGGCATGTGCACGCGCTTTTAAGCTCAATGCGCATGCGCATTGAGCTTGAATGTCACGGGCACTGCAAGGAATCGCCACGATTCCTTGCAAGTTGGTTAAAGACTGTTTAAGCCCCCATAGTCTCGCAAGCTCGATGCGCATGCGCATCGGCAGGCGAGACCTAAAAAGGGGTCGGAAAAATGGTGATGATAATGACGATCACGGCCTTTCGTGTCAATCCAATGTACAAGAAAACGATTCCCATTTACTATTCTTCTGCCCAGCATTTGTCATCCTAAGGTGAAAATGGATTAAACCCATCTGTCGCAACTTGGGAATTAGGTCTTGTTCTGATGCAACAAGAATACCAAAAACTGCTACTTCACAGAACATTGTTTTTAGTGTTAGTAGATACCTGTTTGCTGTCAATTTATTAGGGGAAAAAAGGCATGGAATTTTAAAATCTTTTATATGTGTTGCTTTAAATATTCATATGTACTTTCTTACACTTGTACTTTATACTTGCCTAGAATTCAAGTAGAAAGCCTCTGATACTTATATGCAATTTTCTAGTACAAGCTATGTGCTGCCTCAAGTACCTATATGCACTACTAAAGCACTTGCATTTTATTGTCGACTAGAATCTATGAAGAAAGCTCAAATAAATGTATATTTCCCTCTATGTTCTAAATGCACTGAACAGTAACCTTAGCATTTTTATTGTATTTTATCTGATTCATCCATTGGCTGGTATTTTTATAATTTTATCATATATGTAAAAAGTGTTATATTTCTGCAATTGTCCAAAGATGTAATCAGGGAATGGCTTCTATTTAAATTGTGCCTATTAATATGTATGAAGTGTCTTTATTTTGTATCTTTTATGGGTTTTTTAAACGAAATAAAGTATATTGAAGCACATCATTTTGGTGCAAATCCAGGTTCCCTAATCTTAATAAATTTGAATTGGCTTTTTTTGGGGAAATGTGACACAAAGCCATGCAAATAAAGATTTACATAGCTTTGTAAAATCTCAACTAATATTTTGCTTTGTGGTCGCAACAGAAAAGTGGCGCAACCATAATGCAAAATATTAGTGAATCTGGGCCTAGGTGCCCAGCCCCTACCTTCACACCTTCTGCATATAAGCTATCTGACCCGCCAAAAACTTGGGTCCAAATTTGCTAATTTATCATGTGAAGCAGCAACTAAATGTGTTTGAAGAGGAAAAGTACAGCACATAGCCTTAACTACTATAAATGGCCTGCTGCTCTTGTATCCCCTGTGATGGTGCTCTCTGAAGGCGCCCTTGTGTGATTCCATGCGCCTCATCGCTTTGCTTTGCACAGGCCCAAAGCCATTTAAATATGGGCCTGGTGTCATACATCTCATTCACCTTCTTCATTTACCTTTCCTCCTGGCAAAATTGGGGGAAAACATGGCTCCTACCAGCCACAACACCCTCTCTTTACTTCAAAGCAGAAATGTGATCTTAAAAAAACAAAAAAAACAATTGGCCCTCACATGCTGGTAGCCTTCTCCAGAGCATGTGCGGGTCGTTTCTTTGTTGTCCTGTTCACAGCTGCCAGACTTTCCCTCCAGGTACCGAACAGGAAAAAAGTTCATTGGAATCTTCACCATCAATAGGGAGTACTGTCTGAGCAGTTCCGGATGACCAAATAGGCAAAGTAGGCAGCGGCTTATGGGCCCCACTCTTTTTAGGGCCCCCGCGACAACGGATCAAAATAATATTGATTTGATCTTGAAAGAAAATTACAACCAAGCTTTCTTAAATATTGTTTCCAAAAGATAGAAAATAAATAAACTCATAGAAACGAAAACATTACATTAAAGACTCTGTAGAGAAAATACTGTAATAATGTAATGTACCCATAAACAACTTGGAAGTACACACACCAGAGACATCAGATTCACATAAGAGTTTGTTGCTTAAAAGCTCATCTTATGCCAGCTGCCAGTTGGTGCTGCATAGGGGTCTCCACAGGGTTTAATTCAGCACTGACCATGCTCTGAACTGGCGAACCCACTCCTTGCTGACGTAACTCCGAGCCCTGCATCGATTTCAAGAGTTTAATGTAGAATGGAGACATAAAACCGATCCAGCACTTAAATCACTATTCTTCGTATGTGTAAACACTCCTCAAAATCGTTTCCTCTAAAAATAATTAATAATTATAATTCATGTCGTGTGTTGTATATAAAGATGATGGTTTTGATTAGCACCGTTCTTATTTTATTAGTTAAATACATACAGCTTTGTCAGACAGAATAATTGGGTTTCCTTCCAGTTTAAACGGCAGTAGACCTGAATGGCACTTTATTACCCCGCACTTCCCCCCCTCCCCAAGCACTAATGAACCAATATTTCATAGTAATTGGCATCAAAATAGTTTTGCATCAAACCGTTCAGAGAGGGCGTGCTGAGGGCATAACTCATGTTTAATGACGCGGGTGCCTAGAAGGGCGGGGGCTGTTTCTAGTGTGGGTGTGCTTCTGTGCTTCCCCAGAGGGCTTCTCCGACGCCCTAATGAATTCAGGAAACTGGACTTGGCAGAGTTAATGGGGCTGCTTTAGGCTCGCTTCGAGGAGTCATATATATTTTTTTTTAAAGCGCTGCACTTTGATAATAGTGATTGGTAATAATGTGCACGTGCTGCTAGTGACAGGGGGCTCGATTCACAAAGTCCAAGCTTCTAAAGCCGTAAATCACTTCTGTGTCGTAAGTGTATAGGAGTAGCCCAATCAATGTAGCGGAAATTTGCATTTGTTCACCTGTATTGTTTATTCCTTAGAGCCAATATGTTTCCGTATAGAGAAACCTCAGGCCAGGTGTAATGTATGCAGGGTGAGCGTCCCCCCGCAAAAAGCCTTGTAGAAGTGACTCATGTATACGCCCCCCACCCACCTATCCCACATTCCCGCCACTGTGTGTACATGTGCAAAGGCACAAAATCCAACGCTCTGACAGACTGTCCAGATATGAAAGTGTAAGTCATGTAAGATTTCATAAGTCACTATCACGTGAAGCACATTGTAGTATTTACTCTTTCAAATTGTTTTTTCTGCAGGCAAGTAATATTTATTTGCGCAAATGCTCCTGATAACCGAAACTAGTTGTTCACATCGAGTCCATGGTGGCAAATGAAGGGGCTTCAATGCAAATGTAGGACTTGGGCCTTCCTCACAGATTTGTTGTGCAGACAAACATGTGGGTGGTTGAGAATCTCTGATTCTGGCATCTGCATAACTAAATCCAGCTATCACAAGGTCTGTCCCCAAAATAAGGAATGGTCACATGGACCAGGGAATGCAGGGTCCTTTTCCTTGTGGCTTCCCCTGATTCAGTGGACAAAGTGGCTTTCACTTGGTCCACTTTAGCACTCAGTGAAACTGGATCTGGTACCCCTGTGCCCAGAGCTATCCCTTCCAGAGTTTGTGGATGGGATAACTCTGATAAATCTGTGACATTGTGGACTGCAGAATTTGCAGACCCAGAAATTCTGAGCCCCGAGACACTGGGCCAATTATAATGGCTAGTGGCAGAATTCCTCTCTGATGTATTGCTCCAGGTAGAATACCCCCACTTGTGATAAGGACCATGGTCTGTAATCATCGGCTCCATTACGAAGATAGGAGTCAAAAATTCTGAAAGATTGAAGCTCCAGTGCTAGAAAGGTGAGCTTTCATGGGTACAATCTCACAGGTTCAAGGAAATGTAACTAAGTCCAGGTACAATTTTGATCTAAGCATGTGAGAAATATACAGACATTGTCCTAAGATTATATCTCTAAATTACACATGATACAAATTGCTCTTGCAACAGTTTGTGATTCGCAAAACCAAGATGCATTCAGGCCACAGGCACTACTGAAAGTTGGGAGAAGGAAACAAACATTGCATAGTGCAATGACATAACTAAAACCCTTTTTGCATATAACTGTATTGTATTTTTCCAAATGAGGGAGTAGTCCATCTTTTAGAGGAAAAATAACAACATCTGCAATAATTTTCTCCGATTATTCCGGCTAAAATTTCTGATTTGTTCCAAATTAAAATAGGTATACCATCCTGTTAAAAAAAAGTCCTGTGCCTTTATTCGATGACTCTTTCAACTAGATTTGGCCTTCTTTCGTTTTGGCACCCTGTGAAACTCCCCATGAGTATGCCCACATTTAGGGAGTGTAAACCTGAATATGGGACATAATTACTTCACACTTTAGGCCCTGTCAGGCTTGCTGCTCTTGAATAGTTCAAAAGTATATTTTCCTATAGTCAAATCAGGTGACATTCTGTAAAGTGCTAATCTCAGCTGAACTCAACTCATACAAATAGCCTTTGCCAACCGATAACTCTCATTGATAGTTTTGTTGAATCTTTCTACTACTCCATTGTTTTCAGGGTGATACATTGTGCTTTTTTCTTGTTTTCTATACCTAAGCCCAGTGTCTTCTCAAGGATTTTTGAGACATATTTAGGGCCCCGTGTTTGTAATTTTACTGCCCATTTTCGACTAATTGAAACTCATGTGATGCCAAATAAACTTTCAGAAACCGGGTTCACGCATAAACAGTTAAAATATGTCTTTACTAGGCCCCCAGAGTTCTTAAGATGCCACTTTGTAAAGAGAAAGAGACTCAAGGGGAACCCTTGGAAGCTGGGGGCCGTGGGCAATTACCCACTGTGCTGATGTCTTAAAACGTCTCCGCCGAATACCTTCAGAAAGTCTGCCACTTACGTCGAGCAGAACTTCTAAAAATGTTATCACTCCTCTCAAAATTATCTTACCTAGACAAAGGATACATTGGGACATCTGGAGAAAAGATCAAAAATACAAACAGATATGGTGTTGCATGTTCACCTCACAACAGCCGCACAGTGTCAAGAGCAACTTACTCCCCTAGTGAGTTGAGTAATTTACAACACTGTAATAAGTTGTTCTAGTTTTTAAATCTGTGCTGCTATTGGAACATTCTCTGGACTACCCGATGAGTTTCTTAGTTCCAAATCTACTCCTGGTGACACAAAGTTACCAACAACTCTTTGTTTGGTTTTAACTATACCTATATGCCCTTCATTGGCTATTTGCAGTCCTGTCATGTACCGTGCATCATGAATTAGACTAAAGCATTTTAGTGATGATGTCTGCTTCACCTCAATAAAATGCATGAGTTATGCATAATTACTAGCTCCTTTATGTGGGACGAGGAGCAGCAGCGTTGTAAGACTCCGCAAACAGATTTCAGCACACTTTGCTCTGTTCAGCCTGGAAGGTATTATGAGCCGGGTACAGGTCGGGGAGAGGTAAGTAGTTGTTATGGAAATTGGATGGGGCCTGGCCAAAGTCTCACTCCTCCCAGCTGGACCAATGAAGTCTATTTGATTTTTCATATTTCAAGTGTGGTGAGGCTCACATTGGAGGAGCTTGTTGCGCCTTCAGTTACTTGGCGCCCAAAATTTGGAATTCACTATCTGTGAAACTTTATCTGGCTCCCTCTGAATTGATTTCAGAAAAAAACTGAAAACCTGTCTTTTTGGTTCCAGTTTGGCTCCTCCTGTTGTGCTCAATTCTTTTCTGTACTCTGCTTCCTAGCACTGGGACACTTCACCTGTAGTAACCAGGCGCTTTATAAATGACCATTATTATTATTGTTCGAGCTGTGACTGTGCACCAGGTCGCCTCGAGCTGTCTGGGTAAGTGAAGGTTGTGTGTGGGTGTTCATGGCAGAGCACAAATGAGAGCTTTGGATCAGAAGAATAAGGCAGTGAGAGTTGCCTGTGGGTGGCTCATAAAGGTGTTTGGAGCACGGGCTCATCCAATCATTGGCCTCTCTACAGAGCACTCAGAATGAAAGTCACACATGCCTTTATGCGTGATGAGCTAAGTTTATGTACAGCCTATGAGGGAGATATTCACAAGGACTTATCTCCGATTTATCTCCACCTTAACACATCAAAAGTGGAGATATATTTAACACCCCATTCACAAGCTGGTGCAAACTGCAGACATCACCAGTATTCCGACAATAACTGCCCCAAAATGTATCTCCAAGGTGGACACCACCAACTCTCCCTAATGAGATGCAGAGTAGGCATTCCTGTGCAAAAACACACGAAAAAACCACAACATTACTTTCACAACGAACTGCCAGATCTGCGATGCGAGTCAAAACTACGAGATAAGCCACTGTAGCAGCAGGTATTTAACACCTGCCTCCAGCAGGTGTAAAGCTGGACGACTACCTGCAGTAGGCAACGGAGCCCCGCACACAGCCACACCCGAAGAACAAATGATGCCATGGAGCTACTCATCATGCAACTCGGAGCCCCATCAGGGCCACAACACCCATCGCCACCACCCCAAGGACCATTACCACCCCCAGGACCTGGAAACCACCCCCCCACCCCTACCGGACCACCACAGAGGCAGCGCAGAGTAAGACAGCGGACCTATCGAAAACGCACCAGTCTCACAGACCTAACGCCAGAGGAAGTCATTGCCCACTAGAGGCTCAAAAGGACAACCATCATCCGCATCATGAACCTCATCGCCCAGAGGTTGACGGTACCAACCCAGTGGAGAGCCAACATCCCACCGCAGACAAAGCTGCTGGCTGTGCTGCACCTGTTGGCCTCTGGTACCTTCCAACCAACTAGTTCCAGAGTCGGAGGGGTCTCACAGCCAGCCCTATCAAAGTTCATCACACCTGTCCTGGATGCCATCCGCAGCGTCATTCCCCAGTACCTTCACTTCCCCCACACTGCGCAGGAACAGCAGACCAAGCAAGGCTTTTACACCATAGCTGGTTTCCAGGCCGTGTTGGGGGCAATAGACACATGTCCCACTTGTGCCCCCTGCGGATACTGCACACCACGACCGCAACAGAAAGCCCACACATTCTATCAATGTGCAGGCAATAGTGGACCACCGGGGACTGTTCACCAATGTCGTCGCAAACTACCCTGGCAGTGTGCACGATTCCTACATCTTTCGACAGTCCATCATCAACCAGCGCTTCCAGGATGGCACATATGGAACTGGACTGCTCGTTGGTAAGTGTCAAATCAACACACCACACACCTCAAAGCCACCATCACACAACGCACAACTGTGAGAATGCACACCTGACCAAACCACATACATGTCAATCAACATTCCCACCTACCAGACACGACAGCACTACTCCATGGTGATCCTGGGCTACCCTTGCACACAATACAGCTATATCCTGGCACCACAGCCACACAACAGCTGAATGTGTGTAGATGCGGTATGCAGCCACGTGAGAAGGATGCAAGTGACTAGTGAATGGGAATGTACATGACAAGGGAGGCTTGGATGTGCAGGACAGACATGGGTATGCAAACCACAGATATGTCCAAGCAGACCACAACTGCTGGTGACTGGAGAGTAGTGAACAGTGGACGCAACAAAGTGACCCCAGGGCGTGGGTTAGATTGCGGAAATGTTGCTTGCTGCGTTCCCTGTGTGCGTGAGCGTAGTGGGTTGGCCCGAGTACTCCAGGGCTGCCCAGGGGTGTGGACAAAAACCCTGTGGCGCAGAACATGGTTCTGTCCCGGAAAGGCCAACGTCACTGGATCCCAGGATGCTGACACCCAGACCAGGCCTGCCAGCCCCAGCGCCCCAAAGCCGCACTGCTCACCATTGTGTGTCAAGGAGGGCCCACCATGTGCCGGAGCAAGCTCCAAGTCCCAGTCCCACGACCTCTGCAGCATCCGCAGACCATCACTGGCCCCCACAATGCTGACCCACATTACTCCTTTCTCATTGACATACTCCACCGGCGTCCTCTTCATCCCAGTAGGTCCCACATGTGGAACTGTGTCCCGAGTCCTGAATGGCAGTGACGCCAAGTCCATGGCAGCGGCCACAGCACCAGACTCCCTTCGATCAGTGAGGCATAATTCCATGTCGCAAGCCAGCGACACATGGTGCCACTAGCCCTGTTCAACGCAAGCCGGCGACACATGGTGCCACTAACCCTGTTCAACACAAACCGGCAACACGTGGTGCCACTAATCCTGTTCAACGCAAGCCTGCAACACATAGTGCCACTAACCCTGTGTGCCGTGACTGGCTGTCAGCCTCCGGTGGAACATCGTTGGTGTCTGAGCCTGTGGCCTTGGGGTTGTCATCAGCAACGGGCAGGTACGGACTTGGTGTCTGGCATGAGTCTGTGGCATTCATATCCGCCGTGTTGCTAGACACAGCTGGCATGTAGACCTCCCATTCTCCCCCGAGACACTCTGCGGAAGGCACCTATGACACAACGAGACCCTGCTCTACCCTCATGACCCTACCCCTGTCTTCCGCAGGTCAGCGTCCGGTGGCGATGGGCCCGTGTCGGCCGCTGTGCATCATGGGCCACTAACGCTGTGCGACTCAAGTCATCCCCCCTTGTTGTTCTGACATTGCATTTCTGAGTGCCTGATGACTGTTGGAGTTGTTGCCAGCACCAGATACTCCCTGAGGGTTGGCTTACACTCACCCCACACACAGCCAGCACATACGTCACTGGATAAGTGGGCCTGCCATTACATCCTGCCGAACCAAGTATTGACTTGTTTCTCCCTGCTCTGTCACAAGTGATCAAGGATATGCACTCTGCCCTTGGATGATGACACCCCTCCGAGACCGGCACACACCCGCCCAGAGGCAGTACAATGCGGCCCACATATGCACCAGGGGCATCGTTGAACGCACATTTGGCGTGTTGAACTCACATTTCAGGTGCCTGGACGGCACAGATGGGAAGCTCCTGTACAGCCCGGACATCGTGTGCAAGCTGATTGTTGCATATTGTGTGTTGCACAAGATCTGTGTACGCACCAATGCCCCATGGATGCCAGTTCCAGAAGTACCGGCCGATAATGGGGACGATGGGGCAGGTGGCCCACATCCCACTGCAGCTGCGGCAGGAATGGCCCATAGGAACACCATCATTGACAGTTACTTCTCATGAGCATGTGACATTGTGGCTGTCCCTGGAAATCATGGGACTGTACAAAATGTCAACAACACAGCATATGTGAATAAAATATATTTGCAGGTTACAGGTTGTACTTGTACATTGTCATGTCACAGTTTCCTGCTTTGCCAGTTGTGATTTGCCATGTTGTGCACATTTGCGGCACCAGTTGTGTCCTGTGTTCTATTGTGGAGTTGTTGAGGTTTGTGCTGGGATTTTGTCAATGTTGTGGTGCACTTATACTTATGTGCATATCCTGCAGGTGGGTGAGTCGCTCCTGCGGCTCTGATTTGTCGGCCACTGGTCCCTTTCATGCGGTGTGCCTGTCAGTTCTCTACTTCCATGGTGCTGAGATGTTGCAGACTTGGCTAACTTGTGCTCTTTTTTGAGTTGTGACTCTTGGGCATGGTTTGTTCGCAGATGCGTTGTTGACATTAGGGGTTGTTTGTGCAGGTGGTTGTGTCCGAGTGTGACCTGCTCTGGTCCGATTGTGGTCATCACTCAGCCACCTCAGTGTCTGGCATATTGTCATGGTGATTAGACTGCAGCCATGCTACTAGTCATGTGGTGTCTCTTGCATTGTCAGTGTGGCTGACTTATATGCCTGTTTGCTGTATTTTGCAAGTGTGCATGTGTTGGTTGTGTGCTTGTTGATGTGATGTGTGGGTGCCCCTTTAGGCATATAGTGTATGTGGGACTACTCGGTATTTGTGTGTGTGCTGAAGTGTTCCTGTGGGATCAGGGACATGGTCCTGAGTCATTGTGGGTGTGCAGTGTGCTCTGCTTAATTGTGCATGTGTGCTATTGTACCCATCTCCCCCATCCACCCACTCCCTGGTCGGTGCGCACCCTGTTGATGTGGTGTCGGGGCATGTTGGACAGAGTCCAGATCCCCAACTCCTGTCACCGTCTACTGACTGGTGGTTGTGGCCACCATCATCTCCATGTCATTCAGCTCCTGGTGTTCTGTTGGTCCCCCTACTCCGGGGTGCATTGCTGCTTTCATGTTGGCAGCGAGTTTCTGCTTGGTTTTGCCATTCACATCAGTCCAGGGCCTCTTGTGCTCTTCCATTGTCCTCCTCTGTCATGCGACGGCATTACATAGTCCGAGGTGGTGTGCCATCTTTGCCTCTTTGTTGCCAATGACTCGTTGGAGGTGACGTACAGTTGGTGGTGGGGTTCTGGCTCAGCCGTGGCGATAATCAGATTTTCCTGTCTACTGTACCCCGTCTTCCGCTTCCTCTTTTCATTGGCCTTGCACGGGCCCTATATATTCCTGGGTGTTCCTCCATGGTGATTATGGGGTTCATGTTGTGCTTTGTAGTTGTTTAGAGTGCATCCGTGGGACTCTGCAGTTGATGTAGTTTTTTAGTGGCATTTTCCGTATGCTGTTCTTGTGCTTTTTCCCGCATTACACGTGGGTATTGCTGGCCTCTCTCTGGTTGTCACTGTTTTCTTATCGCGTTTGGGCACATCGCGTCATTTTATGCGTTGGGGTTTGTGTTTTTATCTCCGTCGCGGTGGTTGTATCGCTGACATTGGCCGCGTTTTTGGCAGCCTATCACATGGTACCGCCATGTAGTGAATTCCACGTTGACACAAAGATATTTTCCCGCAATAGGTTGAGATGTGTAAAGTTGCATTAGCATTTTTTGGTGATGTTTAGCACACGTTGTTGTGAATATACCCCTGAGTCTCATCTGAGGCAGCAGAAGAGACATATTCTGGAGGGTCCAGGGAAGAGGATGCAGGGAGGTTTGGGGCTGGCTGTGGGATTGGGCATCAAAATTTACTAGGAGACAACAGACACCATATGAAGCATCGCCTACTTTTGCTAGATAGAGCCAGGCGCGCAGACAGCACCTCTATGTATTATTACTAGCGCTGTGATGTCTGAACCTTCCGCTCTCTGCACTACAGTCTGCAGGGATTCTGGGGCAGAGAGGAGGAGTCGGCCTTAAGTCTTCCTCAGTCGATAGCCCACAGTGTTTGTGCACCATCTGCAGAGGGTTGCATAAACTGCTGACCACGGGTTCGAATCCCTGCACTATTGTATGCAGGGATACCGGGAAAGAGGGGAGGAGATCAACTATAAGTCTCCTCAGCAGATAGCCCAGTGGGTTTATGCACCTATTGCATTGGTGTGTAAACTGTGGACCATGGGTTCAAATCTGCCATCCATTAATTATACTTGTATCTACTTACCCATCTAGCTATATAAAATACTGTAAATACCCAAATATTTAATTTACTTTGGTCTCAGTCTATTTAGGCAATATAAAGGGAGACCACCTTCCACAGAACTAGTGATGTTAAATTCTCAGATTGATATTTACGGAATTGAAATATTTCCAATTCTATTTATTCACAATAAGAAGATTGCAATTACTCAATGATCTGATACTGCTAACAAGTATTGGCAACATCAGTAGAGCTGGCTTGTTTTTTTGTTTCAAACTCAACATCTCATAACATGTTATAATGAAGCCAGCGCCACATTGCATGGAGTACAGAACACATTAATTATTCACTCTAGCGGTTCTGAAGGTCTAACCAAATATGTAAAGGGGGGATGTGTGAGATCACATATCGGCAGTAATTACTCTGCATAGTGAATACGCCATAGCCTGGATCGAGAGTACTGTCCAACACAATTAGGGGGCGGGCCCCACAGATTATGTACCTCTCTGGAGTGTGTTTACGGGTCAGAGGACTTTGTCCAAGCCCAAGGGCCCATCAAGGGGCAAACACTTCCTGTGAGTGGAGCCTCCGCTATCCTCTCATCCTGCTCGTCAGGCCTGTCATCCAATGGATAGTCCAGCAGATATGCCCTTCGGGGTTGCTAAATGTCTCTGGGTGTTAGGGAAGAGAAGAGTAGCTCTGCATGTAGTTCTAACTGTTCAGTGCAATAGACCAAGTCACAGACCCATTCCTTAAATTTGGGGGCTCTTCCTATACCCCATTTACTGGCACCGAATCTCCTAGCCATCAACAGGGACAGGGCTATGAATTACCGGCATGAGGCTTCAATTTCTTTCACGCACCCAAAAAGGGCAACCTAGGATCCAGCGGGCACACGCCAACCATTATAGTTGGCAGCATTGTCTCCACCTCCATAAAAAAGTGTGGTACCCTATTTCAGGTCCACGCCAAGAGCTGGCTTGTTTAGGCACCTGTTCATTGTTGTGTAATATCTATAGATAGTGTAACAGAAAACTCACAGAAAACCATTTAAAAACTGGCCCTAGCTTTGATTTTCTCCAAGTGTCACACAGTTGACAACAGAATGTCAATCATATGATTATTGAAACCATAGACATGTCACACATACGAAAGCTGAAAATATAGCAGCTGTGTATGTGCCCCTTAGACTTGCGGATCAGAGGACACAATGGCAGTCATGCGTTAGAGGAGCTCCATGTCATCTGCACCCAGGCTACAAAATCTTCTTCTTCAGTCCTCATTCGAGTGCTTCTAGCTCTACCCTACTTAACACAATTAGCGGCCTGGAGAAGGATGAATCTGCTGTTGCCCATAAGACACTATCGGAGGGTTCTGCCATTCGTGCTATGCAGAGAGGCCGATACTGAGAGGAGGCTGCAGGTGAACCAGGCCACATTTCCTGGGCCAATGACAGGTTGGGACTGCGGTTTCGGGAGGGATCCTACCTTGGACTGGCCTGGCAACGCATCAGTTTCTGTACAATCCTGAACATCAGAGCACACTCCACCTGTTATGCTTGACCCAAGGGCAGCAAGTGGAGACAGGCCGGCTGCTGTCTGATGCCCATGAAGCGGCCGTTCATTCACTTGCCCTGGGCAGGCTGAGCTGGGGGGCGAGGACAGTGAACAGGCCTCAACATGAGTAGAGAGTGGCTTGAGAAGGGAGAACACAGGAAGATCCAGCCACTATGCATTGCGGTCTGCTCCTGGCGAACACATGAGAGGGCCCATGAGCACCTAGCCTGGGGCTGATCCAGGCTAGGCCTGGCAGTGGCCCAATGGAGACCTCAAGGTCTCTTCTGTTTGAGATAGGAGGGAGCACTTCCCCCACTCCTGTTGGGGGCTACATTTGACTACTGACCCACCAGAGGAAGACGATGATCAGGCTGCTGGGTATGGTCCCAACCATTGCCTCTGCTTTAGACACACAGCCAACTGGTGGTACCAGCATGAACTCTTCCTTCTCCTGCTCCCTCACCTCCCCTTCCTGTTGACCGGAGGTGAATATGTGTCACTCTACACTGGCAAGTGGTGCACACAAAGGGAGCCGAAACGGTTGAACGGTAAACCAGAACCCACAACTGGGCTGCAGCCTTGACTTTCCAGAGGGCAGAGGGGGCCCCAATATGGTCAAGGATGGGGATTGGGTTAACACGGTCAAATTGATAAATTCACCAGGTCCTTGCAGGGTGGTTCCCTCAATGGAACGAGTGCCCTCGAGATGATCCTGAAGGTAATCCAGAAAAAGCTAAGAATCGTACAGGATAAAATAGGGGGAGTCAGTGTGGAGGTCTCCCTGTTGCACCACGATCTTCTAAATCTGGTCAGTCAAACCAAGGCAATCGAATAACCACAATGGAGGACCGCCTTCAAGCCCTAACTGCAGATTTACACAAACTCAAAAACACCACACTGCAACTTGACTGCGGTGTGGAGGATGCCGAGGCCAGGTCCTAATGGAACAACCTCAGGTTGGTGGGGATTCCTGAGTGCTAAGAGGGTCCCGCCCTATGTAATTTCTCTTGGACTGGGTCAAATCATGGGTCCTGGACAATGACCTGTCCCCTTATTTTAACCTCAAGCAAGTCCACCATGGACTGGTGTCCAAGCCACCACATTGGGCTCTCCTTGTCCCCTTGATAGTAAGGTTCACCAACTTTGCAGATAGGGATGCAATACTTAGGGCACATAAATATGTGTATTGCAATTCCTCCGAAATCCTATTCTTCCCAGACTATTCAACCAAGGTACAGCAACACAATGAATCGTTCGCAGAAATGAAGCAAAAGATGCAAGCACTAAATGTCAAATATATGTTGCTCTACCCTGAAAAACTAAACGTGATCCATCAAGTCAGGGGAAGTTAAATTTTCTTGAAACCCCTATGAGAGTGCCTGGGAATGGGCAGAGGAATGTTTAAACACTTAAAATATCCACAACATGAGTGGAGAAGTTGGGAGAGCTGGTGTGGTGGGGAATACAGAGAACGCTAAGCCAAAAAGTCAAAGACAACGACAATTAGCTTTGAAACACCACAGGTTCAGATGGAGTGGGGGATTCAACTTACTCTATTGGGGATGAGGAAGAGGCCATGGAGGAGAGGTGGGCCTGTCTCCCTGAAAAGTGCTTAGTGGCGAAGGAGAGGAATCTAATCAACTGGTGTTATTGCTAACCATTAAACTCTACTGAAAGATAGGAAGATTTGAACAACTGTGTTCATCAATGTTCTCCAATCCAGATAGAAGTTACCAGGTTAGTATTCGAGAACCAAGCCAACGACATTCACATATGTGACGTGGGGGCGCCCTCATCTCCAGTCTTACCTGTTGAGAGTGTTAGAGACGCTTCGGGAAGCCACGGGATCCCAGATTGAGGCAACAATCAAGTTTTGTCTCCTCGAGGTCTTACAAGCCCCTAAGGTCGGGACCAAGATGCAGCATAAGTTTGCGAGCATGTGATTGGTGTTGGCTAGGTGCCACATTGCGATACATTGGACCCACCCTGCTCCCCCTCGACTCTCCAAATGGAGGTCCGATGTGCTGGAATGGGGAGTAGCAGAAGAGAGACACCTACATATAGTTTGCATGGACATGAATTGGGGGATGCTACTGGATGAAATGTAGGTTATTACGCGACGGGAGAGGATCGGTAAGCTCATACACAGACAGGGACCCATGCTCCCCGGGTTGGGGGAACTGACGGACACTTTGATCACGCAGACTCCAACAGCTGGAACGACCGGGTAGGATCAGGGAACAGAGATGCCGTACTAACCTCGACAGAGGGACACAGGTTACAGTAAATAATCTGCTAACCACAATGATACCCTTCCCATCTAGGTCATTACTTGATCCCACCCTGTGAGCTGATCTTTACCACACAGGCCCATACACTTGTTACGGTACATACTGTAGTTCAATCCGGTCCTGTAAATCCTTTCTCCATCACAGAAGAACGCGACCTGATTACAATACAGGTATTTAAATTGCAGTGTGAAATTTGAGCCGATCCCCGAGGCCGACATATGGGCAGTAAGGGGTGGGTTAGATGCTACATGGTTCGGACGCCGGAGATAGTGACCCCCGAGGGGGAAGATAAGGGGTACTGGTGATAAACTATCATTTTGTTTGAGGAAGTGGTTTATATAACGGGAGTTTACTCCACCACTGGCCTCAATACAAACTTGGCCGATATTTGGTAAAAGAATAGCACACAGCAAACAAGGGATGGTGTAAAATTAGCCAAGCCCCAGTGTGTAAAACAGCAATGAGGTAATTAGTGAATTAAATACTGCCATATCCTTAGGCGGTGGGGTAGGAAAGTGTGCCCCTAGGTATTAGGTTAAAAAACGGAAACCTCGTGAGTCATTGTTATATGCTTTTACTACAGGATCCGCCCCACATGGGGACCTGAGATTGTTTCTTTAGAGGCACAAACGGTCTTCATAATAGGCCCCGAAGCCAAAAGAAAAATTACGAGTGATCAACCACATACTGCGGGACACCATTACCACAAAAGGCCCCGAAGCCAAAAGAAAAACTGTCAGTGATTAATCACGTACTGCGGGATACCATTTTCAGGTATGATATTAAGTGGAACCCGGAGTGATATTTTTAGAAATCCTAAATACATGTAAGACTAAATAGGTTTTCTTATGCATATTTGCAGAATAGACCACACGAAGCATAGCACCAAATCAGAAGAGTGTAAGCAGCGATCGACTGTGTGATCGTATCGAGGTAAAAACAATTGCCCTATAGATCAGGTACTTAATATAAATAGGACCTGAAAGTAGAATCTAATTATAATCTTGATTTATCTAATAGCTCCGGTGGGGTTGCGGATGTAATAAATACTGAGGAACCTTCCAATGGAGTGACTGGCATCCGGCACTTCACTAGTTTTATGGTATGTGAATGCATGTAGATTTGGAGTGTATTAGAAATAGAGAATGCCGGAAGTTCGGTATTGGATGCATGTAGAATTATGATTCTCTAGGAATGCGATCCGCAACAGTAAATATGTTTTGGGAGATAAGATGAACAATACGATGTGAGAAATCTTTTTGAGTACAGGGCATCAAATGTTGTTTGCATATATAGTTATAGGAAAATTGCATGCAGACCTTTGACAGTTTTCAAAAATGTTCACAATTGGGCCCATATAGATGCATAGGTATGCTGGGCCTAGTTGTTTTTTTTAATATAATATGAATAAAATGTAGGGTGAAACTGTGCCCTGGGGAACAGGAATTATCTTTGGTTGCATATGTCATTATGAATCCATCTGTAATTACAAGGACAACTAATAATGTGTTTGTTAATATATAATGTTTAAATAATTGTGAACACAGCCTGAATAGCCCTGCAGAGTTATTGTATAATAACACAGCCTGAACAATTATAAATAGCTGATGTGTAATTTTGTTTTTATCCTTTTTATTTTCTGTTTAGATAAAATTTGTTCTATCAAATTGTGGGTACGAAAGAGACTGAAAGAACATTTAGTCTTGATAAAGGTGGTGCACATTAAGCAACATACCGAAACGCGTTGACGCATCTGTTAAATTCAAGGAACAATGTGCCAGAACGGATCTACTTGACTCTGGTGTTTGCTATTCTGATTCCTATGAATTGACATACTGATGATTGTATATGACATCATAGAGTTTGAGTCTCTTTCCTGTTTTTTTAGAATTGTATAATGTGTTTAAATGCTGATGTAGCAATATTTTTGCTGTATTGTTTTTAATGTTTTTAATTGATACTAATAAATATACACACTGTGATATTGAATTGTTCAGGTCTGTGCATAATCTTAATTGAAGGGTGACATTACTTGTAGGATCTTTGAGTAAATGTATGATATAAGTGATATATAAAGGGTGAGGTATGAATGTGCGAGTTCAGTATGCATGACTAGGATTTTGATTATTTTACCCAAGGGATATTTTATTTTTTGACATCTTCCAGGGATTGTACTAAATATGTTGTGAAACTTACCCTGAAAGACAAAACAGTTAGCATTCAAGGGCAACAGATGCTTCATGTTAGGAAGTATGGAGTTGAAGGGGTTTACTTTGTTGATCCGAAGATGACTGTACATGGCTCTTCAGTTAGGTAAGTTAAGTCACTTACACAAAGTTGGTTTAACCATCGAATATGCAAAGGTAGATTAGTTTAAAATCATATCATGGAAAGTTAATGTCTTGAAAAAAAAATTCGAAAGAGGGCCTATTCTGTATTACCTCAGAAACCACGTCCTAAAACTGATCCCAATTGACAGGAACTTCACATTCTATTACGGCGCAAATGGGTCACACTCCAGAATAGATTGATTCTTTACTGTTGTGGTGGAGATTCTGGGGGTGTTGAGCTTCCCCATAATCTCTAGATGACTCTCCGATCACTCCCAAGTTGAAATATCAATAAAGTGTTTTCCAAAGTTATGAGATGGCCACTGGCACTTAAGCTCTTTGAGGTTTGTCGGGCATGTCTTTAAGAAGGTCCAAGAGGGAATTGAAGATTACTTAAATTTAAACCACTCCTATGTCCACTTGGCCACTATTCTATGGAAAGCTTTGAAGGCAACGATAACTAGGAACATAATTGCATATGGAGTCGGTCAGAGTAAGGATGCTTAGAGGGCTATTTTAAACCGCAAATGCATGCTCATTACACTAGAGAAACAGAATGTACTTAATAAGGGCAAGTTGATTTATTGGTTGGCCAAACAAGAAACTGAGCTTAGAATAGTTGCTGGCATACGGGACCCCTCTGGGACCATGGTCACCACTTATGCAGGGATCGTATAGGTGTTCTCAGATTACTATTGAAGGCTGCATCAGAGTGTACCCATTCCAGATGCAGAAAAAGATAATCTGGTAAAGCAGGGCCTCCAGGTGGCCACATTGTAGGGGAAGATAAAGAGGCATTAGAACTACCAGTATCTGTAAAGGTACTGGAAGCAATCAAACCCATGTCATCAGGGAAAACTCCCGGCCCAAATGGTTTCCTTCCAGAATCTTTTTGAAAAATGCACCAGTAGTCTGGTAAATCCTTTGGAGACTATGTTAAGGAGTCCCTACATACTAGAGAGTGGCCACACCATCTCAGGTCATTCCCAAGCCCAGAAAGGAAGCTATCGAATGTGCCTCCAGACTGTCCAGAGCAATATGATCCCTGGTGAGTCTGGACCAGAATGGCTTTATGCAGTCTCGGAGAACCAGAATTTGTCTCTGGTTGCCATTGCCTCCCTCCAGAAAATATCCCAAATAGCTACGTAGTCGCTATTGATTTCAAGAAGATATTTGATTCAATGGTATTGTTATTGCTTTACTAAATACAGGGAGAAATACATTTCACCCCCAGATTCATGGTATACATCCTCCTGCTCTATTCCTCTCCTTGAGTTAGAGTCTGTATAAATGGAGCTTTGTCTAAACCCTTCCCACTAGAGATGGGAATGAGGCTCCACTTTGCTCTAATCATGGAGCCTATGGTGGAATGGGTTGGGAGAGATGGTCAATTATGGTGGCATTGATTAGCGGCGGAGGTCTCAAAGACTGTATAGCCTTATATGCAGATAATGTTCTTTCATACTCGAACTATCCAGATCAAAAATATTTATGGAAGGATACCACATCTCCAAGAAGATGCAGCTATCCTTTCCCTTGATGCAACACTTGCCTTCGATTCTATCGAATGGTCTTACCTCTTTGAGGCACTCCTTCGTTATGGCTTTGGCCCCAAATTTATACAGTGGATCCGACTACACTACACTGATCTCTGGGACAGGTTTATGTCAACGGACATACGTCCAGGCGCTTTCCCTTGAACAGAGGTACAAGACAGGGATGCCCTCTGTACCCCCTGCTGTTCACTCTCACTCTCGAACCCCTGGCCCACTGGATTAGGACCGACAATTCCATCCGAGGCCTTCGATGGAATGCTGACATGGTCGACAAGATTTCACTGTACGCAGATGACATCCTTGTCTATATCTCCTCCCCCAAGTCCTCCCTTAACAGCCTGCTACACATGGTCACCAACTTTGGCAAATACTCGGGCTTCTCTATTAATTGGTCTAAATCAGTGCTCTATGTTCTACATGGTCCACCCCCACCCCTCCTGCGAGGCTACTCCATTGAAATCGCCCGAGACGGTTTTAAATACTTGGGAATCTTTGTCACCCCGGACCCCCAATTGTTCTATGAATGTAACCTAAAAGGCCCACTCCAGAGACTCCATACCGATGTCTCACATTGGAGAACGCTCCCCCTCTCTCTTCCAGGTAGAGCTGGCCTATTTAAGATGCTTGCGCTCCCTCGATTCCTATATGCCATACAAAATTGCCCATTCCCCATAGCTGACTCTTACTTCAACCTAATCGAAGGAGACCTCCGCCTCCTTTTATGGGATGGCGGTTCTCCCCGCATTGCTCTCATCTCACTCACGCAAGGATGGTACGATGGAGCTATTGCCCTCCCCAATATCCGCCTCTATTATTGGGCCACTCAGTTGGTCTCCACCAACTCATGGATCTACAGCTCACCCACAAACCCTGCCTTTCACTTAGAGAAATGCCAGACAGGCTGTGGTGGCTACCTCGAGGCTCTTTACGGCAAACACTCCCGTACCCGATATATCGGCCCGGTATCAATTTGGCACCGCGCAAACAAACGACTCGGATGGGCCAACACCCTCAAACTATCCACCCCACTCTGGACCTCATACAAACTCGGCACCCTATGTCATGATAGAGGTTTTGATAAATGGGACACACTGGGCATATCCACCATTAGCAACTTGCTTCACAAAGGCAAATTATTGACATTCAAGGATCTGCAAAATACATACGACCTGGCACAATCCGAGACTTTCCGATACCTCCAAATTAAACACACCATACTCACCAGTGTCCCGGACCTCGCTTCTCTCCCACAGTCCTCGCCCCTCGAAGACAGACTCTTATCAGAACCCCTTCAGGCCAAAGCGATATCCTACACTTACCGTAAATTGTGCAACAATATGCCAAACACTTTTCACCTCCTGCGAGATAAATGGGAAACTGACATTGGAGTCCTAGATGAAGTTGAGTGGCAGTCGGCATTGATGTCCCCACACGAATCAGCCATCAATCATAGATTCAGATTAATACAGCTAAAAATATTGCACAGAACATACATGTCCGGTCCCCTTCTAGCCAGGATAGGCCGACGCCCATCTGATCTCTGCCTTCGGAATTGTGGCCTACCAGGTACCTTCTATCACATTCTGTGGGAATGCCCAGCGGTCCAAGGCCTTTGGAACCGCGCCGTTCAGAAAATGACTGATACTTTGGGGAAACTGGTCCCTTTGACCCCAAATGTGCTCTTCTTAATGTGTGGGACCCCACGGATTTAACTGCGATAGAACAACGATGGGCAGCCCTAAGCTTCCTCTTATTGAAGCGTGAAATAGCCATGCAGTGGGCTCCCCACACAAACCGCTCCTGATTAGATGGGTGGCTGCAATGGACGTGTGCATGCTGTCTGAAAAAACAGTTTACAAGACTAGGGGATGCCCCAAAGTTTGGGATAAGAAATGGGGTCGATGGAATACCTATAGAGGCGAATTGTGCACTTCCCCCTCAGCAGACATGGAAATGACCAGGCCTACCATCCCTCAGTAATTGTGACTGTGGTTACTGCTGTACTGTACGTGCTCTATGACGAGATTATAACTGTGATTGTTTTGACAAATATTTCCTCTGCTTCGAACAATAACATCTGTTTTACAAAAAAGAAAAACCATAGACCTATAAGCTATCCGACACACGAGTCTGGCTAATCTGTGTACACCTTGCTTTACCACACCGCCGGACCTCCGGGATGTCGGCTGAAGGGCTGTGTTACTCTGACAATGGTAAAAAGTAACTGAACATAACGCGGCTGGCCCTAATGGGTTGTAGGCTCCATGCTGTGTTAATACATAATTGTGCAATAAAGGTCTTTGGAAAAAAAATATATATATATATTTATGGAGATGCCTCTGGCCTCAATGTCAATGGACACAAGTCGATGTTAGTCCCACTGACAAAATCCGAAGAGATCAGGGCATTTACTATCCCAATCCTACAAGTCACAAGTTGTCCTTTCAAATAACTGGTTATGTATATTGCACTAAATATAACGTGTTTATTGCTTAAACTTAAACACCAAATGACGGTGTGGGCCAGACTGCTGATTACAATTATGGGAAGGGCAGCTTTCCATAGAATTATATCACTGCCCCAACTGCTATACACATTACAGAAATATCCATTTCCTTTGCCCCCTTCCTTCTTTAAAGGTCTACAGTCTAATTTGACTTCCTTCTTCCAGTTCGCTGGCTCCCCACATGTCACCTTCAATAAATGCATCTAGTCAACATATGAAGGGACGGGGGTACCACATATCCAACTTTATTATTGGTCAGCACAGATGATACTCATTACTGAGTTGTTTGAGGAGAGAGGCCACCCAGCAATTAGACTTTAATTGTCATATGTGAAAGAACAGGGAGTGATGGCACTCCAATAGAGTAAAAAACCCTCAGGGTGTATCCTACTGGTCTTGAGACTGCCCCTTTGGTTGGGTTCAAAGCTCTGAAATAGAGTGCATGAATGAAGACGTTAACAAAACTGACACCCTTATGGGTGGATGGGTTGTTGCCCTTACCTCGGGGCAGGATTGGTATTACCATATTATTCTGGGAGGCATTCAATGGGTGGAACATGGGTGTTCCCATGTATGCACTCATGGATTTCTCACAATCCGGGATTTACAAACATTTGTACACCTGGGATTGCGTAAAAATGTATATATCTCCCAGAGAGTCTCCTTGTCATTTCCTCTTTCTATGTGTGCTGCAATCTGCCATAGACATAGAAAGAGAAAAATGCCTCTAGAGATTGTTTTTGTGCAGGAAGGCATTGCTTTCTACACAGAAACAATTCTCCTTGTAACGCAGGCACCCTTGCACCGTGGGGCAAGGGTGCAAATGTTGGTGCTAGGCTGCCTCAATTGCGCCAGTGCAAGGAAAGGACAGGAATGCACCGTAAGGTTGCTGTGCTGTGTGAAAGTGTGCTAAATATGCCCCTAAGTGTTGAGTTTGAAATGCATAAATCTCAATGTTTTTGTTTCCTGCAGATACACCATATTCTTGACATCTACAAAAAGACCCTAGGCCATAGCCATGAGGTTAATCTGGTAAAAGCTAATTTTGTCCCTGAGGGTCTTGGGAAAAAGAGGATTTGACAACTCTTTAGAGCATTAGTGGTTAATACAGACAGAAGGTCTGTTGACCTACCTATTTTGGAGGATGATGACTGGCTTGAAGCAAGATGGTGGATAGAATATCCGCAATCTCAGCCAGGCTGGATTTAGTGCAATGCAAATATTTCCATAGGATCTACTATACCCTAGAATGAATATATAGAATGAAGACATCATCTGGTGCAGTGGTTCCTAACCTTTGACTTATGTAGACCCTCACTTAAGCATTACTGGAATCCAGTGGCCCCCACTGGATCTTTAATGAAATACGAGATCCCCCACTGTGTCATTTGTGGAATCCAGGGTCCCGCCCTAAGAAATTTCAATGATTTCAACCACAAAACGACACATAAAAATACTAAAAAATGTTACCATCAAATAAATACACAAATGATTAAATATTGTATTTAATTCATAAACAAATATAAAAAATTAGATTGAAATGGAAGGTTGCAGCTTGTCTAAATTCAATTGAAGCTACCCATTGCCCATACCGTAGTCCATTTGATTCACTTCCACTGCTCCCACAAATCAACAAGGGATACCAAGTTAAATTGTTGTCTCAAATGCCTTCAAATTTACAGAACATTTAAAATTTTCAATTGTATATCTTTCTCCTTTATTTATATGCACTTTATTAATCAGTTAGTGTTCTTCAATTTTCTAAGCAATCACAAAGCCCCTGAATAGGTGTTGGGGACCACCAGAGATCCCTGGACCTCAGGTTAAGAAGCACTGATCTGGTTCCATCTGTACAAGATAACAATGACTGGAACATTGTAACACCAGATCTAAGATTGCATGTTGGTTCTGAATTTCTGGTTGCAAATGTATTCCTTTCTACAAAGAGTAATAGGCATTCTAATAAAACTGTACCCCAATGTAGGAATGATGGAACATGTTGAGCGAAGATAAACTGCTGCTTAAACCGGCCATTTAGGGCCAGATGTAGGAGCCCAAATACCGGTCGGTAACGGCCGAATTCGGCCGTTACCGACCGGTATTAGGGTTTCCAGATGTAGGGGGCCTATATTTTACCGATTCTGTAAAGTTACCGAATCTGTAAATTTACAGAATCGGTAAAATACCGAATCGGTATATTTACCGATTCGGAAAAACCATATGTAGGTGGCACTCCTAAGAGTGCCACAGGCCCTTAAAAATCGGTATTTTACCACCCAATCCTATTGGGTGGTAAAATACCGAATTCAGGTGTGCATGCACATCTGTGCATGCACACCTGTGCAATGTGACACACAGACATGCCCTTAGGGCATGTCTGTGTGTCACATTGCACACAAGTCCTTAATTGGGGTGCTAGAGGGTGTCAAAGTGACACCCCCTGCACCCTTGCAGGATTCGGTATTTACCGATTCTGTAAATACCGAATCTGTATTTCCCATTGATTCCTATGGGCTTCAAGGCCCATAGGAATCAATGGGAAATACAGATTCCAATTTACCGACTTTTAAATACCGAATCGGTATGACTCGGTATTTAAAAGTCGGTAAATCGGATTTACCTACATCTGTTAGAAAGTGTCTAAAAGAAATATCACTATGCACTGCATTGTACTGCTTTGTACTGCTATGCACTGCTCTGCACTGCCTGCCTCTGTGATTCTGAAATGGCTTCGAGGCATGGATCACTCTGCCTTAGCAGAGGAATCCATTTACAAAAGTCAGGGCTGTCCTGGAAAACATAAAGTATGGAGTAAATGGTTGGAACACTTCCATGGTTTTTGGCCTCCACTTTTACATTCGCTGTAAACTATAATATAATTTATATTGAAACGGGGGCGTGGCTTGCACGCTGAGGGTGATGGCGGCGTGAGCCCGGAGCTCCGCGCCTATTCCCCGTACTAATCCTGCCTGCTGCTGCGAGGAGCCCGGCGCTGTGCCTGGAAATCATCGGGCCGAGCGTGGGCATTGCTGGAGTGATAGCGGTGCGATCAAGGGGCCGCGGAGAGGACCGGACTGCGCCGCACTGCAGAGCCGCCGGAGCCGAGCCGAAGGGATGCCCAAAATGGCGGCCGCAGCGACGGACTCGAGACGCCCGGCTCTCTAACCTGTGGGCCGACGCCTGGGGACACAGCCGGGACCAGCCGAGGACCGAAACCGGTGAGGGGACGCCCTTCCCCCCCCCCCCCCGGGGGCCCTGAGGAGTTCTCACCCGGTGAATCCGAGGAGCGGCGGAGCGGCCGCGAGCGAGCGACCCGGGAGGGCTGTGGGGAGAGCGCTGCGCGCTGCGGACACCCTGAGGCCTGACGGACGCGGCTGGGGCCCAGCGCACCGGAGGAATCCTGACCGCTCCCCCCCCACGCCCCCCTGAACTATGCGGTGAGCCACAGAGCAGAGCGACACGCAGGGGGGGCTGAGAGAGGCACGGGAGGGGGAGAGATCCCAACGACCAGGAGCGCCCTGAACTGACCGCGAGGGAGGCAAGCACGCCAGGGGGCGATTGGGACTGCCTGCTGGAGGGCCACGAGAGCTAGTGAGCCTTGACCCCGGATAGAGGCGGACGACTGCTGGGAGTAATCCTATCCTTGGCGGCGCTGCGACATCGGAGCCCCACCACTCACGGCCTGGGGCCCCACGCACGTACCCCCTGGGGTCTGCCCCCTACCCGGCGACACTGACTACCAACGCTGGATGCCTGAACAGGGAGGGTGGCCTAGCTTTGTGAGTGCTCGCGCCACGCTGACGGAGCAGTGAGACGAGAGGGTACTGCACCGAGCCCCGAGACCACGCGCAGGCCATTATGGGGAAGCCAAAAGGCAAGCAAGAGGAGGCGACGGCTTCGGGAGCGGCGGAAGGAGATGTGGGGGAGTCCCCAGACCTGAAGAGGCTGCAGGATCGTATCCTGGAGGCCATCACAGCAACGAGAGAAGCGCTGCACAACGACATTGCGCAGGTGGCGTCGGGGCTCGGCCTGCTCCGAGCTGACCACGACAAATTAAAAGACAGGGTGACGGAGACTGAGGGGGCCCTGAAAGTCCTGGCTCCGGCCCACAAAACTCTTGAGGGAAAACTCACGGAGGCTCTAGACCGGATTCAGGTATTGGAGCGTCGAGCAGAGGATGCGGAAAACAGAAGCCGTCGCAGCAACGTGCGAATTGTAGGTGTGCCGGAGAGCGAAGGGGGGACGGACCTACTGGCCTACTGCGACAACTGGCTAAGAACTGTGGTGGCACCTGAGGGCTTGTCGCCCTTCTTTACACTGGAGAGAGCCCATCGGGTCCCGTCTGGACCACCCAAACCAGGCCTGCCACCGAGGCCTATCGTGGCTAAACTGCTGCACTACAGGGACAGGGACCTGCTGCTACAAAGGGCCCGAGACGATGGCCCGTTCCAAATCGCGAACAGTAGGGTTACGCTGTTCCCGGACTTCACGTTCAAAACGCAGAAGCAGCGGGCCTCCTTCCTGTCGATCAAGAAAGAGCTGCGCACAGAGGGCATCCAATACTCATTGCTGTTCCCTGCCAGACTCCGAATTCTGGTGGACGACAAAACAATGTTTTTCAACCTGGCCGCAGACGCTTGGGACTGGTGGGAATCCTACAAAGCGGGCACGGATGGCGCCAAGGTCCGGGAGGAGAAGGAAAGGGAACGGGAAAGAGCGCCGGCGGGACCGCGCCAATCGCAGAGACTGCGCAAGCGACGTCGCGGAGCCGGGAAACCGAATGCTTCGCAAACGGAAGCCGAGCGCAAAGCTGCGCTGCAAGCAGTGATCACCATTGGGAAAGGGGGTGGCTCTCAATCCACACGAGGCACGGACACAGAGACGATCATATCGGCCTCGGGCTCGGAGTCGGACCTGTCGGGGGTCCATGATGCCAAGGATCCGGTGGTAACGCCGCAGACAGCAGAAGAAATCCTGAACATTTGATTTGGACCTGTTGGGTAAGGGGAATGGGCCTTGAGGGGGGTCCGCCCGCTTAGCGGGAGAGTTAGCTCCAGGCATGGGCGCTGGGGGACTGGCTATGCGCTGTTCTCCGTAGTGGGGGGGTAGCGGCGGGCCTGGGTCATGCAGCCCCCTCTTGGGCGAGGCCTCGCTCCGCACGCCCTTAAGGCGATTGCAGCTCCGGCTGTGAACTAAATACCTGGGGGTTCTGAGTTAAGGGAGTTTGGATGGGGTCTGGTATCTTGATATTGGGGCCTGTTCTGGGGGGAGGGAGAACACCACAGTTGGGGTTTGGTGATGGGGGGACTCTGCAGACGCTGATTTTGACTTTCTTAGTGGTTGACCAGTTGGGAGGTTCTGTTTGGGGACGGGGAGGGACCATCATCCGCGGGAGTGTGAATAGGGAGGGGGAGAAGAACCGAGACTTATGGGACAATGGCTAACTCGAAGGTTTTGAAATGCATGACCTGGAACGTGAGGGGACTACACACAATGCAGCGCAGGCATAAAGTGCACGCCTACCTACAGAGGAGAGGGATACATATAGCGCTCTTACAGGAGACACACATCACGAAGCAGGAAGGGGTGGCACTGCAGAGGAGATGGCGGGGGCAGGTTTTCCACACCTCTTACTCGGCCTACGCAAGGGGCGCTCTGATCTGGGTGAGGGCGGGGACGCCTTTTCAAATGACTAGACAGCTGATAGATCCAGAGGGGAGATTTGTAGTAGTGGAGGGCAGGTTGCGGGGTAAGGCTATAGTCCTATGCAGTGTGTATGCCCCGAATATAGACCAATTAACCTTTTATGCGAGCTTATCGGGGACACTGGCGCACTTCCTAGTGGGTCCGATACTCATGGGAGGGGACTTTAACTCCGTGGCGGATGTGCAACTGGATAGGTCCCACCCGCCCCTGAGAGATTCCCCGGTGTACCGCGTAGCTAAGGGTAGGCAAGAATGGCAAGAGAGCTGGGGGTTAACTGATGCATGGAGGGCGCAGCACTCAGCAGACCGAGATTACTCGTTTTACTCCGGGGTACACGAACTCCACGTTAGGCTGGATGCGATATTGTGCACACGAGACGTGCTGACGCAGGTTGCCTGGTCGGAATACCTGACGAGAACGGTGTCGGACCACAATCCGCTCTTAATCCACTTAGACTGGATGACGGAAAAGCCTAGGGTGCCAACCTGGAGGCTCCGGCCGGAGACTTTAGAGGACCCGATATTCGGGGCGGGCCTGTAGGAGGGGCTGACACAATACTTCGCCAATAACGAGGGCTCCACGGGCTCTAGAGCAGTGGAATGGGATGCCTTCAAAGTGGTAGTGAGAGGACAGTGCATCACACAGTTCGCAGGCACGAGGTGGGTGCTGCTGACCGACCTAGAGAGGGCAGACGCCAAACTGAGGGCAGCGGAGAGGGACCGACCAGGCAGGCCGGAACTGCAGGGCACGGTTAGCTCGGCCAGGGAGGCGGTGGCGGCTGAAGTGGAAAGGCTACGGGCTTTCGATTACCGAGCATACATGCTGAGATCTCATGTAGAAGGCGACCGGTCGGGCACTTTGTTGGCGTGGCTCTCCAACCCCACGAAACGCTGCTCCCCTATATTGCAACTTGCCGGCGAGGGGGGTAATCTGTCCTACACCCAGTCGGCCATAGTGGACGGCTTTCAGGGATACTACGAGACACTTTATAGTAGCACCCCGGGCGACCGGGAAATGAAGGCGGAGGCATTCCTGGATGACCTCACCCTACCGCGCCTAGAAGACGAGCAGGCGACGGATTTGGGAAGGGACATCGACTTAGGGGAAATCCGAACAGCTATTAAGTCCATGGCCCGTAATAAGACGCCGGGTATAGATGGCCTGCCCATCGAATTTTATGGCAAATACGTCGACGCCTTAGCGCCGCGGCTTCTGGCTGTGTACAAAGAAGCAAGGACCGTGGGTCGCCTCCCCCCGTCGATGTGGGAAGCGATAGTCATCCCGCTACTGAAACCTGGCAGAGAAGGAAGTAGTCCGGCCTCCTATAGGCCGCTCTCGATGCTCACGGCCGACTATAAAATCTTGAGCTCTATACTAGCATCGAGACTCCTACCGCACATGACCACCCTGGTCCACGAGGACCAGAACGGCTTTATCCCTACCCGGAACACGACATTAAACATTAGAAGGCTTATCCGACTCATGGAAGAACTGCGGGAGGGGAACGGAACACCACTTGCCCTCTCGGTCGATATAGAAAAAGCGTTCGATAGTCTAGAGTGGGATTATCTATATGCAGCCATGGCGCGTTTCGGGCTGGGCGCAGGATATATCCGGTGGACACAAGTGCTCTACACGGCGGCCGTAGCGAGGGTGCGAGTTGGTTCCCTGGTGTCCCATCAGTACCCAGTGGAGAGGGGCACCCGGCAGGGCTGCTCCCTGTCCCCATTACTGTTCGCTTTAGCGATCGAGCCGCTGGCTGTGGAAGCCCGCAGGGGGCGATACTTCGCAGGCGTGCAAACTGGTGACGGGCGACAGTTTATCTCGCTGTACGCCGATGATCTCCTGCTGTTCCTGGACAACGACGCGACTGAGCTCGAGGGGGCGGAGGAGTTGCTGGGACGTTTTGGAGACCTCTCGGGCCTAAGAGTTAACTGGGCGAAGACGAGCCTCTTTCCACTAAAGGAAGACGCGGCCCGCCCAGAACACAGACCGCTGCTTCATTGGGAGCCGACTTGTCTCCACTACCTTGGAGTATACGTCTATCACACAGCGACGGCTTTGTTCGAGGGCAATGTGGAGAGATGCGTCAGGGGGCTGAAGGGTAGCATGGCATTCTGGGCCACGCTTCCGCTCTCCATAGCTGGTAGGATAGCGCTGCTAAAAATGGTGGCCCTCCCGCGGCTGCTATATTTCTTCCGAACGCTTCCGATCTGGATCCCCAGCTCCTTTTTCCGCCGACTCCGCTCCCAGCTCACTTCCTTCCTATGGGGGACGGGCAGATGCAGAGTGGCGCTGGCGACACTCACCCGCCCGAAAGATGAGGGCGGCTTGGCGTTCCCAGACTACGAGCTCTATTATCTCGCTGCACAGTTGCAGATCTTCACGCAAGAGGTGGCTCGGGTTTACCGAGGCCCGGAAGATAAACGACTGCGGGGTACGCCACGACACATACTAGCCTACATCGCGCTAGGACAGAAACTCGCCGCCCGGGATCTGTCCCTTGAACAGGATACATTTCGGCGTTGCTGGAACAGGGCACAGAAGCGGGCAGGGATTCAGCACCCCTACGCCCCGGAGATGCCACTGGGCATGTTGACAGCGTTGCCCCATGGAGGCGATTGGTCCCGCCTGCTGCAGTGGGAGGAGGTAGGAATACAGGTGGTAGGAGACCTTTTCGAAAACGGGGAGCTCCTCCCGTACTCGGCCCTCCAGGAACGCTTTGACCTCCCACGCGGGGGCTATCTCCTTCATGCAGCTGTGACGAGAGCAATGCAGAAACACTGGGGACTGGGACTGGCGGAGCCGGAGACGGCCATGGCGTGCCAATACACCATGATGGCGGCGGGAACGGTGAAAGCGGTATCTTGCTTATACAACAGAATGCTCCACGAGCACCTGCCGCCCCTCGATGCACTGAAGCTCAAGTGGGAAGCTGACCTGGGTAAGCCCATCCCGGACACGACGTGGGCGCAGCTGGTACGGAGGGCGCGTAACAGCACAAGGAACGCTTACATACTGCACAGGGCATACATGACCCCTGGGAGAATCCTGAGGTACTTTGGCGCGACTGACGCGAGGTGCCCCCGCTGCGCGGCAGATGGAGCCGAGCTGGTGCATATGCTCTGGTCATGCCCGGCCCTATCAGACTATTGGCGAGCCGTGGGTGAATCCATGAACGAGGTGACGGACCGGACTGTTGACTTTGATGCAGCGGCGTGCATCCTGCATTGGTTTCCACATACCCCCCAAAACAAGCTATCGAGCAAGTTCATAGATATAGGATTAATGGTAGCCAAGAGTGAGATAACCAGAAACTGGAAGGCAAGGGCGAGCCCGACGTATAGGAGGTGGTACAACGAATTTCTGAAGTGGGCGGCCTGCGATAGCACGCATAGGTATCAGATGGCGCGTAGAACAGCCAATGAGAGAGCGCTAGAACAAGCAACGGCCTGGGAGGTAATGGTACAAGGCCTCAGGGATAGTGGAATAGTGGATGACGGGGAGGACCTAGACGTGGCAGGGGTCAGCACAGTACAATAATCTGGTGTTAAGAGAACCGGTGGAGGTGAAAGCCTACAGCCCGAGGTTAGAGGTACACAACGGGAGGCTCCCGTGCGGATGATGGGGGGGGAGGAGGGAACAGGGGGGGGGGATAAGGGGGATTTGGGACTGGGGGGTAAGTTGGGGGGGAGTTTGGGGTTTCATTAGGCGAGGACGGAAAAGTAGGCACACACACAAATCCGAGTCCATACTCCTGAGGAAGAGCAACCAGGCATGGGGGTGCGAAATTACTGCCGCCGCCCGGCCCCCGGGATGTGGGCCTGCAGGCTGTGTACACGAGAAGCTGATGAATCTGACTGTAGCACTGTGAATAATGCTGAATATGTGCAACTATTGGCCTGTGTAAAGTGTGTCTACAATAAAAATTATTTAAAAAAAAAAAATGATTTATATTGAAACACTGCGGATGCACCTAGAAGTGAGGTTCTGGTATGTTGTCAATACTTAGTGATGATTTCTTTATACTGAAAACTCTGCCTTTTTGCCTTTTGTTTCACAGAATAATAAAAATAACTTAAAAAGTGTGCCCCTGAACAACAACACATCTGTTTCAACCAGTTAATTTCTTACTGTCCAGAATGGTTTAGCTTCATGAACCACATTCCTCTTCTCACCCTAACCATCATTTATTTTATTAAATTTCTTTAAAAAATATGTCTTCCTTCTACTCCATCTCTAAAATTACTCCTTCAGTAACTAATCAGATGCTCTTCATTTCACACACTTCCTCATCTTCTATGTCAATCCCTTCGTCATTACTGAGTTAGGCAGGCAATCATCTGCTTACTTTGTTCTCCTGGAATGTATTCAACGCAAAATGTGTATTCTTGGAAACTCACAGCCCATTTTCTAATTGTAATAGATACTGGATCAAGACCTTTACCCATCTCATGAAAATTACATTAGAGGCTTATGATCAGTTCTGGTGTTAGACACTACTGCCACAAACCATATTGACTGTCCATTTAACACTTAAAGCCTCTTTTCATATTAAGGAATAGTTCATTTCTACATTTTCTAAAAATCTTAAAGTAAAAACTATGTTTTTCAGCCTCCATAGATTTCCTAGCCCCTCTGATCTCACACAGTAAACTACAATGGCTTCCCTTCCAGGTTTAAGTGCTTGTAAGTCTGGGATATCCTCCAAATCGTCCTTTATTCTCTTAAAGTCTTGCCACAATAAGGAAACCCCATACTCCTCCTTAATGAAGTTATCATGGTATTAGTTTTGTCTGCTACTTTCTTAATAATTTGTTGTAGAGTTCAATCATACAGAGGAAATGTATTGCCTCTTCCTTATTCTTCATAGCAGACAAATTCTTAATAGTTTAAATAAGATCTATAGATGCAGACGTGATGTCTGAGATTACATATATTCATTCTGGCTAGATTTGCATGTATCAGTCCTCAGAGTTAAACCCTACCCCCTGAATCGGTCGAGAACATTCCTTACTCACTCATTATGCTCACTCAACAACTCACTGTATAGTAGCACCCGCCCCTGAAAATATTTCACATCATACAAATCCTGTACATAGATTTCACAGCCCTTTGAGACCCTAAACCAATCAGAATCCCCCTGATGTTATAAATGCTGTTAGGTCTTGTACATTTTTATTTAAGCAAATTTGGTGATAGGCAGAAGCAAAGCCAGTAACAGTAAATATCTTAGCCTCCCCTAACATTGATGACATTTTACAAATGAATGGTAGAATATGGCCACTGCTACATCTTTATTCAGTGCTCTAAGGTCTACGCATCATCTTGTTTCACCACTTTTTAGTCATAACTATAAGAGCCAACTATTCTGTTACTTCCATTGATACCATTCGCCCATCTTACAGAGCCTCCCCAGTTCCCATTTGACTGCTTCAAACATACTCACCAATAATCTTCTCATCTTAGACATCACAGGGATAGCATTTTTTTCAATTGGACTCTGGTTTCAAACACTCCAGCTCCTCTTCAAAAACGTCTGTAAACGTGTCTCCAAATCCAAACCTGTGAGGCTTTCTGTGTCTGGATCAATCAACAAGACCCATTTTTAAAGTTCACAGGCACAATTTCCGATAAATCCATACCTTTTTTGGATCTTACCATCTCCCTGGAGCCGACCACGATCAGTACCACTCTATTTAAAAAGGACACCGACAGAAACAGTCTACTGCCTTACACCAGCCACCACACGAGGGCCTTGAGGGACAATTTACCCTTCGGGCAATTTCTCCGCCTTCGGAGAAATTGCAGTTCGACCAATGATTTCAAACAAGAAGCACATACCTTACAAAACAAGCTTCGGGACAGGGGCTATCCCACACGACTTCTGAAAACTTCCACTAAAAGTGCGCTAAACAACAATAGAGAATCCCTACTCGAGGTGTATCCCAAAGAGCAAGACGACACGATTACCTGCGTGACCTCGTTTACCAAACATTCATCATTCATAAAAAAGACCGTTAATTCACATTGGGGCATCCTCAATTCTGCAGGGATGGAGCTACCGCGCCCACGCTTTGCATTTAAGAGGACAGCGAACTTAAAGGACACCCTGATTCACACCCGTCCGAAGAAAACTAGTACCCAATCTGTTAATACTCTCTGGGACCTTCCACCAGTCACTGGACACTATCGCTGTGGTTCCTGCGTCGTGTGCCCTCAGACCATCCAGGGTAAAACCATTGTACTCCAAAGAGATTTTACATGGACAATCAACAAACACACCAATTGTAATAGCTCCAGGTGCATCTATGTTCTAATTTGCCCATGTGAGATGTTGTACATTGGGATGACCATGCGCCCTGTCAAACATCGGATAATGGAACACAACAGTAATATCCGGTGTCTTAAGACACACACTAAACTTTATGAACACTGCAAAGCAAACAATCATTCCACAGAAAACATTCGGTGGACTGTCCTCGAATGTTTACCAACCATCAATCAACAAGCCCTCTTCAGACTCGAACAAAGATGGGTACATCGTCTACACAGCGATGAACTGGGGCTCAATGATGGGGTGCCCTGGACAACTCTAGCCAGATAGTCTTTAATCAGGACTGCATTGTCCAGCTCCAAGCGATTTCAAACACGCTTTACTAGACCAATCTCCCGTTCCAAGATGGCCCCCGCATTGTACTGTCCTTGCCTCGCTGTTTGAGCAATTCCTTCTTTGCTCTCTACCCCCGCGTGACGCTGCCTAGCAACCGGAGGGACACGCCCCCTTGGTGCGTGCTCAACTCGCTCTTAACTGCACCGGCCATTTCTCCACAACTCCACTGGCTGTCCTGGCTTCGGCGTCTACGTGGGAGGGGTAGGTGCCTAGATGCCTGCCATCAGCGACTTTTGAGGTAAGGTGCGGAGACAATCCCTGACCCTCGCTGACTTCCGCGTGTGCTCTATTAGACACGCTGCAGCCGATCACTCAGCTGTACTTCAGTCCGCGGTGAACTGAGCCGCTTGATTAACTTTTCGATCTCGCGGGGTGCCTCACTCTCCTTGTAGGAACTCCTCATTCGTTGCTGGCCCCACCTGGACAGCTCTTGAGACCTACAAACGGGACTAACGGGTAAGTCCATCCTTGGTCTTTTTTACCTTCACTTTCACACGGCGAGCATGGCATTCTATTTGTGATCTCCCTGCTGATCACGTTTATCACGCCAGCGCCGGCCTCCAACCGAGTATAAAGACAGAGTGTCAAATGGTTCACGATCATTGTTTCTGTGCGGTTTTTTGCTATTTTCCTTAGCCTATTCTTATTAAGATACAGGCACCTCACGTCACTCGACTGCTGTAGGGTTCAACATTACGACTGGTGTTAGTGGTAGTAGCACACCCCATACAGTATGTCTCACCGCCGTGAGCCCAGCATCTCACCACGATGCATGCTACGACTTAAGCATGCCAGCTATTTACAGAACGTAGTCCTTTCCCGTTCTGTTTCTCACCCCTTTTCTCTCACAGAACCTCCAAACACTGACATGGTTCATGCAGTTTTTATCCTCCGGGCACACATCACTGTCACTGTTCATGCTGGCACCATATGATGTACTCGGGCCACAAATACTACAATGCTAGTAATTTTTGTTTATTTTCTCCCTAGTTTCCAGGAGGTCCATCAAAGGATACATTTACTGTGCGACACTGTGCAGGTCGTATACCGGAGTCCTCTCACTTGAGAGGATCCCAGCAATCATATGAGCACTAAGGTCCTGACGAATTGCCCTTATGGCAAGAAACATGTCAACCGAATTCACATAAAGGGTTGAATAAGGATTGGTCCCATTGTCCATCACTCCTTAATACCCCTTTATTTTCTTTTAATAAAGCAGTGAGCCTGACTATTAAAATAATTCTTAATGGACTCTACTGACTTTTTTTAATACACACACACTCACGCTCACTATTGCACTTTTTTAGGCCCCTCACACGCATTCACCCGTTGGCTCGGAATAAAAGAACTCCGCCAAAGTGCAGCCCCTCATGCTGCCCGACGGGCATTGCACCGCCAGCCTGCCGTAGGAGCAGGATACCAATGATGACGCTGGACGGCCATCGGTTGGGATGACAGTAGTCGTCCTGCCGGTAACCTGTGTGAGGTATCCTTATATTCCGAAAAGGGTCTACACCATACATTTACCTTTTCATTATCAGTGAGAGAAAAGCTAACCTGAGCTAATCCATTGGCTCCCACTGGGGAACTCTGTACAATTTCTTTGTTCACTCCAAATCCAAACAACTATCTTTTATTGTGAGATCCTGAACTTGTAGGATAACATTTGGCTCTAAAGAAACACCTAGTTATTTCTGATGAGGATAGTTGTCACTATTTTTATATCTATATATTTTCCCTACCGTTAGTCTGTTCTTGAATTGCAACGAACCTTCAAAGCATCCATTCATCTCAAACTCTTGCCTCCATATCCTCACAATCCTCTTTTCATTTCATTTCCTGCAATAGCATCTGTGCACCAAAAAGATGCGTATATGTGTCATCAGACATTTCCGTGAGGCATAATCACAAACTGAACATCAACTCAGCTCTCCTTCCCTCCACATTCATAACTTTGTTGGATAAACCCCAGTTTTACTGCCTAACTGCAAAATAATCTCATCACACACCTCCCTCACTTCTCAGAGATTTCTATTATTTCCTGCAATATTTCATGTAACCTTTGTTGCATTTTACATTAAATGCTGGACAATCCTTGCTGCTGGCAAAGTAGCCTAATATGCCACATCCGTAACATGGTCCTTCTAATGACAACAACAGCAACATAAATATTTATCGAACAATCATTTGAAATCATTACTGTGGTCCTTTGAAATTCCTATCTGTTTCATTCTCATCCTAATTTTTCTTGGTTTTTAATGCATTCAACTCCATAGTTTTTCCTTAATTATTTATCCTTATCTGATCCACAAATACCATCACATGTCCAGCTTGTTTTGCTAATAAGAACACCTTACTCAAAGACAGCTTGTCCTTCATCAACAACCTTTCTGTCAATTTGTCACTATTACAAAGTAACACAAACTGGTCTCTAATATATTTGTTAGTTACACTCCAACATTGCAAGCGGTTCACAGTTTACTAAAAACGTGTTACTTACTCCTCCACTGTCTCCCTCTCTGCCTGCACTCTTTTCCCAAAATGGATTTTTTTTTATATTGTTCTGACTCTTGGTAGGTAGTGCAAATTACATTTGTGTGCTACATAAAACTCATTAAGTCCTCTAGCACATTGTCTCAAACTTCTTGGCCCTTAGCTCCCATGCAAAATAGTAAAATGCCAATGCGCGCTCTGTTGCAAAATTTGACTCACATACTCTTGCATACATTTGGAACACCTTGTTCCATTTACTCCATCTCATTGGTGGTTCACCTGGATGAGTAAGAAAGATAGCGGGGTTACATTTTACACTATTGGTTTCTGAATGAAGACAATGCTAATTCTTTAAAGTGCACAAAATAGGTGGGCCCTTCTGGATTCTTACAGAGTTCTATGGAAAATAATTTCAACGTTTGCACACACATGGCCACCAACTAGTATTTAAATGCTGTTGTTAAAACATTTCAAAGTCAGTATGTACTTTGTGCTACTGCTGTTCATGTATCAGGTGTGCTTGCCACTGCATACTGTTTATGTAAGCACAATGTTCTGCCTTTCCTTCTAGCTGTTCAAATCAATGTCCCCCGCGGGTCTCTCATTTCCTCAACATACAAAAGCCATACAGTTTTAGTGTCAGACGATTTTTCAGCATCAACTCAAAAGATCACATATGGTTGCAAGCATTTACCTCAGGTGTGAAACACAATTAGGTGCTTGGTTGCACTTACTCAAAATAATGCCAACAAAACAACAACAAAAAACATAGAAATTCACCAGTTATAGTTATCTCAAGTAACTATAACTCGTGCCCTAAAGTAACTTTAACCTACGCCTCTGCCATGCAGTATTCTCACCAATAATTTCACTGAAATGTTGCAGTGATATTATCAATGAAGTCATAGGAAATGTCATGAGCGATATAATATGTAGGATAATAAGCAGTACATGGCGAGGGTGCAAGTTGTAGTTACTTTAGCGAACAAATTATGGTTACTTGAGATAACTAAATTCAAATTCTTTATTCGGCAAATAAAAATAGACCATAAAAGCACATGATATCTGATACAAACCCATAGTGTAACAATAATATAAACACAAATGTACATTAATCTAATAAAAATTAGAAGTGTGATTACATCAGTGTGCTTTAAGTTTCCAAATTCATCATATAACCAGATAAAAAAACACAAAGTTTTTAATTAAGAGAGGAGAACAAAAACCTCAAGTGGGGTCTGCCATGTGCTCCTAACCGATACTGAAAATAAAAGAGAAGACACCTCAACCTATCACCGTCTAACAGAGGGAGGTTCATTGCAAGAAAGTTAGCCATCAATAGTGTTTATGACCCGAATGACATCTTTCAGGAAGGCACACACAAAGTATGAAGTTTCATAGGAGCTCAAAAACTGTAAGTGGAGCAGAGCTACTCTACACCATCGAGATAACTATAATTGGTGGAATTTTAGGTTTTTTACAATTTAAAACATTATGTTGTTACTGAACATTTCACCTAACTATAATGTTACTTTAACCTTTGCTTTTTTTATGTGAATTTCTAGTTTTGTTTTTAACATAAAGTAATATTTTATTACCATAGGTAAAGCCAAGGTCAGTCCCTGCAGCCAACCTCCCACCCCGCTATCAGCCAACCCACGCTGCGCATGGCTGTGTGGCGGGGGTTGGCAAGAGAGCCTGGTCAGGCCCTGTGGCCAACCCCCTTTTTCCCCTACCCCACCTAACATCATATATTTATATATAAAGCAAATCTATCAACTTTCTCCCAAAATTACCAATCATTTTAATCAAATTATTATTATTATTATTAATCGGGTTTTGTAGAGCGCAAACAACCCGGAGGCCTCGTAGCGCTGTTTCAATAATACTCACAATACAATGTACACAGCTTGGCTCTCATTGGGGGCTGCAGGGTGAGGCCTAGGGCTCTCACCGCCCTGTCGGCTACCCTGCTTGCACCCATAGCGAGTGCCGGGGGAGCCGGCATTGCTCCAAACCCGGAGGAGCAGTTTTCTTATGCTCCTGTGAGGTAGAAGCAATTCAAAGCATTTTCCTGCCCAAGAACGTGGGCAGGGAAATGTTTTATTCCCCCACCAGGCAGGAAGAGCTTTATGCTCCTGCCCGGTGGGAGAACAGTAGAGGCAGACATATAGGTTTGCACGCCAGATTTAAATGTGGGTGGACCTTTGGTGTAACGACAGCAGAGACTACTGCTGTAGTTACACCCATCCAACAGCCCAGTGGTGTAAGGGCCGTCGGAGGTTGACCTCTGTGTATTCCCACCTAATTTAGATGAGTGCACATGCAGGTCAGTTTTTACTGTTCGTCACCGTCAGGAAAACCTTGGCAGTAAGTGGCAGTGAAAACTGCAAAGTGCCCTCCACGCCAATGGAAGATAACTCCCTGGGCAAGAGAGGATTGCTTCCTTTCTTTTCAAAAATCTCACTTTAAGTTTTAGTTAAAAAAAAGAAAAATTCTAACTGTGTTGTACCGCTCCATCATGTTTGACAGAGCTGTACAGCACAGTTACGCTGTTGGAGAGGTGTAGCTATAGCAGAGACAGAGTAGTCTCTACTGTCTTTACACCAAAAGTCCGCCCACATTTATATCGGGTGGGCATACCAATATGTTGGCAGAAAGGGTACTCCGTTGCGACAAAGTAACTTTTCTGCAAACATATGAATTAGGCCCTTCAACTGGCCCTGGCCCTCAGATCTCACTGCCCTTGTTTTGTAGATCAGTATATGATGGTGGCTGTTTCTATTATTATTATTATTATATTTCTTATATAGCGCCAGAATCGACCCCCGAAGGGGTATCTCCGCACTTGCCTTGGGAACCCGTCCTGGTTTTTCCCTGTGAGATAGCCCCTCGAGGGCATCCCCAAGGTGAAAGCCAGGCATCCCACCGCAGGGGGGCCGTTGTGGAGATTAAGCAAGCTTAATGCCCAGAGTTGCAGAGTGTGAACCCATGATTAGGTCAGGCACCAAAGCGAGAATTATCGAGTCCGTGGACATTTGAGCTCAACACCCTGCCGCGTCAGGAATTGAACCCTGGTCCCGGGTCTGACCTCTGCTTCAGGGTCTGCCTGCTCTAACCAGTGAGCCACACTTCTCCACCCACTTGCAGCCCTATTACTGGGTATATGAAATTACCATGGCAAATAAAAGTTTGCATGCCTTTGCTGCAACCACCTGCCCCATCTCAGAACAGGAGTTAGAGAGGAACTCGCCATCTCCGGTGTGTTCCTTTGGCCTTGCCTTGTGCAAGGCGACTACAGCAGTGAGTGGCTTTTCTTCACTTCACATTGCAGGCCATTGTGTCTATGTGGTCGCACCTGTTTCTCAGGTCTTGCAGACCACTGAGTGTAGGAAACAGACAATAAGGTGCAGAGGCAGGAAAAAAATATAAAACTTTGGGTGTTTCTCCCTCCGCAAGCCATTATTTAGAAATGTGAGCTACTGAAAGAGTGCACAGATCTAACATTATAACATCATCGCTAAATACACTTTAGTAAAAGTGACTGAAGATCTTTTCTTGCTCCTCGATGAATGGGATTGGGTGCTGCTGGACTTTTAAGGTTGCTTGGTGATGATCAGCATCCCAGACCATGACACTCTCTTGCATCCTCTAAGCACAAGGCCGATGAAAGAGTTCCTTGTATATTCTAAGCCAATACTTATGGAAAGGGACTTAGAGCAGGTTAGGGAGAAGCCATTCTGTCTCTCTGCCCATCATCTGAGTGCCACAGAACCTTTGCTTAGCCTTACAATTGAATGAATTCCTGTATCTTCTCTGTGTCGTTTTTAGAGCCTCATGGGTCGGGTAACCAATTATGCATTAGTTATTCACTACAAAATGGACACCTTGCAGGTAATGCATGGCTGAATTGATACGGTGAGGCTGGTCCCTGTCTGTAATGGCACATTATCAATCAACACAGGGGGCAGATTTACTACTTCTGGCGCATCTCTGCTAATCAGCAGGAATGCACCAGCAGGGTTGCGATGGATCTGCCCACCTGTGCGCCACCACTGATGCGCCGCACCGTGGGGCATGGATGGGCAGGTGCGTGTCGCATCCCCCGTTGGAAAGGCAGCGCATTGCTGGACGCAGCTCCAGCAAGGCTCGGGGGTGCCCTATCTCTAACATGCTGCGTCAATCCTTACGTCTGCTTCAAGCAGGCGCAGGGTTTTGACGCAGCATGGCCTTAAAAGTGACTGAGGGAAATCTTGTAGATTTCAATCAGCCACTTTTAGGAGGCATTCCTGCGCCGGTACAACTCCCTCCCCCATCTCCCAGATGCGTCACGTTGTTAATACCCTGCAGCATGGCGCTGGCTTTGCGCCGCTGCTGCATCACAAAAGTGACACAACGGCGGCGTAAAAGAGGCGCATGGGGCTTGTGAATATGCCCCACAGTGTTTACCGGTGGCCATAATTCATTCATCACCTTTCGTTTTTTTCCACCACATGGGTGGTACGAAAAGGATGTAGAGCCATAATAGCATGCATCCTTCTTCTTCCCAAGGACTAACAAGTGTTCATTTATAGTTCTGACTTGATTAATCATTGGTATATACTGTGAAAGGCATGGCAAACTGAATAAAAAACCTGCGGTCCACTTGTAAACACAGACACGGCTACTTCAGTGTTTAGCAAACCTGTAAATATCTTTCCATGGTTCGATTTACAAATAGTTTTAAAACATTTGCTCAAAGCATTAAAAATAGTTTGCAAAATTGCACAGTTGGCTGTTGACGTTCCACAAACAAAGATGGTCTTCTATGCCGGCGTGCAGACTTCACCGACTCCAAAGACCACAGATGACGATATTTGAGCTGAGGTAAATAAATATGGCACCAGAATGCTGTATCCCCTCCCCGCCTCTCTTTCTCAACTATATATATATAAGGCTATCATTCATTATTTAGCAGTGAACATCACCAGGACTGCATTAAACATTCGAGTTAGCCAGAGCTGGTATAATCCGAAGTATTTTATAAACGACAAAACTATGGTTGGTGTACCTTCCCTAAAGCCCACATGACTCTTCTATTATTTTGGTTTAAAAAAAATGGTAAATAAAGATTTTGTCATCAGAACTGTGCAGAGCCACCCAGTGACGTTTAGAAGTGCCCAGCCTAGCCTGAAATATTTCTCAGGCTGTGTGGCCGCTGGGTAACATGTCCGGAAGCTGGACAGGGCAGCTGGGAAGTAAAAACATCATATCAGGACCTCAATTCCAGCTTAACATAAAACGCAGATCACAATCCCCAAATCATGACTATGCCAAACAGCCAATAAACTATTTACATTCAGTGGTCTGATGGGAGAAATGAGGCTAGGCAATAAGTACATACAGTGGAATATATATTTGGACAGGAAGTTCATGGGGCTCCATGTACGACGCTTGTCGTCGGGGTGCTCAAAGGATCTGCTCTGCCCGCTCTGTTCTCCAACATGTACCTATGTGTCCTGGCCACAAGCATCCAACTTTTGGGGTTCCTGTTTTATAATTAAATCGGTCAGGGCACGAGTCCTAAAAAGAGAAGTGGGGGGGAACGCTGTCACCGGATGTGACGTCACGACAAGAAGTGACGTCACGAAGGTGCGCTCCAATCTCGTCCCAGAGGCCTAAGAGTGAAGTCCGAGTGAAGTCCAGCTGTTTGGCAGGGGGGACGGTGTCCCCCCGGTAAAAAAAAGTGGGGGGACGCTGTCCACCCTCGTGGTACCCCGACTCGACCCCTGAAATCGGTGCCATGCTGTTTGGGCTTGGTCTGTAGATACGTACAAACACATGACTTACCCCCTTGCCCCATAGTTCAAACCATGAACCAATGGTTGTGCAGGACTGCTTCAAATTTAAACCTTCTAAGATTGAGACGTTTGTGTTCAACGCTACCAAGAGAAGAAGACAGTAGGTGCATACTCTTCTCTTCGGTGTATGTACCACAAGGACTTGGAGGCTCTTCAACGAAAAACTCCCACTGCCAAGTCCTTGCTGCTGCCCGACTATACTTTGCTAGTAACTCATAGCTTACATTCCGCTCTTATAGGATAAAGTCCAGAAACCAGCATTTTCTCTCACCTACACCTATGGTCCTCAGACAATGTCACCATGGCCTTAAATCATTACATCAGTTTCTTATATTGCAACAATCCAAATGCAAAACCATGTGCTAAGTGCAATTATCCTACCACAGCCTTGGTGCATGACTCCTGGTAAAGGAGAGTCAGCATGATGGCTGGACTCCAACGTACATGCACTTTACACCCACCTGCTTCAGGTAATTCGCGTCTAGAACGCGCTAACGTGGGTCGTGCCTCCTCAAACGCATTCACCCTTCTCTGAACCACATTCGGTATGTCCGGAGAGTAACTCAGGATCCACTCCATTTCACAAAATCCCTGACAACCAGTCTTTTCCCACAATCCAGACAATAATTGTAGTGCATGCGCTGCACTCAACGCTGCTTCCCCTCTCTGCAAATAAGAATGCCGGAAGCCACACCCGTAGCCAAAGAGAGCTAAACGTATAGCTTTAATATAAGATAATGAAACATTACAAAATAACTCCCTTCTGACAAGCTACCTGCTGTGGTGCAATGTCAAGGTGCTCATACTAAAAACACACATGGGCGCATTTGCAAGTCTCATGCGACACAATTGCACCTCCGGAAGGTCGCTTTGCATGGTCTCGTAGATATGGAGTAAGGCAAACCAGGGCAAGCCGCTACTTTGCCTTACGCTGAGTCAAAAAGGCGTTCCATGAGCGTCGCACTGAGTGTTCCCATGCATCGCCCATAGGTTTTGACACATTCCCAGATTTACAACATGGCAGGAATCTGGGAATGCGTTAAAACTTAACACCTCCCCAGAGCAGGCGTTATGAGGAGAAGTTTTAATTGGACCACGTTTTTTTTGTGTGCTGCATCTTGCAGCACATATAGAAAGAGGAAAACTCCTCTTAGGCTTGTTTTTGTGCAGGAAAGTGTCTCTTCCAGCACAAAAACAAACCCGCCAACAGCGCAGATACCCTTGCACCATGGTGCAAGGGTGCCTATGTAGGCGCACTGCTGAAAAATGTGCATTGGTGCTAGCCGTAAGGCCAGGAATACACCGTATCTTGTAAATACAGAGCATTCCTGCACTTATGAAAGGCCTTGCAGCGCTGCACTATGATAATTTCTTGTAAATATGCACCACAGTTCCCCTATTGGAACTCAAAGTTCCCTGCCATCACCTCTACTCTTCTGAACACTTTGCTGGACAAGCTTAAGTCCGGGTCACCTTTGGACCCATGTCCCTCAAAGGTCCTCAAAGACTGTAGACAGACTATCCTGCCCCCTTTGATAGAGTTTATGAATCTGGCCATTTCAGAGGGGATCTATCCCCTCTCTTGGAAATTGGCCACTGTCAAGCCTCTATTGAAAAAACCTACCCTGGACCCTGGGATATTAAAGAACTTTCGTCCCATTGCTCTTCTCCCTGCCCCTGCTAAACTTCTGGAAACTCACCTTAATCTCCTCTTGATTGCTTTCCTCAACAGTACCAACTCTCTTGACCCCTCACAGCACGGTTTCCGGAGGACCCACAGCACTGAGTCGGCACTTACAGTGGTGGTCAATAGCATCCGTTCTAAGGTCGACACCGGACAGACCACCCTACTGGTTTTACTTGACCTTACGGCGGCTTTCGACACCCTGTCCCCTACTATTCTAGTCAGCTGACTCAGTGAGCTGGGAGTCAAGGGCTCTGCACTCAATCTCCTTGCTTCCTTTCTAGATCAACGGAAGCAAAGGGTTAAGCTAGGCGAGTACATGTCACCCATTAAGGCAGTGAAGTGTGCGGTCCCCCTGGGCTCCTCACTCAGCCCGACGCTTTTTAACGTCTACGCCGCCCCTCTCGCCAGGCTTATAAGATCCTTTGGCCTGGAAGTTCTCTCCTACGCCAACAACACGCAGATTATGGCTTCCATCTCTCAATCTGCGAGCATAACTGCGCATAATTTTAAAAACTGTATGGAGGCGGTCGCCGGATGGATGGTCAAGAACTTCCTTAAGTTGAATGGGGAGAAAACGGAGGTCCTCATTTTTGGGGATAAAAGTGAGACCTGGTCCATGGACTGGTGGCCGTCTGTCCTTGGGGCCTGTCCTCTGCCGACCTCTTCTGCCCGCAACCTTGGGGTCATATTGGACACCTCCCTCTCCCTAGACAAGCAGGTCAGTAGGACTGTGTCCACCTGTTGCAATGCCCTGAGGATTTTAAGAAAAATCACTCACTATCTCTCCCCTGAGGCACGCAAGCAGGTAGCAATAGCGGTCATTGCCTCCAGACTGGACTATTGCAATGCCTTATACCTTGGCATTAGCAGTGGTCTGATCCAGCTCCTCCAGACTGTGCAGAATGCGGCTGCCCGGTTTGTTGTCGGCGCCCCTAAACGTTCCTCGGGCACCACCATCAGAAAAGACCTGCACTGGCTCCCCATGCAGGCAAGGATTAATTTCAAGGCTTTATGCCTTACTCACCATGCCCTCAGTGAATCTGGACCAGAGGCTATTCGTGCCCTTGTGGCCCATTACATTCCTGGGAGAACACTCCGCTCTTTCAGTAAAAACTTGCTTGCTGTCCCCCGTATAGTCAAGGACAGGTGGGGCGGAAGGTCTTTTTGCTTCCTTGCACCCAGACTTTGGAATACGCTCCCTAATGATCTCAAAGTGATTTCCTCTCACACTCTGTTCCGTAAGGCACTCAAGACCTGGCTATTCCAAGAAGCCTATCTCTAATTCCCCTGCTGGTGGTATTTGAGCTCTCTGGTTACCATCTTCAGCGCCTTGATGCCTACGGGTTTAGTTGCGCTCTTTGTATACAAATTTCCTTTAATAATAATAATAATAAAAATTTAGGGCCCGATTTAGATCTTGGTGGTACCACAGCTATCCCGCAAAAGCAGCGGTCCCAAGTACTTTGACAAGCTGACAGCGGCCAGCCCTCTGTATTGATATGTTGCGGCAATAGACAGGAGACCTACTCTGCAGCCTTCTCTGCTGGCTAACAGTACTCCGTCACCATCATGCTGGCGGGATTACGCTGAGCAGATTTAGATGTTCACGTTGAGCTGGCAGCGGAGTCCAGATGGAGTGAGGCTATGGCTACGGTGGTTTGGAGACAGGTAAGTGCTACTCAATTCACATATCAGTTATGAATTTGACAACATGTATATGTAGGTAATGAGTAGTGCCCTATTGTTTTTTACATATAGCATTGCACACCAACAACATACACATACTAATGAATGTACACCCACTGCCACCACAAAAGCCTACCGACGACAACGGGGTGGCTGAGCGTTGTGGTCAAGTAGCAGCAGCACAGGAAGGACCTGAAAAATGGCGCTCGAGATAGAATCAGTGGTGGGCCCCTAAAAAAGGTGGGTTTTTACCTCTGTTTCTTCCACTCTGCCAACTCGAGCATGGAGGATTCCCACCACAGTTGCCTCGACAGAAATGCACATTGTAATCTGGATGGCGTGAAGCTTGGCAAGACTTCCTTTGACAGTAGCTTCTGCCTCTGACACCGTTGACGCACGAGAAAGATTCTGACAGAGGCAGTGGGACTGCGGTGATCTTCCCTCCAGTGTCCAGACAACATCTAAATTAAGCGGGTGGACCGCCAAGGTGGGGGGTGGGAAGACTGCAGAAAAAGTGACGGCCGGACCAGTTTCGCCATGGTCTAAATCAGGTCTCAGTGTGATGGAGACGATTGTCTCTGCTGCGGTAAGTGTACTACCACACCCTGCAAGACGACTGGTGATGAGGCAAAGAAGTATATGACTGAAAGCTGGCAAGCCAGGAAGGAAAGCAGTAGAAAGGCTGCTACTTACCTGGGAACAGAGGCAGTGAAGAGCTGGCAAGGTTTTTTGCATGAGTTAGATAGTCCACAATCAACTGGCTCCACATGGCAGGGATAAGAAGAAAAAAGTCTGTAGATGAGTGTCACTATGACCAGGAAAATAACTATGTGAGATGGCTGGATCTTCAACTCTGTGGATAGTGCGGAAATTTACTCTGTTAATCTTACTCCCACAGCTTTCAATGTCTCCAAAAACTGACTCCTCCTGGAGGAAACTACATATGTCTTTGCTAAGTCAGGGCAGCAAATATATTTTTCTCTGGCATGAGGTAAGAGAGAAAATAGCATTTTCTAGGCAAAATGGCAAACAGAGAAATACTTATCATTCCTTAACATACGCTGTGAGAATGCTGCAAGTGAGCTGATCTGAAGATCAGTGGAAATCCAGGGTCTCTCTTCCTATCTCTTCCTTACTCGGTTACCGATAGACCAATAGAGCTTGCTTCGAGGGCAGTATCGAACCAGGATATCAAGTTGTAAATATTGTGGTGGAATAACACAGTGGAAATATAGCAGAGTTCAAAATATTGTGGATACGTATATCATTTTTTTTACATTTGGCCAATAATATTGTTGTTTCAAGCCAACCCTGTATCAGATGCGGAACTGAGAGGAAGTGGAAGTGGTACTAGGGAAATGCATGGTCTTAGGGGAGGGCTTCAGGTACCTGGGAATCGAGGTCACTGCTAATAGAGAAACATTTCAGGGAAAGAATCCTGACGTGGTCCTTGAGGCGTTCCAAATAGACATGAGCAGATGACACACACTACCCATAATGATTATGGGTCGGGCCGTGTTTTATAAGATGATTTCCCTGCCCAAGTTCCTGTACATACTACAAGCCTCACACTTTGAGGTGCCGGAGGTCTATTTTGGAAAAGTAGATACAATTCTATGGAGGCTGCTTTGGAAAAGGATAGCATTGCAAACCTTGTATAGGTCGAGCTGCAACTGAGGCACTGGCCCCTTGGATTGCAGGGCATATTATTGGATCACACAACTTCAGGTCATTAATGAATAGCGGTTCCCTCTGCGCAGAGTACCAGCAACCCGACTAGAAAGAATCAGGATGGCCCAGTCACGTACCTACATTATATACTTGAAAGACCAGACAGGAAACACTTGCCTAACTCAACCAAGCTCCCACTGAAAGCATTGGATAAAGCTACAAAGACCCTTGGATAGCATGCAAGATAACACTGGCAACGCCATTGCTGAAATGACAGGTCTTTATAGAAGTCAATACATTATTGGGGTTCACTCAATGGGACTATGTGGGAATAGAAGTACTGGGAGATGTGTTTGAAGGGGTGAGATATAGACTTTCAAAGTTGTATGGAGTTCCAATTAGCATCCACCCAGAGGTATAAGTACATACAACTGATGTACATCCAACTGACTCATGCACTATGTCTGAAAGGATGAACTGGGCAGGTATCCAGGAATACAGTCACCTAGAAAAGTTAGTATTGACAAGCAAGATTAGTCAGAGGCCGGACTTGCAACTCTACTGTGCCATTATTAATAATATGCCCGATAACCTCCAGCCCTTGCGGTCTTGATGGGAGAGTGAGATATGGACCCTGGAAGATATTGATTGAGAGGCAACCCTGATGCATCAAAGGAAAGTGGCAATTAAAGCACAGCTGAGGTGAATACAGCAGAAAATGCTACACCAAATTAATTTTAATAATAGCAAACTTTTCAAAATGGGAAGGGCCACCAGCCCCTCACAGCTTACCGTGTATTACTGAGGAAGGGACGTTCCAGCACATACTTTGGGGAAGTCCCCAGATTAACCTCAGTGGATAAGCGGAAGGAAGGAATGAACATTTGCATGGAGGCGGAAACGGGGGTTTACGAGGGCAGAAGCTGTCCTAAGAAATTCAACAACATGTGGGGGAAGTGGAGAGCACACTATGGATTGAATATGGCCCCCCGTGACTCAGTGGGGGTGGAAGCCATGAGTAGCACCAGCCTGAGCAGTGACAAAAAGGGAGACACTCAGAAGGGAGAGGTATGACGTAGTTCCTGGATTGATGGTGTTATGTTCCCCAACCTAAGCCTAAGTAGCAAAAGTCCTTTCACCTACATTTGTCCTACCTTGCTCTGCATAATGGTTCTAGCACTGACCTTTTACCCAGTTATGTTCTGGATTAATGTAGATTGGTTTCTTTGAAACTAGCTAATTTATTGTGCATGAGAAAAGTCTCCTGCACATGACGTACAGAACAGGATTAACATAATCTGTATAAAAGTCATGGTCATCTTCATCCTAGGGCGACAGAACTACTTTGTATAACTGCAGGTATTGATTTAGGCTCCTTTACAAATCGATTGTGGTAGGAACCCCAATGCTATCCTTATGGTATAAACAAACCATACGTTTACTAGATAGACAGAGGAGACGCTTACATGCTGGCACAAGACACTGGGGTCCCTGCCTGCTGAAGCTTCAACATGCAGGGGTCTGAAATCCCTTGCGGGGTATCCAACTTGTGACCAAGATGGGGTCCTTCATTCTCTTCCATCAGGTAATGGGGTTAGCTCTTTCCTAGGGGATTCTTGTTTTACATTCACATACGTGCTATGTACACTTAGGTACACTTAAGTAGGGTCTGCATCATATTTTATTTATTTTTATTTATTTAATTTGTATAGCGCGTTATAACCACCGGGGCCTCTAAGCGCTGATTGTCCAAATTAACTAGTAGGGCTCAGCATATTACTTGATCTTGGAGTACGCCTAGTGGCTGCTCCATGCTTGTTTAAATAAAACAGTTTTTAGCTTTTTCCTAAAAGTTAACAAATTGCGTTCCTTCCTTAGATCTGGGGTCAATTTATTCCACAGAGTGTTTTAGAAAAAGCACGTCCCCCCACCGTGGCCAATTTAAACCGGGGTTGGGATAGGAGAGTAGCATCTGAAGAACGTAAAGTCCTGCTCGGCGTATAGAGGGAAATTCTGGACTTTAGGTATTTTGGTGCTTTCCCGTACAGCGTCTTATGCACTATACACAGTCCCTTGAAAGCTACTCTCTGCCGAATTGGGAGCCAATGAAGCTCCTGCATCAGCGGGGATGAGTGGGTCATCCTGGGTTTCTTGTAGATCAGCCTGGCAGCGTCGTTCATAACCCCCTGTAACTTATCCAGCAGCCGCTGGGGTAACCCTATGTACAGGGAGTTTCCATAATCCAGTCTGGCCAGGATTGTAGCTGAAACCACATGTTTCAGGGTGGAAAACGATAGCAGTGCCGATATTTTTCTCAGTTGCCGCATTAAGCCAATGCAGATTCCTACTACAGTCGTGACCTGTTTTTCCATGGATAGTTTCCCATCCATGTACAGACCCAAACTTTTAACTGCAACCGCTGGTTTCGGTGGTACACCCAGCTCTACAGGCCAGAATTTCTCGTTCCAGGGGTTGCCCGTGATGGAGATGGGCAACACTTCCGTCTTGTCCGGGTTAATTTTTAGGGAGTTTTTAGACATCCAATTAACCGTGGCTTTAAGTATGTCCTGTAGCCTGGTAGACGCTCCTGGACCTTCCTCTAACCGGAGTACTCTTAATTACTGTCATGTTTATATGCCTGTAGATATTTACTGTTTTAGCACCATGGTAGAATTCTACCTTCTATATACTCCGTTGGTGCTTGTAATCTTTTACATTTGTTTCTGTCTAATGGTTGTCACAGCAAACATGTTTTATACTAGAATAACTCCAGTTAAATAAATGATTATTGAAAATGTCCCCAACCTTTATTCTGCATATCTCTCCGAGACTAAGTGAGCATGATTGACTGAGCGAAAAGTACCGTACTGTTTCCATGATCCCTGAAGGGTCAAGGATTGTCATGTATGATGGTTGCCAGAAACTATTCGCTCCTTGGTAAGGTTAGGGGGCTTAAGGTGGCACTGTGAGCTACCTGGTCTATATGCGGACATATCCTATGGGGGTGTACGGAATTAGTCTAGACACCAATCCCTTAGTTTATGTTACCTACAAACGCGCAGAACCTATGTATTTTTAGGAACTACATGACAATGGGGGATAGCTACAGAAGGGGAGTGAGGTCCACCACATACAAGATAGTTTGCTTATCCAAAGGTATTGCATGCATAGTTTTGTGCCACGCAAAATCAATAAAAAAAATGATTAAAAAAAATTATATTGTTCAAAATATCGTTTACAAAATATTGAGGTGTTAAATATAATTTGCAATAATACCGCAGTTTATGTTTATTGTTAATATTTTCTGTGAGCATAAATTTTCCTGAAGTGATTGTTATGATTATAAAAAAATTTACATAGCTGGCTTATATTGGGGAATAGCATTGGAAATATTTTAATAAGAGGTATTTGAGAAAAGTTTATGGAATACAAATGTAAGTTTGTTTTGTGGTTAACATTTTTTACCGTTATTTTATTTTGGGGTGTAAATAATAATTTTCCGTGTGGTGTATTATGTTAAGAAATAGGATGGGCGGTGTTTTATTGTAATTAATGTATTTTTATTGTTATATTGTTTTGGGACTCAATTGATTTTTTCTGGAATATTATTTATGTTTATTGAAGCTTATTTTGGGGTTATATATATTTGGCTGCATGTGTTCTATGTTTAAAGTGGGTCTTGGGTTTGTTATGGGAATTGGGCGGGGAATGTTTTTAATTAAAATATATGTATCATGAATATTTTCTGATCTTTTTAAATAATGGGGTTTGTTAATATTTGTAGGTGCTTATGTCTTGGAGTGCATTCTAAGATAAATAATGTTAATGATATTTGGTGTTTCTATGGAATAGGTTGTATAGTGATTACATTTAAATAATTTTCATGTTATTTTTATTGAAGGGTAAAAGTGTAATCATTGACTTTTCCCTCTTTGGGAGAGGTTTACTTAAGTTTTGAATGTGAGGCTTAGTACTTCATGCACTCCTGAAATTAGTATTTTGCTTTTTCTACTTCATTTGCAGTACTAAATGTGAAAAACTACCTTTTGCATTTTATTCGTTGTTTGTTGTTTTTTGGGTGCTAATACTAAAGTGTCAACCCTTCATTTATGCATAGACACCATTGTTTATCAGATTGGATTAAGAATAGTAAATCTCACACCTTGGGCACACTATTTATGTACATACCCTAATATTTGTTAGACTGAAGTTAGAATAGTAAATTTGCCCCCCTCAATTTATTCACTTAAAACAATGTTTGTAGGATTGGAGTTTGACAAATCCTTCCTTCCTCACCTCGGTGTATGCACTTACACTTGTTGAATGTTTGTTGAATTGGAGATGGAATATTACATTTGCCCCTCTACAATTTGTGCATTTACCATGTTGTTTATTGGAATGGAGTTAAAATAGTACATCTCAAGCCTTAGTCTGTGTATTTACAATGTATGCGCTTTCATCACTGTATGTAGACTGGAGTTAGAATAGTAAATATGAATGTCATCCTTCTCCCAATGATAGTATTGTTAGAATAATAATAGTAAATCTGGCCCAACCCCACAATTTCTGCATTTTCTGTAGTTTGTGGGATCCGACCCAGATTATTGAGTTTAGTTACGCCCAGTATTTAGTGTTTAAATAATGCTTGTGTGTGAGTTTATTTAATGAATGTGTGTCAATTGTGAATGTCCATGTAGCATTTCTTTAAAACATTTAAGTTACCTAAATAGTTATTTGCTTTTATTTTTTTTAAAGTCAGATACAATGTTTTTATTCGTATTTCCTTTACACATACCATCACCTGTAACCTTCCTGCCAGCTACAAGAGTAGGTACATGCTAAAGGCATGAAGCCCTTTAACACTGTAACCACCCAGTTTTCCACTCTGCTTCCCCCTTTCCCACCCCAGGGAGGCCATCTTAGTATAATTTTAACAGACATCATCCCCACCATTTTTTGTTAGGCTTGCATGGAGTGTTGCCCCAATGGAGTCAGGGTATGTTCTTGTTATGTGTCAAAGTGATGTGAGAGGGTTTCTTGGATGAAGTGTAACACTTTAAGATATCTTGGGCACATGTGTTCGTTCACTGAATTCTTAAGTGAGAGATGTCAGTAAAGTCGAACAGTCAACCTCAAAGGACTTAAGTCTGTGCTTAAGCGAGGAAATTATTTTTTCTGTTGCCCGCTTGTCCCACAATTGGGTCTGCCAACCCCTCATCATTGGTAATGTTTGATTCCCCATAAGTGTTAGCCTTTAATGAACAAAGAATTCGCACACGCAGACAAGCAGTTCTCGCTTGTTTTGATCCAGGTCTTCCGCCACTAAATGGGAAGTTGGTGAAATTCCTGAAACTAGTGGAGCTGAAACTAACAAGCCATGAATTCGGCCCAGATCAGACCTAAGGAACTATGGCCAAGACCAGACGCAATGAACACCGCTCACCTCCCATATCACACTGTTTTTAGCACTATTACTTTTATAACTAAAGTTTTCTTGTTTTTAAACTCTTTCTTTTAAATTTTACCTGAGGATATGTGCTTTCAATGTATTTTTTGTAATGGTTTTAATTAACCTAAAACAATAAAAGTTTACTTACCATAAGTGCTAGCTTAGATTGGGAGGTCACGACTAAGGTCAGATACAGCCTTTTGCCCGCTTAAGTCATTTACAGTCATTACACTGGGAATGTCATGTCTAGCATGACTGTTCCTGGCTCCCTAGGGATCTCTACTTTGAACACCCCTTCCACCTCTCAAAGGACCTGCTACCAGGAACTGTTTAGTTTAGGTCAGCGCCAGAGTAAGTGTGGAAGGATAAATTTTGCCCCGTATCCCCTACAGCAGGAGTTCACTGTTGTCTTGTTCCATTTTTTCTGGGGTGGTGGTACTAGTGTGCCAACAGTCTGTAGAGTGTTTCCCTTCCAATTAATATTGCCTATGGATGTTCACGACTAGTCATAGAACCTTTCCTACTCTTTGTTGTTCAGCTCCCTTACCAGCTAACCCTCCCATTGTCTTTCCCAGACTCCTACCCGCAAGACTTGACCCTTTAATTACTTTAAAAAGAGCTAGCGTAACATGCTTGACATGGCATCTTTTCTTTAGCCACTTCAAACTTGGTGAGCGGCTGTGAAGCTCCACCCCTAATTGATGGTTGCAGTACCAAGTGTTGAAAATATTGAAAGCCCTTCTTTTCCAGAAGGCCACACTGCCTCTGGACCTCCTCAAATCACTTAATATGACTGTTCTCAAAACGCACCTAGCCTCCCTCCTACAACATTTACGTTTATTTTGTCCAATGTCAGGGTCAATTCTAGATTGAATTAAAGCATTTAGGTGAAAAAGGAGAGGCTACGAAGGGGGACCTAAGGCGAGACCCACTATGTGAGTCTTGTTTTAGTAATGGACAAGGGCTATAGAACCCATCTCCTCTGCATATCAGAGGTTCAGAGCGGCTAGTCCTTCTTGTGAAGTGAGCCAATAGAGGTGTGTTCTAGCCCGTTTCGGACTCTTTCACTGCCATGCAAAGTTTCTGATTATCGATTGGAACTGGTTGATCAATGATGGCGGTAGAGATAGGGGGATTGCCTCTAACAAGTACAACAGCTTGGGTAAAACCCTCATCTTAACAATAGCCGTCTGTCCCAGCAAGGAGAATAGGTTTACAATCCATTTACAGAGGTCCTATCTCAGTTCTTTCAACAATGGGAAGTATTTTAGCGTTACGGTCTGAGACACGGAGGACATCATTCAAATGCCCAAGAAGGTACGCATCTTAGTGTCCTATTGGATAGGAATCAGTTTCCATACAGCTTTCTCTGTTGGTGAGGGTAGATTTAGTAGCAGAGCTTCAGGTTCAATGGGGTTGATTACGAAACCCAAGAACACTCGATATATGTCCAGAAGTGGGCCATCGAGGTCAGAGGCTCCGTTAAAAACACCATAATGTAATCACCAACCATCATCAGCTTAAAAATGTGTCTGCCTATCTGTACCCCATTAATGCTTTCTCTAGATCTGGCAGCAGTTGCTATTGTTCCTGGCAAAGAGTGGGGCTGAGATGGGGCAGCCTTGATGTATTCTACGCTTGATGTTCATTTGTGATGAGTTTATGTTACCGACTCTAATGTGGTGTATTGGTAGTTTTCCAGTAGACATTTAGGGGCAGATTAGGATATCGGTTTTTCCGCATCATCCGGGCCAGCGGAAGCCACCGCCGGCCCGGAGGATACGGAAAAACCGCAGCGGACCCACCAAAGACCCACTGCCAGATTAGGATGGCTGGTGGGTCCTGGTTTCTGTCCGCAGCTTTTCCGCCGCGGTTGGCTTACAACCACGGCGGAAAAGCCCTAATATGGTGGCGGTGTCTCTCAGACACCGCCAGCCATATTAGGATGCCCAAAAAGAAATGCTTTTCCACGGCGGATTTCCCGCCGTGGAAAAGCATACCGAGCTTCACTGCGGGGGCCCGTTGCGGGCCCCCTGGGTGAAGGGGGGGTGGGGGTGTACATGGGGGGTACCTATGGTACCCCCCTGCATTTGTATGCAGTAATCGGCAGGCACCGCGCGGTGCCTGCCGCTTTCTGCATACAAATGCAATGTATGCATTTTTAACATTGCGGCGGGTGCAGCTTGAAGCCGCACCCGCCGCAATGTTAAAAATAGAGGATGTGACCGCCAGGGTGGCGGTCACATCCTAATTGGACAGGAGGGAACTCCGCAGGCCATGCGGAGGTTCCCTCCTCCTCGATGGTCGCGGACGGACTCAAGTCCGTCCGCGATCATAATGAGCCCCTTTGTACATTGCTCTCCAGAGCCCAGGATGTGTATTGCTTGGGTCACCAATGTCTAATTGACTCTGTCAAATACCTTTTTGGTGCCTAACGAGAGCCGCAGGACCACGTTTTCTCTGGATGTGCACCAGGGCATGGAGTATTTGTTTCTGATCTGGGTCCACTATGACTAATTAAAGGGACCCAAGTCATGCTGCTAGTATGCTGGTGAAGATCTTGATGTAAATGTTGGGGACTAATATAGGCTTGTATGTGGGTCAGAGAGTTGGATCGGTGAAAGGATATGGCCATTGATCTGAAAAACATCTTATAGAAAATGGTAGAGCAGCGATATGGGCACAGGAACTTCCCCCATTCAAGTCTGTTTATAGTGCTTATTAATTTCGTCTGTGTGATGGGCCTATCGTGGGATTCTGCTGGGTTTGTGGGTATCCTCGAGCCTAATTGGGTGAACAGGTACTCCTCCATGTCATGGGCGGAAACTGGTTCTTCATTGTAGAGATGCTAGTAGAAGTCCCCAAAGGTACATGCAATTGCCATTTAATCTGTAGATGTCTCCCCAAGGCCATTTTTGATGTATCTCCCCCTGACTCTTGCCTTCTGTTGGGATGCTAAGAGTTTGCCAACCTTATTGCTAGAGGATTAGTATTTTTGCTCAGTCCTAAGGAGAGTGTACTCTACTTCAAGTCTAGTGCACATACCTGGGAATTTAGCGCCAGCACCATCCGCTAGTTTGCTGGAAGTGGTCCATTTGTGCTTGGCCTCCAGTGTGGCCAGTTGGTGTTCGGTGTTCCACTCTGACCTTTTTTTAGCTGGGTTGCTACTGAGTTATACATGTCCCAAGGGACTGTGTTTTGAGTGAGCCTTGTGTGTGACAGTTGAGACTGTCCCTACATTATTGCTAAAGTTCAGCTACGTTTCCATTTGTATAGTTGAGTTGCACAGGAGATACGCAATCACAAAAGGAGCGATAGATGAAGTAAACACAGGCACATCTTCTTAATTTTAATTAAACAATGAAATTACACAGGGTGCTTGAGTATCAAAGGAACTTGGTGAAATGTTTTTTCCAAGTGGAATAACTCCTAACCTATGGGCTTAAAAGAGATATTTCAGGGGTCGCCTCAACCACAACTTATCATGGCACACTTCATCCACACACCAGAATAAGATGATATTACTAAAGAAGACTCAACCAAACATGAGAGTTCTTAGATATTCTTTTTTTCAGGACAGTTACTGGGGGGCCAGATCCTATGTTAAAAATACCCAAGGGTATACCCAAATAATGTATCTTTATTTATAAGTACCCTTGATATGTATTAAAACAAAAATGCATGGTGGATAATGTTTCACCAAATCAAATATAACTGCCAATGTATTTCGACTGAATTGTGTGCTAATACTGGTCAAGGGTCTTCTTCAGGGCTTAAGAACTCCCTGAATGAATCATGAATGAATCAAACTCAGGGATTCTCTTCCACCTCTACACCGACAACAGCCAAATAATCATGAAAATCTTATCCCAAGAAGACGTTGCCATGCTCTTAAATACACTCTAAAAAATTCAAAACGGGATAGCCTACCACCATTTAAAACTCAACCCAATGAAAACAGAATTTCTTTTGATCTCACCTCGGAAATCTAAAACCCCAGTACAAGAATGGATGGCTAACCTCCCCGCTCTGGATGGCCGTCCTGCCACTGTTCAGAGTGCCAGATTACTGGGCAGCACCTTTGATAATCATCTCAACCTTCACAGACACATTGCAGCCATGGCCACCAGTGCACAAAACCATCTTAGGCAGCTGTGGAGCATCAGACAATTCATTCTGGAACAAGACCTCAAAACTTCTTGTTATCTCCAGACTGGACTATGGAATTTCCCTTATCTCAGGCCTTCCAAACGTTCACCTTGGCTCACTGAGAGCAACACTACATGCTACAGCACGCTTCATTTTAGGTCTCAAGAAATGTGACCACATTAACCCTGCCCTGCTAACCCTCCATTGGCTTCCCATTGAAGTGCGGGCCCCATTCAAAACCACTTGCATTACCCACAGGGCGCTGCACTCCTCCTCACCCTCTTATCTAAACGAGAAATTGAAAATCTCCGAGCAAAAAGGGGTTCCAGGAATGCCCAATCCCTTTTCCTTGAACCCCTCACCTTCAATCGAGAACAATATATGAACCAGTCCTTCTCTGGTAGTGCCACTAGAATCTGGAACTCTCTGCCTCCCTCCCTCCGCGAACCACCTGCCTAGTCACCTACCAAAAGGACCTCAAGCTCCTCCTATTTGACAGACATCTTGGTTAATCAGCCTCGACCAGACGTAAGTACTCTCTCCACTGTGATCTGAAGTACCTTCGTTATATGACCCCCACCATCTAAACTGATGCCTTAACTGCGGATGTCCTCTGCCCAAATGCTGCAACTGTCTATTGTGGTAACTCCTGTACACATCTATCGATGTAAACGTCCTAGTTTAATAACTGTAACCAATTAATCCTGCTTATTGTAAAGTGCTCTAATGCCTTTGGGCCATGTCCGCGCTAAAACTGCAAACAAATAAATACGCAAATAGCATGCAAATGTATGAGATGAGGCATGTGGCTCTCATACCCGTCTGCTGTTACTCAGTAGTAAACCTTGTAGGTAGGCACAAAAATGTACAATAACATATATAAAAACCGACCTCACTAGAAACATGCATTCCAGGTCATAGTCTATTTTATGTGACGTGTTTTCCCGACACACATATATATCTCTTTCCTCATACTCAACTCACTTGTGGACACAGCAATACCCAAAAAAGGTGCATGATTCTGCTGTGTGAACATATACTGTAAGACAAAAACAGTGTATATACATGCAGGTGGAAATATTGCCGTCATACATACACAATGGGGAATTATCCTATTCTGGGATACATCTGTGCATCATGGTACTGAGCATACGGTAAAGAACTCATGTAAAAGTATTAAAGAGCCAAACACAATGGAAGCATTACTGTTGAAACCAGTTAGACAGGGGCCAGTGATTGAATAAGCACACAAGTACCAGTCATACAGATATTTGCCGCCACTTAGAATAACATAAAGGGTAATATACCTCCGAAGAAGCGCATGTCGTGAGATCCCTATGTGCAGTGAGACTTGGAAAAGTACTTGTTGCGTTTGTCAAGGTAAAAGTAACAAGCTCTAAAAATGTCAAGCATATGTTGACATACACAAATATTTTGGTTCACGTACAAGCAAAACCAAAGGGGATGATGGACGGAATGTTGAACATTGCAAGCATTCACCCCAGTCCACTGATCTGGGTTTAATCAATCATCATTCTTTAGCTCACTCGCCACCCCTGTTCAGATAGGCTAGCTTGAATCCAGTGGCAAAGTGAGCAAGGGACCCACGTCTGGGCATACCCCTACAAGCGTCACAATGGGCAAACAATAAATCTGGCAAATGGACAGAAGCCACGTATATTAGATGCTGATGAGTATAGTGACCTCTTGCATAAAGGTCTGTGGTTGGATGTGATCGAGCAGATGAAAAAAACAGAAAGTGTGATGTCTGTCAGAATAATTTCCTTATATTTGGCCTCTGTCTCGTTAAAATTTCAGAACCACTTACTTCATCAAGGGGTAGATGCAGCTTTGTTTGCCTATTCAGTTCTACACTGCTGTGTAGTGGACACAATGTCCTCACGTTCGTGGGGTATTTCAAAGCATATCCATGCCACTCCACTCCACTCTATTCTTCTCTATGCCACAAACATTCAGCAATGCTAAACAGCAGCCACGCTCCTGTGCAACATGGATAAAAGATATTGGCAAAACCAATAGCTCCCACATAATCAAGGCCTTTTGGCTTTACCAATGTTTTGCTCTTGTGCTTTGCTGGAAAATGCAGTAAGTCTAACAAAAATGATACTGGGCGCTGACGAAATTAGAGGTGACAGGCCCCCACTATACCATATCTCCTATCCTATCCCGCTTGCAGGTAGTGCAGAATTCTGCGGCCAGAGCCATCTACGGCCTCCACCGGAGATCCAGTGCTACGGATCTATTAAAAAAATTGCATTGGCTCCCTATGAAAAAATGGATTGCTTTTAAGGCACTCACGCTTGCTTTTAAAGCACTCCATGACTCAGGTGCGAAATATATCAGGAAACAACTGGCTTTTTACCTGCCATCTAGGGCGCTGAGGTCAGCTTCTCTGGCCTTGGCATCTGTTCCACCTATCAGACGAGCCCGGATCGGAGGTCGCTCCTTTTGTCACCTGGCACCTCAACTTTGGAACTCTTTGCCAGTCTCTCTGAGAAAAAACTTTCATCTGCTAGCTTTCAGGAAGGAGCTGAAGTCCTGGTTGTTCGTTCAATAGTTGTGCTCTGTTCATTTGCTCCTGACATCTGCATCGGGTTTCTTGAAGAGCCGGGACACACCTCGGAGTAGCTGAGCGCTATATAAAACCGATTTTAACATAACATAACATATTGCTCATACCAAACTTTCACTTGGATTGGCTGAATTGGAAATCACTTGCAGTAGCCTTTTTGTAGCAACATCTAAAATACATTGGTTTCCAGCAACAAAAAGTTGCAAAAACAGGCCTCATTTATGAAAACTGTTGCATCGCTACCTGAAAACAGCGATGCAACAGTTTGCACTGCGCCCTCCTTGCGACACCATGGATGCGCCGTATTTCATTTACGATGCTGTATGTCGAAAGGAATGACAGATAGGTCAGGAATCTTAACGTATCTGTCGGGGTAAAACTGACGCATTGCTGGAGTTGTGTCTGAAGCGTGACGCACCTCCAGCAATGCAGGGGAGAGGGCTATGATTATAGCACTGCGTTACCGTTACACCTGCCATGAGGCAGGCGTAGGGATTTGAAGCAGTGGTGTCCTAGAAGTGGCGCAGGGAAATCTGATAGATTTCACTGCGCCACGTCCACGAGGCTTTCTTGCGTCCGAACGCCCACCCTGCACAGATTATACCTGATGCAGGTATAATGTGGCGCCGGGGTTTACAAAGTGACGCATCTACTTAGATGCGTCACTTGGTAAATATGGCTCAATATGGAGCATCTCTGCCACTGAATCACAAAAAGTGACGCAGCAGCGGTGCAAAAGTGTCGCAAAGCCTCATAAATAAAGCCCAGAGTTTACAAAGATCACAGCACGATTTGTTGTTGCATTGGACATTCAAGTTTAATATTATAAGGAACGCAGTGGCCCAGTCAAAGTGCAAGGTACAACCCATGCAGGTGACTAATTCACTTTTTATAACTGCAGATCGTGGAAACTCACAATCATTCAATAAATAAATACATTTAGACTTACAAAAAGCCATTTGCGCCCCTGTATCTAAACCAGAATCGCAGATGGCATGTGCACCCCCACGGGACAGTGCAGTCACCGGAGTGATGTTATTTCACTGACTCGGCCACACAAACTGAATCAGCGCCTATTTCTGCAATTTCCTTTTCTTTTTAATTGACGAATGGAAGACTCGGGGACATTCATGGGCGCTGTGCGCGCGCCCAACAATTAGCACTGCAGCCTGCAATTACATAAATACCAATATTGACATGGTGTCAGAAAATAGCTTTTCTGCCAAAATCAAATGTTCTGCCCTAATAAAAACGCAGTTTCTAAAAACCATGTTTTTATGAAGCAAGACCTGTGTCGGAAAATATGAATGTTTTCTGAGCATTTATGGTGAATGTGATGGCATTTCACACTGCCAAGAAATACATCATTTTAGGAGGTGCTTGAGAACATGCAGCAGCTGTTCCATTAGATGCAATCACCCCCTCTCATCACTCAAGAATTCTGTAACGCCTTGCCCTCTCTCTGGAAGTAAGACCTCCACCAGTGTGCCCATACAGGCCCTTTCCAGTTCTGTCGCTGGACTTGAGATATTTCAAATTAAACTGTTTCTTCATTTTTTTTCACCCACTTAACCATTGACCACATGAACCTCCAGTCCTTAATTTGTACAGGTGCTGGATAGGTATTTATTTCAACTCACTGGCACTTATTTGTGACAGTACCTCACATTGTGGCCTGTCTGACTTTTTTGAGCAGAGATCATCAACAAAGTGTTCAATATACTTTAAAAACACATTAAACAACCCCTGGGTTCAGGTTATTTGTACAGATTAAGGTGACCTGGGAAACTCCATAATGCCACACTTTATTTGTGTGATAATATTTGGCAGTGCTGGTGGCACAGTGGGTAATGTGGACCGCTGTGGCCTCCTCAGAAATACATTGGGCCTTGGCATTTACATTCTTACAAATGAAGTACTGTTAACTTCAGAGGCTATCTCCAGGAAAATCTTAGCTGAGTGGTACTGAATTCCACTCCATGTTCTGCAACAAGCTATGGGTTTTGAGGGAGGATAGAATGGAGGTTCTGAAATATTAGACCTTTTTCAGTCTTGGGTCGCAAGCCCATTTTTGATAGGTCACGAAAGTCCAAACAATAAACAAAGATGCCTTTAAAGTCTGCATTCATCTTATCGCATTTGCTGTAGGTTTAACGACAGAGGTCAATTGTCAGTTGACGCCTTCTATGAAATGGTTTTGCTTGTTGTTTTAAATGGGGATTGGTGTTCACAAGCTTCTCTCACTTTGCATTTGATGGAGCGCGCAGGTCACCCAACTACAAATTTACCAATACTCACCTGGGCCCATATTTTAATTTCCCACATTTACTTAATCAGGTAACCCACACTCTACTACCAGTCTTTTTTATTTTCACTAATTCCTATACCATTGACTTACGAATCCTAGTCACTGGTACCTATGACCACATGGATCAGGGAGTTAGTTGTAAAGAAGGCAGTTAAAATACTATAATATTTGCATTTATATAATAACCACAGATTTGGGGAAGGTTTAAACTCTTTATCTAATCATCATCAAAAGTCATAATCCATAGATTGAAAGTAATTAGTCTATCAATAACCAAGATTAGAAACAGTATGCAACTATGCAAAAGATATATGAAATAAAAGGAAGGAAAACATGGAACATGCTATTTTTGTACACAAACTTTCAGCACTTGACTAAAGGAGGGTAAAAAAAAGGAACATACTAAACCAACAGCTTTCGCAATTCTCAACGGTTGGGAAAAGAACACAATATGCAATATCGAAACTAAATTTTTTCACATAACTATAGGGAAGGTAAAAATGGAACACGCTATAAATTCAGATAATCAAGCTTAACTCCTTAAAGGGAGGGTAAAGAGAAGGAACAATTATGCAATCATAAAAATAACGTTACAGCATTCAACTAAAAGGTGGGTAAGAAAATGGAACACGCTAATCAGCAAAACATGAATTTATCATTTACTAAGGGAAGGGTAAGAAAAGGAACATATGCGATCAAAGCATTAGCAATTTAGGGAGGGTAGAGAAAAGGACACAAATTATATTGACAATTTCCCCACAGATTTATATTTACCTAGAATGGAGTGAAGACCAACCCTGGCCACGGGTCAGTTTGAATAAGTCAGAAAAACCCCAAAGATTTCAGTGCCAGTAGGCCAGCAGGTGCAGATTGGAAAATCAGGACACGATAAACCCAGATTTTGGATCAGGACCGGACCACCAAAAGTTAAGACCAGCACCTGCAGTTCGGTTGCAACGCCTGCGCTACTCCCTCTCTGCAAGAAACCAGTCAAAACCCTGATTGGGTTACAGCTTTCACCAGCAAAGTGCTTCACCAGCACTTCAGCTTCCCAGAACCCCGATTGGGTCAGCAAACCTCATGACAGAGTGCTCCGCAACCCTCTGCTCTTAGTCACCTATTGAGTGCGATGGGTCAGTGACAGGTCAGCTAGTCGGACAAGTCGGACAAATTAACTAACTAAGCCTACGCTAGTTATACTGTTTTTCAGGTCAGTGTACCACCCACAAATGTTGCAAGAGTAAGGATCCCCAATTTTGATTGGACAAAGGAGGAGAGGTCATCACACCACCTAAAATTTAGACTTCAGTGTTGAATATTAATTTCTCCCGTTCCCGCCCTCATCAATTTCTTTCACATGACATCTGCATTTCCACCTAACAATGGTTGTGCTATTGACAAATACATTGTATGCAATTTGGCTTCTTCTAGTAGGGTCAGACGTGAGTTTCCCAGGCACATCTTGGCTGTGACTGCCTTCTGGCTCTGTTTCAATGCCAAAGGGTTCATCTTCTCGTTGCAGACTGTCATGCGCAGAAAGGACTTCCAAGATGGAGTAAAAAGCACCTCCCAGGCCCAAAGATTACGATACATGAAAAGTAAAGGAAACAATTTTAGAACACAGAATAAAATGAATACACTGTACACCATGAATCTCTACACTATACCCATTACTTTATAATAAACTATAGCATTAGAATTAGGCAGTACGAACAGCTTAGCAAAAGCAGCAGTGCAAGCCTCTCGCATGTGAGAACACAGAGCAGCCATATAAGCTCTAGTGCGCAGAAGCGAAAGTATGACAGACGTATGACAGACGCATGGGCAGTAGAAATTCCCGTGTAGCAACCGCCATTTTAAATGCAAGCGTATTAGGATTAGTAAACATATAAGCAAGCTTCACTCGGATACACAATAATGATGTAAAAAGGGGCAAATTAGTAAGACAAACATGTTGATTACATAGTTAGCGTTATTCGAGGTTCATGAATTCAAGCAAGTCGCTTCTCGTGCGAATCCTTGCTCCATCAATGTCAGAGAAAGTAAAGTGAATTATGTGACAATCTTGCTGGGGTAGAGGGAGAATGGGAGAAAAGGCTGTAGGATGGCATTTTTTTGCTAACACACAACAAAATGTAAATACCTGTAAATTAACTGTAGGTGTTCAACATAGGAAAGCAAAAAGAAGGCACATTTTTTTGTAATTCTGAAAAAAGATGGCAACAAACATTTTAACCCCTTGTGTGCTTCGGACGGCTCCTGGCCGTCCAACGTCGTGGTGGGCGTGTGCAGGGGACGGACGGGGGCCGTCTGAACTCCGCCCACTGAATAAAACGCCTGCACCGGGCGAAAATGTGCGCTGCGCAGAACCGGTTAATAGCATCAAGGCACTTTTCTTGGTGATGCACAAATGATAAATACTCACTGAACCCAAAATTACAGATGCTATCATTTGTGTGCAATATAGTTTGATCAGTCAAACTGCGTGTCTGTGCATTTAGTGGCCATTTCAATGGAAAATGTGCTGTCTGTAAATGGCAGTGCACTGCCACACAATGCTTGAGTTACAGTATAAAATCGCCAGCTTCACCTCCATTAAACTAGATGGCTCGCGAACATGTGTTGTTCTGAAAACTGGCTTGTGGTTCTAAAAAGTTTGAGAAGCACTGTTTTAGACAATTAAATGTTCTTCGCACTGCAATTAATTTAGCTATTTAGTGTCTCCACCCTATTATAGATTTTTCAATTAACTAAACCCATCACCATTTTTCCAGCTGTGTGTGGAAAACCAGTTGTCTTGTTTACAGATACAGAAGACTTTTCCAGGTAGCGATAGCCAGTACCGGAGTTTCAAATGTACTTAAGTGAAAATGGCAGGCGATACCAAGAAAGGCAGATCCTCCAGTATATACTGGAATTTCAGCATGGACCTTATTTTATACATCGCTGCCTTACCTAATCACAAAGAAAAACCAAAGGAAATGATGGACGGAGCGATGACAATACAAGCACTCACCCCCAGTCAACTGATCTGGGTTTAATCCATCACCGTTCTTTAGCCCACTCCGCAACCTAATCACAAAAGCAGTAGCTTTTGCCAATGTGCCACATCTTTCTTCAAAGTAAATTGTATTGTAATTGCATTTATATAGCGCTTATTACCCCTGACGAGGCGTCAAATTGCTTTTTGGCGAGTAGCACACTACTTTGGAACCCGAAAAAAATGCTCTTCTGCCTCCTGTAGGTTGTGCTGATACCAATCCCCGGTGTCTCTCATGTTATACATCCCCAGGTACCAGAAGATGCATCCTGATGTTCTCAAAGGACAATGAAAGTTGGTTCTCAAAATCCAGGATGTGAAGGGGTACAGCGCTGAATTAGGTCAATGAATGAGGGACCCAGAGTACTCTCCATGTAATATTAAAAGCCTCCAGTACCCTGTTGATGGTGTCCGCCAGGTCCACAAAATGGAGTGGTAAATTGAGCGCTACATCATTCATATTGTCAGTGTAAACACCTTCCTGATTTAGTCTTCTAATTCGGGCATCCAATCTAAAGCAGCCCCTTGTCAGAGACACACCACCACTTCCCAGCTGCACTACTCTTGTAATGCCCACTTATTGATGCTGCCTGAAGATATATTTTGTTACCACATGATGAGATTCCATTTGTAATTTGGGAAGCATGATGTTTAGGTGTCTGTCAGGGAGGTATCCAAAGCTTCAATAAGATAAAGTACAGTATTTGGTATCTTAGCTAATCTGGGCCCTGCAATCAGAGTGCGGGTGTGTTTGTCCTGTTCTGGGTCACTGGCAGTACACTTTATATATTCTTTATATCTGGGGAAAGATACATTATTTCACTGACTTGCAGAGGTAATAATCAAAGGTTAATGGAACGTTATAGTTAGTTGGAAATGGCAGTTTAAAATTAACTTTTTAAACTAATAAAAACACTGAAATTCATCAGTTATATTTATAATTCATGCTCTCGTCATGCAGAGTTTTGTCATCCATTATGGAATTTCAGATGTCATTAGGAATGTTATCAATGCAGTCACTGAAAATGTCCTGAATGATGTAATATGTGAGGGACCGAGCAGTGCATGGTGAGAGCATGAGTTATAGTTACTTGACTTTTAACTGACATTTTTGCCAAACTATTACATTCCTTTAACCTTTCTTCTTTTCAGTGAATATATACACACACACATATATAGATATGAAGGTGTGTGTGTGGTGTATATATCTATGTATATCAATACATACATATATATATTTGGAAAGAGAGAATTATAGATATAGATGTATATTAACTCGTGGCAGTTGCCACTAGGTTGTTACAGTTAGGGGCACGTTTCCATAAGAAATTGATTTTTTTGGCACTGTTTGATAAATCTTCACAAAACTTTCAAAAACAAAGTCTCATCCACCTCAGCTCCTTCCTGGAAAGTTTGGGGGTAGCCCAACAAATGGGGACCAAGAAAAAGGGGAGTCCGAAAACTCATTTTTCCCATTCAGTTTTCCTCAGGAAAACTGATCACAGATGCAGAAAAAAACAACTGAAAGGAATAACACCAAATTTGGCAGAAAGCTATATCTTTTCCCAGAAAGCATGTCTTTTGTGGTTTGGTGTAAATCTATTCGGTAGTGTTTGAGAAAAAAGGGTTAACAACATATGTATATTTCAGGCCACTGAGGATCCGTGAACCCAAAAGATTAAATATGATTGGCTGTCATCAGCATCAACAAAGATGTTGTGGCAGCCCTTTTTAGATTCTGGGACTTAGTCCCTGTGTCCGAAAAAAAATATTTAAAAAACATATATAGGGGTAGGATAATAAACCTTGACCCCTCCCACCAAGGCCTGGTGGGACCCTGTGGGGCCAAAAATTAATTTTTATGTTTAATGGTACAGCAGATCCGTTGTATGGTTTAAATGTTTTCATTTTGAAGAACCTCGTAGTGGGCAAGGGCCTGGAAAGTAAGAGTCTTTTATTTTAAAAAAAGGGACGGGTGCGTGTGGCCCCTCCCTGAGCCATTCAATGGCCCCGGGGTCCAGATCACCCGGAGCCACCATCAACGTTTTTTAAGGAGGGGTTGAGCCCTCCCGTCCAAAGCTAGGTAATGGTCCCGGGGACGCCATCTCCCAGGGCTTCTGTATTTTTATATTTATTTTAAGGCATGCAGCTGAGCAAGTGAATAGCCCTAGGGATTCTATCCCCTGCGACCTGCCACAGATTTATTTAGGGAAGGGTACGTGGCGACCCCATCCCCAAACCATCTAAAGGCCTTGGGGACCCCATCCTTCGCGTCCCACAGGAAGAGTTCTGAGGAATCTGGTCCCCAGGGGACTGTTGTCACTTGTCTTCGGGAGAGCAGGCCGGGAGCACTTCAACTCTGCTGAGTGGGAGCAATCTAGACAATCTGGCGATGGGTGCTGGCAGGGGAGCGGGCCCTGGGCCTCCCCCTGCAGCCCTCAATGGAAGAAAATGTTGTGGGAGCCCCAGTGGCAGCGGGGCATTCATCAAACAAAAAGGGAAGGACAGCTCCCGCCACACCTGTGATGGGTGCTGGCAGCGGAGCCGGTCAATCAATCAATCAATCATAGACATTTATAGAGCGCACTACCTACCCGTAGGGTCTCAAGGCGCTTGGGGGGGGGGAGGTGCCGCTACTGCTCGAACAGCCAGGTCTTGAGCTTCTTCCTGAAGGAGAGGTGGTCTTGGGTCAGGCGCAGGTCGGCCGGGAGGGAGTTCCAGGTCTTGGCGGCCAGGTAGGAGAAGGACCTTCCTCCTGTAGTGGCTCTGCGGATGCGTGGGACGGCGGCGAGGGCGTGGCTGGCAGATCGGAGGTGGCGTTTGGGAGCGTAGAAGTTGATGCGGTTGTTGAGGTAGCTCAGGCCTTGATCGTGGAGAGCTTTGTGTGCGTGGGTAAGGAGGCGGAAGGTGATTCTCTTGTTGACCGGGAGCCAGTGCAGGTCTCTTAGGTGTCCGGAGATGTGGCTGTGTCGTGGGATGTCGAGGATGAGTCTGGCTGAGGCGTTCTGGATGCTCTGGAGTCTCTTCTGGGTCTTGGCGGTGGTTCCGGCATAGAGTGCGTTGCTGTAGTCCAGTCGGCTGGTGACGAGGGCCTGGGTGACGGTCTTCCTGGTCTCTGTGGGGATCCACCAGAAGATCTTCCGAAGCATGCGCAGGATGTTGAAGCACGACGAGGAGACGGCGCTGACTTGCCTGGTCATGGAGAGGGAGGAGTCCAGGATGAAACCCAGGTTGCGTGCGTGGTCCGTCGGTTTGGGTGCGGTGCCCAGGGCGGGGGGCCACCAGGAGTCGTCCCAGGCGGAGGGCGAGGAGCCCAGGATGAGGACCTCCATCTTATCGGAGTTCAGTTTCAGGCGGCTCGTCGTCATCCACTCGGCTACCTCTCTCATCCCTTCGTGCAGGTTGGCTCTGGCGGCGGCGGGGTCGTTGGTCAGGGAGAGGATCAGCTGGGTGTCGTCGGCGTAGGAGATTATGTTCAGGTTGTGTTGGCGTGCGATGGCCGCAAGGGGGCTCATGTAGACGTTGAAGAGAGTCGGGCTCAGTGAGGATCCTTGAGGGACGCCGCAGATGACTTCGGTGGCCTCTGACTTGTACGGTGGTAGGCGGACTCTTTGTGTTCTTCCGTCGAGGAAGGAGACGATCCATTCCAGTGCCTTCTCCTGGATTCCGACGTTGCTGAGGCGCTGCACTAGGGTGCGGTGGCAGACCGTGTCGAAAGCCGCGGAGAGGTCTAGGAGGATGAGGGCCGCTGTTTCTCCGTTGTCCATCAGGGCTCGGATGTCGTCAGTGGCGGCGATGAGGGCGGTCTCGGTGCTGTGGTTGGCACGGAATCCGGACTGCGATGGGTCGAGGGATCCATTCGTCTCGAGGAAGGTGGCCAGCTGTTTGTTGACGGTCTTCTCGATGACTTTGGCTGGAAACGGGAGTAGAGAGATGGGGCGGTAATTCTTGAGTTCGGTGGGGTCTGCTGTAGGTTTCTTAAGTAGAGCGCTGAGTTCGGCGTGCTTCCAGCTCTCGGGGAAGGTGGCGGTGTCGAATGAGGTGTTGATGATGTCCCGTAGGTGGGGTGCGATGACAGCGTCGGCTTTGTTGAAGACGTGGTGAGGGCAGGGGTCGGTCGGAGATCCGGAGTGGACGGAGTTCATCATGTGGACGGTGTCTTCGGTGTTGACCCGGGTCCAGGCGCGGAGGGTGGTGGTGGGTGGCGTTGCTGCGGTCGTGGTGTGCGTCGGTTGAGTGCTGAAGCTGTTGTGTATGTCCGCGATCTTGTTGTGGAAGTAGGAGGCGAGGGAGTTGCAGAGGTCTTGCGATGGGGTGATGTCGTTGTTTCCGGCGTTGGGGTTGGAGAGCTCTTTCACGATGTTGAAGAGTTCCTTGCAGTTGTGTGCGTTGTTGTCCAGCCGGTCCTTGAAGGCAGTTTTCTTGGCGATGCGGATCAGTTGGTGGTGTTTCCGGGTGGCGAGCTTGAGGGTGGTCCTGTTGTCCGGCGTGGGTTCCTTTCTCCAGGCTTTCTCGAGGGCTCGGCAGTTCTTCTTGGAGCTCTTGAGTTTGTCGGTGAACCATGGGGCTCTCTTACTGCCGGGTCTGCTGGGCGGGATCCTCAGAGGGGCGAGTTCGTCTGCGCATTTGCTGATCCACTTTGAGAGGTTGTCGGCGGCCTGGCTGGGGTTCGCTGAGCTGGCCGGAGGGTGCTGGCTCAGGGAAGCGGCGAGCTGGTCGGCTGTGATCTTGTTCCAGCTTCTTCAGGCAACCTGGTGCTGGCGGTGATGGATCGTCGTTCTTCTGAAGGTGAAGTGGATGCATCTGTGGTCCGTCCAGTGGAGTTCTGTGGTGTGGCTGAAGGCGATGTCTTTGCTGGATGAGAAGATGGCGTCGAGTGTGTGTCCGGCGAGGTGGGTGGGGGTGGACACCAGCTGCTTGAGTCCAAGGTTGGCGAGGTTGTCGAGCAGGGTGCTGGTGTTGCAGTCGTTGTTGTTCTCCAGGTGGAAGTTGAAGTCCCCCAGGAGGATGTAGTCAGCGGAGGGGAGGGCGTGCGGGCTGACGAAGTCGGCGATGTCCTCGCTGAATTGAGTGCGTGGTCCCGGAGGTCGGTAGATCAGGGTGCCTCTGAGGGTGGTCTTCGGGTCGGTGTGGATCTGGAAATGCAGGTGTTTGGCGGAGGGTTGGGTGTTGTTGGTGCTGGTCGTGATGCGGATGGTGTTCTTGTGGATGATGGCGATGCCTCCTCCCACCTGGTTGGCGTTGCGGTCCCTCCGGGTGATCTTGTAACCATCTGGGATGGCGATGGCGATGTCGGGCGCTGAGGAGGCGTTCATCCAGGTCTCCGTGATGAAGGCAACGTCAGGGGCTGTGGCGTCTAGGAGGTTCCAGAGTTCGATGGCGTGTCTGTGGACGGAGCGGGTGTTGGCAGGATGCACTTGAGGTGGTTGCTGCTGGTGTTCGGCATGGCAGGTGCTGGTGTCGGGCAGGTCCGGATGCAGGTGAACTTGCAGGTGTTGCAGCTGAAGGGTCCGTGGACGCGTCGTGGGGTGGCTCTGCAGCATCCCGGGACTCGGCCGGTGTTGAGTGCGATGAGGGTGGCGGCGGTGTACGTCAGGCAAGTCGGTCGGGCTCCTCGAGGGCCAGGAGTCCTGGCACTGGGCGCGGTCCAGGCGCGGACGGGCGTAGACGGGCTTACCTTTGGCGCGCCTTCGGCGCACAATCGGCGCGCCCGCTGCCCGTGACCGCTGCGCGTTCGCACGGTCGCCATATAAGGCGAAGTGCGCGGGTGGGCGGAGCAGCTGGGAGGCGGGAGCGGGGAGGGTACAGAAGGGAAAAAGGGGCGGGGTTAGCGGCGGTGGCGGGAAGCGGGGAGGGAGTGCGGAGGGCGGCGAGACAGCGGGCAAACAGGAAGGAAAACCACAAATACGGGCACAGAGTCAAAAGAAATAAAAACAGGCACAAAGGAAGGAAAAGACAAAATGCTGAAAAAAACAGTCAAGTGAAACCGGCAGACGAGCCCGGACCACGCCGCTCGAAGGAGGGGGCGTGGTCAGCGGCAGCGAGGCAGGCAGCGAGGCAGTTAGGGCAAGGGGGCACACGCAGCAGCTGGTGGCCGTGCGGCGCGGGGGTGTCCTACAAGTAGGTCACACTCACCTGCGTCGCACGGTCGCCATATAAGGCCAAGTGCGCGGGTGGGCGGAGCAGCTGGGAGGCGGGAGCGGGGAGGGTACAGAAGGGAAAAAAGGGGCGGGGTTAGCGGCGGTGGCGGGAAGCGGGGAGGGAGTGCGGAGGGCGGCGAGACAGCGGGCAAACAGGAAGGAAAACCACAAATACGGGCACAGAGTCAAAAGAAATAAAAACAGGCACAAAGGAAGGAAAAGACAAAATGCTGAAAAAAACAGTCAAGTGAAACCGGCAGACGAGCCCGGACCACGCCGCTCGAAGGAGGGGGCGTGGTCAGCGGCAGCGAGGCAGGCAGCGAGGCAGTTAGGGCAAGGGGGCACACGCAGCAGCTGGTGGCCGTGCGGCGCGGGGGTGTCCTACAAGTAGGTCACACTCACCTGCGTCGCACGGTCGCCATATAAGGCCAAGTGCGCGGGTGGGCGGAGCAGCTGGGAGGCGGGAGCGGGGAGGGTACAGAAGGGAAAAAAGGGGCGGGGTTAGCGGCGGTGGCGGGAAGCGGGGAGGGAGTGCGGAGGGCGGCGAGACAGCGGGCAAACAGGAAGGAAAACCACAAATACGGGCACAGAGTCAAAAGAAATAAAAACAGGCACAAAGGAAGGAAAAGACAAAATGCTGAAAAAAAACAGTCAAGTGAAACCGGCAGACGAGCCCGGACCACGCCGCTCGAAGGAGGGGGCGTGGTCAGCGGCAGCGAGGCAGGCAGCGAGGCAGTTAGGGCAAGGGGGCACACGCAGCAGCTGGTGGCCGTGCGGCGCGGGGGTGTCCTACTACGGTGGGGCCACATGGGCCACCGGCAACTCCACATGGCTCCCACATCTTAAAAAGTTGTGAGTGCTCAGCATCCAATCCCAAAAACATTAAAGGAAAAGTGTGGCCAGCTCCTGTAGGGCTCTATACAATAGGGACTGTGTGCTAGAAGCAGACAGGGCCACAAGGACCCTGGGTGCCTCCCACAGCCCCGAGCAAACAAAAAACATGCTGTAGGTGTCCCAGGTAGGACCGGGACACCCACATAACAACATGAAAAACAGAAACAATACAGGAAAGAATAATAAATAAACGTCTGGAGCTGCTAATTTATTACTCACTTTTCCTGGTGAGGAGCGCCCCATAGTGCCCTTCATTGGCGAATTAAAATGTATTGTGGTTATTAGTGGTGCCCTAATCTGGGCAGGGGCACCACCAGCATATATTAGTGGCTTGAAGAGTTTAAAAGAAAGAGTCTAACACATGTTTAATATTCATTAATATTGTTTTGACTTCAAATGGTTTCTAACATGTCAATGTTGTTTTATTAAGGTGGTGATCTTTTGATAAAGCAAATAGGCTTCTCTCTATATATAACGATGTTCTGACTCCTGGACAAAGCCAATAGGCCTGCTTTTATATATTGATGGTCTGACTCTGACAATACCAATAGGCTACTTTTTATAAATTAAAGTGCCTTTACATAAAAAAATGTCATAAAAAAAAACAAGTTGACAGTTATATTTGGGAATTGCAAATAGAAAACCTTAGAGAGTCACTGAAAAAACACAAAGGTTAAAGTGACTGCATAGTTAGGTGGAAATGTCCTTAACAACAAAACATTTTAAGCTAAAAAAAAACACTGATATTCACCAGTTATAGTTAGGGGAAGTAACTATAACTCACACCATGAAACAGTTATAACTTGCATCCTCACGATGCACTGCTTATACCCTCAGATATTACATTACTCATGACATGTTCGATTACAGTGTAGATAACATCACTCATGGCATCTGAAATTATATTATTTTTTACAACATTGTGCATAGCAGGTGTGTGAGATAGTTACTTCATGTCTCAAGTTATCATGCATCATAATATATAGAGGTGCAAAGAGAGCTATTCCAAACAGTCCTATGATGCCTATCACCTACCCCCACCCCCTACCCCTGGATTTTCTCAACCCCTCCCCCTTTGTTCTGTGGTCGATCTTGCTTTGTGTGGGTATGTGCAAAAGTTCTACAATTCCATGCGGAATCTATATGAGCTGAATGTTGAGTAAGAAAGATTCCAGTGTTGGTGTTTGCTGTCGGTTAGGTTGGTGTTTGCTGTCGGTTAGGTTAGTGTTTTTCTGCCGGTTAGGTTGGTGTTTGCTGCTGGTTAGGTGGGTGTTTGCTGCCGGTTAGGTTGATGTTTGTTACCGTTTAGGTTGGTGTTTGCTGCCACTTAGGTTTGTGTTTGCTGCCGGTTATGTTGGTGTTTGCTGCCGGTTAGGTTGGTGTTTGCTGCTGGTTAGGTTGGTATTTGCTGCCAGTTAGGTTGATGTTTGGTGCCGTTTAGGTTGGTGTTTGCTGCCACTTAGGTTTGTTTTTGCTGCCGGTTATGTTGGTGTTTGCTGCCGGTTAGGTTTGTGTTTGCTGCAGGTTAGGTTGGTGTTCGCTGCCGGTTAGGTTGATGTTTGCTGCCGGTTAGGTTGATGTTTGCTGCCGGTTAGGTAGGTGTTTGCTGCCGGTTAGGTTGATGTTTGCTGCCGGTTAGGTAGGTGTTTGCTGCCGGTTAGGTGTTGTCTGCAGACCTACTTATCATATATGGAATAATGCACCTTGTTACACTGGACGCTCTTGCTGTGTTTCCTTTCTTCCTCTTAATGTGTTAGCACTCTAAAGTGGTATGAGAGCTGTAAAAATAATAATGAGGCCCACCCACTCCTTTTGTCATTATTGTTAACGTAGACACTCACTCATCCTCCTTGAAGCGGACAGAAAACATCCGCACACCATACAGCCGCCTGGCAACCCTCTTATCCTAGAGACATCTTCGCAGAACTAAAAACAAGCCGGGTCTGTGGGTGAGGCTTTTTTGTTTGCAGATTTATATAGTGCAAACTTGACCCGTAGGTATTGGAGCGCTTTACATGAGCACCGGTTACGTTACACAAGGACAAATTCATTTTTTTGGTAGGCACTGGGAGATTAAGTGATTTGCCAAGAATCACAGGATGTGGACGCGACCCCGAGGCTCGAACCTTGGTTTCCCAGCTCCAAAGTTGGCAATCTAGCCTTCAGACCACATCCTCTCCCCAAGGCTTGCAAAGAATGACTCAGAAACAGTGTAGTGGCTACTTACTATCAGATTGCTGCCAGCGTTGGAGTGGTAGTTTGACCACTCTGGTATTTCCAAGGTTGGTTGCGGGCTTTGGGGGGTCCTTTCAGAGCTGGATAGGCCTCAATGGCTCAAGTATGCCTCCTTGTCCTATTGTACAGACAGCTTCATTCAGTGTTAGTTTGAATTTTTTGCCAGGCTGATTTTTTGGTTCCAGTCAGTCCACCCTGATTGCTGCTGCGTCACAAACTAAGCACGTGGCCGTGTTGCTTACCTCCACGCGCCGGTCATCAGGGGCCCTCAGGTGGCAGCTCCGTCAAACCATCCTGCAGAACTATTTCCCCGGAAAAAGAGACAAAACTAAGGAAGATGTGTCAACCCTGGCGCGGGTGAGTCGAACAGAAATAAACTGTCCATAGCAAATTATCAATCCGTTCCCCAGCCAGCCTGGAGGCGGTGGTGTTTGTTTTTGGTCTGGCTTGGCAGGCCTCATTTCCTGCCCGGGTCCTCCAATAAAGCGCGCGTCATAGTGCGCTCTTAAAGGGCTCAGCGGGAAAGCCACAAACTGCAAATAAGGGGCTTCAAAAGGCGCTTTATGGTTTCTTATAAAATGAGATCTGTCCTTGATGGACTTAATGCTTCAACGCCTGCCCCAGACCCAAGTCGGACAAACCCATTTCCGCAGAAAAATCGTCTCAAAGAAGTTCTCTTAGGTGGAAATGTCACTTGTTTATCGTCATCCTGTGTCTTTATTCCTGGCCTGTGGAAGCTCTGTATAAGCAAAGAACCCGGCAAGGCTGGTCGGCGATCTACAGGATAAAGTGTACGCTGTATGCATTGTATACTGGCTCTATCTGTTTCAGTCCCAGAATCCCTGAAAGAAAGGAGCGCATCTTGGACGCACACACCACCGCCGCGTGCATCTCGTGTGCCCTAGGCTTTCACCTGCCTACCTGCAGCAAACACGCGGACTTTACCTGCACGCTTCAAAGCATAAAACGAACTGAAGAGAGACAAAAAGCAGATCGGGTTCATCAAAGGGTGCTGCCAGAGGCGGCCTTAGGCATGTGCAAGCTGTGCACCTGCACAGGGCCACCAAACCCCAGGGGCCACCACGCCAATATATATCCTTAATATAATAATCCTCTGAGGATGGATACATATTTGCATGGTGGCTCCGGGCAGGGATTTGGCGGCCTCCAGCTCTGTTCCACTTCCAATCACCCTGACCCACCCCTCTTCACTGGCCTCCGCGCTCCGCCCCTCTTCCGGACCCCCTCTTCCGGGACCCACTACCTACGCTCCCTGCCCAGGGCCGCCATGAGCCTAGAGCCGCCCCTGATACTGCAGTCTGAATCTTTAAACTGTTCTACAATGAGTTACATAATTTCAAACAGTGGTGAGAAAGGCTCCAAAACGCTACACCACCAAAAACAATGCAGATGTAATATTATTATTCAAGGTCGGGGTGGGCCTTAAGGCCACGTGTACAAAGCATATTTTGGGTCGGAAACGGCCCATTCGCGACCACGAAAATGCTTTTCTAAATGAACAAAATCACAATTTTAACAGGATGGGTCATTTTCAGGGCATCCCTTCCAAATACACAATCGCAGTGGTATATACGACAGTTGCGACTGGAAATAAACAAGTGTTGAATAACACACAAGAACCTAGGAGGTCTATAAGCCAAGCAAATCGCTGGCAAAAAACTGGCAGGATTATCTCTATGTCAGTTGGTGCCCAAGTCACCATGTAACAATGTATAAAGAAGTAGAGAAGAAAAAAGGGGGGAGCAGTGATATCTAATTATCAATTAGAGAACTGATCAAACCAAATCCAATACATGTGTATGTTGTGGATGACCATCAAACAAACCAAATGATCAGTCCTATCACTTGCTGTTACTGGGGAAGTGAACCAGTAGTAGGTCTTTAAACTGCTTCCCTTTGACCCCATTCTCCCGGTATGTTTTTGATAATAAACAAGTGTTGCAAGGGTTAAAAAATAAATAGCACTTACCTAACAAAGCCGCTAACCCCCCTACATCGTCATCGTCTGCTTGGTCCGGCCAGAACAAGAAGCACAAACAGGCTCCCCTTGGACTGAGCGCCGTCATTAAGCTCTCAAACAGGCAGTGGGAGCCTGTGCATGTTCCCAACCAGGCTGTGCATTACAGCCTGGTGGGGAACATGTTAAGTGCGCATGACGGTTATGCGCATTTAGTGCACATATTTCCTTCACCCCCTGCTGGCTGCGTAGACAGCCAAGCCCGACCCCACCTCAAAACTTGTTTCAGCGCGAAAAATAAAATGAAAACAACATCAAGTTGTTATCATTTTATTTTTTATTTTTTGCACTACTAAAAGCATCCGGTGACGCCTCTCAGCCTGAGCGGGGGAGCCGGCACTGATATACAAATGTTTTGCAACCGAATTACGATCATATTTACCATTCGCAAATGGGAAGGGGTCCTCCAAGAGACCCCTTCTCGTTTGTTAATGTTGAAAAGAAACAATTTAAGAGCAGGCAGTGGTCACACTGCCTACTCTTAAACAAGCACTGGCGTTGCCAATAGGTCTCGCATTAGGAAAGTGTGAGCTATTGGTATTGTAAATGACAATTATTTTTTTTTAATATGTGTTGGCATTGAAAATATATAAATTAATAGCATTGTTATTTACAAAGCCAATAGCTTACACTTTCCTAATGCGAGTCCTATTGGCTATGGGAATGCTTGTTGTTAGCCAGCAAGGACAGTGCTGTTGTGGTGCTGAGTGATGCTGTTATGGTGCTCAGTGATGTGGTGGTGTATTAAAGTGATGTGGTGGTGTCCCAGAGTGATGTGGTGGTGTCCCAGAGTGATGTGGTGGTGTCCGTGAGTGATGTGGTGGTGTCCCAGAGTGATGTGGTGGTGTCCCAGAGTGATGTGGTGGTGTCCGTGAGTGATGTGGTGGTGTCCGTGAGTGATGAGGTGGTGTCCGTGAGTGATGAGGTGGTGTCCGTGAGTGATGAGGTGGTGTCCGTGAGTGATGAGGTGGTGTCCGTGAGTGATGAGGTGGTGTCCGTGAGTGATGAGGTGGTGTCCGTGAGTGATGAGGTGGTGTCACAGAGTGGTGTGGTGGTGTCCCTGAGTGGTGTGGTGGTATCCCTGATTGATTTTGTGGTGTACAGTGATGTGGTGGTGTATTAAAGTGATGTGGTGGTGTCCCAGAGTGATGTGGTGGTGTCCCAGAGTGATGTGGTGGTGTCCGTGAGTGATGTGGTGGTGTCCCAGAGTGATGTGGTGGTGTCCCAGAGTGATGTGGTGGTGTCCCAGAGTGGTGTGTTGGTGTCCCTGAGGGCTGTGGTGGTGTCCCCGAGTGGTGTGGTGGTGTCCCCGAGTGGTGTGGTGGTGTCCCTGAGTGGTGTGGTGGTGTCCCTGAGTGGTGTGGTGGTGTCCCTGAGTGGTGCGGTGGTGTCCCTGAGTGGTGTGGTGGTGTCCCTGAGTAGTGTGGTGGTGTCCCTGAGACACACAGGTGGGGGGAGGGCAGCCGATCCGGGCTGACTCACCGGCGGACTAAATTTACACTAAATATTAGTGTATTGGGAAGAAAACAGTTTTTATTAATGATTTGTCAAATAAGATAGCATCGTTATTAGGAGCACCGCCAGTGCGGGAGGAACATTCTATTTACAATGAATCGGCTCTACGGCAGGTGTAGTATTGGCAATGAAACGTAGTGTTCCTTGATGCGCGGAGGGGGGTTTTAAGATACTGCAGGAGTCTGCAGGGAGGGCGCCGTGAGCTGGAGGTCTTGCGGGGGTGAGCGAGGGCTGAGGGGAAGGGTTATGACTGAGTCTGGGTAGTTAGAGGGGGAGCTGGGTAGTTTCCTAGGGTTATAGGGCGATGGCATCTGGTGTTTTGAAGGGTCCATGAAGAAACGGCGGAGTTCTGTGGTGGTCGGGATGAGGGGATGTGGCGGACAGTAAGGGGGTCTGCAAGGACCGAAGGAGAGGGCGAGCAGCCCGGGACGAGAGAGCTGCAACGCGAGGATGTGGATGACGGGGGGGGGGGGTTGGTGGGAGTCTGCGATGATCAGGAGCGGGGGAGGGGGTCCTGGGGGCTTTGATGTGAGAGATAAATTAGGGCGGGGTGGACTCTGGCAGGGGAGGGAACATGGCCTGGAGAGAGGCCGAAGGGAAGCCGGATGGGGGCGGGAGTGCAATTAACATGGTGTAAACGGTCCGAATTCAACGTAATGTGGGGGCTCTGTGGTCTCTGTTCCTCACAGGAAATGTGTAGCTTTTAGTTGCTGGAATATAGCAGATAGTGGGTTAAATGGACTTGGGACTGCTCACCTACAGCAGCAAAGTCAGGGAGCAACAGACTTTCAAAATATGCATCAACACAGTCCAAACTGCTGCCCACAGACTCCCATAGCGCTTGTGGATACAAAACAACAGGAGGGAAGGGCGACATCGCATGTCTGGCCCACGCGCCCCGGGGCAACTGCGTGTCCATGCGTTAAGATATTCCTTACACACACGAGATCCTGCTGCCAATACGATCTTGGGACAAATTGGAGGCCAGTTGGAAGCCGGCGGGAGACGGGGCTGCGGAGGTTCAGTGGCTATGGGGAGGTAGGCAGAGGTTGATGTGAGATTACAGCGCAGATGCTGGGGGGGGCAGTGCAGGGGAGGAGAACAGCTAGGGATTATTGTCACTGTGTCGCATTAAATGGCAATATTCCAAAACGATTAAAGGGAGCTTTGGTTTTAAAGTGACGAAAAGTAAATCTTAATGTTCTCATATCCGAAAAACATGAATTACAAAATGAATAGCAGGGCCAGTCTATGAAGTGTTAACAAAGAAAAAAGTAAAGTTTTCAGGTTTTATTTTCCACGGCGGGAGAGCCTGGGGCGGGAATGCGAGCGAGGGGAGGCAGGCAGATTAGGAGGGAAGCCGGATGGGGGCGGGAGAGCCTGGTGGGGGTGTGAATGCGCGAGGGGAGGCAGGCAGATTAGGAGGGAAGCCTGATGGGGCGGGAGAGCCTGGTGGGGGGCGTGAATGCGAGAACCGAATACTCTGAGCTTTCCAAGTGTTTGTGAAAATTTATTCCTAACTAGCTAAAAGCGTCAGAATACGTGCATGGTTATTACGATCTCTATATTCCAATGTGATTGTCATATCGAAAATAGTATAGCTCAGCTGCTCGTGAAAACTTAAAGCTCATTTTGAAATGGGTTCTCACGAGCTGCAGTTACAAATATGATGTCATTTGTTTTTAATTGGTTATTTTTACCGTGTTTTTATAAGGAGCCCTCGGTGGAAAAAAAGTGGTGAAGTCCGTTTTGTATGTTTACAGATGAGCGCTCCGTAATGTTGTGTGCAGCTGTCCCGGCATCCCCTTTGACTGGTGATGGCTGAATCATAGAGTGATGTTAGAGCGGAAACCCGGGTCCCCTGAATCAGAGTTGTTTTAGGATCCACAGTGTTCCGGTCAGACCTAGGCTCTCTCTCTTAAACATGGCGGCAGTGAAACAGCATCAATCGCTGCTTGAAGAACCTCCGCACCTCAATGGAGAGTTGGAACTAGAGGACAAGGATGATGAGGCAGATACCAGACGGCAAGGCTGTGATTGCGTGGAGAGAGGGGAGGTGCTGGTGTGGGAGGGGGGAGGTGCTGGTGTGGGAAAGGGCAAGGCTGTGTTTGCGGGGAGAGAGAGGGGAGGTGCTGGTGTGGGAGGGGGGAGTTGCTGGTGTGGGAGGAGTGCTGCTAGGAGAGGAGTGAATGCTCGTGCATGTTTGCTCACGTGATTCACGTGAACTGCAAGAAAACCGCGGCTGAAAGCCCTTTGGTTTGAAGAGAAAATAGCCGACTTGAATTCTCCCCATTTCCCATTCCTGCGGAATGGTAAAGGCGAGACCTAAAAATGAAAGTTAAACGTTTCAATGTATTTTTTTTAAAACTGCATAGTGTTTTCCTTAAAGGAAAACAGGCTGTATTAAAAAAAAGAAATTGCTTTATCAAAAAGCAATCACAGAAACAGTGGTCTGCTGACCCCAGCAGGCCACCATCCCTATGATGGCAGCAATTCCTGTGTTGCAAACTGCGACTTACCTCGCTATTATTTATGTGGTAGGTTAATTTAAGAGCCACTAGGAATCGCTGTTTAAATCCTATACATTTTTTTACATTAGGAATTGCATAAGAATTGCAATTAGGAAATCACAATCCCTAAATTCTGTACATATGGCCCATTTCGATCAGAGACACTTCAGGAATGGAACATAAGGCCATATGTACAAAGCATTTTTGTTGTTGGAAATGGCCCAATTGAGCCATTTCCAATTGCAAAAATGCTTTTACCAGCTGCAGTCTGTGCAGGTAACATCGGTGGGGCTGTGTAAGGGGGGATTCCGAGGGACCACGGCTGGCTTTTACATATGTTCAATGTGAAAATTGCGATTCACTAACATGTTATTCGGAAGGGGCGTGTTTAGGGCATCCCTTCCAAATACCGAATCTGAACAGGATATATTGAAGTTTTGCAACCGAATTCCGATCCATAACATTAATACTTTGCCGACTCCTTGACGGAAGTGGTAGACCATTCGCAAAAGGGAAACGGCGGCAATGGGACTCCTTCCCCTTTGAGAATGGAACAAAAAATGTTTTATGAGCAGGCAGTTATCCCATGGACCACTGCCTACTCATAAGAGATAAAACTTCAAAGTTTAATTTTCTTTTAATGAAAACAGGCTGCATTAAAAAAGTCAATAGGTTTTGCCTATGCGAGATCTATTGGCCTTGTCAATTTTTCTTAACATGCTGCACACAGCAGCATGAGCTGCTGTGCAACATGGCTGAAAGAAAAAAAAAACTATGATGCGGTCAATGCTTGCCATGTCATAGCGCTTTTTTTTTCTTTAACCCGTTGAACGCGGCGGGAATTCCGCCGCGTTCAACGGGTTAGCGGGGTGATTTATGACTGGGCGTGGTTAGGGCAGCCCCCGGCCATCCTCCGCACACGCCTACGGTGACATCGGACGGCCGGGGGACGTCCGACGCACGCAAAGGGTTAACATACCTTATTGCACAAGAGCACACAGTACACTTACAGAAGTGCATGAGTTGGAGAGCGGGTGGGAGTGCTGGGGAGCATATGTGGAGAAGAAACCAATGAGGGTGGGTGGGTGTAAGGGAGAAGATACCGACAGGGGATGGGGTATGGAAAGCAAGCAGCAAAGGGAAGCAGTGAAGGGGGTCGTAGAAGATCTGTGGACTCGGGCATTTAGGTAATCTGTGTAATCCGTAACAAACCCTACCCCTTACATTCATTTTTTTTAATATCTTTATTGGTTTTCTGTTTTTGTTATTGTCCTTACTCTAATTGTTCTCTGTCACATTACATTTTGCATGACAATACAGAATAATCAAAGCAACATGCAGGTTCGCTTGGTACAATCATGTGTCATCCACATACAGATTAGTGCTGTACATTGCCGAGGCATAATCAATATCTGTCATAGTTTTCACATGCAGCATCAGCAGATGGTAAACCGTGCAACGTCGTGATCGCTTGCTTACAGTTCTGTAGCGCTGTTGCCAGTTTACAATTGAATCTTGTGGCTATCTGCATGGCTGATTCTTAACAATGTGATTATGCATAACTTATACGCCGTCAGTAGACGTATTGGAAACCCATGTACTGTCGCTTCGGTGCCCAACAGCAGTACTTCACAATAGAAAGAAAGGAGAAAAATGGGAGTGCACCAATAAGACATATATCATCTAATAAACGTCTCCTAACAACATACTTAACCCCTTTGGTGCTCATGACGAGCTCAGCTCGTCATGACCACACCCATTTCTATTATGGTCCAGCACAGCAGGGGAATATCTTAAGCAGCCAAGGTGTTAAAACAAAATATTAAGAGGGCCGTCATTAAATAATAATTGTAATAATCCTAGCTGGACTGTTTTCTGGGTGGTGCGCTGTCACCCTCGTAGTAGGGGAGTGTGTCAGGGCAGTACTCGAACTCTCAAAAATTCTTCGTGGAAGCTCCATGATAGTGAGGGGTCTGGCAGTCAAAAGGGGGTGCGAAGTCCTCCACATCAGATTACAACTATGCTACAATTACTAACATTTGGCAATTCCCTTCCACTAATGACGTATTCCCGCGTTCCAGGCCCGCCAGCATGCACATTATGTATCAGCCTGATGGGTGTCATCCGCATCCTCACTGCCATTGTTGTTAAATGCTGAGAGTATAGTGTCCCAGCATTGCGCAGTGGGGAATTTGCGTAACCCTGCTGTTTCTTTCCTGTGCAGCTCAGTGCTTTCTGCCTGAGCTCGGTTCGCAAGGGATCTCTTCCAGCTAATCGGCTCATGGGGATCCCCTAAGTGTAGCTGGGACGGTCTTGGGGGTTTGGCCGTAGGATGAAACAAATTATATATATGAGTGTGTGTCCATGGTTGCTGCAAGGTTGCCGTGTCATCCACATTGCTGCCGCTTAGCCACTTCGTTGCCAATTGCAGTTGGGCTGCTATATAGTACAATTCCATGTTAGGAATTGCTAACCCTCCCTGACTGGTAGGAGCATACAGTTTCCACAGCCCAACTCATGGCCTGCTCTTATTCCAAAGGAAGTCTCGGGACATACTCTCCAGGTCTCAGGAAGATTTTGGCTGGAACATAGACCGGGACATTCGAGAAGTAGTATAAGAGCTTGGGAAAAACTATCATCTTCAGTAGGGTGACACAACTCATAACGTTCAGCGGGAGTGTTTTCCAAAACTGCATTTGGGCTCGCACTGCTGAGACTGCCCTTATTAGGTTGCCTTCCAGCAAAATCATCAGGTGTCAGATAAATAAATAGTCCTAGGTAGCGGAAGGTGGTGTGATACACGAGAGGCGTGAACCATTGATGTACACAACTGTCTCCTCCACATGCGCTTTGAAGGGGTACACTCCAGATTTAGCCCATTTGACCGAAAGGCCCGACATTGCCTCAAAGGTCTTCAACACGCCCTATACGGACGCGGGGATGTCAGCAATATCACCGACGTACAACAATAAATCATCGGTATACAGCGACACAGCATGAGTCTCGTCCCCCAGCGGTATGCCCCAGTCGTCACCTCCGCTACGGAGTAGCATCACTAGCAGTTCCATGGCTAAAGCAAAGAGCAGCTGGGAAAGCGGGCAGCCCTGATGCGGACCCCACCTCCCTCTGACAGGGTCTGACAGGAGCCTACCAGTTCGGATTTGGATGGTAGGCCGTTGATATAGTAACTGGACCATGCTGAGATAGTGGTCCCCGAGCTCATACTTATCGAGCACTGCCGCCAGGTAGGGCCATTCCAAAGAGTCAAAGGCCTTTTCCAGATCGAGCACAGGCAACCAGAACGAGGCCATCTACTGAGAGCGTATTGCTGTATCCGAAAAAAACGATGAAGGTTTAGTGAGGTGTTCCTGGTTGGAACAAAACCGTTCTGATCTGGATGTGCCAATGTTTTCACTAAAGGTGAGTGCTGTCTAGCCAATAGTGATGCAAAGACCATATAGTCAGTGTTAAGTAGCACCAGTGGCCGATAGGATCCCAAGGATTCAGGGTTTTTGTCAGGTTTCAGGAGAGAGACCAATAATGACTCATTTTGCGTATCCGTGAGTGTAGATAGATCTTGAGCAGTCTTATACATCTTCAGCAACTGAGGCACTAAAATATACGCATAGGGTTTATAAAATTCGTCTGGTAGTCCGTCCGGCCCTGGTGACTTCCCATTGGATAATGAGAATATGCCTTCTCGTATTTCCTCCCCAGTGAGTGGAGTATTCAGATCTTCTTTTTGCGTAGGCGTGGGATACGGTAGTCCTATCTGCTCTAGGTAGGTCTGTAGCTCCAAGGGCATGGCTCGTGTCCGAGATTCGTAGAGGCCCTGATAATGAGCCACGAATGCGGCGTGAATGTCGCGCTGTGTGTACGCCGTGTTTCCTACTGCCGTTCGCACAGACGTGATAGGGGACAGCGACTCTTCTTGACGGATGAGCCACGTTAACAGCTTTCCAGCTTTATCTCCCACATGGTGCGTCTGCGCGGAGTGCGCAGCATAATTGAGGCATCGTAGCCTCTCTAGCAATTGTGCATGTTGTTCTCTGCAATGATCCAGGTGCCTCCGGAATCCATCGATCATTTCTTTTCCTCAATCTGCCAGTTGCCTCTCCAATGCAGTAAGATCTTTTTCTAACTGGGTTTGATGCCCGCCTGCGTACCCAAGCAATGACCCCTGACTACTACCTTGAAGGCGTCCCACTCCACCAGCAGTGACGAGGCGGTGCCCGCGTTGTCATAAAGATATTGAGCAACGCTGGTGGCCAGGGAGTCCCGAAATGGCTCATCCAGTAGGACGTCTGGTTGCAATCGCCACATGGGGATCGGCGGTGTCACGTCCTCCCAACTCATCTCAGCTATATGCGGATTATGATCTGAGTGCATTCGTCCCATGTAGGTGGATCTTAAAATGCTCGGAAGAAGATCACCAGACACCATAAAGCGGTCAAGGAGTACATGAAGGCTGTGTGCCACTGAGTAATAAGAATATACCCTGTCATGTGGGGTGTGCTGACGTCATGCATCTGTCAAGCGCCAATGCGCAGCCCATTGTTTGCAGTGGTGTAAGTGGACGTGCCAGGTAAGGGGGGGAAGATCTATTCAACTATACATCCAATACGCAGTTATAGTTGCCACCCAATATCAAGGGAATATCATGCCACCCGGCTAGTTTAAGGGATATCGGTTCCAGGAAAGCTGCCTGTTCTGTGTTGGGCACGTACAACGAGGCTAATAGTATTTGTCTCCCGTCCAAAACACCCTTGACTATGACGTATCTGCCTTCTGTGTCAATGCGGGAGTTTACCACTTGAAAGGAGGTCCTTGGCTTTACCCACACTAACACACCTCGCGCAAATGCCGAGTAGTCCATTGCATATAGCTGACCCCTCCAACGCCTATGCAGCAACTGTAATTCCGACCTATGCAAGTGGGTTTCCTGTAACAGTGCTATTTGGATATGGTGACTCTTTATGTATGAATAAATAAGGTATCGACGTGACAGGTTATGGATGCCCATCACATTCCAAGTCATGATCTTGATGGGTGCCATACCTTTGGTAGATTAGTCATGTATACAGACTTGCCAGGCTCGTCTGCGGAAGGGAGAAGTGCAGTGCGCATGCTTTGGACCCCAGAATGCTTCCCCCATCTCCAACATCAGCACAACTATCCCAACCCAGCCCATGGATTACAATATGACGAGTCAACATAAAATCATAATACTTAACAACAATAAAAAATGAAATAAACATTCCACACAGACCAGCATATAACTGACAAATGCGCGAGCTAAGAAAGAATACCAAAAGGGCGAATATGCAACAGACAATCGTCCAAACCAAATGCAGAAGCATCTACCTGCCTAAAGCAGTGGGGGCGTGCTCTGCCCTCTAATCTAAAGATACCAAGGGAAGAAACGAGGCTCCCCGGTTACCGACCAGTCATGGAGTTTACCACTCTGAGCCTACCCGGAAAAGCCTCCAGCCGCTCCCACAGGATCCCTCAAATAGGAACATCTTTAAAATTTAAATAAAAAATCTTAGGGCCACAGTATGTCATATAAGGAGCGCTTTTACCTTGAATCACAAGGATAAAATAATCATACTTAACTGCCATGTAGGGGAATAAACAATAACATGTGACTTTCACATCTGACAATCCACATCCATGTACAGCGTGTAAATATATACTTGCGTGCATAGGCGCAAGACATAAATGAGTCCAATTAGCTCAAGACGCCAGTGTTTATCAAACAATGTTATCGGCTGCCTGAGGGGTGACATCTGGCAGTTCGTAGGAGTCCTGCGTGGTGAGAGGATCGTCCGATTGATCGTCAGCATCTGCATCACTAGCCTGGTCCTGTAGGCTGGAGACAGATACATTGTCCTCCACCTGTGTCCCGCTGATGCTCGATACCACCTGGAGAGCACCCTGCTGTCCCTGCAGTACCTGCTCCAGATCGGGACTTATCTTTGGAGAAGGTGCGGGGTTCCTCAACTTCTTTCCCCTGGGGCGGCGGCGGCGCGGCACGTCTCTGGTTAGTTTGATGCATTCTTGGCTAGTCACAGACGTGGTTCCCGATGGAGAGTGCCAGTCAAGCCAGTCCTCAGCCTCCTTGGAGGTGGAAAAGAAGTGTGTTTTCCCATTCGCCACAACCCTCAGGCGTGCTGGAAATAATAAAGAATATTTCAAATCGTTTTGCCTGAGGCGCCTGTATGAGTATCTCTGCTTTTGCACTTGAAAGGTGTAGTCTGGAAAGAACATCACTTTATGGTTTCCTGCAAGATCGTGTCCCTATCTCTATAGTTCAACAGCCTGATCAGTAGAGGCCTGGGGTTAGACCCCGTTGGTAAAGGACGAGCCGGCACCCTGTGCGCCCTCTCCACCACGAAATGTAGGGAGAGAGTTCCTTCCGGTAGAAGATCACGCAGCCAGGTTTCCACGTACGAACAGGGTTCCTCCCTTCTATTCCCTCCGGCAGACCCACCACTCGCACATTGTTGCGGCGATACCCTTTACATTCATGCTTGTAAAAAATGCTTAATAATAAAAGCTGTGATTGAAAACAAACAAAAAGCTGCATAACTAAATACGTAATTTTGTTTACGTTAACCAGAGCCATCTCTGCTAGGCCCAAAAACTACTGCATGATGTGCTCTTGAGAAATACGCAACACCTTGCTCCATCACTCTTAAAACCACATGAAATGCTTTTCTGAGAGAAACGGCCTGCAGGTGCACTCGTAAGGACTGCTCGTTGAGAACAGGGCCGGCTTTTGCTCTGGTGGCGCCCTGTGCGACAATGTTTTCTGGCGCTCCCCCAATGACCACCTCCGCCACGGATTCCCTCACTCCACCATTTGACAGTGCCCCTCATGTCTCCATAACCACTATCTCCTAGATTAATTTGGCTTTGTAGTGCCACTTATACCAGTTTAAGATGTCAGAACACTTTACATCACACACACATTGCACAATCATACGTGTGTACATCAGAATATAGGAGATGTTACATAAAACAGAGGCCTACAAGGAGCAGGAGTCAGATTTCATCCATACTGGTAGGCAGTATAGTTTAAGGGTCCTTGAACTGGAATAGCACAAATACAGAAATTCAAATGTGACACCATTGTTAGGGTGTTCGTTAATAATAAGAAGAATTGATTTCTACCCAAATGAACCCCTTTTGTAATATTAGGACAGCGAAAGACTGGGCAAAAAACTATATAGCTCTAACATGTTCCTTGGAGTTTGCATGCAGCTCTTTGATGCCAGTTAATAGCTCACTGCTCTATATTAAGATTTTAATGTATAAACTGCAAGTAACATAAGGATCTCTAACAAAAGCAGTAACCCATTGACCTATTTATATTATATATAATATATAATATATATAATATAACTATCAAATGTGCACCGTTTTCCACAGTCTAGTCGTTGTGTTCTCTTAGTACTGAGTCTTACATTCTCACACACCCATCCCCTTTTTATCCTATAAATTCTGACTAATAGTAATGGCATGTAATGATGTGACTGAATGCAAAGTTAAGCCTACATTTCAATAGTTTAACTTTTGAGTGATAAAATCAGACGAGGATATTAATGACTCAATATGATTGTTAATTATGTTAAGTTGCCCAACTTTCGCCTTCACTATACCTAATTTGTTAAGCTGGTTAAATGGTACTTACTTGTCTTTGTGACACTATAAAAGTTTCCAAATGTCCGCCAACTGGCAGGACCAAAGTGTAGTGCAACTGCAAAACGGACCTAAGCGTAGTGTAGCTACAAAGCAGGGGCGCAATGCAGGCCCCTACATTCCCTGTGGTGCAAGAAGAGGCCCATTCTTTCTGGGGCCCCCATTCAGCCCGAAGGCTATGATTATTTGTGGCATATAAGTGTCTCATGGGCCCTCATCACATTCTGTGCAGAAGGGATGTATGACGTTACAACGCATGCTTTTACCACGCATGCTGTTACAACGCCAGTTTTACAACGCAAACCTTTACAACGCATAGCGCTTTGGGATGCTGGATAGTGAATAGTTTAATTTACTATTCCAACTCCAATCCTCGTGGACACTAGGGAAGGTGTTGGATAGTAAATTAAATCTATTCCCTATCCTAGAGCGCCCCCCAGCGCAATGCGTTGTAATGGTTTTCGTTGTAAAACCTGCGTTGTAATAGCACTGCGTTGTAAAAGTTTTGTTGTAAAGGATGTTTCCCGCGCAGAAGGGGCTTTGTTTTGTATCATGACAGGGCTACCAATTGATACACATTGAATAATGTAAAAATGAAGTTATTACTTAACGTTCATAAAAAATAAAGCAACAAAAATGATGGCAGACTTATGCACAGGAAAGCTTGATTCCCCCCCACCCCCCTCCCCTCCTTATGAGTGCGCAGGAACCACGGCTGCCCGCCAAAATATTGTGAACGGGACAAGTTCTTTGCAGCAGGCATATTAACCCTCTGCACTATGATGAGTCAAAACGTTCACTAGACAAAGCTCCAGTCTCTTTTCAGGAAGAACATTAATCACCGGAGTTGTCATTTTTACTGATGCCTGAAAATTGCTGGGACAATGTACGGGGTATTAGGTGCTTTTAAAACGAAGAACATGACGCCCCCACCCTAAGTCAGTGCCCAGTCGGTGGCACTGATCGCACCGCCCTAGAGCCGGCCCTGGTTCAGAAATACCTTCACTGTGAAATAGCCAGTGAAAGGACACTGGCCAGTAGCCAGTGTCCAGTGACCTGAAGCTGTACTTGGTCCAAGCTCCACGCCAGGCAAGGACAACAAAGCAAGAACGGAAGTGAAAGTGGATGATGAGGAGACAAGGCATTGGCTAATCAGAAGCATGCAAATTAGAGCGACATTGGAATAAACCAATGGTAAATTCAAGGGGCGGGTTCTAAGCCCCTTGTAAGATTTTATTTTTTTACTTACAAAAGACTTTGAAAGCACAGCACAATGCTCTGCAGGCAAAACCTAAAAAGCAATCCCAGACATGGCGGGCCACCATTCTTGTGATACCTATCATTCCCAATGGGTTGCAAACTCCAACCTACCTAATTAATATTTATAAGGTAGGTGGATTTACGACACACTATGAATCACTATCTGGAATTGTGATTTCTTAATTGCGATTCAAAAAGAATCGCAATTAGGAAATCGCATTTGTAAATTTTTATGCCTTTGGCTCCATAATCTTTTCAGGTAACAGTTAAGGCACTTAGAGTTGACACCAGAGAAAAAAAAAATCCCAAAGTGTTTTTAACATTTGAACGAGGAAACCATGAGAATCCCACTAGTAATCTGAGAAATACTTGTATGCATAGCAGACCACATGAAGGCTTGGGGTGGGGAGATAATTGTGCACACAGTGAAGCTCTGAAGCCCATGATAAATGCCAACTTATTGCTTTTCTTTTTAAATTTGAGACTGGCTGGCGCAAGAGCACATTTGCAGCGAGAGGTGTTAGTTTTTTTGGATTAACTCATCTGTCACTGCCGGGAAGGTCATAGAACATTTTGGTTTTCAAGTTGTTTCTATATTTTGGAAAGTCTTTTTTTCAGGCAGTGAGGCAGAAATTGCAGACATTGCCTCTGAGCATGAGTGGACCCACCTTCTTCCAGTGCTCCGTTCTTGCATGCTAGCTGGAAGGGTTTTTTTGGGGATATGAATACAAGAGCTGTGTTGATTGACACGGCCATAACAGTTTCATGAGGTCACCCAAGGAGGAACCTTTAATTACTTGGAGCACAATGGAAATGTATGTGAAGCTGAAAGGTGGCACTCAAACACTGATGGACAGTGGGTGTGGTGGGCAGTGTTTAATTTGAGCCGGTGGTTTCCGGTGGTCGACACAGGCACTTAATTGTCAACACCTGCGCTTATGATGGGTAGCCACATGGTGGCACTGTATATTTAATTTAGAGCCGAGCACAGAAACATTTGTTTGTCATTCAATATATCTTCATAATAACTAATTCCTGCCCCCAAGCCATTCTTATAACTATGGGGGCTTGGAATACTCTGAATTGTCACACTTGAAAGAGTGGAATAGTTAGTAATTGTGTTGGTACTGTCATTGGAAGTGCTGAAAGGGGCAATGGGTGGTGCAAGCTGCAGTGGCCTCCTGATAGGGGCCTGGAACTTATTTTTCCAGAAATGAAGTAGTGGTAGGGGGAATATGAGTGGCTGACGGTAGGACCAATGAATATCTTCTAGTCCAGATTTCTTCCTGCCTGTGCCTAACGGAAAACTTTTTTAGTCGAGATGGCTGCTAACACAACCACAAAACCCTTGCATTGGTTTCTCTGCATCCGTGGACAAAATATGGCAGTGGTTTAAAAAAAAACCATGGTGAGATCTGTCCAAAAAATGGACTGGAATCCCCTATTGAGAGAGAGAGCGAGAGAGAGAGAGAGAGGGAGAGGCAGAGGGGGAGGAGAGAGAGGGAGGGGGAGGGGGAGAGAGAGAGAGAGAGAGAGAGAGAGAGAGAGAGAGAGAGGGAGAGAGAGAGAGAGAGAGAAAGAGAGAGAGAGAGAGAGAGAGGGGGGGAGAGGGAGAGAGAGAGAGAGAGAATATAGAAATCTCTAGAACTTCCATTTAATGGGGAAAAAAGCCTTCCGTCAAATAGAAGGTGTAGAACCGTCCCTGGTATATGTGGCATCAGTCATGCTTGCTAGTAAACGGCCATTTTAATAGCCATCTTCCATGCTGCACTGCTGACATGGCTGAGGGAGTAGCTGAGGGTATACATGGTCATGCGATGACATCCGCAGTAGTAGCACCAGATCAACTGATAAAGGATCATTGCAATTATTCACCATATCAACATTTATAGGTTATATAGCAGTGCTTAATTTGTAAACAAATATAGGATCCAGGGGCCTTGTCAGGAGGACAGTGCAGCCTGCATCACCATTTGCCCCTGCCAGTGCTGCAAATGACAGTACCAGCACAACTACTAACCATCACACTCAGTAAAATGTGACAGTTAAATCTATTCCAGGCCCCAAAGCTATAAGAATGTCTTTAGCAGCAGAGAATAATAAACAACTGTTGTCCTCATCTGTAAATTAGACAAGCAGCGCCATCATGTGAGAGCCTTTAAATAACAGAAGAGGGTCTTGACTCGAAACTCAGCAAGGCTGAGCCAACAATAACTAGAAAAACAAAACACCTGCCTATGCTGAGCAGCTATTTTCTAAACAATAATTATTGAAATGTGCATGAAAAGTAAGCATGGACACTTGCTTTAGGAATTGCAACGTTTATTTTAATTCTTTCAAGACTATTTTGCTTTTTAGTCTTTCTTTGTTTTTTAGGGCATGAGAATACAAAAATTGTGAAGAAAAATATTATACATTTACATACAAACAGGCAAAAAACAAGTTTTGGTATGTACATAATTCACCCAAACTCACACTCAACACATTCTTGGCCATCCAATCATACAAAAACACATTCATACTGGTCCCATTGTCATAATACATATGTGAAAATGCAAAGAAAATAACATTTGTAGATTTCAAACGTTAATCAAACTTTTTCACAGTTCTTTGGAAAAAATCGTCTTTCAATTAAATGACATATTCATATAGAAATAAATGACACGGGACCGGGTCAGGTCGACGCGTTTCGAACCCTTTCGTTCCGAGGGTTCTCTTCAGGACCACAGTTTTACTATAAAAGAAGAGGAGAGCAATAGTCACTTAACCGAAACCTGAGAGATCAACGTCTCAACCACTGCACCGCTAAACTCAGCCTACCTCAACAAGTGGGTCAAGGCTCCTCAAGTAGTATAGGGAGACAGGTGTATTCCCAGCGAAGGGGGAGCGAAGAAGTGCTGTAAGAGAGGACAGGTATACTCAATCATACAGAGTCTGATATATCTCACTGTGTCAAGGCTAGTGGAATCACAAGATGGGTCTGCGCGCTCACCTGAAATGCAGCGCGTGTCTGCTCAACAGATGCTTCCCGAATGGGTTGCGCTCGGTCCGCGGAGTGTATGGATCCGGCGTCCCTGTGAGTGGGAGAGTATACGGACAGTATTCGTGAGGATCCAAAGATGCGAGGGAAGGCGCATGGTACGCGGCTAAAGATCGGCGCTTGCTCGTGCCTAGATCTGCTTACCGTGAAAAGGTATTCCAAAGGTCAAAACGGTAATTCAAAAGTCCTCGCTCCTCACCCTGCAGTCACTGGCAGGTTACTGAAGCCTCCCTGTCGTTTAGCTCAAGAGTATGGTCGCGCCCCAAGGGGTGTAGGGAGTTGTAGTATCATGTAATGTTTACCAAGGAGAATTCTGGGAGATGAAGTCCTGGTGTCAAGGATAAGTTTTGTAAATTTCAGAAATTTCGTTCAAACCATTGACCGCTGTGTCATATTTCATGATCAGTAAGGCCTCTCTTTGATTAAATTTTATTTCCAAATCCCCTCCTCTTGGGTCTTTTTCGATTTTGGACAGGACAGTCCACTTGAAGTTATTTTTATCATGTTTCTTCGTCACCCAATGGTGCACCAAGGGCGCATTCTCAACTTCTCTCCGCAGTCTGGATTTATGCTGCGTGATGCGCTGTCTGACCTCCTGGGTTGTTTTCCCAATGTATAACTTTGGGCAGGGGCATAGAATCGCATAAACCACATTCCTTGTTTTGCAGTTTATGAAGGCTTCATGCTTCCAGTGAATGTTGTTGAAGGAGAACAATGTTTCTTCCATGGTGTCATGACAACAGATGCAAGTGCCACACTTATGATGTCCTTTAGTCTGGGGAAAGCCGAACAGGCTTCTTAGAGTCGGTAGTTGTTTGCTGGGTAATGCTGCCCTCACAATATGATTGGCCGCGCTTTTTTCTTTCTTAAAAGCAAATAAGGGTGGATTCCTAAAGTCCTCATGCAAGTCTTTCACTAGATGCCAATTGAGATTTATCAGCTTCTTGAGTTGATTTGCAGCGGGGCAAAAGGTTGATACACACACCACTCGATTTTGCTCAACCTTCGCTTTTTTATGCATTAGTGTTTCGCGTGGCGTCCACCATGCTCGCTTAAGGGATAGTTTTAAAAGTTTCCTCGGATATCCTCTTTGGAGAAGCCTCTCCATGAGTAAATTTGCATGGTCGAAATAATCCTCTTTATCTGAACAATTCCTTCGAATCCTCAAGAATTGTCCAAATGGAAGATTCTGTCTCAAACTTCGCGGGTGGTTACTGGTGAACAACAATGCTTTGTTCCTATCGGTTGACTTTCTGAATAAAGTTGTTTCCAGGCTTCCATTACGGGGGACAACTTTAACGTCCAAAAATGTGATGGATTGGTTGGACGATGTACAGTTAAATTTTATATCGCTTGTGCGCCCATTGAGCCATTCAACAAACCCATTAAGGGTTTCTAGAGTCCCAGTCCAGATGAAGAAGACGTCATCTATGTAACGCATATAATGCGAAATCTGATGACTGAAGGGATTATCATTGTAAATGAATTTTTGCTCGTAGAGACCCATGAACATGATCGCTAGTTCCGGGGCAAATGGACACCCCATAGCTACTCCCTTGACCTGAAAGAAGTAGTCGGAGTCAAAAGTAAAAAAATTCTTTTTTAATGCAAAGGATGCCAGCTGAACAATGAATTCTGAAGAGACCTGACAAGGTCTGGCACGTGTGTCCAAGAAACATGAAAGTGTCTCAGGCCCCCAGAAGCCCAGAGGCCGGTCACGTCCCGTCCAGCCATGGGAAATGAGGACACGGTCCCGGTTCTACAAGAGTTAGATCTCCCATCCATCTTTAACTTATCTGACAGGACTCTAAATGAGGCAGAAACATCGATCTTGACGAAGGGCCTTGGATTTGTCCCGTCGAGACCCACAGACTTCATTAAGATGAAGTTAGAAACATTGGAATTCTGTCGCAAGATAAGACTAAAAACATTCTTTTCGGATATATGCGAGGAACAGCAACCCGAAGTAACGGGACTAAGGAAGAAATCCACTTTTTGCCCAGCTGGCTCAAAGATTCCCAAAGAGATCATCACGTTCGAACGAACAGTTCTATCAGGAATATCAGCCCTTGAAAAAAAGAGGAACTTCGTGAAATTCAATCTTGCCAAAGCTGAAAAGGAGGCTTTGACAACCTTGAAAAATGACAAAACTATAGTAGTCAAACAAGCAGATAAGGGAGGAGCAGTGGTTATATGGGACATCAATAAATATAAAACGGAAGCACTTCGTCAACTGGATGACAACTCATGCTACAGACGCATCACAAAAAACCCCACACTTGAAATTCAAAGTGAACTATTTACAGCGATCCAGAAAGGATTTGATCTAGGGTTTGTTGGACCCAAAGAACTAACTTTTCTACAGAATAAGAACCCACGAACTCCAGTTTTTTATTTATTACCTAAGATCCATAAGGATGAAGTAAACCCGCCAGGACGCCCCATAGTTTCTGGGTGTGAGTCCTTATTAGAACCAGTGGCGAAGTATATTGAATTTTTCCTTAAACCCTTCATTGAAGAGATTCCAGCACATCTTCAAGATACCACAGCCTTCCTCCAAAGAATCAGCACAGTATCTTTTGAACAAAGTTCCCAGCTTCTAGTGACGTTAGACGTCGTGTCGTTGTACACGCAGATTCCTCAAGATCAGGCTCTTGAGACACTTTCATGTTTCTTGGACACACGTGCCAGACCTTGTCAGGTCCCTTCAGAATTCATTGTTCAGCTGGCATCCTTCGCATTAAAAAAGAATTTTTTTACTTTTGACTCCGACTACTTCTTTCAGGTCAAGGGAGTAGCTATGGGGTGTCCATTTGCCCCGGAACTAGCGATCATGTTCATGGGTCTCTACGAGCAAAAATTCATTTACAATGATAATCCCTTCAGTCATCAGATTTCGCATTATATGCGTTACATAGATGACGTCTTCTTCATCTGGACTGGGACTCTAGAAACCCTTAATGGGTTTGTTGAATGGCTCAATGGGCGCACAAGCGATATAAAATTTAACTGTACATCGTCCAACCAATCCATCACATTTTTGGACGTTAAAGTTGTCCCCCGTAATGGAAGCCTGGAAACAACTTTATTCAGAAAGTCAACCGATAGGAACAAAGCATTGTTGTTCACCAGTAACCACCCGCGAAGTTTGAGACAGAATCTTCCATTTGGACAATTCTTGAGGATTCCAAGGAATTGTTCAGATAAAGAGGATTATTTCGACCATGCAAATTTACTCATGGAGAGGCTTCTCCAAAGAGGATATCCGAGGAAACTTTTGAAACTATCCCTTAAGCGAGCATGGTGGACGCCACGCGAAACACTACTGCATAAAAAAGCTAAGGTTGAGCAAAATCGAGTGGTGTGTGTATCAACCTTTTGCCCCGCTGCAAATCAACTCAAGAAGCTGATAAATCTCAATTGGCATCTAGTGAAAGACTTGCATGAGGACTTTAGGAATCCACCCTTATTTGCTTTTAAGAAAGAAAAAAGCGTGGCCAATCATATTGTGAGGGCAGCATTACCCAGCAAACAACTACCGACTCTAAGAAGCCTGTTCGGCTTTCCCCAGACTAAAGGACATCATAAGTGTGGCACTTGCATCTGTTGTCATGACACCATGGAAGAAACATTGTTCTCCTTCAACAACATTCACTGGAAGCATGAAGCCTTCACAAACTGCAAAACAAGGAATGTGGTTTATGCGATTCTATGCCCCTGCCCAAAGTTATACATTGGGAAAACAACCCAGGAGGTCAGACAGCGCATCACGCAGCATAAATCCAGACTGCGGAGAGAAGTTGAGAATGCGCCCTTGGTGCACCATTGGGTGACGAAGAAACATGATAAAAATAACTTCAAGTGGACTGTCCTGTCCAAAATCGAAAAAGACCCAAGAGGAGGGGATTTGGAAATAAAATTGAATCAAAGAGAGGCCTTACTGATCATGAAATATGACACAGCGGTCAATGGTTTGAACGAAATTTCTGAAATTTACAAAACTTATCCTTGACACCAGGACTTCATCTCCCAGAATTCTCCTTGGTAAACATTACATGATACTACAACTCCCTACACCCCTTGGGGCGCGACCATACTCTTGAGCTAAACGACAGGGAGGCTTCAGTAACCTGCCAGTGACTGCAGGGTGAGGAGCGAGGACTTTTGAATTACCGTTTTGACCTTTGGAATACCTTTTCACGGTAAGCAGACCTAGGCACGAGCAAGCGCCGATCTTTAGCCGCGTACCATGCGCCTTCCCTCGCATCTTTGGATCCTCACGAATACTGTCCGTATACTCTCCCACTCACAGGGACGCCGGATCCATACACTCCGCGGACCGAGCGCAACCCATTCGGGAAGCATCTGTTGAGCAGACACGCGCTGCATTTCAGGTGAGCGCGCAGACCCATCTTGTGATTCCACTAGCCTTGACACAGTGAGATATATCAGACTCTGTATGATTGAGTATACCTGTCCTCTCTTACAGCACTTCTTCGCTCCCCCTTCGCTGGGAATACACCTGTCTCCCTATACTACTTGAGGAGCCTTGACCCACTTGTTGAGGTAGGCTGAGTTTAGCGGTGCAGTGGTTGAGACGTTGATCTCTCAGGTTTCGGTTAAGTGACTATTGCTCTCCTCTTCTTTTATAGTAAAACTGTGGTCCTGAAGAGAACCCTCGGAACGAAAGGGTTCGAAACGCGTCGACCTGACCCGGTCCCGTGTCATTTATTTCTATATGAATATGTCATTTAATTGAAAGACGATTTTTTCCAAAGAACTGTGAAAAAGTTTGATTAACGTTTGAAATCTACAAATGTTATTTTCTTTGCATTTTCACATATGTATTATGACAATGGGACCAGTATGAATGTGTTTTTGTATGATTGGATGGCCAAGAATGTGTTGAGTGTGAGTTTGGGTGAATTATGTACATACCAAAACTTGTTTTTTGCCTGTTTGTATATAAATGTATAATATTTTTCTTCACAATTTTTGTATTCTCATGCCCTAAAAAACAAAGAAAGACTAAAAAGCAAAATAGTCTTGAAAGAATTAAAATAAACGTTGCAATTCCTAAAGCAAGTGTCCATGCTTACTTTTCATGCACATTTCAATAATTATTGTTTAGAAAATAGCTGCTCAGCATAGGCAGGTGTTTTGTTTTTCTAATCATGTGAGAGCCTGTCATCAGTGCCGCTGTTGACAATTAAGTGCTGGACCGTTGCCGACAACCCGAAACCACGGGCTTAACTTAAACACTTATAATTCAGAGACATTTTAAGGCATGGGCAAAGTGGGCTCTGGCCCAGGGCCCCAGCCTTTTAGGGGGCCCCCTTATAGAGCCAGCTCTGTTCTGCGCAGAGTCTTGCCCTGATGAGCTTGAATAATTCAGAGTGTTTTATATACCGTTTTCTTTAATTTATTTTTAATGTGTGCGATATTACAGTCTATTACAGACATTTTGCAGAGAAATATGTGTTTATATTTCATGCAATATCCATTAAAAAACAGTTTCTTTCAGGTCAAAATAGAACCTCGCATATGAGGCATGGGTGGGTGCCACTCACAGAGATTATTTGCTGCGATATCAGCGAGTTGTGTTATAACATTGAAAACACGTCACTATCCCTGAATATTAGATCTAAACACGTATAGAAATCAGAGGAGTACGCCTGAGCCATGTCAGTGACCTGGACAAAGAGGGCATGAAAGAGCTGAAAGTGGATCCTAAATGCACACCTGTTCCGTACAGGGGCCCCTAATATACCTTTGGTCCAGGGCCCCCAAAAACCTTAAAGCTCCATGTGATAATTAGTCTGGTTTAGCAAACACATAGATTGGTATTATATCTTTTAGCGTTTTGTTTGCAGGGACATCTACTATTAAATAAAGTCATGGATGTCCAGAAGGTCTGAAGAAATTGTGCATATAATACATTTTAGTGCAATTTATTTGTAAACCTCACAGAGGTTCTCATTTGGGAGACATGTCATAAGTGCATGGAAAAGGTTGCTCAAAGAATGCCTGGCGAATCGAGAGAACCCATAAGCTAAATTTCACCGCCAAACAGAAGCCACAAGAGCCTGGAGTATCCATGGGGTCCACATAGAAACCATGTTGGTGTGTGCACTTTCAAACATTGCCTTAGCGTGCCTGAAACAGCAGAAGCAATCTTCCTGTTCCACGCTCTCCTGTGCTGCCAAGTGTGTGCCCATCACCGATGTGTGTAAATCCTCGCTCTCAAGCCTGGGCGTGAAACAGAAATGTTTTTAATATCTTGCTCAGCACTGGTCATATTTCTGTCTCACTTTAAAGGCTGTTTGTGTACTCTCCTATGAGTTCAGATCCTGCCCATGCGTAACGTCTTTGTTTAGGTCTCTTCACGTGATCTTCACTGGAGTCCTATGTAGGTATATATATTTGTCCCTGCTTGGACAGCTGCTATGCTCATTGAGCTGCTGGGGTATCGATCCAGTGATTCGCCCCGCCACGCTCCTGCGGGAGGAGCGTGGCTCACAAAGGTACGGGGCAAAGTGGCGGGCTGGGTTGCTCGTAGTAATCTTTCAAACGAGTGAACTGTTAGTGTAATTACGTGATTAGTCTCCTTAACCCTTACCCTCACGAGCACTAAAGGCACAGGATCGACCGCATAGAAATACACTTATTCACTTGTTCACTTGGTGTCCCTCACTTCCCCGGTCCCTAAACGTCCTACGAGGAACGTCAGAGTGACTCCTTGTTCTCTTTCTTTTGCACGCACGACCGGAGTTGAGGACCTCGGCCCCGACGACCACTTCTTGACTTCCGGTCTGGAGGGCTCTCACCCACTACGTAGTAGAAGTACCCTGGAACTACCAACCTTTCCCAAAGGCGTAAGGACGGAGCCGGACGAATTTGCTCGAATAAGACGGACCAGTAGAAGACGAAAAGCGTATCTAAAAAGAAAACCTTCTTTAAAATCTCTACTTAAAGTGTCAGACTCGCTCCCTCCCACCTCTTCTGTTACCGATTCCGTACAACTGGTGTCAGAAGTGGGATCAACATCTCAGTCCGTCTGTACTACCGAGATGGACGCCCTCATACAACATCTAGTGAAGGGACAGGAGAAATTAGAATGGGCGGTGGAGCGTCAGCTCACTTCGGTGCAAGCTGACCGGGACGAATTCACAAACACCATATCCGCCCAGCTAGACAGTCTACAGAAGAACATGGCGACCCCCACAAGCACAGTTGCGGTGGAGAGCAGGGTCCATGTACCCAATCCATCGGGGATAGCTCTTCAGAAATACGTACATGGGGAAGACCCTGATGCCTTCCTCATGAACTTTGAATGGGCAGCCAGGGCATTAGGGTGGCCGGAGGAGAAGTGGCCCTTCTTTCTTGCCCCACTATTGACCGGCGAGGCGCAATTTGCATACCAGGTGGCCAACCCTGTAGGCAACGCTCCATACCCCCTGATCAAAAACGTGATACTGGACCACTTGGGGTTAGACCCTGAGGTGTATAGAGTTTGCTTTAGAAAAGAAAAAGGGACACCTGGGGAGAACCCAAAAACTCTTTTCTTCAGGCTTAAAATGATGGCAGACAAGTGGTTGAAGCCCGAGGCCTGCACCAAAGAAGATATCCTTGCCAAGATATATCTTGAGCAGTTTATGGAAGCCCTCCCGTATGGGTCTCAGAGATGGTGGAGACAACACTCAGGTCTCACAGTAGAGCGAGCCATTGAGATGGCAGCCAATTATGCGAGAGCTCAACCCCGCGGTTCGGGTTGGGAACCATTATAAATACCACAAGAGCCAGCCACCGGCCAAACCAGAGAAAAAGACAAAATTGTTAATGGAACCCTTAAGACCCAGACCGCTTAGGATGGAATCACCCATGACTCGTGGGCCACAATGCTTAGAGTGTGGCGAATGGGGCCACATAGCCCGCTTGAGCCAATGGAGGTGGGCTATCTACCCAAAATCATTCTATACTCAGCAGAGACGGGAACCTCATTTTACGTGAGTATGCGGATAAACGACCATATGGTGAAAGCCCTTCTAGATTCAGGCTGCAGACAATCAGTAGTCCAGAAACACCTTTTCCTCCCCAGTCAGTATGTCCCTGAAACTCTAGTGCATGTCCGTTGTGTCCATGGGGACATTAAGCCCTATCCGATAGCTGAAATTACTATATGGCCCACAGACAAACCGGCATGTGTAGTCAAGGTAGGAGTAGTGGACTCCCTTCCCGAGGACATGATTCTGGGGGTGGATAATCCTTAGTTCCTTGCCCTGTTTCGGGAGACAGTGTTTGACCGCCCCTTGACTGTAGAGGGTCCCAAGGCAGCATACATAACCCCTGACCCATGGATGTTAGATCGCAGTTTTAGATTCGCTCAAGCAGAGGACAGAACCCTATACAATGCATGGGAAGTCGCTCATGCTGCCCAAGATGCACCCACCTCATCCTTTCCCAGGTTTGTTATACAAAACGACCTCCTCTATAGAGAGGCAGAAACTGGAAAAAGCCCTCAACTCTTGGTTCCCTTAACCTTCTGTGAGCAGGTACTTTTCTTTGCTCATGCACATCTAACGGCTGGTCATGCAGGTAAAGAGAAAACGACTGAAAGCATACTGCGACATTTCTATTGGCCAGGCGTTTACAGAGATGTACAGGACTATTGTAAGAAATGCGAAATCTGCCAGCGCATGAACACCCACAGACCCCCGGCTGCGCCTCTACAACCGATGCCTATTGTTGGTATATCCTTCGAAAGAGTAGGGATGGACTTAATAGGACCACTGCCCAAGTCGTCGAAAGGACACCAATATGCGCTCGTCATTGTGGATTACGCAACAAGATTCATAGAGGCGTTTCCCCAAGGGCACCCACTACAGCAAACGTGGCAGAGAAATTTGTAGAGGTGTTCGTCCACGTCGGTTTTCCCAAAGAGGTCTTAACAGACCAGAGGACTCCTTTTACTTCCCGTATGATGAGAGAAGTCTGCAAGTCGCTGAACATCCACCACTTGAAGACGTCGGTCTATCATCCCCAGACCGACAGTCTAGTTGAAAGATACAACCAGACCTTGAAAACAACATTAAAGAAGATGCTATCCACAGAAGGCCAGGCCTGGGATCGCCTGTTCCCCCTAGCATTATATGTGCTCAGGGCTCAGAAACAGAGCAGCCTTGGATGTTCATCATTTGAACTACTATACGGACGTGTCCCGAGATCACTGTTAGAAATCACGAAAGATACCTGGGAGACACAAGAAGCCCAGGAACAGAAATCCCTCCTGGAGTATACTCTACAACTCCGCTCAAAACTGGGAAAACTAAGAAGTCTTGCACATACGAACCTAGAACAACAAAGACACAAACAGAAAAGGTATTATGACAAGGGGACGAAACTAAGAAGACTCGGAGTCGGAGAATGGGCATTGCAACTTTTACCGTCTGTTACCCACAAGAAAGAATAGGTTGGACCCTATGAGGTGATTGAGACTATCGGGAACACCACGTATAGACTTCGCCTTTCCTCAAACAAAACCCAAAGTTACCACATAAATCTATTAAAGAAGTGGTTCGGTCCAGTTCCAAGGAGCAATAACCTGGTGCTCCCTACTCTGCCAGAAAAGGTCTCAACCTTAGAACATCTCGTCGTAAACCCTGATCTTTCCGAGCAAAAGAAGATGGATCTTCAGGGCATCCTACAACCCTTGTCCAATGTCTTTTCTGATTTTCCTGGGAGGACAACTCTGGTGGAGCATTGTATCGAAACCCCAGCAGGAAAAACAGTGAAACAACGACCCTATAGGATCCCCGCGTCCAGACAAGAAGCTGTCAGGAGAGAGGTGCTCGGCATGTTAAAACTGGGTGTGATTCGGCCCTCTAAAAGCAGTTGGGCCTCTCCGATTGTGATGGTCCCAAAACCTGATGGATCGAAGAGATTCTGTATGGATTTCAGGGCCCTGAATGCCATCTCTGCATTTGATGCATACCCCATACCCCGGGTGGACGAACTGGTGGAAAAGTTAGGGGACGCTGTTTTTATCACCACCCTTGATCTGACCAAAGGGTATTGGCAGGTGCCCCTCTGTGAAGAAGATAGAAAGAAAACAGCCTTCATTACAGACGACGGTTTGTACGAGTTCACGGTTCTTCCGTTTGGTTTACACGGGGCACCTGCCACTTTCCAGCGCCTTATGAACCAGGTGTTGAAGCCATATCCCTCATTCAGTTCGGCCTATTTGGACGACATCGTCATATACAGCAAGACGTGGGAGGAACATCTACAGCACCTACGTATCATATTGACGGCACTACAACAAGCAGGCTTGCACGTCAACTCAAAGAAATCCCGTGTCGCTTTCAACAGTGTCAAATACTTGGGATATGTCCTAGGGAAGGGCACGATTGCACCACAAGCAGAGAAGGGGAAAGCCATTCAGAACACCTGCTTTCCGACTAACAAAAGATAATTGAGAGCCTTCTTGGGACTAATCGGATATTATAGGAGATTAATTCCCAAGTTTGCTGAGGTTGCCGCGCCCCTTACGGATCTCCTAAAAAAGGACATCAGACATAAGGAAATCCAGAGCCCCTCTAAAGAAGCCCGAGATGCATTTGAGAGCATGAAAAGCAGTATAACTACAGCCCCAGTCTTAGAGTCACCCAACTTCTCTAAAACGTTCATACTGGCCACTGACGCCTCAGACGTAGGGATAGGGGCTGTACTGTCACAGGTGGGCGACGATGGAGTAGAGCATCCCATTTTATATACTAGCCGTAAGTTGTTCCCCAGGGAGTGCAGATATTCCACTGTAGAACGTGAGTGCCTGGCTATCAAATGGGCTATTGACAAATTGCACTACTATTTGGAAGGGAGGGCCTTCATCCTACAGACAGATCACGCTCCATTGAAATGGATGTACCAGAATCGAACATTGAATGCGAGAGTGCTCCGCTGGTTCCTCTTCCTACAGCCCTACTCCTTTTTTGTGCAACATAAAAAGGGCACGGAAAATGGGAATGCAGACTTTCTGTCAAGAGTCTTCCCTCTCCCCGATAGGGAGATTCCAGGGGGGGAGGAGTGTGACAGGCGGGACACCACCCTGACACCCCCAGTGATGACCTTGATATAGACTGGTGGTCAGCTGTTCCATTTTCGCCCCTTTCTGTTTCTGATAAACAGCCGAACTCTCCCTGGCCGGAGGAGTGGACTCGCGCAGCCTCAGAGGACGGGTGGGGACACGAAGACAAGAAGGAACACGGCCCCTTTAACTCTGCCGTCGAGAGAGACGAGACTCCACCCCCCTGGGACGTCACAGAGCCAAAAGGAGGTGGGACCCGGAAGACTGCGGACGGCGTTTCCCGAGGAGAAGAAGGCGTGAGAAGCTGAAGAGCGAGAGCGGAACCGGAGTGCGACGGAGAAGAATCCCTGACGAGCCCAACTGTGGACTGCAAGCCAGGAGGCCATCGATCCGGTGATTCGCCCCGCCACGCTCCCGCGGGAGGAGCGTGGCTCACAAAGGTACGGGGCAAAGTGGCGGGCTGGGTTGCTCGTAGTAATCTTTCAAACGAGTGAACTGTTAGTGTAAATACGTGTATAGTCTCCTTAACCCTTACCCTCACGAGCACTAAATGGCACAGGATCGACCGCATAGAAATACACTTATTCACTTGTTCACTTGGTGTCCCTCACTTCCCCGGTCCCTAAACGTCCTACGAGGAACGTCAGAGTGACTCCTTGTTCTCTTTCTTTTGCACGCACGACCTGAATTGAGGACCTCAGCCCCGACGACCACTTCTGAACTTCCGGTCTGGAGGGCTCTCACCCACTACGTGGCAGAAGTACCCTGGAACTACCAACCTTCCCCAAAGGCGTAAGGACGGAGCCGGACAAATTTGCTCGAATAAGACTGACCAGTAGAAGACGAAAAGCTTATCTAAAAATAAAACCTTCTTTAAAATCTCTACTTAAAGTGTCAGACTCGCTCCCTCCCACTTCTCCTGTTACCGATCCCGTACAGAAAGAAAAAGTTAAACATGGAGCATAGAGAGAGGGAGCCTGGAGTATAGAGATAGGGAGCCTGGAGTATAGAGAGAGGGAGCCTGGAGTATACAGAGAGGGGTTTCAGCTCTTCCCAGTTCATTGTATTCACACAGTTGTGTTAGTCTGCCTAAGGACCATTGTCATTGCTGTTTTCTGTGTTGGGGAATGGAGCATGTACTGTACTGCAGTGGTTGTCCTTTGTGTTCACTAGTTACCCTTATTCTTAAACGCATGTCGCTGATAGACCTGGGGGCAGTTTTATTATGATTTTGTGTCGAGTTAGCTTCGCTTTTGTGGCACAGCCCTGACGCAAAAGTCATTGTTGGTAAATACTAAACAATGCCAAGCCACTTTGAGTGGTTAACAAAGAAACGCAAGGCAGCACATAGGACTGACATGCGTTACCTTGTTTTGGGAAGGCGCTCCAGGAGTGGAGCATGACCGGTTACTCACCGGTAATATTCATTACTCCGAGTCGTAGCCCTCCCCGTCCCAGTCCTAACTACAAGAGCATAGCTCCTCCCACCAGAAACTCCCAAGCAACTTGAAACCCATCCCTTCCCTCCAGGCCACACCCATGCCCTAAGCCATATAACCCCGAGACCTGCCAATCAACAACCTGTACCCAACAAGCACAAGAAGCCGAACAGGGAGGGAGGGATGGGAACCTGGATTGGACTGGGAGGGCTACGACTCGGAGTAATGAATATTACCGGTGAGTAACCGGTCATTACCTCCTCATCAGCCCTCCCCGTCCCAGTCCTACCTACACGAGCAGATACCAAAGCAATAATCTGCTTCACTCAGTAGCAAAAAGCAGACTTTAATAAAGCACATAAAAAGTCACACCCCCGGAGCAGAACGGAACACAGCGTCCCCAAACCCAGCAGAATCAGTCCCCCCAACCACCAAACGATAATGGGACATAAAGGTGTGTGGAGAACTCCAGGTAGCAGCCCTGAGAGATCTCAGCCATGGAAGCCCCCTAAAAACAAGCCCAGGAAGACGCCACCCCCCGAGTCGATATACCCTGAACAGACCCAGGAGCCAAGACACCACAGGCCTCATATGCAGCACCCACAGCCCATCGTAGCTAACGACTGAGTGTAGCCCCAGAAGGCTTCAGACCTTGACCAGCCAGTCCAAAGGTCACAAAAAGGGATTCTACGTTACAAAACGGCTCAGTACGCATCAAATAGATCTCCAGAGCCCTCTGAACGTCCAAACAGTGCAGCGGCACCTCAACCTCAGAAAGAGGACCAGGACAGAAAACAGGCAAAACCAGATCCGCAGAGCAGTGAAAAGTGGAAGGGACCTTGGGAACAAAGGAAGGATCAGGCCGCAGTACCACCCGATCAGGAAAAAAACTTTAAAAAGGGGCCGAACAAAGTAAGGAGCCCAACTCCCCAATCAGTCGAACCGACGTAATAGCCACAAGGAACAGCACCTTGATCGTCAGATACCTCAAAGACACCTCCCGAAGAGGCTCAAAGGAAGCCTCCTGCAAAGCCCCCAAAACCAGAGGCAGATCCCAACTAGGAGCAAAGGATCGAATGACAGGCTTCTGAAGGAAGCAACTCTGTAAGAAACGAGACACCAGGGGAACCACTGGTTCACAGACCGAACTCCGAAAGGCCTGAACAGCAGCCCACTGAGCCCTCAGGGAGGACACAGCGAGACGCAAGTCCAAGCCATCCTTCAAAAAGTCCAACACAAGCACCGGATCCACCTCTAACGCAGACCACCCATGCGCCGTACACCAAGACTGAAAAGAAACCCAATGCCTGGCATAGGACTTGAGAGTCGAAGGGCACCTGGACCTCTGAATGAATTCCGCCACAGAAGGAGAACACCCCAACGCCACAAGGTTCAGCCTCTCAACAGCCAACCCGCCAGTCTCAGGCGGACCAGAAACTTCTGAGACAGAGGGGGAAACGACAAGGGACAAGGGACCACAGGCAATCGCCATCAAGGCCCCACTGACAACTTCAATAACAGAGGGAACCAAGGATGCCTGGACCAATCCGGAGCCACCAGGATCACCGAAGCACGATCCAGTTTGACCTTCAGCAGAACACACAGCAGCAGGGCAAAAGGGGGAAAGCATACATCAGGCCCCCCTCCCACCGGAAGGATAGGGCATCCACCCTCCAAACGGCGGCAGACCGAACCAGAGAACAAAATGTCTCCCTCAAGGCGTTCCCCGGGGCTACAAACAGGTCCACCAACGGGACCCCGAACCGGGCCATCAGACAACCAAACACTTCCTGAGACAGGCACATGTCCGATAGGGAGGGAAACACCCTGCTCAGGCGATCCGCCTCAGAGTTCAAAATCCCTGGCAGATGTAAAGCCCTCAGAGACAACAAGTGAGACTCTGGCCACAGGCCGATACGTTGAGCCAACAAATTGAGGGAAGCCACCCTCGCGCTCCCCTGGCGGTTGATATAACACATCACCACCGTGTTGTCCCACCACACCATCACATCGCTCTGGAGGACCCAAGGCAGAAAATGAGACAACGCCAACTGAACCACCTTTAATTCCCGCCAATTCAAGGACATTTCCGCCTCCGGCAAAGATCAAAGACCCTGCACTGACTCCTGACCCAAGACTGCACCCCAACCCAGTTCGCTGGCATTGGTTGTCAGGACCAACCTCACCTGGGACACAAAGGGCGAGCCCTGTAAGAGGTTCCGATCCACCAGCCACCAGGACAACTCCCGGGCGATGGACACACTCCCCGGAATCAACAGCTCATAATTCAGAGATGCCGGATCCCAATGCTCCAGAAGATGGAGGTATAAGGGTAAACGAGCCCAAGGAACAATCATCACAGTTGCTGACATCAGTCCCTGAACACGCAACCACTGGCGAGCCGTGGAAGACCGAGCCCCCAACACCTCCCTCAGTTTGTGCACAAGAGTCAGTCTGCGGGGCTCCGACAGGAAGACCTTCCCCAACCTGATGTTGAACACCCCCCAATGAACAGCAGTTCCTGAGTGGGGCGAAGATGGGATTTCTCCAAGTTCAGAATCCACCCGAACCGTTGAAGGAGACTGCAAACCTCCCGGGAATGTGACTGAGCCTGAAGGAAAGAAGAGGAAGAAATCAACCAATCGTCCAAGTAAGGGAAAACCTGTATACCCTGAGCATGCAACAAGCCCACCAAGGGTGCCAACACTTTAGTAAACACTCTCGGAGAGGCAGACAGGCCAAACGGTAATACCTGGAACTGGTAGTGATCCACCCCTACACAGAAATGCAAGAATATCTGTTATTCCGCGTGCACTGGCACATGAAAATAGGCGTCCCGGAGATCGGGAGAAGTCAGGAAATCCCCCACTGACAGGAAGGGAAGAATCAACTGTAGAGTCACCATTTTGAAGGACCAATGAGGGATACACAAGTTCCCCACCTTCAGATCCAGGACTGGACGGAAGTCCCCATTTGGATTCTGGATCAAAAACAGGATTGAGTAAACCCCCCGACCCTGTTGACTCACAGGCACCCTCACCACAGCCCTTTTTGACACCAAGTCCTGAACTCCGTCCAAAAGAGCACAACATCTTGCCTGAGACCTGGGAACAGGGGTAGCCCTGAACACATCCACCGGAGGAGTCCCAAATTCTATTCTGTAGCCCAGCCAGACCACCAGTAGGACCCATTGATCCCGAACGAACTCCTCCCAAACTGGAAAAAAAGAGGTGAGGCGACGCCCAACTGGCACCTCCAAGGAACTCATCACATAGTCATGACTTGGAGGGAGCTGCAGAAGAGGAAGGACCCTGTTGACCCCGGGACTTGTGGAAGGAAGGGACATCCTGGCCACGTCCCCGACAACGAAAGGGCTGAGCTACCTTCTTAGATTGAAACGCCTGCCCAAAAGCCCGCGTATAACCCGCAAACTTCCCTTTCTGAGAAGAGCGCACTGGAGCCAACAATTTCTTGTCTCAGCTGTCTTCTTTATCAAAGCCTCCAACGGCTCCCCAAACAGCTTAGAGCCTGTGAAGGGAATCTTCATCACAGCCGCCTTCTGAGCAGCTTCCGCTTCTATGACTTAAGCCACAACTACCTCCTAGCAGCAACCGAGGCGCCAGCAGCCGCGCCGCAGCACTAAGGCAGTCGAAGGATGAATCTGCCATGAAACGCAACTGTTGTTCCAACATCGACAAAGACTCAGAGGGATCCTCATCCTGCAGGAGCTGCTCAGAAATTCCCTGACAGTCCTTAGGTAGCTAAACAAAAACAATGGCTCCTGTGGGTAAATACTGAACAAGTTATAATATTATAAATGCACAATGGCAATTTGGGTGATATAAAGAAGACGAAAGGCAAGTAAGTGGTATATGCACAGGAAGAATATATTAAATACCAAAAAAGAAGGAGAGGGGGTATACATATAAACAAATTACACACTTATATACATTTATACAATTTCAAAACAGTGTAATCGTGTCCCAAGTAAATAGATTCTAACAAAAAACCTAAACACATTACAGACATTTAAGACAAAAGTGACATAAAGTTCTTTGACATAGATTCGTTTTTTAGTTTTTTGCAGAGGGAAAAGAAGCGATCCATGTGTTAATTTTCAGGTAAATACAAAAAAGTTGCCCAATTATGACAATTTATTTTCAAATGGGCAACAGATTCTGTTCTTGTTATGCAGATAGGGCAAAATGGTGTTGTTTGGGATGGTGTTTTCCAGCAAGCAGTTAAGACGCGTACTAGAAGAGCGCCGACCCTAAGTACAAGTACAAAGTACAAAGCCCTATCAACAGATTTCCAAACAATATCAAGATAAGGTTCCCGAAATGCCACATCTTTAAACCTTAGTAACTCTTCCGTAAGTCTGCCCAGGGTTGGGTCAGAACCAGTTCTACTTGCGACCCATCTCCAGTAAAGGGTCTTTAGGGTTGCCTTCGGGGGAGAAGATCTACTTGCCCAGGCTTCATTAAGGCCCAATTGGCCAAGTAGGAATTTAACATCTTTTAACCATTTTATTTTGTGCCATCCCGCCATCAACATTACCTCTGCTAACCCTTCTGCATACTTTGCCAGTTCTGGCACTCGCCACAGCCGGGCCCATAGCAGCAACGGCCGAACTTTTGCCAGATCACTAATAGAGTGACATCCTAGATCAAGTAGCAAGGGTATCATTGGGGTACTCTGCGGGAGTAACATAAGGTCCCTTAAGAACTTATTTTCGGACTTTACTAGATGGTCTACATTAGAGGAACCCCACAGTTCTGCCCCATAAAGGGCAAAACTGACTCCTTTCGCCTTGTAAATATCGAGGACAGGGGCAATGGGTCTAGTTGAGGAAGAGTGCTGTTCTTTAAGGAGCGCCCCGTTACCCTCTTATGGCTTAATAACATTTTGCACAGATATGGGGTCCACTGCATGGTGTCCGAAATACGTATGCCTAGATAATCAAATACAATGACCCTTTCCAAGGATACAAGGTTTAATACTGGGGGTCGGCCAAGTTTTCTTGGGGGGTTCAACACCAAATACTTTGTCTTATCCGTATTTATTACGAGCTCTCGTTGTATACAGAAGGCCTGAAAATTGTCAAGGAGGCTCTGGAGGCCCTCTGGGGTCTTAGATATTAAAAGAGTATTATCGGCGAATAAGAGGGTAGGAATACGCTCGCCCGCCAGGGATGGCGCATCAAATGGTTTTTCCTGCAAGTGCTCAACCACACCATTCACATATAGTGAAAAAAGGGGGAGCAAGAACACATCCCTGGCGGACAACTCTCTCCACCGCAATTCTGTTAGTTTTCCCACCTTCAGAGCCCCACCTCACTTGCGCAAAGTTTCCTTTGTGAAGCCTCACTAGAATTGACAAAATATTAGAAGGAATCCCCATATCTGACAACACCCCCCAAAGACATTCCCGAGGTACGAGTTCAAAGGCAGTCCTTAGATCAATAAATGCAAGTTAAAGACTGCCTTTGCCTATAACAACCACTTTCCAGTAGATTAGCAGTAGTCTGAATGCCTGCTCTATTGTCCCGGTACCAGCCCTGAATCCTACTTGATAATCTGAGAGGATCTCATTTTCTTTAGCCCTTTGAAGGATTCTCTCAAGTACCACCTTTCCAACAACCTTCTGGGTGGAATGTATCAGGCTTATTGGCTGATAATTGGAAGGGTCGTCTTTGCGCCCCTTTTTAAATATATAGGGACGACCTCAGCCCCCTTCCACGATTCGGGAATCGCTGCACCTTTGTCAATGGCAAGGAGTAGAGTGTGGATGAGCTTCCCCCATTTTGTCTGATGGAAACGAAGCAGGTCCCGGGATGCTATCCGGGCCAGCTGCTTTTTGAGGCACAGTGCGACTAATCGCGTATTCAACTTCCTTAATTGTAAATGGATATATCGTGCTATCTCCTGTGGATATATAAGGTTTATGTGAAGCAAAATCATTAACAGCTCCTTGCTGGCACATGTACAGTTTTAGGAAGTGATCGAACCATGCTTGGCCAGTAATGTTGCACGGGATGAACTCGCTATCAGGATTTTTCCTAGCTCTTATGGTGTTCCAAAAGCGACCTGCATCCCTCCCATCACTGGCCTCTTTTAGTGTTTGCCAGTACTGGTCCTCCCACTCCTTTTTGGCATTTGTTATCACCAGCTTATATTCTTTCCTAGCCTGCTGAATCAGAAGTTGTGACTTGGCCTTAACTGCCTTAATTAGAGCAGACTTCATTTTCCCACACTTAGCTGTGTACCACCCTCATTTACCTTTGGGCTTCTGGAGCCCTCTCTCAGCCCCCCTCGCATTTGTACCAGGAATAAATTCCCCACCTTTTCAGTAGTATCCTGAAATACTGCCAGTGCCCTTGAAGGGTCACAGTGATCTAAAGAAATCCTATCCAGCTCACTTTGTGAGGCTACCAACAAGGCCCCTATAGTTTGAACTTTCTCTGCGTCTAGGGCAACTGTGCGCCATTTAAGGCGCCTTCCACAATTTGATGGGAAAACTTTTGTTGTAGATTTTACTTTACTTGGTACAGCTGGGCCATTTTCGCTTAGCCACAGGTGGTTCAAGCTCAAAGAAAGCGAGTTGTGATCGCTGTCTACAGTTGGTAATATTGCCATATCCTGCACAAATTGCCAGAGCCTCGAGTCAAGGAGAATGTAGTCAATCCTTGATGAGTGGTTGACCCTGTTGTACGTGTGAGCGCCAGAAGGGTCTGAGATGGTTCTACCGTTTGCTGCTCTTAAACCAAACTCCATCATCAGGGCATTCAGTTGGATGGCCCGTTGCGACCATCTTTTTATTGGCTGAATTGCTAGCGTTGGTATACCCCTCCTAGCATCGTCCTCAGCAACATCTAGGATGTCCTCGGTCGCATGGAGTTCGAATGTACAATTAAAGTCCCCAGCGACCAGGACATACATGTCATCATGGCAATCTCTAAGTTCACTTTCAAGCATTGTTACTGTAGGAGACAAGGAGCCACCTTTAGTACCCCTGGCATATATATTAAATATATCGAGAGACCTCCCCCTATGGGGGCCTCGCAGTGAGATCCTTGGAATGCCTGGTGAATTGCATTGCTTTTGTACAATGCTACATTCCAGAGAAATGCTCACCCAAATTAGGAGCCCGGCTGAAGGGCGACCCTTCCCAGATGCTGGAGGTACCGCAGGTAAAAAATACGTAGTGTAGCCGACTCTATGGTTTTGCTCCAGACTCCAGGTCTCCTGGAAGATACAGATCATGTATGACTCCACCAGGGTATTCCAATCTGGAAGATCTAATTTCCTTGAAACGCCTGCTATATTCCAGCTGATGATCCTTATCGTTGTATCCGCCACTACTCGCTCCTGGGAACAATGTGGTGGCACACTAGACAGGTTGGATTGCTCTCCTACAGTCTCAGTTGCTAGACGCAGCGGAATAGAAGCATGCCACAAAGGGGCGTTGCTCAGGTTAATAGGTTGATCTCCTGGGGTCTCGCTAGTAGCTATGGGAGAGGCCTGGGTATCCTGATCGTTAATCGGACCAATCCCAGACTTAAGCTTGTTAGCTGATACCTCCCCTGCAGTGCTCCAACAGTTATTCACAGCGTTCGGGAGTACTACCCCTAGACTTTTCCTCAGTTTGGTTAAGTCAGGAAGAACAAGATTAGAGGGGGTAAGGGAGAACCCTTGAAGTTTAGTTGGGGTCAGCTGCCTACTGGGCCTTTTGCTATCATCAGGGACAGGCACAGAATTAGCAAGTAAATGGTCGCTACGTCAATACCCATAATCCATGGCAATCTAAGCGTCTGCCAAAGACAGAAGTTGGGTAAGTGTGGAAGTCACCTGTAAACCCTCCCCCGTTGGGTTTCCATTGCTCTGCCTTTGTTGCCAAAGTCCGGGCTGTAAATGGAAATATCCAAAGTCATATGTGCCAATTCCACCGCAGTCATGCCCACTCTGTTGGTTGCAAATTGCAACTCGCACATCCCTGAAATGAACAAGGATGCAATCACCTGGAATATCCTTAGCCCTGCTGCCCACCCAACTAACTCTTCTTACAAAGAGGACCTGGCCATCAAGTTGCCTTGGTAGAGGTCTATTGTTATTTAGCCAGTATGTAGTTTTATTTTTAAGATCACTATATGATTCCGATTTACCCGGCGCAAGCCGTGGAACTCCCGCCAGGACAACTACATAGAGCATACAAGCAGAAGGCGGACTGATATGAGTAGAACTGGTAACAGCAATACATGCCAGATCAGGCTTGTGAGGTGGGTTGGATTGATCCTTACCCTGCCTCACCACATTACTGGCGGTATATTCGCCTTTCTGGCTCTGGATATGTGCTCTATCACGGGCTCCCTTATCCCCTTTGGTCAGTAGTTGGTTTATGGATTTACTGACATTATGGATTAGAGGGGCTGTCGCTGGGGAATTAGTTCAGCTCTGTGGCCCTGAAGCAACTAACTTTTTGGTTTGAAGATATATGTTCACCCATTTGTAAGGGGACCACCGATGGAATTAGCTTCTGTTCAGCTATTTCATGGCTATATTTAGAGTGTAGTTTAATTAAAGCCTTTAAGGAGAAGAAATTATCCAGGGTCCCTTGTTCAAAGCGATCCAATCTTTCTGCCAAGACTTTTACCCTCTTGAGTACCGGCAATACCAGGGACTTCACAATGTGCTCAATATGGGCAATAAGGGGAATTTCTTTTACAGAACTTGAAGGGCACATTGGGTCTGGATAGGAAGTAGGTGGTGGGGCAGGATCATCACTATTTGGTCCACTGATTACTGGGATGTTAGGGGATTTTTTGGAGAGAGTATCCATTCTTTCCCAAAAGCATGCATCAGCTGGTGTACCGCTATCATTAGTTGGAGCAGATACAGTGTCAGGTGCGTTATTATTAGAATTCTTCTACTTTGCTACATTATGTTTAGGAACCACTTTCTTCTGTTTGTTGCCACCTCCATTCCCCTTGGCATTTTTTATAGTTAAGCATTCCCTATTAATATGCTTTGACTTATGTCTAGCCTTCTGCCCTCTGGTTGTGGCACGCAGGCTGGCACTATTTGCACTCAGCCGTGAGTCAGAGACCGAATTTGAACTTAGTGGTGTGTCACAGCACCCATTATCTGTGGCATCCACTACCCGACGAGGTGAGTCAAGAGTAAACTCATTTAGGAAAATGGAGGGGGTCAGTGATAACCTTGAGGATATGGGAAGAAGTTCAGGGGATACATTGCCCATCATAGGAACAGTATCCTGAAAAGTTGTAGTATATGGGCCCCAGGAAGAGCAACAAAAGATGGCGCCAATATCGAGTCCTGGGAATTATTGGTGAACAGAGGGCAAGGGGGGAAGAGAACCAGCTGGAAGTGAAAGGCGGCGTTTTGTGCTTTCTATGGCATCAGCCACCACCCCGATGGTTTTCTGCAGCATGCGGTCAATTGCTATCAGGCTGGGTAGCGGAGGATTAGTAACCGCCTTATGCTTTGGGGCAGACACAGTTGTTACAGGGTTATTCCTTCCTATTTTTGCCACTTGGGGTACAAGGGTAGCTTTTGTCAACACTCGTGCTGTTGTAAACATATCTAGGACCCTAATTAAATATCCCCGATTTATGCCCTTATGTGGTTATAACAAATCATATACTTATAAAGGCATAAGAATCATATCCATATTTAGTAATAGCCAATGCAGTCCAAATACGGCAAGGCTACTTCCTTAGACTCCTAGAAAGTACAACGAGTTTTTTAAACAAACCAAACCTCCAGCAACCTGGGAATTGCCCATGCTTTTGTTTTGATTTGTCCTAGAACTCCTGCGAGTCCTGAAAGAACTGCCAGTTCCTAGTGACGGTTCTTATTGACGTCTTATGTCCAACCTTACGTCAAACACGGCACCTTCCAGGTATAAATATACCAGCATTTGCCTTAAGCAACACACGGTGGTTTGGAGCAGAGCTGCTATCTACTTACCCAAAGCCCAGCTGATGCGAGTGCCGAAGGAAGCCGACCCTCCCATTTGACGCTCTGATAAAGACGCTGTCTTTTCTCCTGCCGAGAAAATCCAGCTCCAGTGTTTCCAGTCACCCTTGCGGGTAACTGGGAGATCGAGTCCTGAGAACTCCTTCATTCTAAAACCAAGGTACGGAGCTGATTAGATCCTTAGAGAATTCTTGATTCAGATTCATGGCAAAACTAACTTAACTTAAACTGCAACTCCCTTACTCCTTCCCACGTACTAGGCTTAGGTTAGGTACACTGGGGTAGGAGTATTTAAAAGCACCAGTTGAGTACGTTTAGTCAACTTTTATCATTGTATGTAATTGTATATATTTTATCCGTTTTAAGTATCATATGGCTCAGAAACCATACCAATGCTTTTACAGTATTATTTCATAATACTCCTTTTACTGTACGCACTTTACTTTATGACAAGTATTGCAATTGTGGCAATTCACTTCTCTTGCATGAGAAAGAGGACTGCTCAATAAATAACACCTTTTATTGAAAACGCCCGTCTCTCTATTTCTCTGCACTCAAACTAAGTATGCATGATTGACTGAGTGAAATAGCTATCTATTGTTTTCACACGACTCTGGAGATATACTCCTTATTCTGGACGGAGCAAAGTTGTCATGTTTATACGGTTGTCAGAAGCTAATCCCTTCTTGTCTAATCAGGGAAGTTAACTCCTCCCTGTTCATTCGAGAAAGTTTCTAGTGACCTCTGAGCTAGCTGGCATACCTAATTAAGTCTAACATATTCACTAGAGACCTAGTCGACCTCAGTCCTACGTCTAAACTGCCGTTTATGTTATTCCAATGCGCAGAGCCTATTGGGAATATAGGAACTACACTACATGGCGCCCAACGTTTGGTAAGGCGATAATCTAATGCAAGATACTAGAGTAACTCAGTCGTGCTTTTTCCCGTAAAAACTCCAATAGACGTCTGGAGTGGGTGAAAGGTTAATATCCGCCGAAACTTAGTAGGAAGAGATTCCTATGTATTAGTTTTCGTTATAGTCAACGTTGAAGGATACAGTGTTCCAAAATATTGTGCACCTAATCTTTGTTTCCTCAAAACTTGCTCTGCAAACTTTCTGTCAGTAAAAAGGTCAGACAGTGAGGAAGAAAGGGACAGAGCTAGACTAGCAGCTCAACTCGTAGCGGACGACACACTTGTCCGAGATAACGACCCAGATGCAATAATCATCCCGGTCAATATAAGAAAAACCATAACTATAAAACTTATAGAAAATGGAGTAATATCTAGAGGTGGTACAGTCGGTTTTGTGGTAGAGGGACATGAATTTCGGCAGACAGAAGTATTCTATTCCTGGATACATTTTTCAGCAGCACATGCTGTAACACATGAGTTCCCCTACTACAAAATAGCGGAAGCTCCAGAGGAATATTCTCCTTTCGAGGAAGTTGAAATTCCACTAACATACCAAGAGCACCTGCTCTGGTTTAATGTCACCCTAAAACATCAAAATCACATTACCAGGCTCGGTCCACTAGGTAGACCAGGAGCCACATGGCCGGTTCTAGCCAGCAACACACCACATTCCGACATTGAAAAAATGTCAAGCGAAGAACTCTTAGTTAAAATAAAAGAACTAACAAAAGCATATAGAGATTTAGTTCAATTAACATTAGACGGTACAACATACTGACTAAAACCCCAACTAATTGAAAATCCTGAAAAGACTTTCATGAAAAATAATTTAATTACTCAAAAGAAGAAGTGGGAGGGCAATAAACAAACCTCTCCCAGAGAAAAACAATTTCAGTCCAGAGGAAGTTCTCCCCAACGAAGAAATAGATCTCCAGAAGGGGGGGGGGGGGCAAGTCTCCACAACGGGAGCCCTCTGAAAAAGATACAACCTTCGAAATAGGGACAATTTGAAAAAACCTGACAGATATCAAGATATTTATACACGTCCCTCTTGATCTTTTCAGACTTCCTCAAAGAAATCGGAAAGAAGAGGACGGTCAGAACATAAAGAAGAACACGTCAAGTCCAAAGACAAGGAACCTGCTCATCAAAGTAATAAATTACAATATCCCAGAAAGAAGGTAGTCAGTATTAAAATAAAACATGCTGAGAATCCTGAAGACAGAACTGAAAAACGGAGAGAGGGCCCAGACAATGCTAGACAGCGCAGCAGAAGTGACCATAGCTCGCAAGATCCTGATGAATCTTCTGGAGACAGTCGACACGAATGAATACATTCAAGTGGAAACTGCAGAGACCCGAGTGAGCGTGCCCCATAAACTGTACGAAATAACATTACGTATAGAGGGAGATAAAACTAGGAAAATAAGAGGTCTCTTTTGGGAGAATCTATCTAAAGGCTATGATATCCTTCTAGCAGAAAGGGACTGGCCACCAGAGTTTGTCAGGGAGTGCTCACATGGGGAAGAAATGATTATGCCTGCCTTCTCAAATCACATTCCAATTCATTAAAAATACACATTTGCAAGAAAATGGGTAGTGGCCCAAGCCCCTGCATTATATAAAAATCATGTAGGGTGGGTTGAGGATTCTCCTCAACATAAAATCCAGTTAAAAAATCAACCTATTGCACAGAGGCAGTATCCTGTTAAGCAAGAAGCTAAAAACAAGTAAAATAAATTTTAGATCAACTTGAATATCAAGGGGTGATTGAAACATGCACCTCACAAATGAACAATCCTTTGTTTCCTGTCTCCAAGCCAGACGATTCATATCGTCTAGTTTTGGACTACAGACAACTAAACTCCTGCTGTAAAACATTTGCAGTACAAAACTCACAAGGTGCAGCACTAATGAATAATAACGTGCGCAAGAAATATAAAACGACATTAGATATTTCAAACGGTTTCTTCTGTCAAAACATAGCACCTGAAAGCAGATATTTGACCGCTTTCTCCAGCATGGGGACCCAAATACAATTTTGTCGTCTCCCACAGGGATTCAAGAACATGATTATTTTCAGCCAGGGTAACTGAGTTACTACAAATATATGATGATGAGGCATTATCCTATGTCGATGACATCTATCTTACAGACGAGGACCTGGAGACTCACTTGAAAAGAGTGAACACCATAATACTTGGGTTCGCATCTGAAGGGTGCAAATTTAACTTTAAAAAATCACGAATTGCCCATCTAACTGTCCTATTTTTAGGATATAAATTATCAAGTGAAGGCAAAAGCCTAGCAGACAACTTCTTAGAGAAGTGTGCAGTACTCCAAGCTCCAAAAACGCTGAAAAACTTACAATCAATACTAGGTTTCCTGAATTTCGGAAGAACATACATTCTAAATTATGCAGAGAGGGTTAAACCTCTCTACGAACTAATAAAACCTGATTTTAAACCAATTAATTGGACTCAAAAACACACAGAGATTTTAGGATCATTACAGACAGACATGTTAACTAAAACAAAACTGCAAAGACGTGGAACACGCTTTTGATCCGAAAATGAAAAAACTAGAAAATCTGGAATACAAATATGAATACCCACTGTCAGTAGAAATTCTGCCTCTCGAACAATACACCTGTGTAATCTACACAGACAGATTTGCACAACACTACGTTGTGGAAAAACAAATTTACAATGCTGCTTGCGCGATTGTTAAAGGTCGCTGGCGCTTAGGTAAATTCAGATCGATGGTCAAAAACTGAATCACTCAGAAACTGTACAGCTCAGCAAGCTGAAATGAGATCTCTAAAGATGGCGTTTGAAAATGCCGAACGCGAATTCCCGACACTAATAGTGTGCGATTCGCATTACTGCGTCCGGTCTTACAATAATTCCATGCAGACCTGGATTAAAAACGGTAACAAAGATGAGACAGGTGCAACAATAAAGCATAAAAAACTATGGGAACAAGTAGTTCTTTTGCAGAAAGAACTACAAAAGACTCACGTGATACATACGCAGAGTCTTCAACGTGATGGCGTTCATGATGCAGGGAATTCATTGGCTGACAGAGCCACAGCGGCAGCCGATCACTCGGCTTCCGTAGCTACAAAAAAGCGTACCAAAAAACAAATAGATGGCGAAACGCTGCTTGCAGTAAAAGCTTCAATGGAAGGTAATATGCGGCGTTACCTCTAATTTATCCACTCGAAAATACATACATAATTGATTTCAACTCCGTTCCGTTTGCTCAAATTCCTGGAGTGGGGGATAGAGTAATTCCAAACACGAACCGGAGGGTCTTCTTGATACAAGAAGCACACATGGGATTGGGTCTGAGGTACCAAGAGATCCTGAAATCTCTAATAGAATTACAATCACCGGTGGCCGGGGATGAGCGTGCAAATTTATAACTTTGCAATAAATTGTCAGGACTGCAACAGAGATCGCAGTTGTGAACCGGACCAGACACCTGCCCAGACACCTCTATTATTTACAACAAGGGGTGGTGAGGGACAGAGTCTCTGAATTAAGCAGAAAGCTCTCACCCAGTCAAGAGATCAGGGCTAGATCCAACACCGTTTTTTAGCTCACTGCACCATCCCAGTTTCAGAACCTGGCTGTATGCAAATTAGTCTGTTCCTGTCCCAGTGCATGATGGGAACAGGGCAAACCAAACTACAAAAGCCAATTCTTACACTGGGAAGGAAACAAGCTCCCGGGGACCGGTTTCTGGCATTACAGCCGTCTTCGGCCCGGTTTGCTTGAATCCTGATGGTGCAATGAGCAAGGGTCTCACATCTGAGAATACCCTTCCACGCTTAGGGTGGACAAAAATATTTACAACAAGGGGTGGTGAGGGACAGAGTCTCTGAATTAAGCAGAAAGCTCTCACCCAGTCAAGAGATCAGGGCTAGATCCAACACCGTTTTTTAGCTCACTGCACCATCCCAGTTTCAGAACCTGGCTGTATGCAAATTAGTCTGTTCCTGTCCCAGTGCATGATGGGAACAGGGCAAACCAAACTACAAAAGCCAATTCTTACACTGGGAAGGAAACAAGCTCCCGGGGACCGGTTTCTGGCATTACAGCCGTCTTCGGCCCGGTTTGCTTGAATCCTGATGGTGCAATGAGCAAGGGTCTCACATCTGAGAATACCCTTCCACGCTTAGGGTGGACAAAAATATTTACAACAAGGGGTGGTGAGGGACAGAGTCTCTGAATTAAGCAGAAAGCTCTCACCCAGTCAAGAGATCAGGGCTAGATCCAACACCGTTTTTTAACTCACTGCACCATCCCAGTTTCAGAACCTGGCTGTATGCAAATTAGTCTGTTCCTGTCCCAGTGCATGATGGGAACAGGGCAAACCAAACTACAAAAGCCAATTCTTACACTGGGAAGGACACAAGCTCCCGGGGACCGGTTTCTGGCATTACAGCCGTCTTCGGCCCGGTTTGCTTGAATCCTGATGGTGCAATGAGCAAGGGTCTCACATCTGAGAATACCCTTCCACGCTTAGGGTGGACAAAAATATTTACAACAAGGGGTGGTGAGGGACAGAGTCTCTGAATTAAGCAGAAAGCTCTCACCCAGTCAAGAGATCAGGGCTAGATCCAACACTGTTTTTTAGCTCACTGCACCATCCCAGTTTCAGAACCTGGCTGTATGCAAATTAGTCTGTTCCTGTCCCAGTGCATGATGGGAACAGGGCAAACCAAACTACAAAAGCCAATTCTTACACTGGGAAGGAAACAAGCTCCCGGGGACCGGTTTCTGGCATTACAGCCGTCTTCGGCCCGGTTTGCTTGAATCCTGATGGTGCAATGAGCAAGGGTCTCACATCTGAGAATACCCTTCCACGCTTAGGGTGGACAAAAATATTTACAACAAGGGGTGGTGAGGGACAGAGTCTCTGAATTAAGCAGAAAGCTCTCACCCAGTAAAGAGATCAGGGCTAGATCCAACACCGTTTTTTAGCTCACTGCACCATCCCAGTTTCAGAACCTGGCTGTATGCAAATTAGTCTGTTCCTGTCCCAGTGCATGATGGGAACAGGGCAAACCAAACTACAAAAGCCAATTCTTACACTGGGAAGGAAACAAGCTCCCGGGGACCGGTTTCTGGCATTACAGCCGTCTTCGGCCCGGTTTGCTTGAATCCTGATGGTGCAATGAGCAAGGGTCTCACATCTGAGAATACCCTTCCACGCTTAGGGTGGACAAAAATATTTACAACAAGGGGTGGTGAGGGACAGAGTCTCTGAATTAAGCAGAAAGCTCTCACCCAGTCAAGAGATCAGGGCTAGATCCAACACCGTTTTTTAGCTCACTGCACCATCCCAGTTTCAGAACCTGGCTGTATGCAAATTAGTCTGTTCCTGTCCCAGTGCATGATGGGAACAGGGCAAACCAAACTACAAAAGCCAATTCTTACACTGGGAAGGAAACAAGCTCCCGGGGACCGGTTTCTGGCATTACAGCCGTCTTCGGCCCGGTTTGCTTGAATCCTGATGGTGCAATGAGCAAGGGTCTCACATCTGAGAATACCCTTCCACGCTTAGGGTGGACAAAAATATTTACAACAAGGGGTGGTGAGGGACAGAGTCTCTGAATTAAGCAGAAAGCTCTCACCCAGTCAAGAGATCAGGGCTAGATCCAACACCGTTTTTTAGCTCACTGCACCATCCCAGTTTCAGAACCTGGCTGTATGCAAATTAGTCTGTTCCTGTCCCAGTGCATGATGGGAACAGGGCAAACCAAACTACAAAAGCCAATTCTTACACTGGGAAGGAAACAAGCTCCCGGGGACCGGTTTCTGGCATTACAGCCGTCTTCGGCCCGGTTTGCTTGAATCCTGATGGTGCAATGAGCAAGGGTCTCACATCTGAGAATACCCTTCCACGCTTAGGGTGGACAAAAATATTTACAACAAGGGGTGGTGAGGGACAGAGTCTCTGAATTAAGCAGAAAGCTCTCACCCAGTCAAGAGATCAGGGCTAGATCCAACACCGTTTTTTAGCTCACTGCACCATCCCAGTTTCAGAACCTGGCTGTATGCAAATTAGTCTGTTCCTGTCCCAGTGCATGATGGGAACAGGGCAAACCAAACTACAAAAGCCAATTCTTACACTGGGAAGGAAACAAGCTCCCGGGGACCGGTTTCTGGCATTACAGCCGTCTTCGGCCCGGTTTGCTTGAATCCTGATGGTGCAATGAGCAAGGGTCTCACATCTGAGAATACCCTTCCACGCTTAGGGTGGACAAAAATATTTACAACAAGGGGTGGTGAGGGACAGAGTCTCTGAATTAAGCAGAAAGCTCTCACCCAGTCAAGAGATCAGGGCTAGATCCAACACCGTTTTTTAGCTCACTGCACCATCCCAGTTTCAGAACCTGGCTGTATGCAAATTAGTCTGTTCCTGTCCCAGTGCATGATGGGAACAGGGCAAACCAAACTACAAAAGCCAATTCTTACACTGGGAAGGAAACAAGCTCTTGGGGACCGGTTTCTGGCATTACAGCCGTCTTCGGCCCGGTTTGCTTGAATCCTGATGGTGCAATGAGCAAGGGTCTCACATCTGAGAATACCCTTCCACGCTTAGGGTGGACAAAAATATTTACAACAAGGGGTGGTGAGGGACAGAGTCTCTGAATTAAGCAGAAAGCTCTCACCCAGTCAAGAGATCAGGGCTAGATCCAACACCGTTTTTTAGCTCACTGCACCATCCCAGTTTCAGAACCTGGCTGTATGCAAATTAGTTTGTTCCTGTCCCAGTGCATGATGGGAACAGGGCAAACCAAACTACAAAAGCCAATTCTTACACTGGGAAGGAAACAAGCTCCCGGGGACCGGTTTCTGGCATTACAGCCGTCTTCGGCCCGGTTTGCTTGAATCCTGATGGTGCAATGAGCAAGGGTCTCACATCTGAGAATACCCTTCCACGCTTAGGGTGGACAAAAATATTTACAACAAGGGGTGGTGAGGGACAGAGTCTCTGAATTAAGCAGAAAGCTCTCACCCAGTCAAGAGATCAGGGCTAGATCCAACACCGTTTTTTAGCTCACTGCACCATCCCAGTTTCAGAACCTGGCTGTATGCAAATTAGTCTGTTCCTGTCCCAGTGCATGATGGGAACAGGGCAAACCAAACTACAAAAGCCACTTCTTACACTGGGAAGGAAACAAGCTCCCGGGGACCGGTTTCTGGCATTACAGCCGTCTTCGGCCCGGTTTGCTTGAATCCTGATGGTGCAATGAGCAAGGGTCTCACATCTGAGAATACCCTTCCACGCTTAGGGTGGACAAAAATATTTACAACAAGGGGTGGTGAGGGACAGAGTCTCTGAATTAAGCAGAAAGCTCTCACCCAGTCAAGAGATCAGGGCTAGATCCAACACCGTTTTTTAGCTCACTGCACCATCCCAGTTTCAGAACCTGGCTGTATGCAAATTAGTCTGTTCCTGTCCCAGTGCATGATGGGAACAGGGCAAACCAAACTACAAAAGCCAATTCTTACACTGGGAAGGAAACAAGCTCCCGGGGACCGGTTTCTGGCATTACAGCCGTCTTCGGCCCGGTTTGCTTGAATCCTGATGGTGCAATGAGCAAGGGTCTCACATCTGAGAATACCCTTCCACGCTTAGGGTGGACAAAAATATTTACAACAAGGGGTGGTGAGGGACAGTAACGGTGATGGATCAAGCCCTGATCTTTGGACTGGGTAAGAGTGGTCTGCTCAATTCAGACACTCTGTTCATCACCACCCCCTTTTCTGAATCGATTTTGGCCACTATAGGTGTGGCAGGGTATACTCAGACATGAGTCCCTTTCTCACTGCTCCATCAGGATTCAAGCAAGCCGGGCCGAAGACGGCTGAAATGCCAGAAACCGGTCCCCGGTAGCTTGTTTCCTTTCTGGTGAAGAATTGGCTTGGTAGTTTAGTCTGCCCTGTTCCCATGATGCACTGGGCCAGGGACAGACTGATTTGCATATAGCCAGGTTCTGAGCTGGGATGGGGCAGTGAGATAAATAACGGTGATGGATCAAGCCCTGATCTTTGGACTGGGTAAGAGTGGTCTGCTCAATTCAGACACTCTGTTCATCACCACCCCCTTTTCTGAATCGATTTTGGCCACTATAGGTGTGGCAGGGTATACTCAGACATGAGTCCCTTTCTCACTGCTCCATCAGGATTCAAGCAAGCCGGGCCGAAGACGGCTGAAATGCCAGAAACCGGTCCCCGGTAGCTTGTTTCCTTTCTGGTGAAGAATTGGCTTGGTAGTTTAGTCTGCCCTGTTCCCATGATGCACTGGGCCAGGGACAGACTGATTTGCATATAGCCAGGTTCTGAGCTGGGATGGGGCAGTGAGATAAATAACGGTGATGGATCAAGCCCTGATCTTTGGACTGGGTAAGAGTGGTCTGCTCAATTCAGACACTCTGTTCATCACCACCCCCTTTTCTGAATCGATTTTGGCCACTATAGGTGTGGCAGGGTATACTCAGACATGAGTCCCTTTCTCACTGCTCCATCAGGATTCAAGCAAGCCGGGCCGAAGACGGCTGAAATGCCAGAAACCGGTCCCCGGTAGCTTGTTTCCTTTCTGGTGAAGAATTGGCTTGGTAGTTTAGTCTGCCCTGTTCCCATGATGCACTGGGCCAGGGACAGACTGATTTGCATATAGCCAGGTTCTGAGCTGGGATGGGGCAGTGAGATAAATAACGGTGATGGATCAAGCCCTGATCTTTGGACTGGGTAAGAGTGGTCTGCTCAATTCAGACACTCTGTTCATCACCACCCCCTTTTCTGAATCGATTTTGGCCACTATAGGTGTGGCAGGGTATACTCAGACATGAGTCCCTTTCTCACTGCTCCATCAGGATTCAAGCAAGCCGGGCCGAAGACGGCTGAAATGCCAGAAACCGGTCCCCGGTAGCTTGTTTCCTTTCTGGTGAAGAATTGGCTTGGTAGTTTAGTCTGCCCTGTTCCCATGATGCACTGGGCCAGGGACAGACTGATTTGCATATAGCCAGGTTCTGAGCTGGGATGGGGCAGTGAGATAAATAACGGTGATGGATCAAGCCCTGATCTTTGGACTGGGTAAGAGTGGTCTGCTCAATTCAGACACTCTGTTCATCACCACCCCCTTTTCTGAATCGATTTTGGCCACTATAGGTGTGGCAGGGTATACTCAGACATGAGTCCCTTTCTCACTGCTCCATCAGGATTCAAGCAAGCCGGGCCGAAGACGGCTGAAATGCCAGAAACCGGTCCCCAGTAGCTTGTTTCCTTTCTGGTGAAGAATTGGCTTGGTAGTTTAGTCTGCCCTGTTCCCATGATGCACTGGGCCAGGGACAGACTGATTTGCATATAGCCAGGTTCTGAGCTGGGATGGGGCAGTGAGATAAATAACGGTGATGGATCAAGCCCTGATCTTTGGACTGGGTAAGAGTGGTCTGCTCAATTCAGACACTCTGTTCACCACCACCCCCTTTTCTGAACAGACACCTCTATTAGACAGCATCAGGCTATCTATAGGCAGACATCCAGACGGAAGAATGTGATCCCATAAATATTAAGACGAGATTCATTTGGATGTGGCCCCAGCGCTCGGCTGACGCCAGAACTGTTATAAAAGATTTGCGAGTCTCTATCGGCACATACGCAATTGGCATGCTACATTCTGACCAGGGTCCTGCGTTTAGCTCTCGGGCTTACAAGGAGGCCATGGCCAGCATGGGCATTGCATTGCGGTATTCTAGTCCATTCCATCCCGAGGGAAATGCGATGTGGCTCATCTTGGTTTTAAGTTTGGGTAGATTTATTGATGGAAAATATAGTACAATGGACACAGCAAGTCAGAACATCAACTTGGTCCTGAAACCACACTGATCCTCTCACATCGAAAAAAGAGAACTATCATCAGTGAACATCACAGCCATCCCTATACCTGGTGGTATAGCATGGAACAAAACTGACTATGAAATCTATGGCCTGGTTGAGCTCTTGAAATATCCACACCAGTTTAAGATCTCCTTAAGTGACTTTGTATCACCTAGTACCTTCTCTGATGATTGGGACTTTGAAAATATTAATAATATGATGTCAGATTTAGAAATGTCAGCAACATTTACAAACCATGATTATTTACAGGGTTCATCGAATTATGAGGAAATGTATTGTTACAATCACTTTGGGCATCATTACCTGCATAAATCTGCTAATCCTAGAAATGTTTTCAGTTATAATCAGTGGGAACATTGTCCAACTCTACCAAAAGGCCGTTCAAAAACATTTTATGAGACATTCCCATACTTCTCAGGATTTAATTACACCAATCCAGAAACGTTTTATTACAAGATGTTGAATAAGACAGGAGTGAAAAACATGTTGACAAATACTAAACTGATTTATTTTGAAAACATTTATGAAAAAATGTCTACATTAGGTTTTGAATTTTGGAAAAATAACATTGAGACAAAAACCATCTGGGGTACAAAAGAATGGCAGGTACAAGGTCTAGAATCATTGTTTAGAGCCTGCATGATCCCAGAACAAATAATGTTCCTGAATGACACCATTCAACAAACAACCTGTCTTGGTTTAGCCAAGATAAAAGATTTAAACAACCCGTCTATACCAAAGCCTATGCCTGATAGAAACACCACTGCAGATGAGGGGTTAGACGTGTCCTATATTTTAAAACTAAACAGAACAATTCCTAATTGGAACAAATGGTAGATCTGGCCCACAGACACTAATAACTGTCAAGATAGATTCCTGAACAAAATACACAAACAAAACGGGCCAGACCCAAGATATTTCCAGAGACAATAATCAGGGATAGTTACAACATACAGTGTAGGAAAACTATGCCTCAACCGGCTACAGAGATCCACACTTCCCGAAATTAAGCAACACTTAACTTTACTTAAAGAAGGTGCTGACTTGCGAGATTTCTTACTGGAACCTCGCAAATAGCGTCAAAAACGTTTCATATACGCCGGAATATACGTAGCTTACAATGAAGCTTGGAAAGTAACACAGATTGAAACTGCAGAAAAAATACGAGAAATTGATCGTATTCATTTGGAAAAATCCCTTTCTGTGGTGGACAATGGGTTAACGACTCTATTCTCCAGAATGTATTCACTGGACAGCATTGTATCATCTGCTATTGATATAGTAGAACAGGATATGCTAATGTTACAGCATGGTCAATCCCAATTGCGTTCTATTGTACAGCTAGGCTGGACGTTACAAAACCTCAGTTCAGGCCACGTGCCATGGCGTCTAATCAACATAGCGTCATTGTTTTCTATCTTTAACCTTACTGATAGACAAATCTCGTTGGCACAAAAAGGAGCAGACTACACGGTGCTGAGCATTGAAAAACTAGAAAGATTACCATTGACAATGTCAGAAAGACCAGTCATTGAATGGATAATACATGGCACCATTACAATCCCGATACCAACTTTTCAGTTTCAATACTGCCAAAAATATATACCAGCAGGCCTGTATGAAAGGTTGGGTAAAGCATACATCAAATCAACCTGGAATTTACCTTTTACACATAAATGTTATAGTGAAGGGAAAAAAAAGGTATTTCTTAGTGGTAACAATTGTAAAAAATCACTAAGCGGTACACTTCTGTGTCAAGGTATTAACTTGCATGGAGCCTGCGAAGGTTCATCAAACAACCTTTCATGTCATCTGCACGGCACCCCTGCTACACAGATAGAGCCCTTTTTCAGACAACTTTCCAATGGTAGCTACGTTATATTAAGTTACCACAGCTGTTGTGGCATGATGCCAGGAAAAGCCTATCTTGTGAGCGTCACTTCCAAGGTCATTTGTTGTATGCAAGTATTGTATCCAAACAGCAATCCAGACATGGAGGCAGCAATATGGCCTTCTGTGAATATCTCTTCTATTCGGATTGATACTTTAAGCAGAATAAAGTCTATTCTTTTACAAACAACTGTGCCTTTAACCTCGTCCAAAAAAACGTATGAACTGCAAGTTGCAAGGACAGCGGCAGAGATACATACCCTATTAACACAAGAATAGTAAAGACTTGGCATCTGTTTTTATCTTAAACTTGTGTTTACTTTTCCCCTTTTGGTCATCTAAAGAGACAGTGTTGCCACCCTCGCTACATTGCATCCAATCCCAGTTTTCCCCTTCATGGGCTTTTGTAATACAAATCATTATGCTCCCTAAACCAAGACTACAACTCCCAGAATGGATGAGGTTGTTAAGTGAAAGTGTTGGTCTGGGAACCCGGCACCCTACTGATATGGACCAAGATGTCAACCCTTCCAAGGGTGAACATCCCAATGGGTGTATCACAGATGTTCAATTAGAATCCAGCAGGCTTTATCTGTGGACCAATACTCTAGAGCCACCCATTTGTGCATCTCACACTTGGTCTTCAGAGCTGCAGCCCAGGAAAGGTCTAAAAATCCCCTCTTCACAATCTTCTTACTGTCCTAGACTGTCCACCCTTCCACACTCTCCTCTGTGCTGCTGTTTTTGACTCCTTTGGTATTTTACACGGTCAGTGCCCACGCTTCCCATTGTAAGCGTAGCTGGGTATCCTCAGATGCTGGCTAGATACGCTGTTAGTAGGTACGATCGGTCACTGCCTCCTGGTGTTAGGTTAATACTTTATAACTGCCCCCAATAAAATAAAACTGCATCTCCAATGGATGGCTCCCCTAGGAGAGCTTGAATACCGCTGGGAATGGTGTCTTGGAGGGTAAACGTCAGGGTGTAATCTCAGTTCTATCAAGGTGCAAATGTAAGTGGCTGAATCACCATCCTTTTCATGTGCCAAAGTAGGCTTTGCCTTGCATACCTTACATGTGAATCACAAGAGTATAGATGTATAGGGTACATCCGCAAGCTGTCATCCCACTATAAGTATTCACAAATTACTCACATACATTTAGAGTACAATCCAAAAAGCATACTCAGCGGAGTATCAGGGTAACTGTGCTAAAATGTCTTAATTATTGCATAAACAGCTGTCACCTGCTATTTGCTCAATTCTCAATCTTTCCTTGAGCAAGGGCCATTTATCCCCCCCTCCCCAAATGGAAGGCCGCCCAAATAATCCCCATCTGGAAGAAATCCATCGCCCCGCGGAAAGATCTATCTAACTATCGCCCTATCTCTCTGCTACCGTTTCTGTATAAACTCTTGGAAAAACACGTTAATAAACATATTTCAGTCTGGGTTTCAGCCTAGGTTTAGTACAGACTCTGTACTAAACCTAGGCTGAAACCCAGACTGAGAGGAGTCGAGGCATCTCTGTGCTTCAATGTACCCAGGATTACACTGGTTATCAAACCGCAAGCGGATCAGATTTAAGATCTACTGCATTGTGGGAAAGGCACTAAATGGCAATGACCTTACCTGCTTAGCAGATAGACTCGCCCGTTTTCAGCCTTCCACTACACTCCTGAGGTCAGCATAAAGCTCTTCGCTGGGTGCTTCGCGCTGCTGACAAGTGAGGAGAGTGCGCTGGCATTACTACTGACCCCCAAGGCTGCTCTTTCTTAATCAGGCAAAACGAAGTTCTAACACTTTTTTCCTGCAACTGCTATTTTGCACATTACTTTTAAAACGCTTCAAGGCTGCTATATTTACCACAGGGAATTACGATGTTTTAGACTGTTTTACCTGCAACTGCTATCTGTTGAGTAATTTTTAAACGCTCTCTGACGCCCTTCTGTGCCTCTCGCTACGCGGTCCACCACGAGTTTTCCCGATTGCTGTGGAGTGAGCGCCAGGCGGGTGCACTTTCGGGCTATAGGGCAGAGGCCAGCATAAAGCTCAACACTGGCTGCTTTGCGCAGCGGACGCTCGACGGTGGCGCGCCAAAGGCGCACCAAAGGCAAGCCTGTCTGCGCCCGTCCGCGCCTGGACCGCGCCGAGAGCCAGGACCCCTGCTCCCCCAAAAGCTGATAACCTCTGCTATGACTCCACAGACCTCCAACGTTTTAACAGGTCTGATGACAAATGTTGTAAACACCCACTAGAGCAGGATCACTTTGATTGCCCTTGTGGCTTTACCCTTCCCAAACCTCAGAAAACTCGGGCCTTTCAATCCACCCAAATTCCCGAACAGTGCAATTTCCAGCCCAAGAAAACCGCCTTAAAAGGCGGCCTCTTGAATGTCAGATCTTTAGCCAAACAAATATGAAATCTCGAACCTCATTTCCAACCATGAGCTGGACCTACTATGTCTGACCGAAATCTGGGCGGACACAGCTTCCGACCCAGACTTTGTGACAGCCACCACAGCAGGTTACCAGGCCGCGAGTGTAGATAGGCCTCTAAAACGAGGAGGGGGGTTTGCCATTATCTTAAAAGAGCATTTTCCGGTCAGATGCTACTTGGCCTCCACACTGTATTATGAGGCCCTATTATTCATAATAGAGCTAAGTACCAAACAGACATTCAAGGGGATGCTCCTCTATTGACCACCAGGCTACAGGAGCAATTTCACATCTAATCTCGATGGCCTACTTGAGACTATCTTACAAAATGATGAATTCACCATTTTGGGTGATTTTAACTTCTATCTCGAAGACAAACTTAATAGAGAGACAACAGCACTCCTAGAAACCTTGGAAGCAGTTGGTCTCACACAAAAAGGTGGGACCCCCATTCACGAAGCAGGGCATACACTTGACAGCATTTTTACTTCCGTCTACAATCTTGCCACCACCAAAACTCTACCCGTCACCTGGTCCGACCACTCGATTATTGAATTTAACCTGCCCTTTACTCCCCTTAACCCGACCGAGACGGTAAAGTCCCTGACCGCACCAAAAAGAAACTGGGAATTAATGGACAGACAATCTCTCCATTCTCAGCTGGTGGCTTCATGCCCGCACCTTACCGGGTCCCCGGAGACAACTGCCCGGCTTTACACGAAATGGCTGAGTGACGCCTTCAATACCTTCATACCCCTTAACAAAAAACAACTCAGTAACAGGCAGAACCCATGAGCGCCCTGGTTCTCTGAAGAATTGAGGAAGGAAAAGCAGCTCTGCCGACAAGCAGAAAGATGCTGGCGGGGCAAGTACTGTCGGAATGAAAAAGAAAGATACAAAATTGCCTTAACACAGTATAAGCATCATCTTATAAGTAAAAAAATTGATTATTACAAGAATCAGATTGAATCAGCAAAAAATTAATCCAAAGAACTCTTTGCAGTGGTAAAAAAACTCACTTCTGCTAAAATCCCAGGGATCAAGAGTGACCAAAAGCTGTGCGATAACATCGCTGCCGCGTTTAAAACAAAAGTATTGGACATTGTCAAAAAATTTCAGGACTCGACCTCTCCCTCCCCAAGGAAACCCACTAAAAGAGATCCCAATGCCAATACACTTCTCTCTTTCTCTCCTGTTACCCCGGACACCTTAGCCAAACTCATCCTTGACTCCAGATCGGGGTCTCCCACCGACCCTTGTCCACCTAAAATTCTTAAAGAATTTGCCGACCTGGTCAGTCCAAATCTCACTGAAATATTTAATACCATGGTTCCTTTCCCTCTATCTGGAAAGACACCTCCGTTTTGCCCCTCTTAAAAAAAACCTCTCTTGAGGCTTCTGACCCTAACAACTACCGGCCTATAGCCCGGCTTCCAACCGGCAAAAATTATTGATAAAATTATGAACTCCCAATTGACCAAGTTCATTAACAAAAACAGCTTGCTTGATGCCTCCCAGTTCGGCTTTCGCCGGGAACACAGTACCTAGACTGCAACTATCAAGGCCACTGAAGAAATCAGGGCGGTGATGGATCAAGGTGGCACAGCGGTGCTAATACTCCTCGATCTGTCAGCCGCCTTTGACACGGTGGACCACTCTCTCCTACAAGAACGGCTGGAGAAGCTAGGGGTAGGGGGTTCAGCACTATCCCTGCTGTCCTCCTTTTTGAAAGACAGGCTTACAGTATCGATCAACACCTTTCTCTACTCCCTCCCCTGTGGAGTGCCGCAGGGCTCCTCGTTGAGCCCTTCACTTTTTTATGTGTATGTCTCAGAGCTGGCACCGCTAATTCAAAGTTATGGGTTCAACCTTACATCCTAGCTTTCTCTTAAACAGCGCTACACGCTGCAACGACTCCCTTCTTTTGGCCGCCATTTCCGAGGGCGAGGCGTGCCACGAGACACGCCCCCTCTGTTGGCCACACCCCCTCCAACACCCTGACCCATCGCCATAAATCATGTGTCTTGGTAGGAAGCGCAGCGGACGAGCACAGCGGGCGCGACGATTGCGCGCCGAAGGCGCGCCTAAGGCAAGCCCGTCTGCGCCCGTCCGCGACTGGCCGGGACTAGGGGCACGTCACTCTGCCCCGCTTACCACCTATACCCCGGACCTACTTCGTAGCTACCAGGGCCCTTGGCCTATCACGGCCTCTATCTGCTCACGCATCTCCTCTCTTGGTCTCTCTCCCCCCACTCCCCCTCTCTGTTCCTTCCCTATTGCTGATGCCTCTCTCACGTCCTGTAACACTGTTCCTTTATCAACCCCTAAAGCCTTTACGGCCTTTCACCTCAACACCCGGTCCGCTGTTGCTCACGCGCATGAACTCTCGGTCCTTCTGGATCTCCATGCCCCTGATCTTCTCTTCTTAACTGAGACCTGGTTCTGCGATGACTCCCTCCCTGCCCTTCTATCCACCTTACCGGCCACCTATTATGCCCTCAGGGCGGACCGCCCTTCAGGCAGAGCCGGGGGGGGCGTGGCGGTCATCGCTCGTACCGATCTTCCCTTTCAAATTTTATCCCTGCCTGACATTGCGACCACCGAATTTCTGGTGATTCGCACAGTCTCCACCTCTCCCCCCCTGACCTGCTTTCTCACCTACCGTCCCCCTCAGTCCCCCCTACAGTTTCTCCCCGACTTCTTGGAGGTCCTGGCCACCATTACAGTCAACAATTCCTCCATTCTGCTCCTTGGCGACTTTAATTTCTGGCCCGCCGACCCCGCCGAATGTCCATCCTCGAAGGAATTCTCCGAAACCCTTCACTCCCTCAACTTCATATCCCATGTTCACTCCCCCACCCACACTAAAAGTCATGTGCTTGACCAGATCTGGTCCCTGAACTGCCCTGTGGAATCACTTTCTATTTCTCCTTGCTCTTGGTCTGACCACCACCTGATTTCATTTATCCTTCCCATCCACCCCCCAGCTAAACCCCCCCCGGCCCAAAAACACCTGGGTCCGATCATGGGGCCGTGTCAACCTTGAGAATCTCTCCTCCCTTCTTACCTCTTCTCTCCCCTCTCTTCAGGGCCTCACCACCGCCTCCCAGGTTGATGCCATAGATCAGTGGCTCTCCTATGGCCGCGACTCCATTGCCCCGCTCAAGCGCATCACTTCTAAACGCGACAAGGACGCCAATCGGTGGTTCAATAAAGAGCTTAAGGCCACCAAACTAACAGTACGCCGCGCGGAGCGGGCATGGAGGAGAAACTATTGCCCCACTCTAAAACTGGAATACACCAACATCCTCACCCAGTATAAAAAAGACATCTTGGAGGCCAAAACATCATATTTCTCCTCCAAAATCCTAGCCGCGGAAAACCAGTCCAAGGAGATACTTACCATCGTCCACAACCTGGCGTTCTCGGACAGAACTACTCTCAAACCGGCCCCGTCCGAAGAACTCTGCCTCTCTCTCAACAATTATTTCATTCACAAAATTGCCACCATCAAGGCTAACATCCCTTCCCCCTCCCCCTCTTTTGTTGATCCCCAATGTCCCCCCCCTAAGGGTGCACTCACCACCCTTCCCCCTATCACTCGGGATAGTCTGACCTCCTTGGTGCCCTTGGTCAAATCTGGCTCCCCGCTTGACCCCTGTCCCGCTCACATTCTCCGCCATATCTTCGTCTCTTGCCCAGACCCTCCCCTTCACCTCCTCAACAGCTCTCTTGCTCAAGGCATAGTTCCCAACCCCTTGAAGTCCGCGGTAATTGTGCCCATCTTGAAAAAACCCGGGGCAGATCCTTCTGTCCCTGCCAATTTCCGCCCCATCTCCCTCCTGCCATTTCTGGCCAAGGTGCCCGAGCGCCACGTCACCTGCGCTCTGAGCTCCTTTGTGGAGAAGCATGGAGCTCTTGCCCCCCGCCAAGCTGGTTTCCGCCCCGCACACTCTACGGAGTCCGTTGTCATGTCGGTCCTAGACACCCTCAGGGAGGGTATGGACACCGATCAGCACCAGGCCCTTGTGCTCCTTGATCTCTCAGCCGCCTTTGATACGGTGGATCATACCATTTTACTTTCCTGTATCAAGGCGGTGGGGATCGGGGGGACTGCCCTGGTCTGGTTATCCTCCTTCCTGAGCGACCGCACCCAGGCCGTTCGCCTGGGTGACTTCACGGCGGACATCCGGAAAGTTCAGTGCGGGGTCCCCCAGGGTTCTTCTCTCTCCCCCCTCCTGTTTAATCTGTATATTGCCCCCCTGATTTTCTCTCTTCAACAGATGGAGGTCGCCGTATTCAACTATGCGGATGACCTCCAGCTTGTCTTCAATCTTTCTTCTCCTTCTGCGGTTCTAAACTTTCAATCTGTTATGCTCCATATCAGGGACTGGATGAACCACAACCACCTCAAACTCAACCCCGATAAAACCGAGCTGGTGTTGACGGGTGGTTCATCCAGCCCCTGGTCCCCTCTCTTCTGGCCCCCCTCTCTTGGTCCTTCTCCTGTTCCCTCCTCCTCAGTCAAAACACTAGGCATAAAACTTAATTCTCAACTCACCCTTCACTCCCAGGTTAGCTCTGTGGTATCTTCTTCTTTCCTGTCACTGCAGGGTGTCCCGTTTCTTCACTTTCTCTGCCCTTAAACTCATCATCCTGGCATGGTGGTGTCCCGCCTGGACTATGGGAACGCCCTGTATGCCGGCATTCCTGCTTACAGTTTGCGTCGCCTACAACAGATACAAAACCAGGCGGCCCGCCTGGCCTTCAATCTTCCAAAATTTCACCACTCTACCCCACTTCTGAAATCTCTTCACTGGCTCCCCGTGCGAGCCAGAATCCAATTCAAGCTCGCATCCATTACTTTCCTGGCCCGACTTGGCCTGGCACCAGCTTTTATCTCCTCCGAGATCGTCTCATACGTTCCCATCAGGAATCTTCGTTCGTCTTCCCAGTCCCTTCTCACCATCCCACGCTTTCGGAGAAAGAAGTGGGGAGGCTCTAAATTTGCCACTCTTGCCCCTACCCTCTGGAACTCCCTTCCCCTTGAACTCCGCACCATTACCCTCTACCCACAATTCCGTAAACATCTCAAGACCCACCTTTTCACGAAGTCTTTTGAATAAATGCTCCTTTTGTCTTCCCTGCCTTTAAACCTCAGATCCCGTTAGCTATAGCGCCAAGAAACCGCTGGTATACGTGCGCTCTAAAAGTATTTTTAAATTCAAATTCAATTCAAATTCTACGCTGATGACACCCAGATAGTAGTAACAGCCCACAGAAATGAGACTCCCCACTCTACAATTTTCCAATTGCATGCGCTCCATTAACCAATGGATGAACACACACTGCCTCAAATTAAACTCGGAAAAAAACGAAGTTCTGATTTTTGGCAACCTATTACCCAGCTGGGGAAACCTGTGGTGGCCCGCAGAATTAAGCGAGCCCCCAGTCCTGTATCAAAAGCTAAGAATCTGGGGGTCTGGTTGGACCATAAACTCTCCTTCATCCAGCATACGAACGCCACGGTTCAGCCAGTCACTTCCTCATAAAGAAAATAAGGAAAATTCTCCCTTACCTTCCGGCACACAAAAAAAAAAACGTAGTAACATCCCTAATACAGTCCAAACTAGACTATTGCAACGGTTTTCTGGGTAATGTACAGAAACAATGTCTAAAAAAACTACAAAATGTTTCAAACTCAGCAGCACATTTACTAGCTAACATCCCCAGGCACAACTCGGTCTCAGCAGAAATACGCAAACTGCACTGGCTCCCGGTGGAGCAGCGAATCAAGTTCAAGGTTCTATCTCTCACCTATAAAGCCTTAAACCAAAGTGGCCCGGCTTTTCTACAGAATCTGCTCACCTGGTATGAGCCCATCAGACAGTTATGATCTTCAGGCACCAAACTCCTTCAGGTGCCAAAAATCCGCACCTCACAATGGGGCGCCGTAGCTTCCATTATCACACTGCTAAGCTCTGGAACTCCTTGCCCCTCGAACTCAGGAGTGCCCCGACCCTCATTTCCTTCAGAAAGGGCCTTAAAACCTGGTTGTTTCAGAAGTAGAGGCAAGCACACCTCCCCACTGTTCTTAGCGCCAAGATACCTCCGGTAAACGTGCGCTCCATAAATCTTGATAACATTAACATTACCTCTGTTCAGGCTTTAAGTCGCTTCTTCTGGTATCTCGTGTTAAGAAATCCTGCTTAGGAGGGAAAGCCTTCTTCTACCTAGCCCCCTTCTATTGGAATCAACTTCCCAGCCACCTTCGGACATATTCATATTACCTACTTTTCTGTAAGCTCTTTAAAACTGAGCTTTTTTGAAAATCGTTTTCCTTCCTAACTGTTGCACCTCCGTAGCGCAGAAATACCACTCTGGGGGTGATTTGGGCGCTTAAAAAGTCACAAAAATAAACCAAGCAATATTCTGGTGCACTCACAAACCTTTAGGAACTCTTTCCTTCATAGAGTTTAGATGTCGCTCCAAGTCAGGATGACATGGAGGACTCTGTCCAGTTTGTGCTTTCATTCCTCAGATCATTCTATGCAGTTTATTAGCTCAGCGGTTGAATCGAAGCAAGCAAAAACTACAGGTCCCAGAATGCACTTATTTGTAAATGAAACGATTGATTAAATGATGTTCAAACAAAGTTATATAGCAACCCTATCTGTACACTAATTTGAGCTCCTGACGCACACATGGTCTGGGCAAGAAGTAAAAAGGTGCACTAGTTATTCCTATATTTTATGGCTAAAAAAGCACCGTCTGTGATGTCAATGCTGGCTGCGTCGTAGCACTTTTTTTCTTTGACTTTAAGCCATGTTGCACAGCAGGTTTTGCTGCTGTGCAACATGTGTAAAAAAATTGACAAAACCAATAGATACTGCATAGGCGATACCTATTAGTTTTGCCAATGCTTGTCAAGGTTTGAATAGTAAAATCAACTAGAAATCCTTTATTTTCAAGATGGCAGCTGTTTAGAATGAGGCTTGACCAGCTGTGACTTACCAGTGTCAATTAGAACAGAAAGAGTTGTAACAAAGCCAACACTTGTCACTGCCTCACCATTCTGCTGAATTCTGTGTCCAGTAAACTTTTGTCCTACGACATGGAACAAAGGTCTCTAGCCTGTCTCACAACAACTTACATTTTTAAGCACAAATCCAGCTGGCGGTTGTGAGGCTTGTCAGTGATTTCCCTTCTGGCTTAGCTCTGCTCATTGGCAGTGCACAAAAGGAACAAATGTGAAAAAGGGCCTTTATTAAGGAGCCAATATGAGATGACCTGTCTGTTGGGGAGAGGATCGCCCACTGTCAGAGACAGAGGGGAAGATTTACAATAAACAAACACGTTAGTTTGGAAGCACAGGAATGCAACATATTTACAATATGTCGCATCTCTGTGCTTCACCCTGCACAGGCACACAAACTGCTGCCACGCATCATGGTGCAAGGATGCCTGCCACACGGGGGTGATTGCTTATGTGCAGGAAGGGTTCCCTTCCTGCACATAAACAATCAGAAATGGCGTTTTACAACTTTTATGTCTGCTGCATTCGCACACATAGAACTTGCAAAACGTCATTGGTTAAAGGATTGTTTATGTGCAGGAAGGGACACGTTCTGCTGCAGAATGTAGCACGCATAGAAAGAGGGAAAAAAACTAGGAGAAATTAATAAATTTCTCCTCGTTGAGCCTCCTTACGCCTCCGAGGCGTAGCATTCATACCCTTTTCAGATTTACTATTTTTTGTAAATCTGTCTGGTTCCATGGGTTTTGCTTGGGAACACCCATGGAAATCCCCTTCTATGCAAAGTGCTGCGTGTAAAGAGGGGCTGTATTTACAAGGACAGGAAAAATCCACGCAGGGTGGCTTTTCCTGTCCTTGTAAATATGGGATGCCGGTGCGTCACAAAAAGAGACGCGCTGGCGGCGCAAGGGGCTTGTGAATCTTCCCCAGAATACATAGGAAATATAACATACCCAACACTCCAGACGTGAGGCTCGCACCACCAAAACAGCAGAATGCAATGTATTCCAAAGTGACAGCGGGCTACCACCAGGGGCGGATTGGCAATGCGGGCATTCGGGCATCGGCCGAAGGGCCAGTATCTCTGTGCCCTCTGTGGGCCGGTTTTTGTTCTCCCCTTACCCAGCCGCACAGTGAAGCTGCTTCAATTTCTCTGTCTCTGTCTCCGTGATCTCTGTGGACTAGGAAAGGGGAGAAAAAAAAACGGCCCACAGAGGTCACGGAGACAGAGACAGAGAAATTAATGCAGCTTCACTCTGATTATCCGCTGTGGCCTCTCCTTCACCCCCTGCCCAGCGAAGCAATAAGGCTGAGGGTGGCAGGGGAGGGGGTGATTGTTTGGAAAAATCGGCCTCCCTGGGGCCCAGGTGTTGCTCAGGCCTTTGAGCCATTTTCACCTCGGCCCCCCTGGGGCCCACGCAGCACATAAACAGTGTTCGGTTTTTTTATTTTTTTTTATTTAATGCGATTTTACACAGCGCAAACTTTACCAGAAGGTGTCAGAGCGCTTTACATAAGAATCAGTTGCGAAACTTAAGGACTTAGGATTACATGCGTTACATAAAAGATACAAGCAGAAAAAATTGCAAATGTACACGATGTAAAGTCACACAAGGAAGAGATACAAACAGAAAGATAAATTGCAAATGTACAAGTAGTAAAGTCACTCAAGGAAGAGAAACAAATGGATATACTCACATAGGAATGGTAGAGAGTACAAAGGTCTACTGCATATACTAGTGATTAGAGTTCTCTAAATACCTAAGGAAGGGATACAAATGGATATACTCTAAGACTCACATAGGAATGGTAGAGAGTACAATGGTCTACTTCATATACTAGTGATTAGAGTTCTCTATATACACATATATACACACATAGTAGATTTTCTCAGGCAGAATTCCATTAAGTGGAGTTGGAGGGGGGATGCAGTCACAGCACCAAGGGAGGGTGGGAGGGATACAAGGGTATGGAGAAAAGGCAAAAGAGAAAAGGGAAGAAACATTTGAGGATCGTCAAGGGGGAAACGAGGGAGAAGGGTACAAGACGAGGGAATGGACAAGATGGCGGGTCGGGGTCCAGGGAAAAACGGCCGAGGGAATAGTGGGCGAGGAAGAATGGGTCTCACTGTGGGGGCCAGGTGATCTTTGCAACTTGCACCATCTTCACCTCAGCCTCCCCCTTGCAACCATGGATGACCCAGCAGCTGTGTTTCGTGCTCCCCTGCCAGGAAATTGCCCTGAGGCCGGGAGGGCTGAATAATTTACTAATTGCAGGGGCCTCACTGCTGTTCATGTGCTCCTGAGCTGAAGGTCTGGGGAGGGCTGAGTAGGTTATTAATAGCAGGGGCTTCGCTGCTTATTAGGTGCTCCTTCCCTAAAGGGCTCGAATAATTTTGTGACAGAAAGGGGCCTTGCTGTTTTTTTAGTTGCTCAGCATGGCGCCATTGTCCCCTTTCTCCCCTCCCCCCCCGTGTCTCCTGTGCAAGAACAGTATCCTCTCACTTTAATTCATTTCTGTGCCAAACATCTTAAGGATTTTTGGGGCCGTGGACCAAACATATTTTTGGGCCCATGTTCGGAACAGATTTGAATTTATAATCCAATTTCTGATCTTTGATGCCCTCTTTCTGTCAGGAATACGCTCCACAGGATCCGGTTGTAGCTAAAAGGGGTCCACCTCCCAATGTTACCAACTCCCTGACTGATATATACAGGGAATTCGAACCATTAGGCGAGGGAAAAAACAGGGAAGGGGAAGGGACTGCTGGGATGTTAGGCTCTGGAAGACATAAACATATAACACATTATTAATTAAAGCATAGATTATACACGCTACTCCCATTAATTGTCGCTATGGAAAAGAGGTATAAAGAAGAATGGAAACACACCTCCAACTGAGAGCCCAGTTGCAATCACCAGCAGATCAGGAAACAAAACAAAGCATAAGCCCTTGTCCACGAAATACAGGAAGAAAGGTTTTTGTCTTGTAAACAAAAGTAAAGGGCTTGGAGAACTCTCCTATAGTCAAGACCTGGATAGTTGGTTAATAGAACAACATTTGGACAGTCTTCCTCCTTGCAATCACAATATATTACTTTTCATATACCGTGAAGGAATACCATAGTATCCCGCTGTGCACAAAAACATGTAGGACTGTTCCAACGTATTATCCATTTGAGTTGCTTAGAATATCCACCAACAGTAGCGCGTGGCGGACTACACACTGCGCTCCATCTTTCATCAACAAATAAAAGTCTTACATCCGTATGCATGTAGCAGCCGCTACCATGCACAGCGACTAATCCAAATGTTCACAGCAGCTAAATCGGTAACGTGTGGTCCGTCGACTCACTACGTTCCGCTTAGCAATCTTAGCGCACCGCGCCGGAGAGACACCAACCACAAGGAAAACCAGCCGGTCTCCACCTTGCGGAAACTGTAGCGCGTGGTCGGATGACCCACAGCGCTCCGCTTAATGCAGCTGAGGCAGCCGCTCCTACAAGAAACCAGACGACAGAAACAGTACCTGAACGTAGAGAAAACAGGATCTCCGGGCAACGCCAAAACGTCGAAGAAGAGCAGCCGCTTGCTTAGGAGAAACCAGCCAAGCAGGAAACACAGAATAACGCACATGCTCAGAAGCGCGTGCAGTCAGGAAATACCCCATTGCCGTAAGGGCAAATGGGAGTTGTAGTCTAAACACTAGGTAGGCGCAGTAAGAGGATTCCTGACAGTAGGCCCCCCTTTTCAGCGCCTCCTAGGATGGGGCTTAGCAGGTTACCTTGCATGGGAGCATCGCACAGCCGCAGGAACATGCACGTTGACACAGGTCTCCCACGAATCATCCTCCGCCGAGTACCCTTTCCACGCCACCAGATACCACAATGCACCCCGCTTCCATTTAGAGTCACGTATGCACTTCATCTCATACTCCTCACCACCATCAATGATGACCGGAGGGGCTGTTCTACGAACAGGCGACAAAGCAGGCTTCAGAAGGCTAACATGAAAAACAGGATGTATCCGAGGTCTCACAGGCAATTTCAACCTGTAGGCTACAGCGTTCACCTTCTTGGTAATCACATACGGTCCAATGAAGCGGGGACGGAATATACTCCGCAGCTCAAACCGGATATTCTTAGTAGAGAGCCATACTCTGTCTCCCACCTGTTATTCAGGTCCTGAACAACAATGTTTAGCCGCCCACCGCTTGTACTCGGCCTTGGCCTTGACCAAATGTTTGATGAGCTGTTTACGTACAGCGTGCAGCCTTCTCATCCTGCTATACACTGAGGGTTGTTCTGACACTCTGTCAGGAATGGACACCGGGCGGATGTTGGTGTCAATCCCGTATGTCGCATAGAAAGGAGACACCCCAGTCGAACAGTGTCAAGCATTGTTGTAGGCCAATTTCGCCATCCACAACAAGGAAACCCAAGAATCTTGGGCATCAGTTGCAAAACAACGAAGATATTTCTTGAGAGTCTGATTCAGTCTTTCTGTCTGTCCATCGGTTTGTGGATGGAATCTGGTGGGCATTGAGGCCTTAATGTGCAAAGCTGAACACCAGTGTTTCCAAAACCGAGCAATAAACTGGGGTCCTCTATCAGATACAATTACCTCAGGCACCCCATGCAACCGAATGACTTCAGAGAGAAGCAGCTGCGCTGTTTGTCCTGCCGTTGGAAGATTGACACAAGGGATGAAATGGCCTAGTTTGGTTAAACTTTCAATCACTACCAGAATTGAGGTCTTTCCTTGGTCAGGTGGTAGTCCTGTAACTAAGTCTAGGCTGAGGGTTTGCCAGGGTTTTCGGAGAGTAGGCATGACCATGAGATTCCCTTTCTTTTTTCCACTAGTGTTCTTGGAGCGAGCACAGACCTCGCATTGGGATACCCATAAGGTAACATCCTTCTTCTGAGTGGGCCACCAGAAATGTCTCTGTAAATGGTCTATCGTCTTCAGTATGCCTTGGTGCCCCGCCAATGGAGATACAGGACACCACTGAAAAGCCTCCTTCCGTAAATCAACGGAGGGCAAAAACAACTGATTATTCACAAAAGGCAACCCCTGTCTTATGCGTCTTGAATTATCATTGGCAGCCCATGCAACCCAGAGGGCCAGCGGTTTCGTGTTCCTCACTTTTGCTATGAAGGTTTCAGCACTGAGGACGCATATCACCTTTGAGGGTGCAACTATAGATTCCTTAGCAGTAGTTACTGAAGAGTTCCCCTCCTCCTGCCTGGACAGAGCATCCGCCTTCTGGTTCTCACTTCCGGGGCGGAAGGTTATGACGAAATTGTACTCTGCGAAGAATAACATCCATCGCATCTGTCTTTGGGTAAGATGTCTAGCTGTCTTCATGTACTGAAGATTGCAATGGTCTGAGTACACTGTAACGGGGTATTCTGCCCCCCAAAGATATTGCCTCCATTCCTGAAAGGCTCTTTTCACAGCCAGCAATTCCTTTTCAGAAATAGTGTAATTCTTTTCGGCAGAGTTAAGCTTCTTAGAAAGATAGGCCACTGGGTGTAACTGGTTTGTCTCTGGATCTCTTTGTGACAGTATGGCCCCTATGGCTTCATTTGAAGCGTCGGCTTCAACGATTAAGGCAAGCGCTGGGTTGGGGTGAGCCAAAACAGGAGCAGAAGTAAATGCCTCCTTCAAACACACAAAGGAAGCATCACCTTCCGGGGACCAACAAAAAACCACTCCCTTTCTAAGCATACGAGTCAAGTGCACCGCCAACTGTGAGAACGCCACAATAAAGCGTCTGTAGTAATTTGCGAAGCCCTGAAAGCTTTGGACTTCTTTCACATTCTTGGGCGTAGGCCATTCTTGTACGGCTAACACCTTACGGTCAGACATACGTAACCCCTCTGGGTGGAGCATTACCCCCTGAAACTCAACAGACGTAACTCCAAACTCACACTTGCTTAACTTGCAGTAAAGCTTGTGTTCTCTCAATTTTTGAAGCACTAAAATGACATGACTTGTGTGTGTATCTACCTCATCAGCATAAATCAAGATGTCATCACTAAACACCACTGAGCATACATCAATGAGCTCTTGCAGGACATCATTCAGAAAAAACTGAAATGCGGCAGGGGCATCGCAAAGCCCAAAAGGCATCACCAAATACTCGTACAAGCCATAGTGGGTTTTGAAAGCTGTTTTCCACTCATCCCCTGCCCTGACGCGAACCAAATGGTAAGCTCCTCGCAAATCGAGTCTTGTATATATCTTAGCAGTGCGAACCTGGTCTAGCAAAACAGTAATCAGGGGGAGTGGATACCGATTGCGGATTGTGATCTTGTTTAATCTACGATAATCCACACATGCCCTCAGATCACCATTCGCTTTCGAAATGAAGAACAAAGAGGAGGCTGAGGGTGAGGGGGATGGACGGATGAAACCTATGTGTACATAGTGTTCTAGGTATTCCTTCAGATACTTGGTTTCAGGTACGGAAAGGGCATAAACCCTACATGTAGGAACTACAGCTCCATCCACCAGATCAATGCGACAATCGTATTCTCTGTGCGGAGGGAGATGTTCTGCCATTATCTCACTAAACACATCCTGATAACTATGATAGCACGAAGGCAAAACCACCTCCTGCTCGGCTGCAGTCGCTACACAATATGAGCTCAACAGGGCTACCGCATGTGAATCTTGATTTGCTATGATATGTTCCTGATATCTCGAATCTAGAGAATGCAGTGTTTTCTCCCTCCATTGGACCGAGGGGTTGTGGTAACTCAGCCAGGGCATTCCCAGAATCACCTCGTACTGTAGCGCTTCAATGATGTTCAGTCTTATCTCTTCTCTATGTGTACCCCCGCTCACAGGTATTGATAGGTACAGGAGTTCTGTCTGTTCTGTAATGAGGCCTGACGTAAGGTGTTTGCCATCCACCGCCCACACTTCCTCAGGGTGGTCCCTACGCACTCTATGTAGCTTCAAGGCAGTTACCAGCCCGCTATCCACAAAATTCCCGGTGGCACCAGAATCCACCATGACCATCACTTGATGTATCTGATCCTGTCTTTCAAGGGTCATGGGGAACAAGATATGTGACTCATGATCCCTTATATTGGAGGCGGTAAGTGAAGGGACTTTCCAGTTGGTTTCTTCCCTTATGCTAGGGGTATGTTCTTCAGCAACTACAGAAGAAACCGCCACCTTTTTACTCTTTGCTCAGGTCCCTGAATTTCTCGGTTTCACAGGACATTCTTTAACGTAATGTCCTTTTTTCCCGCAGTACATACACAGACCCAGGACTCTACGGCTCTCCCTTTCTGCTCGTGATAAAGGTGACCTTACTGCCCCGATTTCCATGGGTTCGCTGCCTGATTCTGGAGGAAGACAGTTCTTGCGTGAGGAAAACTCTGGTCTGTAATAACCCTGCTCACTCTTACGTCTTTCTCCTCCTCTCTCTGTAAGCCTCCCATCCAACCTGAGGGAAAGGTTAATCATATCCGTACAAGTGAGGGGTTGGGGGTCTATCTGAGCAATGACATCTTTTAGGCCTTCTCTCAACCCCTGGTAGTACAGAGACATTCTCTTCTCTTCTGGCCATGCTGTCTCCGCCACCAACCTGTTAAAGGTTGTAAGATAAGAAACCAAATTCTGCCTCCCTTGTTTTAACTCTAAGAGTTCCCTGTCAGCACTGTAAGTAGTGGCTCTCCTATCGAACACTTTTTCGAACTCAGCAGGAAATGTCATCCAATCGTTCAGGAAGGCATCATCTCTTCGTACCAAAGGTACTGCCCAGTTGGCAGCGTCACCACTTAAATAGGAGATAGTAAAAGCCACCCTAGAAGGATTAGTAGGGAAAGAGGACGGCCTGCAGGAAAAATGCATCATGACTTGAGTTAAAAAAAAACTGTGTCTTTAACGGATCACCTGAATACCTTTCAGGGGCAGCTAGGGGAATAGGAGGGGGTACAGTGACCTGAATTTGGGGAGCGGTGGAGGAAGCATCAAAAGGATTTCTTGTTAACCTATCCACTTTGTCCTTTAAAGCTGCGGTCTCGTTTTTTGAGGAAAGCAATTCCTGCTGTACTACAACCAACGCTTGGAGGACATCGTCCATAGTGGCCATGACCCCTACTACAACCGTATCGGGTGGAGCCCTATTCGTGGGCGCGTTATTCTGTCAGGAATACGATCCACAGGATGCGGTTGTAGCTAAAAGGGGTCCACCTCCCAATGTTACCAACTCCCTGACTGATATATACAGGAATTCAAACCATTAGGCGAGGGAAAAAACAGGGAAGGGGAAGGGACTGCTGGGATGTTAGGCTCTTGAAGACATAAACATATAACACATTATTAATTAAAGCATAGATTATACACGCTACTCTCATTAATTCTCGCTATGGAAAAGAGGTATAAAGAAGAATGGAAACACACCTCCAACTGAGAACCCAGTTGCAATCACCAGCAGATAAGGAAACAAAACAAAGAATAAGCTCTTGTCCACGAAATACAGGAAGAAAGGTTCTTGTCTTGTAAACAAAAGTAAAGGGCTTGGAGAACTCTCCTATAGTCAAGACTTGGATAGTTGGTTAATAGAACAACATTTGGACAGTTTTCCTCCTTGCAATCACAATATATTACTTTTCATATACTGTGAGGGAATACCATAGTATCCCGCTGTGCACAAAAACATGTGGGACTGTTCCAACTTATTATCCACTTGAATTGCTTAGAATATCCACCAACAGTAGCGCATGGCGGACTACACACTGCGCTCCGTCTTTCGTCAATAAATAATAGTCTTACATCCGTATGCATGTAGCAGCCGCTACCATGCACAGCGACTAATCCAAATGTTCACAGCAGCTAAATCGGTAACGTGTGGTCCGTCGACTCACTACGTTCCGCTTAGCAATCTTAGCGAAGCCGCGCCGGAGGGACACCGACCACAAGGAAAACCAGCCGGTCTCCACCTTGCGGAAATGGTAGCGCGTGGTCGGATGACCCACAGCGCTCCGCTTAATGCAGATGGGGCTGCCGCCCCTACGAGAAACCAGACGACGGAAACAGTACCTGAACGGAGAGAAAACAGGATCTCCGGGCAACGCCAAAACATCGAGGAAGAGCAGCCGCTTGCTTAGGAGAAACCGATTCAGAAAAGGGGGTGGTGATGAACAGAGTGTCTGAATTAAGCAGACCACTCTTACCCAGTCCAAAGATCAGGGCTTGATCCATCACCATTATTTATCTCACTGCACCATCCCAGCTCAGAACCTGGCTATATGCAAATCAGTCTGTCCCTGGCCCAGTGCATCATGGGAACAGGGCAGACTAAACTACCAAGCCAATTCTTCACCAGAAAGGAGACAAGCTACGGGGGACCGGTTTCTGGCATTTCAGCCTTCTTCGGCCCGGCTTGCTTGAATCCTGATGGTGCAGTGAGAAAGGGACTCATGTCTGAGTATACCCTGCCACACCTATAGTGGCCAAAAACGATTCAGAAAAGGGGGTGGTGATGAACAGAGTGTCTGAATTAAGCAGACCACTCTTACCCAGTCCAAAGATCAGGGCTTGATCCATCACCGTTATTTATCTCACTGCACCATCCCAGCTCAGAACCTGGCTATATGCAAATCAGTCTGTCCCTGGCCCAGTGCATCATGGGAACAGGGCAGACTAAACTACCAAGCCAATTCTTCACCAGAAAGGAGACAAGCTACCGGGGACCGGTTTCTGGCATTTCAGCCTTCTTCGGCCCGGCTTGCTTGAATCCTGATGGTGCAGTGAGAAAGGGACTCATGTCTGAGTATACCCTGCCACACCTATAGTGGCCAAAAACGATTCAGAAAAGGGGGGTGGTGATGAACAGAGTGTCTGAATTAAGCAGACCACTCTTACCCAGTCCAAAGATCAGGGCTTGATCCATCACCGTTATTTATCTCACTGCACCATCCCAGCTCAGAACCTGGCTATATGCAAATCAGTCTGTCCCTGGCCCAGTGCATCATGAGAACAGGGCAGACTAAACTACCAAGCCAATTCTTCACCAGAAAGGAGACAAGCTACCGGGGACCGGTTTCTGGCATTTCAGCCTTCTTCGGCCCGGCTTGCTTGAATCCTGATGGTGCAGTGAGAAAGGGACTCATGTCTGAGTATACCCTGCCACACCTATAGTGGCCAAAAACGATTCAGAAAAGGGGGTGGTGATGAACAGAGTGTCTGAATTAAGCAGACCACTCTTACCCAGTCCAAAGATCAGGGCTTGATCCATCCCTGTTATTTATCTCACTGCACCATCCCAGCTCAGAACCTGGCTATATGCAAATCAGTCTGTCCCTGGCCCAGTGCATCATGGGAACAGGGCAGACTAAACTACCAAGCCAATTCTTCACCAGAAAGGAGACAAGCTACCGGGGACCGGTTTCTGGCATTTCAGCCTTCTTCGGCCCGGCTTGCTTGAATCCTGATGGTGCAGTGAGAAAGGGACTCATGTCTGAGTATACCCTGCCACACCTATAGTGGCCAAAAACGATTCAGAAAAGGGGGTGGTGATGAACAGAGTGTCTGAATTAAGCAGACCACTCTTACCCAGTCCAAAGATCAGGGCTTGATCCATCACCGTTATTTATCTCACTGCACCATCCCAGCTCAGAACCTGGCTATATGCAAATCAGTCTGTCCCTGGCCCAGTGCATCATGGGAACAGGGCAGACTAAACTACCAAGCCAATTCTTCACCAGAAAGGAGACAAGCTACCGGGGACCGGTTTCTGGCATTTCAGCCTTCTTCGGCCCGGCTTGCTTGAATCCTGATGGTGCAGTGAGAAAGGGACTCATGTCTGAGTATACCCTGCCACACCTATAGTGGCCAAAAACGATTCAGAAAAGGAGAAACCAGCCAAACAGGAAGCACAGAATAAAGCGCATGCTCAGAAGCACGTGCAGTCAGGAAATACCCCATCGCCGCAAGGGCACATGGGAGTTGCAGTCTAAACACTAGGTAGGTGCGGTAAGAGGATTCCTGACACTGTCAGCTGGTCACTGGACAGTGCACTACCATACTTGTCCAAGTTCCTAATGTATTTACATCTAATATTCAAGGACATTGACGTGTGTAACCAAATGGTGTTTCATGAAAGGGCACGCCACTTGAATGTGGGCCACGCCCCTTAATTGTAGTCCACGCCCCTTGAATGTGGGCCACTTTTTTCGTCAGTGCCCGGGTCAAATTATGATCCCAATCCGACCCTGGCTGCCACGCCTGCATGACATGCCTTGGGCCTGGCATGCTCACGTACTAGCTTGGCAGTTCAGATTTGTCGGGGCTTTGGTGATCTCAAAACGTGTTAATATTTGGGACAAAAGCTTTGCTGTACTAACCTATCCCTGTGTGCATCATGCATTGGGTCATTTATACAAGACCAATTTGCTTTGCTAGTGTTTTTTTTCTTTTCTCAAAGCAGCACTCAGCCAGCACCACCAGTCATCATGCAGTCGAGAAGCAAATTAATGAATCTACAGTAAACAAGCCCAAGCCCAAGCCTGCCACCGAAACAGCTCAGAGTGGGCCCAGAATAAGGTCTGCATTTATATATTTTTTTATTCCAAGTTGCATCTGCACAAACTTGTCATTTGAGTGCATTTTAGAAAGAATGCTTTCTTTCCTCTCACTATATCGCCTGTGGTAACCAGCGCCTGCGCCTTTCAGACCTCACAGGGAACACGTAACTCAAGGAGGCCGCTGGTCTTCGTAGAGTAATGGTAAACCTATTAAAATAAATATTTCCCTATGATGGCCCCCACTTCCAAACTGCGCATGCTCAGATCACATTGCGGGCCATCCAAACTTCCTTCTGCCAACCTAACCTGCTGGAGGGGGTTCTCTCAAACAACGCGCTCACAAGTTTCTGGGCCTCTGTTGAGGATATTATTAGATTTTAGAGGCAGGAAGGTGAATGCAGCTCGAACCCATTAACATGATGTAGCTTCCTTGATCTGTGGCCTTCCTACGGGCGGCTTCGCTCCAAATCTCTGGAAGCGCCAGTCTGGAGAGGAGCACGCGGGAGAGAGTTCGACACCAGCGGCGACATCTGCCATCCATCAGCGCGCCTTTATTCTACGGCTGGCCGTGTGAAACTGGAGCCAAGGCCAGGGTTTAGAAATGCACCACAATCTACTGTAGCTGCTGTCCCCATCAGCTGCACAGGCATTCGAGCTGTAAATGCTAAGCGTTTAGCTGAAAAATAATCCTTTCTTAAACCCATGTGGTAAAAAAAAAAAGTGTTGCACTTAAATCTCCTTAAGCTCTTTAAATTCGCTTAAATGTCTAAGTAATTTACCATCCAGGTCTTGAAGCGAGGAATCTCCTGGTAAAATATGCGATGAAAGTTGAAAATGTAGGCACAGCTGTAGAAAGAGTTTCTTTGGGGTTGCGTAATTTTTTTTGTTGTTGCGGCCCAATGCAAGATCCTTTTGGGTATTTACAAAGTTACTCATATTTCAGTTTGCGTGGATTTTTAAGAAATAGTAACATAATGCATTGGGCTGCCTTGCGTTACTTGGCGCTAGGTGTTGTATTGTAGTTGCATTTATATAGCGCTTACTACTCCTGACGAGCTGTCGAATCACTTTTTCAGCGAGTAGCACGCTACTTCCGAACACAGAAAGTACTAGCGGTGAATAAGTATAGTAAAATATGGAAGTAATTTGAGTGGTGGATATGTTAGTCAGTTATTATCTAGATTGAGAAGGATATCGGCTGGAGAGAAGCGGGAAAAAGGTTTGCATTTATATAGCACTTGCTACCCTTGATAAGAGGGTGGAAGTGTTTTCTTCAGTGTTTTGCATGCTACTTCGTAACCCATAAGGGATTAGGGGTGATTTAGTATAGTGAAAAATATGAAAGTAATTTGAGTGGTGGATATGTTAGTCAGATTATTTGGATTGAGAAGGATAGTGTAGGAATAGAGAGAAAAAAATAGCATTTATATAGCGTTTGCTACCCCTGATGGGGCGTTGAAGTATTATTTTCGGAGAGTAGCACGCTACTCTGGAACCCATACATTGTAAGTGGTGAATTTATATTGTGAAATATAAAAAAAATTGAGTGGTAGAGGAAATGTTAGTCTGTTATTTGGATTGAAAAGGATAGTGACAGGATAGAAGGGAAGGATTTGATTTTTCTTTTTGTTTTGGAGCTCATAGCAGTAGGAGGAGGCTTGGGATGAGTAAAAGGGAGGTGGAGGGGGATGAGTAAAAGGGAGGTGGAGTGGGGGGAGTCAGAGGGCAGTTTATAAAGGCTTGTTTTGGGGGATCGGAATAGTAAAAAGAGGTATGAGATGATGCAAGGAGGGTGGAGTAGGGAAGACTCTCGCAAGGGTTATTTTGAGGATCATAGTAGTGGTATGTGGTTTAAAATGAGGCGTTCCACGGGTCGTGAATGGGCATTCCTGTGCATCAACCAATGGGTTTTGACTCAAACCCATATTTACGAAGAGCTGTAGAAATTGTGTTTGTCCAAAATCGTGCGCTTGCATGAGTCTGGCATATCGAGGAGAAATATCTTTATTTATCAGCGGTTTTTCCTCTTTGCATGTGTGTAGCTTGGTTTGTAAGACTGAGGGGGGGAGGGAGCTTCAGAGTTTTCAACAATTACACTGGCATATCATGTTAATTATTATATGAGTAGGAGTGCATGAGAGGTGCTTAAGGGCCAATCAAAAGTAAAAGGAGTACAGATTGTGAGGGGAACACAGTATTTTGTAACATAACCATGTTTTAAGACCTTCAAAATAGAGGCAGGACAGTTTGTGTTTGTTTTTGTCTGGGTCGGTATTTTAAAATCCCAGGTGAAATCCAACAGACGCCGAACCATACCCAACGGAAAGCTCCTCTACTCAACTATTTATTAAATAATGATACATTTTTATTAGGGGGGTTTAACACCCTAAACAACCACCTCCCCACCCCTCAGCCCTCTCCACCCCCCACACACACAATGCTACACCCTTGCATGTGTGCTGCATTCTGCAAAGGATATATTTTGTGCAGGAAGGCAGACATCCTTGAAAAAATTTGCAAAAAATGTAATGCCAGGGCCATTCTCAGAAGGCCATTGTACTCCTATTAGTGTGACAATTCAAACTATTTTAGGCCACACAAGGCAATACTAATGGAATGAGCAACAGGTATTATTCATTTTCAATGTTTATTGACTTATTAAACTCTGTTGTTGTACTCATCTCAAAATTAAACAGACAGTGCCACCATGTGGTGGACTGTCACTAGAGCCAGTGCTGACATTAAGTGCAGATGCTGAGCACCGGAAACCACCAGTTCAAATTAAGCACTGACTGGGGACCAATGTGCGCCAGCTCATGGAGAGAGCAGAACTGCACCATTTCCTTTAAGCTAATGAGCAGTTCTGCTCTCTCCAGGTGATTCAGCACAGCAATTTTTGCTTTCTGTGCTGCGCCACTTTGTAAATATGCCCCTAATTTTTGAGCAAAGGTGATATTGAAGCGCGGCGGCAAAAGTCAACTAAACTAATTACGAATAAAAATCATACAGCGCCTGTTAACCACAGGGCAGGCATTAACTAATCATCAGTTCTTTATCACTGTTGACTTATAAGGGTTACTTACAGTTATCATCATTTTATATATTTATTTCTTAACATATTTATAATTTTTATTATAACATTGTTTGCATGGGAGCATGTCTAATGAAAACGAGAGAATGGCATTTGTGCATGCTCTAAGTGTGGAAGCACATAAAGGAGAAAAGAAGGCACTGGCAAACACAATGTATGCAGGTCTTTCACAGATGGGGGGGGGGTTTAATTCCCCTACTCTGCCCACCTGTAGAGGCTTGTGGAGTTGCAGTAGACCATGCATACCCCCTGCCATGCATTTGCATCAGAGGCTGCCTCTAAGAATGGGAAGATGGAGGACACGCGGCACTGGATCGCAGCGCTGGTTCTTCAGAGCCACTAATAGCAAGTCAAATTGGCATAATCAAGACCATTAACCTGAAAACAGTAGACTGCACCGATTTTGACAGGAAGTCCTTTATTGCAAATCTAACATGAGCGTACTGTGGTGAAGAGGTGACCATAACACAAACGAAATGAGATAAAATGAGAGGTATTCTCTTGCCTTTGGTTTCATTTTCAGGTTTCAACCCACTTCCTGGTACCCGTGCCAAGGAGCGATCCAGGACCTGCTCGTGGTCTTTGCACTGTTCTGAAGGAATTTGGAGAAATTGCATTTTTTTAAAATTCAGAACCAGTAAAGTGGCAGGAAAGAGGCCTACACTTCCGGTACAGGCCTCAGCTTACCGGACTCCAAGTGGAACCCCCCCCAGGCTCGCCTGAACTGGAATGGTGTAGTGGCCACTCTCTAGTCCACCTGTAATTAGGTCTACCCTGTTGTAAGAGAGGCACACTGTCATAGGAAGAAAAACACATAGTTCATGTCAACACTACTGTCATTTTAAGTGCAATGTGCACAGCATATTACATTGTCTGTCTCAAAATAAGAGGGTAGTGTCTGTCCCTCCCCACTTTTAAATCAAAGTACTCTAAAAACACCCAGGTGTTTTTAAACTTTAATTCTGTCAGCCACCAATTCAATGTCAGCAACCCAATTTCAGCATTAGAAGAGAAAGATCTGGATAGCTATAGATTATAACTGGGTACAAGTCAAGAAAAGAGGTGCCAGAGGTCAAAGAACAGAGGACTCGGCCTCCTGTATTTACTCAGGATTATCTTTCCACTCTTACATTAGAAAACTGAACGTTTTCTTAAAATAACCCGCACCCACCAAGATTTCTCTTGGTGGAATGCTTCCTCATCAGGTATTCCTGTCCCGCTACAGAACTGGGCCTGCTGCGACCAAACGAAGATGTGGGAGCCCTTAGTTATTCAAATGCTAAGAACAAGCATTTGCAATGCAATAGGTCTCGCATTAGGAAAGTTTGAGCTATTGGTATTGTAAATGACAATTTTTCTATTTATGTGTTGGTTTTGAAAATAGCGAAATTAATAGCTTTGTCATTTACAATGCCAATAGCTATAAATTTCGCAAATGTGACACCTATAGCATTTGTAATGCAATATGTGTTGTATTTACGGACTTAGATGTATTGATATTACAAATAACAATGGCTTTTATTTTTTTTAAATAAGTAATACTTAAATAAAAGTTATTGTAATTTATAATGGCAATAGCTTAAACTTTTGTAAATAACTTTTGTGAAGATTATGTTCAGTGTATTTTATTGTGACGAAAATCCAAGAACAGAAGTGAAATATTAACATCTTTTTGCGATATTTGTAATAAAGCTTGAAACATTGAGAGAACATATTTGAACCAGTTGTTGAATGGTTGCACAGATTGATGATGTGGTGGGGACGAGTGATGCTGTGGTGATGCAATAGATAGATAGAGTGAGTGCAATAGATAGAGTGAGTGCGATAGATAGAGTGAAGGCGATAGATAGAGTGAGGGCGATAGATAGATAGAGGGAGGGCGATAGATAGATAGAATGATGGCGATAGAGTGAGGGCGATAGACAGATAGAGAGAGTGAGGGCGATAGAGTGAGGGCGATAGATAGATAGATAGACAGAGTGAGGGTGATAGATAGAGTGAGGGCGATAGATAGATAGAGGGCAATAGATAGAGTGAGGGCAATAGATAGAGTGAGGGTGATAGATAGATAGAGTGAGGGTGATAGACAGATAGAGTGAGGGCAATAGATAGAGTAATTATGTGGCATGTAATTATGTGGCACTGAGTGGCATTTGGAGTGTATGTTGCGTTGAGCGCAGTGTAAAGATGTAGCATAAAACTATGTGGCACTGAGTGGAATTTGGAGTGTATGTTGCATTGAGTGCAGTGTAATTATGTGGCGTGTAATTATGTGGCACTGAGTGGTATTTAGAGTGTATGTTGCGTTGAGCGCAGTGTAATTATGTAGCATATAATAATGTGGCACTGACTGGAATTGTGTGAGTGTATGTTGTATTCAGTAGAGTGTAATTGTGTGGCGTGTAATTATGTGGCACTGAGTGGTATTGTTTGGCGTGTATGTTGCATTGAGTGCAGTGTAATTATGTAGCATATAATTATGTGGCACTGAGTGGTATTGTGTGGAGTGTGTGTTGCATTCAGTAAAGTGTAATTATGTGGCATGTAATTATGTGGCACTGAGTGGTATTTGGAGTGTATGTTACATTGAGTGCAGTGTAATTATGTGGCACTGAGTGGTATTTGGAGTGTATGTTGCATTGAGTGCAGTGTAATTATGTGGCGTGTAAGTATGTGGCACTGAGTGGTATTTGGAGCGTATGTTGCATTGAGTGCATTGTAATAATGTGGCGTGTAACTATGTGGAACTGAGTGGTATTTGGAGTGTATGTTGCATTGAGTAGAGTGTAATTATGTTGCGTGTAATTATGTGGCACTGAGTGGTATTATGAGGAGTGTATGTTGTATTCAGTAGAGTTTAATTGTGTGGCTTGTAATTATATGGCACTGAGTGGTATTTTGTGGAGTGTGTTGCATTCAGTCAAGTGTAATTATGTGGTGTGTAATTGTGTGTCACTGAGTGGTATTTGGAGTGTATGTTGCATTGAGTGCAGTGTAATTATGTGGCGTGTAATTATGTGGCACTGAGTGGTATATGGAGCGTATGTTGCATTGAGTGCAGTGTAATAATGTGGCGTGTAACTATGTGGAACTGAGTGGCATTTGGAGTGTATGTTGCATTGAGTAGAGTGTAATTATGTTGCGTGTAATTATGTGGCACTGAGTGGTATTATGAGGAGTGTATGTTGTATTCAGTAGAGTTTAATTGTGTGGCTTGTAATTATGTGGTACTGAGTGGTATTGTGTGGAGTGTGTTGCATTCAGTCGAGTGTAATTATATGGCACTGAGTGGTATTTGGAGTGTATGTTGCATTGAGTGCAGTGTAATTATGTGGCATATAACTATGTGGCACTGAGTGGTATTTGGAGCGTATGTTGCATTGAGTGCAGTGTAATAATGTGGCGTGTAACTATGTGGAACTGAGTGGTATTTGGAGTGTATGTTGCATTGAGTAGAGTGTAATTATGTTGCGTGTAATTATGTGGCACTGAGTGGTATTATGAGGAGTGTATGTTGTATTCAGTAGAGTTTAATTGTGTGGCTTGTAATTATGTGGTACTGAGTGGTATTGTGTGGAGTGTGTTGCATTCAGTCGAGTGTAATTATATGGCACTGAGTGGAATTTGGAGTGTATGTTGCATTGAGTGCAGTGTAATTATGTGGCGTGTAATTATGTGGCACTGAGTGGTATTTAGAGTGTATGTTGCGTTGAGCGCAGTGTAATTATGTAGCATATAATAATGTGGCACTGACTGGAATTGTGTGAGTGTATGTTGTATTCAGTAGAGTGTAATTGTGTGGCGTGTAATTATGTGGCACTGAGTGGTATTGTTTGGCGTGTATGTTGCATTGAGTGCAGTGTAATTATGTAGCATATAATTATGTGGCACTGAGTGGTATTGTGTGGAGTGTGTGTTGCATTCAGTAAAGTGTAATTATGTGGCATGTAATTATGTGGCACTGAGTGGTATTTGGAGTGTATGTTACATTGAGTGCAGTGTAATTATGTGGCACTGAGTGGTATTTGGATTGTATGTTGCATTGAGTGCAGTGTAATTATGCGGCGTGTAAGTATGTGGCACTGAGTGGTATTTGGAGCGTATGTTGCATTGAGTGCATTGTAATAATGTGGCGTGTAACTATGTGGAACTGAGTGGTATTTGGAGTGTATGTTGCATTGAGTAGAGTGTAATTATGTTGCGTGTAATTATGTGGCACTGAGTGGTATTATGAGGAGTGTATGTTGTATTCAGTAGAGTTTAATTGTGTGGCTTGTAATTATATGGCACTGAGTGGTATTTTGTGGAGTGTGTTGCATTCAGTCAAGTGTAATTATGTGGTGTGTAATTGTGTGTCACTGAGTGGTATTTGGAGTGTATGTTGCATTGAGTGCAGTGTAATTATGTGGCGTGTAATTATGTGGCACTGAGTGGTATATGGAGCGTATGTTGCATTGAGTGCTGTGTAATAATGTGGCGTGTAACTATGTGGAACTGAGTGGTATTTGGAGTGTATGTTGCATTGAGTAGAGTGTAATTATGTTGCGTGTAATTATGTGGCACTGAGTGGTATTATGAGGAGTGTATGTTGTATTCAGTAGAGTTTAATTGTGTGGCTTGTAATTATGTGGTACTGAGTGGTATTGTGTGGAGTGTGTTGCATTCAGTCGAGTGTAATTATATGGCACTGAGTGGTATTTGGAGTGTATGTTGCATTGAGTGCAGTGTAATTATGTGGCATATAACTATGTGGCACTGAGTGGTATTTGGAGTGCATGTTGCATTGAGTGCAGTGTAATTATGTGGCACTGAGTGGTATTTGGAGTGTATGTGCATTGAGTGCAGTGTAATTATGTGGCATATAACTATGTGGCACTGAGTGGTATTTAGATTGTATGTTGCATTGAGTGCAGTGTAATTATGTGGCATGTAATTATGTAGCGTGTAATTATGTAGCACAGAGTGGTATTTGGAGTGCATGTTGCATTGAGTGCACTGTAATTATGTGGGGTGTAATTATGTGGCATTGAGTGGTATTTGGAGTGTATGTTGCGTTGAGTGCAGTGTAATTATGTAGCATATAATTATGTGGCACTGAGTGGTATTGTGTGGCGTGTATGTTGCATTGAGTGCAGTGTCATTATGTGGCGTGTAACTATGTGGCACTGAGTTGTATTTGGAGTGTATGTTGCATTGAGTAGAGTGTAATTATGTTGCATGTAATTATGTGGCAATGAGTGGTATTATGAGGAGTGTATGTTGTATTCAGTAGAGTGTAATTGTGTGGCTTGTAATTATGTGGTACTGAGTGGTATTGTGTGCAGTGTGTTGCATTCAGTAGAGTGTAATTATGTGGTGTGTAATTATGTGGCACTCAGTGGTATTTGGAGAGTATGTTGCATTGAGTGCAGTGTAATTATGTAGCATATCATTATGTGGCAATGAGTGGTATTGTGTGGAGTGTTTGAGGTATTCAGTAGAGTGTAATTGTGAAGCGTGTAATTATGTGGCACTGAGTGGTATTGTTTGGAGTGTATGTTGCATTGAGTGTAGTGTAATTATGTAACATAATTATGTGGCACTGAGTGGTATTGTGTGGAGTGTGTCTTGCATTCAGTAGAGTGTAATTATGTGGCACTGAGTGGTATTTGGAGTGTAATTATGTGGCATGTAATTATGTGGCACGGAGTGGTATTGTGTGTTGCATTCAGTAGAGTGTAATTATGTGGTGTGTAATTATGTGGCACTGAGTGGTATTTGGAGAGTATGTTGCATTGAGTGCAGTGCCATTATGTAGAATATAATTATGTGGCACTGAGTGGTATTGTGTTTTGCTATGCTATGCTTTGTTATGCTATGCTATATTTTGTTATGCTATGCAAAGTTTTGTTGTGTTTTATTATGCTATGCTTTGTTTTGCTATGCTATGTTTTGTTATGCTAGGTTTTGTTATGCTATGCTATGTTATGCTATGTTTTGTTATGCTATGCTAAGCTTTGTTTTGTTATGCTAGGCTGTGTTTTGTTTAGCTATGCTATGTTTTGTTGTGTTTTGCTATGTTTTGTTATGCTATGTGTTGTTGTGTTTTGTTATGCTATGTTTTGTTATGTTATGTTATGCTATGGTTTGTTTTGCTATCCTATACTTTGTTTTTAATGTTATGCTATGTTTAGTTTTGCTATCCTATGCTTTGTTTTGTTATGCTATGCTATGTTTTGTTATGCTATGTTTAGTTGTGTTTTGCTATGCTATGCTTTGTTATGCTATGCTATGTTTTGTTATGCTATGCAATGTTTTGTAGTGTTTTATTATGCTATGCTTTGTTTTGCTATGCTATGTTTTGTTATGCTATGTTTTGTTATGCTATTCTATGTTATGCTATGCTATGCTAAGCTTTGTTTTGTTATGCTATGCTATGTTGTTTTTTCTTATGCTATGTTTTGTTGTGTTTTGTTATGCTAAATTATGTTATGTTTTGATATGCTTTGTTATGCTATGTTTTGTTATGTATGCTGTGTTTTGTTATACTGTGCTTTGTGTTTTGCTATGTTTTGTTATGCAATGCTTTGTTTTCTTATGCTATGTTTTATCTTATGATATGTTTTGTTGTGTATTGTTATGCTATGTTTTGTTTTGCTATGCTTTGTTATGTTTTGTTATGCTATGTTTTGTTGTGTTCGTTATGCTATGCTATGCTTTGTTGTGTTTTGCTATGCTATTTCTTGTTTTGTTATGCTAGGTTTTGTTTTGCTACCCTATGCTTTGTTTTGTTATGCTATGCTATGTTTTGCTATGCTGTGCTAAGTTTTGTTATGCTATGCTGGTGAGGATGTGTGAGGGTGTGTGAGGGTTAGGGGGTGTGAGGGTGAGGGTGTGTGAGGGTGAGAGGGTCGTGAGGGTGAGTGAGGGTGGGTGAGGGTGTGAGGGTGTGAGGGTGAGGGGGTGTGAGGGTGAGGGGTGTGAGGGTGAGGGGTGTGCGGTGTGAGGGGTGTGAGGGTGAGGGGTGTGAGGTGAGGGGGTGTGAGGGTGAGTGGGTGTGTGAGGGGGTGTGAAGGTGTGTGAGGGGGTGTGAGGGTGAGTGAGGGGGTGTGAGGGGGTGTGAGGGTGAGTGAAGGGGTGTGAGGGTGTAGCAGGGTTTCCGTTCTCCCACAGAACTGTGCACAGAGATCTAGAACCGGGGTGAGTTAGGGTGACCCAAAACTCACCTTTGTTTCAGAAATCCCCTTACCAAGCTAGCTACAGTGTCTCATCGGTAGTAATAACTTCCCAATGACTTAGACAATCCAGAACATGAACTTAGGGTACCTCAGGTATCGTGGAACACATGAACACTCTTTCGTTATATAATCATTACAAACCGAAACTGGGAGGCAAAGAACACACGTGCACGTTTGAAATGTTTATTTTCAATGCAAAGTTCTCAAACGCAGTATCTTGTATAATATCAACATACATATTATAAAAATCAGAGTTAGCAGCATAGTCACTAATCCATAGTAAGCAAAAGGTGATAACATGTTATGATGCAAAAATCTATAGAATTCTGTATCACCTATATTTCGCGCACCCTATTTAGCATATTATATTATATCTAAGAAGGTCTCATTTGGGTTCTAGCAGGGCGGGCCCATACCTCTAAATCTCAGTAGGAGCAGATCACATCAACAGCTACCAGCTCTCTGCATGCGAAGCATCAAGTGTGTTGATTCATTCCCTGTAACTCTATCTTAAACCCGAGTAGAGCCCAATGTTGGCAGCAATATTATTTGTGTTATGTCTAATGTGGTGCGAGGATCAGGCCTTCAGCAACCTTGTGTTAGGTTATTCTTAGAGGGTGCAGTTCTCAGTGTGCAGACATTTGTACCAAGTGTACCAAGCACAACTGATATCGGAGCAATAACATATTATTCTCAAATAAATCACATCTTTCGTCTAGGTTGAAAGCTACAATAACAATTAGGTGTCGTGCGCAAACTGAAGCCTAAGGAAAATATGGTGTTTAAACATTTAATAAACTCATGCTAACTTAACACAATATATAGAAACGCAGTAACCATATGACACCCCCCCAATGATCCGAGAACGGTCAAAAAAAGGAAAAAATTAAACCAATACTGCAAGAAATGCAAAACATGAAAGCAGACTTCAACAATATTGAGCCAAGCTAAATGTATGTAAATGTATATAAAAATCATTAATATAAAATATATATGAATGCCTATAGTGGCCACACCAAAAATATAAAAAACTTGAACTTTAGGCCATTTATAAAATCATAGGCCCAGAACATATCAAAGTCCAATGTTCGGAATAAAAAAGGCACCATTCAGAATTACTAAAAAGTCACGTGCCATAATAGTGAAAGTCTCCAAAGCCACTCATGGGTGGATAGAATAGGCAAAATAGGTAGCCACAGCCTCCAACATGAAATCACTGTCATCATCCGAAAACAGTTCAGCCATCCAATTAAGTAATGGGAAAGAACATACGTGCTCGTCCAGCACCGAATCCTCTAGCAACATCAGAGGACAACTCAGTGGGTTCTCGAGAACGCTATGTGCCAGAAAGTCATGCGCCGCTGCGGATATGTCCCACTGACCCATTAGTCCATGCATCGCTGCCACTGCCATTGCCATAACCCTTTCGCCAGAACAAACCAACTCGTGAGCAACTACGGGGCTCATCAGCTGATCAAAATCGACGTCAGGAGAAGTCGGTAAGCAGAGACACAAATCAATGGCCCAGTCGAAATCACAGCTCAGGCAATGAAACACAGGCTGGACACATGTGAAAAAGGAAAATCGGAACGATAATCCAAAGGCCGTGCTTAAAGTCGCAAGCGGTAAGGAGCCATAGTAATCAAGCATCCGGTTGCGAAACAGCATCAGTATGGGCTGAGCGTTTCCTTGCGCAGGATGGGCATCCATGTTTAATAAAGCAAAATATCACCAGAACGCCTGCAGCCAAAGCCAGCAAAACAGGAAATCCGTCAAACAAGCTTGCGAATATAGAATGAAAGAATGCAGGGATAATACCAAATACTTTTTCAAACGTAGTCACGAGACCACTGCTAACTAATTTAAAAAAACGTGCTAGGCCATTCGTGGAGGAGGCATTGAAGATTTGATGAACCAGCTCGCAGAAATGAAACGGCAAGTCAGTATTTAAAAGTGCCTGCACCTCTGTGCGTGTGTTAGCTATGTGAAGGACATAAGTTTCGCGGGCCGAGCTCAGTGCCACCTGTTTTTGAGACAATAGTGCTCTTATTCGGCTCAAACCATTGAAGTCCGCTCTCAAGGTTGGAATTCTTGGCCAAATGGAAACATCTGAATTCCCATGCGTGGGTGGATATAACACGTTCTTGCAACACACCACACGTTCTGATACAGTAACCACATATGCGATACCGACCATTAACCCACAACACAGTTCGTTGTTCAAAAGCAAATAACTATTGTTAGACAACAAAGTGAATGTGGGAACTATTGCAGGAACCGGTGTGCCTTTCAAAACACAGGCTAAATTTGGTCTGTCTTGATTACAAGAACCATGTAATTGGATGTGCCTGCATATCAGTGAACGGTCAGGCGACTGTGTGCATTCTTCACCATTCAGATTCACCTCCTTTCCCTCTTTCAGACATCTGTATGAACATGGTAAAGACCATGTCTCATGTAGGAAAGCACTACCTAGGGGTTCATATCGCCCTATCGCAATATATCTCATACAATTTGTAAATTTATACAGAGCAAATGGCAATGTAATAATACCATGGATAAGCCATGTAGCAGCAGCTGCCTCAGCCACAGAGAAAGGCAAAGATTCTAACTTCTCAATGTGTAACATAGAAAATTATGCATCTCGCATGGAAAGCATGCGCTGCTTGTCAGTCAAATTAAACGGGGCAAATAATGATGAGACGTTCATATAACTCCAAGGCACTCGACCAGACTTCAGAGTCTGTAGTGTCCAGGCAAACTGCATAACAGAACGCAATTGATTTTGACCATGATATAATAAGGACACTTCATCATGCACAATGTCAACAACAGAAGAAACAATATTGTTTAACGTGTAAATTCGGGAAGAAAGCATGTTAATACTGTTATCGACCACTGCAAGTACCTTTTCCAAATTTGCTTGGTCAATTGTCCTTAGGCGCTTAGCAGCCTCAACTTGAGACACTTTCCAAATTTCATTGTAAACAGCATAAATCCACCGTTTAGACCTACCCTTAACTGGGCCTTTTATAAAATCATTTAAATCCACATTTTCAGTCAACTGAGACAGATGTAGTTTAACTGCAGCTAACGTGGAATGTTGTAACCAATTCTGACACAGTTTCCCTATAGAGTAAGTGGTGATAGTATAATCAGTTTCAAAACGGGGATCTGGTCGCACTTGTGTGAACCCTTCAGCCAACCCTAGAAATCGACGTTGGCAAGAATCAGAACTCTTTTGCCACAACAGCCAACCTTTAGGATCCAAGCTGGATACATTAAAGGACGAATTGCATAGTAGAGATTGTATCTCATGAATAGACAACTCGGAAAAATTACCCCAACCTGAATATTCTTCTAATTCGGGGATAGTTGGTGTATTTAATCTTTTAGAAGTAGCCAATCCAAAGCATGTTGTTTGGGAAATAGTAGAATTTAGAAACAACATGTGATTCGGGATGAGACATGCGCGGTGCAAAGCCTCAGTGCCTTGTACCTGCCAATCTTTGGTACCCCAAACCGATTTAAGGTCAATTATTCCCTTCCAGAATTCGTAGCCATCTACAGCCAACTTGTCTAGAAAGGACTTCGAATACAGCAACTTTGTATCAGTAAGTCTAACTTTGGACATGGATTTTTCTGTCATTCTGAAGTAAAATGACTCAGGATTTAATTGATTGAAATCTGTAAAATAACTGTATTTTTTCAGAAATGTACTAGAGCTTCCTATGAAAGGAGCTGGGCAGTGCTCCCACTGCGTGAAATTCACAGCAACCCTCCTGGAGTTCGTCTTATGGAGAAAATGATTACCATAATGTTGGAAGCAAAACAAATCACCATAATTAATAGAATCTGAATACAAATCTTCAGCATCAAAAGCCGCATAATATTTTAAATCAGAAAATAATGCTTCTACGGCCTGAATATCCCAATCATCAGAACGTATATTTTGTTTAATCACATCTCCCATGTTTACTCTAAGCACATTCGGAACATTAATCACTTCAGTAGGCCCATGTATCTGAAATCTAACCGCATCCCACACAATCCCATCAAGGACAGGCCAAGCTGTAATGTTGACTGTATTTAGGTTTCGTTTCAGTCTGTGCGCTGAATGTGAAGAGGAAAGAGGGGCCAATGTTCCATTAAGGTACAGAATTCCTGTTCTTTCTTTAACGTAGTGACCATCGATCAGGCGGAAAAAATAAAACACAAAACCAATTGACATAAAAAGGTAAAATGAAAATAAGATCAACCAAATGTATGTCCAAGGGGGAATTAAAAAATGTTTTTTAAACAACGTGGCATATTTTGCAATAGTTGAGGGTTTCTTTGAAAGTTCCAAAACAGAGTCAAAAGAGAATCTGGACTGGTCGGCCAAACGAGTCTGTAAATCAGGCATCGATAAATCAGCAGGATAGGTGTAGTTTAGATCATCAATGTTAGTAACAGGAATAGTATTTAATAAAGGACTGGATATGGCAGGCATCTCGAGGGACACCTCCTGTTCTGCACCAGATGTAATAGCCAGCACAGAGTGCCTCACCATGGAAGGACAGGATACAGCCGGTGTCATGCTATGAAGAATCGGCCACCCTGTGTGTCTTGACATTGTCAATAGAAATAAATCTGTTTTCCTTACGACCTGGAAGTGGTGGTAAAATGACTGTTCTTGTGCCCTTCACTCCAAGAACTCGAACCGGTGTTCGATATGAGGGACCAAACTCTTTCTTGTTATCGATCTTCTCTCGAACCAGTTCTCCAACTTGGGGTAGCCAGCCAACTACCGGGATCTGCTGCGCATCATCCGATGTGGAGGGCAAATGTTCCTTTGCAAGACTGTCTCTGGTCTTTTGTAGATTCTGTAAAACATTGCAATGTTCATCTACGTCAAAGGCCGTGGCCTGGGACTTGCAGTCTAGCCCATCGAGGTCAGGGACATACATCTTGATACCAAAGAGCATTTCGTACGGGGTCCGCCCACCGAGAGACCTTCTAGGGAGATTATTAAGCACACGCTGCACGCCCATGAGGTGGGCTAACCAGTTTCTGCCAGTGCCTATAACTCGAGCTGTCAAAGATTGCTTTAAGTCGCGGTTCATTCGTTCAACTACACTATTGCCCTCGGGCCTGTAGGGACTCGAAAACTTGACTTGGACCCCCAACGAAACCATAGCATCCTTATACGCCTTAGAGGCGAAAGCCGGACCCTGATCCGAATGGAAGGTACCACAGGCAAAAATTCCCACAAAGACTCGCAAATCCTTAATGACAGTACGTGAATCAGCGCTCCGATGTGGCCATACCCACACAAAGCGTGTGCATGAATCAACTGCTACTAAGATGTATTTGTATGCAGTATCAGAAGAAAATGGACCGCAGTGATCCAAATAAACGCATCCAAGCGGTTTATTCGAGATGTACAACTGTGTCTGAGGCGGACGCGCAGCAGTTGAAGGTTTAATCTGCTGGCAAATGTCACATTGAAGGACATAATCGCGCGTCTGTTTGTACAGTCCCCGCCACCAGAACCTTTGTTGTAGCTGAGTTACAGTGGCTGAGACGCCCGCATGCACAGACGCTACACCTTTATGAGCCGCTGTAATCAAAGTAGCCCTGCGATCCGAGTTGGGAACTAGACGTTCACCAACATCAGGAATTTTCATATAAGGAACCTTATCGGGACTTAAGTGGTATGTGTATTTAGAAGGGAACCCCGCAGGATATTTACTTCCCTTCTTGGTTGCAGCAACAGCTGCCAAGATGTCATCATCTATTTTGCTTTTGGACCTCGTGACTGCTGCAACTAAGTATTTTGATACCGCTGACTTCGCTGCTTCATCAGCAAGCGAGTTACCAACAGCATGGACCCCCACACGCTGATGGCCAAGAGTATGAATCACAAACACGAGTGGCAACTTCTCTTTAAGTTCCGCCACTCGGACCCAGATCATTTTATGTTTTATTGTGCTACCTTTGGAATCACGAAATTCATTCTGAATCCAAAAGAACAAGTTCTCATTGTAAGACTGGACACAGTAGTAAGAATCACTTACGATCAAAGTCGTCACACTAGGATCAGCGTACTCCAATGCAAGCATCAGAGCACGAAGCTCAGCTAATTGTGCGGTGCAGTCCCCAAGCGTCTGTGTGTGCACGACACTGGACTTGAACTCATCGTTCACCATGGCACCGACCACAATGGCGCACGCGGAAACGTAGGCATGTTTAGAGCCATGCGCAACCTGCGCCGAACCATCAGTGTAAATGATGCAATGGAAATCCTCCAACGGCCGCATTGCTAAAGGAGCAGGCTGAACAAATTCATACTGTAAATACTCCTGCGACCGTAACGTGGCGTCAAAAATAAACGTGACATCCTGGGACGTCAAGGATGCAGCCCATTGAATCCACCGAGGGTGCAAAGCTTTGGAATTCGGTACACTGGCTTTCGTAACTGCCTCCAAGGCAGGACACGGGGTAACAACCAACATGCGTTTTCCTTGTGACAGGGCACGTTCCTTAAGAATTGCCATCTGCACGGCCGTTAAAACTTTCTCCACAGTGGAAAAACGCAGTTCAGCCGAAGTGTACAAGGGTGACTTGTAAGCAATAGGTACTGTATCTCCTTCATTAAAAGTCAGGTACGTGAAACCCACCACCCCAGGGATAATTCTTATCACCAGGTTGGTCTGGTTATCACGAGTCTGTAAGTATTCAGAAGCGAGCAAATCAGCCTGCAAAGACTGCAGAATGGCTGAATGCTCAGGCAGCCAGCATGATTTGGAAAAAGATGGTTGTATCAAAGCATACAAAGGCTTGATACGCTGGGCATATTCCGGAATGTAAGTCCTCCCGAAATTCAAAAAGCCCAGTAGAGATTGTAATTTCTTCAGTGTTGTCGGAGAGCGCAACTGTGCGCACTTCTCCAGGAAATGGGGTGCTAAACCCTTCCCTTCGTTGTTAAGCTCGTAACCTAGAAACAACACTGCATACTCTGCAATGTGCGACTTTGCAAAGTTAAACTTGTAACCTATGTCAGCAAAGTTACAAATTATGCTATTTACTCGACACAGATGCTCCCAAAGATCGTCATCTGTGAGATAAATGTCATCCACATACGAACAAGCAACTGGGTCGATGCCCTCCAGAAGAGAGACAATGCGGGCGGAGAATACTCCAGGACTGTTCTTATAGCCCATTGGCTCCGAAACATTTTTTGCACACCGCCGCATGTAAAACTGGTCCATTGGGAACTTAGACCGTCTAATCTATGGGCATAAAAACCATTGGAAATGTCAAGCGTGGTTTTGAACCGTTTACGCTCAAGACTATTCACTAACGCAGAGCCATGAGTATTCTGTACTGCGCAGTTACGGCAATGCGAGTTCAAATGCCTATAATCCAAAACCAAACGATATGAGCCGTCCGGCTTGTTTACAGTAAAAAGAGGGTTATTCATCGGTGACACACACGTTTCAATTATACCTTGATATTCCAATTGTTCAAGGATAGCCGCGACTGAAGCTTTGGCTTCACACCGTATGGGATATTGAGGTTGAGGCTGCGGCTGAGACCGTAAGGGAATCTCGTGGCTTGGAGACAATTTATCCCAGCCACACTGATTGCGGTACACAGCCGGCGCAAGCGCCAGAGCCCACTCTTCTGCAAAATGCAGCGCTTCCACTCTCGGTACAGTGTGCGCGAAACTGGGTAGGATTACCTCCTCCCCTCGCGGAGCTGCGGGAACAAAAGGTGGGGGCCAGTCAGCCTCCGAAAGCAAAATGTCATACGTACACGAAAGATTTTCCCAAAATACCCCTTATACAGTTCGCTGCATGTCACCTTCAATTAACAGGACAATTTCAAAAAGACATTCAGGGGGAGCAACATGCGTATCAGCAGTTTCAATTACAACAAAAGTATCAGTCGCTGTCACCTTCAACAGTGGACGGAGGGCCTCTCTCACTATGGTAATCTCTGCCGCGCTGCCCAGCAAGGTCAGAGCCCACGTCAGATTCCGAAGCTGCGTTCTCACTATCTTGGGCATAACGATGCGCTGTCAGGGCGGCGACTTTCTTCGTGGCAAACTGAGGTCTCTTGGGCGTAGCGCCTTCCTGCTGCTCTCCACCGGTACGCGGGCGGGGCTGACCACGTCCTTGCTGGCCACCCCGGCCCCTGCCGCCCCCTCCACCACCGGTTGACGGAGCCGATGAGTCCTGAAAGGAACGAGGAGAGCGTTGGTCAGAAGCCTGAAACCTCTCAGGCGATTTAATCATCGCGTGGTCGCGCAAATCATAAACACGATCCGACTGCGCAGGCAACGGAGAGGCAGGAGCAGAAACCTGTGTTTGTTGTTGTTGTTGCTTACCCTGATTCTGCTTTTTAGGCCAATTCTGTTTCTTGGACTTTGGTTGACCACTAGTTTCCGAAGACTGACCCTGGGGCTGCTTTTTCTCTTTATCAGGAAAAGCCTTAAGCCCCTTCGCATTGCGGCCAACCGTCTTATAAGCAGCCACAATTATCCTTGCCAACTGACGGGGTCTTTCGGCCTCGGGAATCAACGCCAAAGCGTTAGCAACCTGAAAGTTCACTGCATCTCCCTTTACATTTGCAAGGATCAGATCGCAAACTACATCAAAGGACTCTGGTCCGTGTTCGTCCTGAACACGTTTAAGGACCGCACCCAGATTGGTCACAGACGGGGTGCCGTAGCACCTCGAATAGACCGCTGCAAAAGTCTTACCCCAGGTCTCACAGTCAACAAGCTCAGGTGCCAAATCTTTCGGTAAACTTAGTGTAAGAATCCGGTGCTTATCACCAGGATTCGTATTAGGAAACACAGCTTCAAGCTGGCCGAATTTCTCAGCAAGCCAGAACGGAAAATCATCCTTGTCCTGCGGCTTTTTGCCCATCACGGAATTCACCATGACAGGATTGATTTTCATACCAGCCTGTTCTGCACGAAGCTGTGCGCCCCTAGGGGCTACATCTTGAACATTGCGGCTAGTGTAATGCACAAGCGCCCTAATCTCTGTCACTGCGACTTCATGAAGTTGCCGCAGCTCAGCTATGCCACAAGTGGCTCGATTAGGGTGAGGAGTGAATCCAGCCAAAGCGGGCCAAGGAGTGCCCGGAATGGACAAAGGACCCAACCTCGGAGCGGTTAAAGCGTGTTGTAGGGCGCTACCAAACCAAACTCCATGCTGCCAAGCGTCAATAGGAACCTCCAGTGCTCTGTACGGAGCATACGCAGCCGGTACAGCCGTAGCAGTGTAGGAATGGAAAACGCCAGAATTAGCGTTCACCGGCGGAAATGTCACCCGCGAATAAAATAGTTCGTACGGGTAAGCATGTTCCGCACTCACCACTAGAACAACAGCCAAGCCCTCAACAGGGACTTCATAAGCCCGCAAATGGTCACGCACCGCAATGCGACTATGCTGCGGGATGTCCACGGCTTGTGCCATGTCAGCACAGGAAAGCGAAAAAACAAAGATTACTTTGTAGCACGACTGGGTAGTAATTCAAAGAAACCGTTTACAGATAGATTCAAGCTTGAAAAGGACCTATTTCAAAAATAGGTAGGTTTTTCCGACACTGCCGTTTTCCGGAAACGGGAATGAAGGCGTTAAGGTTTGAATGATATACTACTCGAGTGACATGATATAAGGCCAACAACGTATGGGCGCCATGTAGCAGGGTTTCCGTTCTCCCACAGAACTGTGCACAGAGATCTAGAACCGGGGTGAGTTAGGGTGACCCAAAACTCACCTTTGTTTCAGAAATCCCCTTACCAAGCTAGCTACAGTGTCTCATCGGTAGTAATAACTTCCCAATGACTTAGACAATCCAGAACATGAACTTAGGGTACCTCAGGTATCGTGGAACACATGAACACTCTTTCGTTATATAATCATTACAAACCGAAACTGGGAGGCAAAGAACACACGTGCACGTTTGAAATGTTTATTTTCAATGCAAAGTTCTCAAACGCAGTATCTTGTATAATATCAACATACATATTATAAAAATCAGAGTTAGCAGCATAGTCACTAATCCATAGTAAGCAAAAGGTGATAACATGTTATGATGCAAAAATCTATAGAATTCTGTATCACCTATATTTCGCGCACCCTATTTAGCATATTATATTATATCTAAGAAGGTCTCATTTGGGTTCTAGCAGGGCGGGCCCATACCTCTAAATCTCAGTAGGAGCAGATCACATCAACAGCTACCAGCTCTCTGCATGCGAAGCATCAAGTGTGTTGATTCATTCCCTGTAACTCTATCTTAAACCCGAGTAGAGCCCAATGTTGGCAGCAATATTATTTGTGTTATGTCTAATGTGGTGCGAGGATCAGGCCTTCAGCAACCTTGTGTTAGGTTATTCTTAGAGGGTGCAGTTCTCAGTGTGCAGACATTTGTACCAAGTGTACCAAGCACAACTGATATCGGAGCAATAACATATTATTCTCAAATAAATCACATCTTTCGTCTAGGTTGAAAGCTACAATAACAATTAGGTGTCGTGCGCAAACTGAAGCCTAAGGAAAATACGGTGTTTAAACATTTAATAAACTCATGCTAACTTAACACAATATATAGAAACGTAGTAACCATATGACAAGGGTGAGTGAGGGGGTGTGAGGGTGAGTGGGGGGGGGGTGAGGGTGAGTGAGGGTGAGTGGGTGTGAGGGTGAGGGTGTGAGGGTGACTGAGGGTGAGGTTGTGAGGGTAAGGGTGTGTGAGGGGTTGAGGGTGTGAGGGTGAGAGAGGGTGTGTGAGGATGAGGGGGTGAGGGTGAGTGAGGGTGTGAGGGGGTGTGAGGGTGGGTGAGGGTGAGTGTGGGTGTGTGAGGGTGAGAGGATGTGAGGGTATATGATGGTGAGGAGGTGTGAGGGTGAGGGTGGGTGAGGGTGAGGTGTGTGAGGGGTGTGAGGGTGAGGATGACTGGGTGTGTGAGGGGGTGTGAGGGTGAGTGAGGGGGTGTGAGGATGAGGGTGTGTGAGGGTGAGGGGGTGTGAGGGGGTTAGGGTGAGTGGGTGAGGGCTAGGGGGTGTGAGGATGAGGGTGTGAGGGTGACCGAGGGTGTGTGAGGGTGAGGGGTGAGGGTAAGGGTGTGTGAGGGTGAGTGGGTGTGTGAGGGTGTGTATAGGTGTGTGAGGGTGGGTGAGGGGTGTGAGGGTGAGTGAGGGTGTGTGAGGGTGAGTGAGGGAGTGTGAGGGTGATGGTGTGAGGGTGACGAGGTGTGTCAGGGTGAGGGTAAGGGTGTGTGAGGGTGAGGGGGGTGAGGGTGAGGGGGTGTGATGGTGAGTGAGGGTGAGAGGGTTGTGAGGGGGTGAGGGTGTGAGGGTGAGTGAGGGTGTGTGAGGATGAGGCGGTGAGGGGGTGAGGGTGAGTGAGGGTGAGGGTGTGAGGGCGAGTGGATGTGAGGGTGTGTGATGGTGAGGAGGGGTGACCAGAGACAGACAGAGGCCACTGGAGACAGTCAGAGAGCAGCCTAGACAGAGGGCGGCTGAGAGAGGGGCGAGCAGTGACAGAGAGAGGTCACTGAAGACAGTCAGAGAGCAGCCTAAGTGTGGCAGAGAGAGAGACCGGGTCACGTCACTGGAGACAGCCAGAGAGCAGGCGAGATGCAGAGAAAGGGAAACAACAGCAGGGGCAGCGAGAGGGATGGAGGATTGCAAGGACAGAGGGCAGCAGAGAGAGAGCGGGAGATGCAGAGACAGAGGACAGACGACAGGGAGGCGAACAGGGGGAGGAGAGCAGAGACAGAGATAGACCAGAAAGATAGAGTGAGAATTTTGCAGAAAGAGAACAATTTCAACGTTACTGGATGGTTTAGCACAGAGAAATATTTATGCATTTTTTCAATCTGTAGAGTTAACATCATTCTATATACCGATACATTTAGTATATGAAAAGCAGAATAGATTCTGGTGTAGTAACTGACATGGTCTGCATAATTAATCCGGAGCTGAAGGGAAATAGAAGACTACACGAAGTAAGGGCGCAATGGCACTATAAGTGTGATTATGTCAGCTATGCCAGCAACATTAGCACATTCCTCAAAGTTGTGAAAAAGTGGCAGTCTCGATTCATTCTGTTTTGGGCTCTGGAAAACGTTTGCTGTAATCTTGAAGGATGTGTATGGAATCCGTGAAAGAATGAGACACGGCCTGGCGGCCGTAAAAGTGAAAGTACGGCTGGCCGGCCGTGAATAATTAGGGGAGGAGAAATGCCTGAGGCAGAGCGCACGCTAGGGGAAAGCTGTGGGAGGGAAGCAGATGGCTTTGATGTGCACGCGCTTTTCACGGGCACTGCATGAAATCGCCCGATAGTTAAGCTCTGGTTAAGCCCCAATATCTCTCGCCAGCAATGCGCAAGCGCATTAGCAGGCGAGCCCTAAAAAGCAGTCCACGCATTGACCTGTCAGACCAGCCCTTCCGGCCCTGCCAGATTAGGCCCGTCCGACCCTGCCTAGGTCCATAGCTGAGTTGGTGATCCAGTCCAGGTCTTTGCTCTGCTCCCTACCGCTTGTAGTTCTGTTTATCCCATTATAAAATCTAGCCTACAATTCATGAATGCAAAATGAAACCTGGAATTGGAAGAAGTGGACACATATGGACCCGGGAAACTTGAGAGGTCAGCGGACCCGGAATGTCAGGGCTGAGTTCCACATGGTAGTCCCAATTCCGTGGGGTTTAACCAGGGCACAATTCCTATAAAAAGAAGTGGGGGGACTGACAATATGCAAATTACCTTATGACGTCACGTGCTGCACGTATCCCGGTTTCTGAAAATTACACCGGGACATGGTCAGCATATTTCTGTGGGGTCCAGCTTCTTGGCAGGGGGGACGGCGTCCACCCTGTGAAAAGAGTGGGGGGTCGCTGTGTACATGTGTGTACCCCCGACTCCAGCCCTGGATTTAACACACCTTTTGTGTGCGCTGGTGGGGTGATAGGTGAGTGGGGAGGGCTCATATAAGGCAGGAGGGAGGGAGAAGACAGGATGGGTAGAAGGGATGAAGGGAAGAAAGAGGGAGAGAGAGTGCATGCGTGTATATGTCTCAAATGGGTGAGATATGGATGTTATTACAGCTGAACCCTAATGGCCTAAGAGACGAGAGAGGTCTGCTCTGTAATGAGAGCAAAGAGTGAAATAGGCGAGAGGTTTGACACTGAGATGAGAGCAAAGAGTGAGAGGGGAGAGAGAGCAGAGAGTGAGAGGGGAGTGAGAGGAGAGAGAGAGCGGAGAGAGGGAAGAGAGAGCGTAGAGTGAGAGGGAAGAGAGAGTGGAGAGTGAGAGGGGAGAGAGAGTAGAGAGTGAGAGGGGAGAGAAAGCGGAGAATGAGAAGGGAGAGAGAGTGGAGAGTGAGAGGGGAGAGAGTGGAGAGTGAGAGGGGAGTGAGAGGGGAGGAGAGAGTGGAGAGTGAGAGGGGAGAGAGAGTGGAGAGTAAGAGGGGAGAGAGAGCGGTGAGAGGGAAGAGAAAGCGGAGAGTGAGAGGGAAGAGAGAGCGGAGAGAGGGAAGAGAGAGCGGAGAGTGAGAGGGAAGAGAGAGTGGAGAGTGAGAGGGGAGAGAGAGCGAAGAGTGAGAGGGAAGAGAGAGCAGAGAGTGAGAGGGGAGAGAGGTCTGACACTGAGATGAGAGCGGAGAATAAGGGGGGAGGTCTGACACACACTGAGACGAGAGTGAGAGAGGTCTGACACTGAGACGAGAGTAAGAGAGGTCTGACACTGAGACGAGAGTGCAGGGACCGTGACAGCAGAGTGCGCTCTGACTCAGAGGTGACAGGCGGGTGAGTGCGCCGGAGGTCAAGTCTCCGGCGATGGTTGGGGTCCGAGATGAGACAGAGGCCGGGACTCAGCAGTGCTGCGCTCCACTGATCAGCATCAGATTCACTCCCCCCTCCCTCTACTCGTGCGCTTCACACAATGGGACATTAACGCAGGGCTAGAATACACTGCAGGAAGGCGCTTGTCCCCACGCAGGCCAGGGAGCGGTGACTCGTGTACTATACAGCGCACTGTGCACGTCACGGGGACACACCACTGAATCACACAGTGAACGCAGGCACACTCCCTCCCGCCCCTGGGAGCCCCCCCCCTATTATTCCTAAGAGTCTAATTAAGTGCTAATATGTACTGATGGGAGGTGGGGAGGGCATGGGCTTGTGAATTACATATTTGTGTGTGCCCTACAAAGATTCGGCTTAAACAATAAAGAAATATTTTAAAGAAAGGGGGGTGGAGTACAGTGTGTGAATGGAGGAAAGAACAGATGGGAGAAAGATGGAAATGGAAGAAAAGAAAGTCATACGGGTGAAAACAGAAAGGTGAGGCAGGGAAAGGGAGAAAAAGAGGCGGTCTTGTGCCAGAGCGAGGAGAAAACGTGGTAAGAGCAAAATGAGAAAACAAAAACAGTCTGTTGAAGGAACAGACAGGGATGTCAAGAGAAATAAGACAAATGAAAGAGGTAGCAGACAGAAATGTGAAGAGTGAGAGGAAGGAGAAAACAATACCAGGGCGGGATGACGAGCAAAATAGGAATACGAGGTTGGGGATTAGGGAAAAGAAAAAATAGCAAGTGAGGGCACAAGAGAAAGAACGAAAGAGGAGACAGGGTTAAAGAGGGAAATCACGCCCGTGAGATATAAAAAAATCGAACACATCAACTGTGACAAGCTCTTGGCATTGCTGTGGGGAGGGGGAAGGAGAACTGCGAGTCACGGCGGCCAGGCCGTGAAGTGTGAAGCAGTGGGCGGGGAGGCAGGAGCAAATGGTAAGGGGAGCCTTTGAAGAGCAAGGCAGGGGGATAGAAGCGCGTTCACGAGCACGTGCACTTCTACAAATCCGCATCGTTAACTCAGCTTTCTGGTTTGACTGCAATAGGTCTCTCTGCGAGACCTAAAAAGTGGTAGGTTTAAGAGTGGGAGGGTCTTATCTAGAGTTAAAAATACCTGGCTAAATAGGAACAAAAGTTTTAGTGGGACCTCTTGCTGGTATGGTTAAAATGGGGGAATTTGAGAGGTATACGTTTATGTATATCAAGGTTTACATGTTTCTAGCCTTTACCCCAAGGCTTTTCATCAGGACCACAAAATGATCCCTGTTACCACTCCTTATTCAGAAGCAACTCGAAATGTGGTCTCCTTAATAGATATCAAGACAGAATAAATGTATAATACAATACCCAATCTGTAGTGTGTTTTCTTTTAGATCTGGAAAGATACGAGAGAAAGGTTATTCTGTCCAGGAATACTGCTAGTAATTTTATAAAAAACTCAATAAACACATCGCCTTTAGTGGAAAAACGTGTGATATATTTTTCTCTTACAATATTGGTATTCTCATTTAGCTCTGTCTTAGGGTGCAAGATGTTTTCCGAACTCATTATTAATCATGGGAAACTTAATGACGGAGACTATAAAACCTTGTGAAACCATAGCTAATTTTCTGGATAGGATGAGGTAATGATGGGGACAAGAGACAGGACAGCCATGGACTGATACAAATTACATTCTTTCATAATATCGTCAAAAAGGGGCTGCACACTGAGATACAAAGTGAACTTGACAGCGTAGTGGGGCTAGATACCAAACCCTGGTGGGAGATACAGGCTCACATATTGCCCTATCAGGAAGAAACAAGAGAACAATAGAGAAAAACAGAATCAAGTCCAGAGAAACACCGCTAAGTTGGTCCAACACAAACTGAAAAATACCACTCTCAAGGGGGCCACATTGGCAGCGACCCTTCAAATGGCACTAGTCTTAAAGGGGGCTCCACCGCAAAACCCCAGAGGGTTTCAACATGCTGTAATGGCAGAGGCCAGAGTGGTTGGCAGGAACCAGATCTTAAGGAATGTTACTATTCTCACAGAATTGGCACGTGGCAGACAGGTGCCACCTAAAAGCAGTGGTCAATTAGGCAGGGCCAGCCCCCATAATATCTCCATCCACAAAATCAAGCCCAGGGAAACACAGATGCACCCTACACTCAGCCAGAGGAAGGTCAGTCTGCAACTGCACTGCCACAACAGGAATCTAGTAGTTGGACAAACATGTGGCAACAACAGACAAGAATCCCAGCTAAACAGGCACGGGGCTGCAACTGCGGCAAGGAGGGGTAACTGTCTGGGGAGATAATGCCTTAACACAGATGCAGAACCCAAATGTGCAGTAAGTTAAGACCCCCCAATGCATACCACCCATTTCACCCACACCTCAAAGTTCTCCGTACCAAAAATCAAACGAAGGAACATAGAGACAATATTAGGAATTGAAGTCTACTTGCATTCTGGAATTCAGGTGTACTGTATGTGTTTTGTCGAACAAGTATCCTCACTAGAGTCCACCATTCAGGGCGCCTGCAGGAGCCTAGCGCCCACTCTGCTGCTGATCCCCTATGGCGGGGCTGGCTGGCCATACCTCAAGGGGAGGGCAGTCTGATGAGAGGTGCATGGCGGCTCCCCAACAAGTGCTTAAAAGCATGTAGCACTAATCATAAATTGACCCAGTCCTGGAGGCAATAAATTAATGTAGAACTGTAAACAGCTATAGTTTGTCAACTGATCCTTCTAATCATACCTCTAATTATAGAGATTATTGCTCTGTTTCAGTCTGTTGCCATAAATAAAAATAGCCCATCCCTGATAAACAAATAACCAAACAACACAGTACAGACATCCACTAGAAGGACAACATTTGAAAAAGAGTGTGAATAGCTAGATGACACCTCACGGGCGCACCACCAATGGGACCCCTGGTTGGTACTCACCAGGATGGCCCTGTTCTCATCATCGGTGTCAAATAGCTTAACGTAAACGTGTCCAAAAACCCAAAGTAAAGAGAAAGACAGTGAATGGTGCAGTGTACGCAAAACATATATGTGACAAGGACTAACAACGTTCAACATATAACACACAAGATACTGCGCAACAAGATATAACTACCTTTTTATTTATATTTTCTTGTTGCTTACAGTAAACATGTAATATAAAAAGGAAGGGTACGAATACTACCTATCGATTCGTACTCAACCCACAGCCGACATGTTTCATTGCCTTAGGTCTTTTATCAGGCAATTTCTTCAGGGCCAACGAAAATTAGGGTGCCACTGCCAGCGGTACTGTGCTTTAAATGCTGTAAATCAAAAAAAAAAAAAGAAGAACATATATAACACTACATTGTATCCATGCATTGCACCCAGTAATAGACAATAATGCTGGTTACCTGGGGGGCACCTTTAGCTTTCATACCGTTACCAATATGGCTATATAAAATCCTGGACCCACTTCCAACCGGTAAGTATGGTCTTGCCTCCCTTCTATTTTCATCTGACGGGAAACAAAGAGAGGAAGGCGCCGTACGGGCGCACGTTAAAAACGGCCATTCTAGTCTCACCGTGTCAAAATTATATGGTCCAGGAACAGCGCGTTTACCAGTGGAGGAACTTCAATCCGCGTCTTCTCGGTACCGGAGCGCCGAGTGTCTGAAGCGCGGTCTATTTACCTTTTCGGCATCAATGCTGCTTGGCTCTGATTGAACCGAGCTGTGACGTGTGCAGATCGCCTCTGATTGGTCCCACAGATCACGTGGCTATTCTAGCCAACGAGTGCGGGCTTCTACTAATATTTACACTTCGTATTTTATTTTCATGTTATCAATAATCGCATTTTCTAAGTCGGAAAGAGCATGATTAAAGTCAAACATCCTCCTAACGACAAAAGGCATATATAACACGTGACGGGGATTCAATAGAATAAGGTGGGCGCCATCTTGGGACGGTGCTGCTTTACATAGTAAAATTTCAATTACAATGTTTCCATGAGGAACAGCTATAAACCCTCAGATCAAATATGAAGTGAGTATCTAGGGTAATAGTTTACGGGAAACACCTTGCAATATATAGAATAATGAGAATGGATAGTTTCAATATTTACAACATTTACAATATGATAAGTGTGTCATTGGACTTTAGATTGTTGAGCCAAGGAACAACTATATCATCGTAACTTATTTCATTCCAGTAATTCATTTAGTCCTTGCTGTTCGCTAGATTCCTGGTATATCCAGCGTGCCTCTTTAGTTGCCAGGCGCTTTTCCATAGACTGTGCCTCGCCCACCACTCTTTCCAGCAAAACCCAAGTGAAGGAGTGTTTATTACGATGACAATGTTGCACTAACTTTGTAGTCAGTCTGCCCTGTCGTATCGTACTTAGGTGTTCTTGGATCCGAAGCTTGATTTTACGTGTCGTAAGGCCGATGTACTCAAGGCCGCACTCACAACTCAATCTATAGACTACATTCGTAGTGTTGCAGTTGCTGAAATGGTTTAGCGTCCAGATCTTTCCGGATTTTAGCAAAATGGTGTTGCATTTGCTCGTGATATGGCACACAGAACAATTTCCACAGGGATAGTGGCCATTTGGTACCGTAGATGTTTCTGCCGTTTTTTTCTCTATCATCCTAGTGTGAACCAATTTGTCCTTTAGATTGGGGGCCCTTCGGAAAGCAAAACGGGGTGGCGGCATCTTATGATCTTGCGTGCTAAGGATCGGCCAATGTTTTCTGATAGCTTGTCGAATCTTCGAGGCCAGCGGGTCAAAGGTCATTACCACTGGTAGACACTCTGATTTTTCTTTTTTATGTGATTCTAAGAGTGCTGTCCTTGGTGTATTCAACGCTCTCTTATTCGCTTGACGGATTATTTTACATGGGTAGTTCCGGGCTTGTAACCTGCTACTTAAATCTTTAGCTTGTTCCTTATAGACCTCAGTCGTGGAGCAATTCCTCCTATACCTCATAAATTGGCCCACTGGGAGATTGTCCCTACGTGCTCTAGGATGGTAAGATTGATAAGCCAGTAGCGAATTTCTATCTGTAGGTTTTTGGTGTACACTAGTAGCAAACTTTCCTTCAGAAGCCTCGATATCCAAATCTAGGTACACTGCACTTGTCCGATGGTATTTCCAAGTGAAACGCAGACTCCTGTCTTGCGTGTTTAACCAGTTAAGGAACTGGAGGAGGGAATCTTCTTCTCCTGACCAGATGAGGAGCACGTCATCGATATACCGTCTCCACAGACGTAGATGGTCTTTGAAAGGATTGTTGTCTGTGTCGATGACGTGCTCCTCAAACTGCCCCACATAAATACATGCTACACTCGGTGCCATCGTAGCCCCCATTGATGTCCCCGTCACTTGGAGGAAGAGCTCGTTTTTGTAGCCAAAGAAATTTTTTGTAAGGGCCAATTCTACACATTGTAGGATAAAACTCTGTGGCGCATCATAAAACCATTCTTGTTTTCTGAGTGCTTTGGCTGTTGCTACTAGGGCCGCTTCTTGAGGGATACACGAGTATAACGACTCGATGTCTATGGTCACAATATACTCAGTAGCTGGGTTGTAAGTCATAGAGTCTAGAACATTTAAAATATCCGCAGTGTCTTTGTCGTACGAGGCTTGGGTTACTACTGATTCGCGAAGATAATAATCTGCGAACTGGGACAAAGGTTCCAGAATTGACTGGATACCCGACACAATAGGCCTGCCAGGGGGGGGCCTGGCAGGCTTATGTATTTTTGGGAGAACATAAAAGGCAGGAGTCCTCGGGTTGGTGTTAATGAGGAACTCCGCCTCTTTAGCACTTATCCATTTCTTTTCTTTCGCATTAGCGACAAGTTTGGTGATGATATCCTTCAATTCAGGGGTAGGGTCTCTAGCAAGAGGTTGATAATTAGTTCTGACATCTAAGAGTCTTCGTACCTCCGCTTCATAGTCGGACGTATTTAAAATCACGATTGCGCCGCCCTTGTCCGCGCTCTTGATGGTTATTTTGTCGTTATTCTGGAGGGATTTAATGGAGTCCCAATTTTCTTTCGTCATGTTTCTGAAACCCATAGATTTGTTCTTGTTTTCTATGTCTCTAATTTCTTCCAAGACTTTAGCTTCAAACACTGCGGTTTCTGGGCCAAGCATTGCATTAGGAGGGCAGAAAGTAGAAGGTTTTTTTAAATTGGAATTAAAACCTCTGTTTTCTTCAGTTGTACCCAGCATGTACCCAGGTCCCCGTAGCCAAATCCAGTTGGGACAGGTTCCAATCACCAAATGGAAAGGCCCCATTCTCGGGCATCCAGCTCGGGTCCAAACTTTCTTCATGAGATGTGATCCCAAGAGTCCCCAAAAATCATGAAGCCTCCAGCCAAATGGAGGAACCCTTTTTAGTTCTAAAACGAGGTGGTCCTCAAATGTTGAGAGCCAGGTTTCCATATGCTGGGATAGTGAAGATCCCACAAACTCTGCAGCACATGCACAAAAACCAATACGTTGCAAGGCATCTGGATTGGCGTCAAGACAGTAGGGAGGTTCAGCAGAGTAGCCAGGTGTCCCAAAGCCGGGCACAGTCCAGGATCATCATCAGGTAGGACTTCGGCAGGAGTGCGTGGCCATAGCCACAGACTCTCTGCATCCTTGTGATCCTAGTAATGCTTTCTATCCTCTTTCCCCTTTAGTCCGAGTTCCCTAGCCACAAGCCAGGAACCACAGATTCAAACATATTAGGGAGACGTGGTCCGAGATTGAGGGGGTGCCTGGAGGAAGGGGGTCCACCAAGTCCATCCCAACTCCGAGCAAGAGTAGAAGGCAGAATGTGCTCACCCCACATCAGGCCAAGAAATCAGCTAACACACAAGGCATTACATACACGATCTGAAGAAAGAGGTAAGCCAAAACAACAAAACAACACGAGCAGGGGTACACAGGGGCTACGGAACAGCTTTCCGATCACCTCTGTTTCAAGAACAATACTATACCAGATCATTTGAGATCTAGGGAGGCGCCCAAAAGACAAAAAAATTCAAAAGAAGCCCAAACTAGCCGAAAAGGAAGTCTTTCAAAAAAGAGCACCACGGGGGTCAAGTTGTACGCCACATGTTAGGGACTAGAAGGGTACACACATGACCTCAGGGCACGCTGCAACCACCAACAGCACTCAAATAGCGACACGCCCCCTCATTACACATCCTCCCACACACATGTAGGTCAAAAGACACCTCCCTCACCGATAGCACCCCCCAAGCACACACTAGAAGAGAACCCTAGCTACATTGATAATATACTAATGGTCATGAGAAGACCCCATAAAAATCCTTCACCAGTCTAACACCCAGTTAGGTACAGAGAGGTGGGAGGCCTGACAAATCATAAAAAGCTGATACGCTACCCACTCTTTAGCGTAAACCATCAAAAATAGACTGGGATCATCTTCCAGCACCTCACTAAAGTTGTGTGAATTGAGTGTAAGAACACACCCTAAAGAAGAGCCAAGGAACCCTGAACAAAATGATTGATGACGGCACATGCAATAATGCACTTTATTCTCAACTAACCAATAAACGTAGCTCTTATCCAACAGGTCAGCAATTGAACATCCAAGTGCACCACTTTTTTCAGCTGCCACATCAGTACCCCGACAGGATTTGCAGTGAGCGATTTGAGAACTACGAACTATACTGTGAACTTTTTGTCTTACACTTTTTAAACAAAAGGAACTCTCAATTACCAGACTACAGACACCTCCCCTGGATTCATCCCACGGTCTGTAATGTTCAATAAATTATGTATTGTTGCGCTTCTATGTACCCTTTATTTACTATGGGTGTTCCATTCATCACCAAAGACCTGCCTAGTTAAATTTAGTCCACCCAAGAACTATTACAGCACTTACTAAGGGACCGCTCCTATATCACTTACAATTACACCAAACCCAACATTAGTATCCCACATGCACCACACAGAGCCCCCTTACACACCACACGGTATCAGCACTTGACCACCGTGGCTTGCAGGTCATGTAGTAGGCACATTAAGGGCCAGATGTAGGAAGGCAAATACCGGTCAGTAATGGCCGATTTCGGCCGTTACCGACCAGTATTTGGAGTTTGGGATGTAGGGGCATGTTAAAATACAGATTCGGTAATTTTACCGATTCGGTAAAATACTGATTCGGGAAAATTACCGAATCTGTATCTTGACATGTAGGTAGCACTGTAATCAGTGCTACAGGGGTTTAAGAATTCGTTATTTACCACCAACTAGAAGTTGGTGGTAAATAATGAAAACCCTTTAAAAAACCTTTTTTTTGCTTTTAAAACAGTGCCATGTTGCAGACATACATGCCCTAGGGCATGTATGTCTGCAACATGTGCACCCATGCACAATTGAAGGGTGCAACAGGGTATCAAAGTGACACCCTGCCACCCTTCTATGTTTCCCCCAAATACCGAATCAGTATTTACCGATTCGGTAATTGACATTCATTTCTATGGGCCTCCAGGCCCATAGGAATGAATGGCAATTAACGAATCAGTAAATACCGATTTGGTAATTACCGAATCATACCGATTCGGTAATTAAATCGGTAAAATTACCTACATCCCGATTGCCAGTTCTTAAATACCGAATCGGTATGATTCGGTATTTAAGAATCGGTAATCTGGGATTACCTACATCGGGCCCATAAACTTTACATGTCCCAAGAGGTACCCCACAAAAAAAGCATAATGCCTTCTCCACCTATAACTATGTAGAATTAGGGCCAAAATACAACCCAACAGGGAAGAACCCCGCATAGTAGTAGTGAATCTGATCGAATACAAGTCCAATCCAACAACACTGTACCTTTTCACCGAGCCTAGTGACATGGAAATGGAGCTAAATAGGATGCACAAGAAGGACACCATAGGGGAGGATGCTGTTTGGCCCAGAGCTTTCAAATAAAACAGATTTTTGGAACTAGCTAAATCATTGAACCAGTGCTTGAACACGTCCACCCTTGCTTCCATTTGTGGTCCCAGGGTGGGCCTTAGCATATCTGGAGCAGTCTTCTTTAATAATAAATGGACCCCAGACAGGGAGTTCCAGTGTAGGGCCATCCATCATGATAACACAAAGGGAAAGGAGTCTTGTAGAGCACAGCATAGTGTTGGCTGCAGCCCAGGCTACCTGCACCCAACCCCCGCTGGTACCCAATCTCCCGCTGCGCAAAAGCCATGCACAGATGGTGGTTGGGCATAGGGCCTGGTGCCCAAACTCCAGCGGGCGCACGTGGCTGAATATACAGGCTTTCATTTAAGTAAGGCAGAGCTACTGACTTTGTCAATGGGTAAGAACATAACACCAAAATATAAAAAAGGGGCTTTTGGCTTTATGGTGGGTTCAGAATATTAACGCATATTAAGCATATGTATTGTTTTTGATAGAAAATGGCATAATTATAATGAAACTTATATTTCATTAATTCAGACTGTTCAATGTTTAATAAAAGTGTGTGTCATACAACAATGTAATAAAGCTTCATTAAAAAAAGAAACCAGCATGTTTTTGAGTCTTTTTATTTAACACTCTTTATGCTACAAAGTACAGCCATAGAACAGACCATAAGAGGGCTTAGCACTCCAGCTGAAGAGCATAGAGCTCCAGCTAGGAGTGGTTAAAAAATAGGATTAGGTCTCCTGGAGTCATGGATTCATGGAGCCAGAACACTTACTGTCGCCCCCAACCACACTAACCACTCCACTAAACAATGTTAGGTGGTGCCTCTTCTAGGGGCACCGCAAGCATGAAAATATATATTGAAATGCTTTAGGGCATTATGGGGGGGCTTTTGCTAGTTACAGTGAAAAATAAATGGGTGACCCCAGCTGCTCATTTATTATTACTATTTTCTATAAATATTTTTGGGGTTTCCCTGTGCCTATCAAGGGCATCTAGATGCTTATTTATTGGTGGGATCCACGCAGCACACACATGGGTCACGGAGGGAGCCGACAATTATTTTATTTTTAATTTGATAATATTGGGGAGGGGCGTGCTGCCCCTCTCCCGAGACTTTACAATTTCAGGGGCCTCATCCACCTGGGGCTAGATTAATATTTATGGAGAAAGGGCATGTGGTCCCCACTACTGTACTGGCCCCAGTCTTTTTGTAAGGGGAGGGGTATGTGGCCCCCTCCCTGAGCATTTACGGGCCCCCAGAGACCCCATCTCCTGGACCTAACAAGGGAGCAGGTATTGCTTCTGTCCAGCGGGATCAAGCATTTTCCTTCACCCCCGCCAGGCAGGAGCAATCTCTGTTTCCCTGCTGGCTGGAGCCCAGGGCAGGAAAAAATATGTATGCTGCCACATGGTGGGAGCATTATTGGAACTACCGCCGGGAGGGAGTGAACATTTTCTTTCCCTGCCTGCACTCTTGCGGGTAGGGAAAGGAAAGACTGCTCCCACCCAGTACAAGGATTTTTGAAGCTTTTGTCAGGTAAGAGCAAATATATCTTTTCAGCCCCCACTCATGCAGGCCGGGAAGGCATGTTTGCTACCCCCTGGTGGGAGATTTAAAAATGGTTACACCAAGTGGGAGAAAACGTGTTTCCCTGCTTGTGTTCCTGTGGGTAGGGTCGACTTCTGCGTCCTGGGGTTTGGCTCACCGGGACACAATCTGAGAGCCGGCCCCATGGGCCTTGTAAGTCTAGGGGTCTAGGGCCCTTAGCTTATTGTTTGAAGGGGACCCTGGGGCCCCTTTGGGCTCAGGAGAGTCGGCAATGGGGCCCAAAATGGGCTCAGTAAGAGGGGCCCCACTCAAGACCCCACCCCATATACTTTTTTTCCAAAATGGTAGGCTACTAATTTCTAAATTTTTTTGCACGAGTCTCTAAAGAGCATGGCAAAAACGCAAACATTTTTTCTATTTTGGGGCTAGCTGGGTCCCTCCAGAACCCCTACACAACAGCTGGGGGCACAGGTATCTCTACCCTGCCCCTTATATATATTTTCTCAAACATTTTCAGAACAGGGTGACAAGGTCCCGAAGTTCTGTAATGGCTGTCAGCAACATTTTTCTTTATGTTACTGGCAGCCAAACAGAGCGCTCACTCCCACTGTAGCATCTCCCTCTTGGGAGTGAATTCAATTGGCCAAAGGTTAAAAAAGCTCCCTGGGCTAATCAGAACTCTATTTTTGGAAACTGGGTTCAAGGGACTCTTGCGTCACGATACACAACTATTTTTGCACCTCAATTTCTCAAAAACTACTGAACGGATAACACCAAATCACAAAAAAGCACTCTTTCCTTACCAAGATCTAGTTTCCTGCCAAATTTGGTGTAATTACATTCAGTAGTTTTTGCGGTAGTGCTGCCTAAAAAGTCTATGAAAAATGCATGGGGAAAAGCGGTCCTAGCTGATATATATATATATTTATATATATATATATATCCTGCTCCAAATGTTACACCGATAGCGAGTCACTCCAAAGGCGGGTGCTGCTGCGCAGCAGTGTACCGCAGCAATATTGAAGCTCCAAACCGTGTCTCCCCAGTCCTGCCAAAAAGACACGCAGCACTCACGGGATCAAGATAGCTTCGAACGCCAAACTTTATTCAAACCAACACGTTTCGGGAAAGACTCCCTTCGTCAGTGTCATAGAGAATGCATTTAGCGGCACCATTTTTAAAGTGCGAGAGTTGTCGGGAATTGACATAAACAAGGGACCAAACCTCCGAGGCACCCTCATCTACAGACCCCCGGGACCACGCACACAATTCAGCGAAGACATCGCAGACTTCATCAACCCATATGCCCTTCCCTCCGCCGACTACATCCTCCTAGGAGACCTCAACTTCCACATGGAGAACAACAATGACAGAAACACCACCGCCCTGCTGGACAACCTCGCCAACCTCGGACTCAAGCAACTGGTGAACACCCCCACCCACTACGCCGCCCACACGCTTGACCCCGTCTTCTCATCCAGCAAACACATCTCCTTCAGCCACTCCACCGGACTCCACTGGACCGACTACAGCTGCATTCACTTCAGCTTCAGAAGAACTACGACCCACCACCACCCGCAACAGGTTCCCCGCCGGAGCTGGAGCAAGATCACCGCCGAGCAGCTCACCGCCTCCCTCAACCAGAACACTCCCACCAGCACAACGGACCCCAACGAAGCAGCCAGCAACCTCACCAAGTGGCTGACCGCCTGCGCCGATGACCTCGCACCACTAAAGAACCCTCCCAGCAGACCCAGCAGCAAGAAAACCCCCTGGTTCACCGACGAACTCAAGGAATCCAAGAAGAACTGCCGCACCCTCGAGAAAGCCTGGCGGCTCGACCAGACAATAGGACTGCCCTCAAGCACGCCACCCGTAAACACCATCAGCTGATCCGCGCCACCAAGAAGTCGGCACTCAAAGAACGACTGGACAACAACACCCACGACAGCAAGGTACTCTTCAGCATCGTCAGAGAGTTCTCCAACCCAAGGGCCGGAAACAACGACATCACTCCCTCGCAAGACCTCTGCAACTCACTCGCCTCGTTGTTCCACCGCAAGATCGCCGACATACACAATAGCTTCGACGCACAGACCACGCACCTTACCACCGAACCAACGCCCGCCACCACCACCCTCTGCAACTGGACCCCGATCAGCACCGAAGACACCACCCGCACGATGAACTCCATCCACTCCGGATCTTCAACCAACCCCTGCCCACACCAGGTCTTCAACAAAGCCGACGCCATCATCGCACCCCATCTCCGGGACATCATCAACTCCTCCTTCCACACCGCCACCTTCCCGGAGAGCTAGAAGCACGCCGAGCTTACCCCCCTCCTGAAGAAACCAACGGCGGACCCCACCGACCTCAAGAACAACCTTCCCATCTCGCTCCTTCCTTTTCCGGCCAAAGTCATCGAGAAGACCGTCAACAGACAGCTTGCCGCCTTCCTTGAGACAAACAGATCCCTCGACCGCTCGCAGTCTAGGTTTCGATCCAACCACAGCACCAAGACCACCCTAATCGCAGCCACTGACGACATCAGAACCCTGATCGACAACGGGGAAACAGCGGCCCTCATCCTCCTGGACCTCTCTGCGGCGTTCGACACTGTCTGCCACCGCACCCTAGTGAAGCGCCTCAGCAACATCGGAATCCGAGAGAAAGCACTGGAGTGGATCATCTCGTTCCTCGTTCCTTGTGGGCGCTGCAAGGCATGTGCTTTCAGCAAACGTGTCTTGACGTATGATGTTCGAGGTGTCAAGGGAGGCAAAAAATGGACTAAATTCATGTCGTGCCATACTGGATATGCAGTATATTGTTTAAGCTGCCCATGTAAAATAAGATACGTAGGCAGTACAATCAATCCAGTCAAATTACGAATTTTGGAGCATATGAGGGCGATTGCAAACAAAGACTTTTCTTACCCCGTTGCTCGTCATTTTGCCATAAAACATCAGAGCAACAGAGATCTCCTACAATATTTCTGTTTTGACCATGTGCTGGAACACATCAGGGGGGGAAATCGACTCCTTAAACTTAGGAGACTAGAGTCACGCTATATTGTTGACTTAGAAACTAAGGCCCCGGGAGGTTTTAATATTGGGGAAGAAATGTCTGCACATTTGGGATAAGATAGAATGTTACAGTCGAAGTCTATTAATATGTAACATTAGGGAATTATTGGTATGGGTTGCTGATATGAATCTGCGTACAATGTTTTCTCTCTCTTTTCCTTTCTCTTTTCTTTTTCTTTCTCTCTTTTGAAAAATGTACTATATGAACGTGTAAATTGGTTGTGATGAGGTGATTCTTGAAAAATGTTATTTTACTGTGCGGGAAGAATCGAGTTGTATAAGACATAGCAAATATTATTGGAGTGGTTTTATATGTGGGCAACCATTGGGTTGCCATTGCCGATCCACGGCTAGATTACGATAAGTTTGAAATTATACTGAACCATAACCTTTAAATCAAAGAAAATGGTCTAATTCGATACACAAATGTGAAGGTGATCGAACATAATTACTTGACACACTTAATATAAAGTTTGTGTATTTATTGCAGCATTACCACTCTAATATACTATGCAATACCATGTGATCTGAAAGACACGTTTATGAACTGGGACAGAAGGCAACACGATTGGGTGTTGCAATTGCCGATCCACGGCGAGATTTTAATATTTGGGAAATATGTGTAATATTGCTGTCACATGCCCTATGTATTTTTAACAGTGCATTATGTAACTGTGTTAGACAAACATGCTCTAAGATGGCGCCCATATGAGAATACGAGGTTTGGTCCCTTGTTTATGTCAATTCCCGACAACTCTCGCACTTTAAAAATGGTGCCACCAAATGCATTCTCTATGACACTGACGAAGGGAGTCCTTCCCGAAACGCGTTTGTTTGAATAAAGTTTGGCGTTCGAAGCTTTCTTGATCCCGTGAGTGCTGCGTGTCTTTTTGGCAGGACTGGTATTGACTTGGACATCGTGGTTGAAGCGGTTTGGGGGCACAGGGAGTCACTGTTGTTTTCACTACAAGTAAGACTGGATACAATCTGCGCAATTCTGCTTCTCCGTCCGACCCTTGGGTCTGCACTTCACTCCACCACTTACCTGGATGCAAAGCTGTGCATTCTGGGATTTGCCGTTCTGGACTACGCCTGGATCGACAACAGGTGGGGCCAGCAACATCGGGGGCGGAGCTTCTGCCAACAGGCTATAGAAGGCAGCAGAATTATAATTTGGCGCAAGATGGAAGGTTCCAAGACACTTGTGGCGCTGAGGAAGGCAATCAATTGCCGAAATGTATTCGCCTGTAACCTGTGAAAATAAATGTCTCCAACTTTGTCCCCAGTTGTGACCTTCGCTCTTTCTTGTGGAGGAGTTTCTTTGGATATATATATATATATATATATATATATATATATATATATATATATATATATATATATATATATATATATATATATATATATATATATCACACGCCAGAGCCAGTCTTTGGTTATTCACTGCTTTATTAAATTATAAAGTGCAGGGTGAAAATGCCGAACAGACGCGTTTCGGACAAAGCGTCCTTGCTCACTGTTGGCGGGAGTGTGAACCACCGTTAGTATATATAGCATACATTGTGCATAGCGCGCTCAATTCGAAAACATGTTTATAGAAATAGAAGTAGGACTCACACATTGCCTAAGCCTATATTTTAACGAAAATGGGCGCCATTTTGTAAGAGTACAAGTAAAACGCTGTCAATGCACAATAAAACATTGCATATAGCTATTTCATAGAAATAGAAGTAGGACTCACACCTTACCCAAGTCTGTATTGTAACGAAAATGGGCACCATTTTGTAAGAGTACATGTAAAACGCTATCAATGCACAATAAAATATTGCATATAGCTATTTCACAGCAGCCTATTAATTTCTATGCTCGGACAATTGATATGTGTACACATAAAATCACTTAGCGCAAATTATCTCACTAACGATATGAATATATATATATATATATATATATATATATATATATATATATATATATATATATATATATATAGTTAGGTGAATATGACAGTGATGCTGTTTTAACTCAGTCACCACCTCGTAGTGGAGTTTACTGCCCGGCACCCACCCCTGAGTGAGCAGTCATACACTCTGTTTGCTGAACAGTCTTTTTTTATTACGTATAGGGGCATGCCTGTTCCAGAAACACTGATTACAAGATTTGACAAATACTACAATGCGCTCCGCTTCAGTTGTGATCAGAGGAAGTGCGCTCAGGGAAAAGGCAATGAAGAGCGGAGGTCTATACTCCTTAGCACAGGAACGGCAGGAAGATCACAGAGTTCAGTGCTCAGGTCTCCTCGACGCAGGAGCAGTAGGGAGTGTGGCGCTCGAAGATTCTCTGTGCAGGATCGACAAAGAGACTAGCATAGTGCGGCAAGACCCTCTCCAATGCGGTAAGTAGAGAACATTTGCTCAGTGCCTAAGTTCCAAATGTTGAGAGGAATGACAAGGTAACTGTTCTCTGTAGAGCACTGAGCACAAGGTGAGTAACCTGATGTCTCTTCAGGCAGTAGGTACAGTTTAGCGCTGAGTCTTCTTTAGCACAGAGCTCCGGCACAATGTGAGACCAGTAGCACAGACGCAGGGGAGGCATTAAAGCAGGACTTAGGAGCACGTGTACGTTTTTGTATGGGATTCATGAACTCATCTATTAAAAAGCCGCTGATATATCAACCTCCTCCTAAATGCTGCATTTAGATTTCAGGAGATTTACTAGTGCTCTGTGAAACTGTTTTAGAAGGGCAAGCTAGGCAACCAGAATACAGGAAGTGACCCAGAGGCAAATGGACATTGGAACCAGCTTTTTGTGCCCCCAGAGTACTTCCGCTTTGTGGAATGAACATGGCACGCTTGCTCTGCCCCTTCTGAAATATTGATTATGTGCAATTTTGTACCACTCACAATCATGTTGGTGTCCCTGCATTTGAGTAGGATATTTGTTCTATGCAAAAGAGGGCCCATCTTTCTATCTGCACCACCTCATGTGATGCAGATGTGGGCACATGTTTAAACGAGTTATTATGGTCCTTTATGGTTCCTAAAGGCATCTTCGCACAGTTGGTATAATGATCGGACACTGCGCCTGATACTGGGCATCTCTCTCATTCTGATGCTGACTTTAAATCCTGTGATGCCCACAGTCCGGCACAAGCTTAGACCTGCATGGAGCAATGCAACTTTTTTTTTAGAGGTGGGCGAACTCAATGGAATCTCGCAGACTTTTTATGTATAACTCAGTGAGTTCCACCCACCCCTATATATGACCTCAAATATTAAATCACTCATGACATGTTCTATGATATCATTTATGACATCACAGATGATCACAATGTTGTCACTGACATATTCACCTAACTGTAACAATTTTTTTAACCTTTGGGTTTTTCTGGGAATTTCTAAGTTAATAAAAAGAATGAAAACAGAGATCTTTTTATCACACCCAATTATAACATTACTTTAACCCTTGACTTTTTCAGTATTTATCTCGTTTTTTTTTTTTTTACATGAAGTAATATTTTATTACCATACATAAAGCCAACACCCTGCCGTGCACGGCTGCCTGCGGACAGGCCCTGCAGCAAATTGCCCCACATGCAGTCAAACCCACGTTGTGCATGGCCTTCAACCATGCACAGCAGGGCCAGGCCCTGTGGCCAACCTACCCAGAGGTAGCAAACACTCCACTGGCAGTCAACCCCACACTTCACATTGCCTTTCATTGTGTGCGGGGTGGGGTTGGCTGCTGGGCCTAGCTTGTAGCTAAGCCCTGCGTCCAATTCCCTGCAGACAGCCACTGGGAGGCAGCCAACACCATGCTATGCTATGCATGCCTGTTGGTCTGTGAAAAGCAGCAAGTCTTCTAAGACCCCCAACGCTGCCCGGTGGTAGGGTCCCACCTCTAATTCACCTTGGGTTTGTTACCAAAATAATGAGGCAAGTGCTGGAAACTGGAAGACATGAACAAGGTTTATTACTCTTAAAAGGAGACCACGTCAACTGCAGACACCGGGATGTCTGAGGGAGGTGTTCCGCTGGCAACTCCTTTTGGCTCTTCCTTTTATACAGGTTTGACACAATTCATTTGTTTTATTTATCCTGGTTACAAGCTTGGAGTCTCTGCCCCGGGCAGGTTTGTCACACAAGCCCAACATTGTTCTATCAACATGGTTACACAAGCCCAACATTATTTCTCCTCCCACTCAGGTCAAAACATACAATCTAATTTTGCAGCTGGACCTTGCTTCAGGGTTTAAACATGTGAGACCAGCCAGATCTAAGAGTCCGTTCTGTTGATAAAAACAGGACCCATTGTTGGCAAAAACAAGTGTTACTGTGTGCAGTGCAATAAACCATGTTTGAAAGAGTCTGTTTGGTATTTGGAACCTGTTTGTGTAAGGGTGCCCATGGGTTTGCCTGTAAACAGAGATGAGAGGAAAAACTAGCTTGTGGCAGCAAGTTGATGTTTGTCGTGGCAATAGTTTATAGCCCCCAACTCACATACCAGGTTGGCCAGATGGATGCTAGTAAGGGCAGGGTGATACAAAAGGTGACCAACGGAATACAAAATGGCTGAGGTTGGTCAGAATGACTGCAGTTTATGTGCACGTAGGAACTTCCATCAGACAAGATGGCGCAGGTAATGTTTATGATTGTCATTTTGCTTTTAACAGTCGCCCCTTTGAACATAACTAACCAGCTTGTCAGTCTATTTCGATCTCCATAATGTCCTGAATCTCTTGTTCATACATTACTCTCATTTTTGTTAGCTGAGTGTCCATAGCCTTAGGGCGCAAGGTACTTATGCAAAGAGAACACAAATGTGGTATACAGTGTACACCCAAACAACAACCACATATTGCCAATACTGGGACCAAGAGAAACATTGATATTTTCCAACATCAGTCCTTCAAGATGCCCCAAAGCCAACTTCCAATTGTCCAAGTCTCTGATCCTTGATACATTTCTGAAGACAGTCTGTGGAGATGTTCGATTGCTTCATAGACAGAGGGTGAATTATCAGGGATGTATATGCAGCAACTGGCACCGATGATGCGACATGCTCCTCCACGGTCCGCTAGTACCACGTCCAGGACCATGCTGTTTTGTAGGGCCACCAGAAGGACCGCTTGAAGCTCAGCAGTGTTGTTGGTGAGGATGCCAGCTGTGACGTTCAGGGCGGTTTCTACCGCTTGAGACAGATGTATGATGGCTCGACTGTTTGCCATCGGACCCCATAGCGGGACGAGCCCTTTTGCTGCGTCGAGGAACTGTGATGTGGCAGATTCTGCATGATCAGTGTCTTTAGAACACTTTTCTCGCTGAGGCTCTGCAGGGGCTGTGCAGGTTGTTGGCAAAACAAAGGCAATGTAGCACGTGCCCCCCCCCCAGTTTCTTGGGAGCCAGGTGTAGGCTTTGGTTCCACAGACACAGTACATATAGGGTGATGCAACAAATGCTGGAGGGTTGGCAGTGTTCAAAGTCCTTACAATGTTACAAGTGCTGTGACCCACATTCTTAGTCCCACGGCCTTCAATGCATACAAGGCCAGAGACGTTCACCACAGATAAGGCCAAAGTCAGTGTTGCAGCAGTTCTTTTCTTCAGGTAGGAAAATGTGGCTCTGACAGGATTATTGAACACTTGTATTTCCACTCGTTCTTTGGAGGGGACATTCATTGGGAATGTCGCATTGGAGGTGTGAGGGCAAAAGGGAGCGGCTGTTCTTCCTGTTTCTTTTAGCCAGAACTCATTGTAGAACTGAGCGATTGTCCCATCGGAAGTGGCATTGTCTTTGTAACTTTCTTGTAGGAGTATCATCCAGGCAAGGCAAGATCCGTGAACAGAAAAGGGTGAAGGGATGAAAGGGATGGAATGTTCAGTGGCATGTGGTAGCAGCCCACAGACCCAACAGTTAGTGGCATTGGTGGCAAGATTGTGCTGGTGCAGCATCTGCACGAAAGAATTATTCCAGAATTCTTTGCGTCGTTCTCGGAGATGTGGCGACAGTTATAGCAGATAATGTTCTTTCTTGGTGGTTGGTTGCATGGTGGGTGACATTGTTCTGTATGCAGGTGCATTCTCTTCAATGATCCAGAGTGTGACCATTAGCAGGAGGCAGGTGAGAAATGCTGCTGCTATGGACAGTTCTTCGTCTTCCCCTTCCAGTGTCTGGTTGGCCTCTTACTCCAACAATCAATGCGGCGTTCCTGTAAGGTCCCAGTCAGAACCGCAGGTCACTCAAGAGAGGTCCGTTCAGAACCGGTGAAGTTCAGTCGATCGGCAGCCAGACGAGAGTCTCTTTCAGGCAGGTGCACTCCAATCATTTAGTCGTTCACTCCGTCTTTAGGACCTTTCTACCGGACCCACGTGTTGTTGATGGGCCCCAACGTTGGGTCGCCAATTTGTGAAAAGCAGCAAGTCTTTTAAGACCCCCAATGCTGCCCGGTGGCAGGGTCCCACCTCTAATTCACCTTGGGTTTGTTACCAAAATAATGAGGCAAGCGCTGGTAACTGGAAGACAAGAAAAAGGTTTATTACTCTTAAGAGGAGACCATGTCAACTGCAGACACCGGGATGTCTGAGGGAGGTGTTCTGCTGGCAACTCCTTCTGGCTCTTCCTTTTATACAGGTTTGACACAATGCATTTGTTTTATTTATCCTGGTTACAAGTTTGGAGTCTCCGCCCCGGGCAGGTTTGTCACACAAGCCCAACATTGTTCCATCAACATGGTTACACAAGCCCGATATTAATTCTCCTCCCACCCAGGTCAAAACAGACAATCTAATATTGCAGCTGGACCTTGCTTCAAGGTCTAAAACATGTGAGACTGGCCAGATCTAAGAGTCCATTCTGTTGATAAAAACAGGTCCCATTGTTGGCAAAAACAAGTCTTACTGTGTGCAGTGCAATAAACCATGTTTGCAAGAGTCTGTTTGGTATTTGGAACCTGTTTGTGTAAGGATGTCCATGGGTTTGCCTGTAAACCGAGATGAGAGGAAAAACAAGTTTGTGGCAGCAAGTTGATGTTTGTCGTGGCAATAGTTTAGAGCCCCCAGCTCACATACCAGGTTGGTCAGAGGGATGCAAGTAAGGGCCGGGTGAAACAAAAGTTGACCAACGGAATACAAAATGGCTGCGGTTGGTCATAATGACTGCAGTTTATGTGCACGTAGGAACTTCCATCATTCAAGATGGCGCAGGTAATGTTTATGATTGTCGTTTTGCTTTTAACAGGTCATGCGTGGCGTGGGGTTAGCTGCAGAGCCTGGCTTGCAGCCAGGCCCTGCATCCAACTCCCTGCAGGCAGCCAACCCCACACTGCGCACAGCCTTTTGCTCTGTGTACAATGGGGGTTGGTCACAGAGCTTGGCCTGCTGCCAGGTCCTGTGGCCAAACCCCCAGAAAGCTGCCAACCCCACACCACACAGCCTGTGGCATGCGCAGTGTAGGGTTGGCCTTTGGGCCCTGGGGACCTCATCCCTTGGGCCAATACAGATATATTATGGGGAGGGGGACGTGCAACCCTTTTCGCTGACCCTTAATCGACCCCAGGGACCCCATCCTCCGAGGCCAGGTCCAATGTAAAGGAAAGAAGGGGCCAAATGGCACCCCTCCCAAAGCCTTTGAAGGCCCAGATCCCCCACTTTCCCTCCCCGACCCAAATACAATTAAACAGGGGAGGAGGGCCGGGTGGCACCCCTCTACCAAGCCACCTTGGGTTCCAGAGGCCCCATCCCTGGGGCCAACATCTAAAGCGAGGCAGGGTGTATAGCCCTTCTCCATAAGCATTATTAGGCTCTGGGAAACCCATACCCCAGGACAAAACATAACAAAAAAGGGGAGGGGGCAGCACAGCCACTGTTTTACTGTTGTATCATTGACATGTTGCCAGAGTGATCCTTATCTTTGTCCACTGTTGTTTTTCTTATGTGATATTGACCTTCTCCCTAAATACCCCTTCCCTTTCTTTCCTGCTAAAAGGCATCCACCCCCTTCGGCCCCCTCCCTCTTCGCCATCTACATCCCTGCCCTTGTACCTTGTGACAACCAAGGCAATAGGTTGATTGATGCTCCCGCTAGCGTTTGTCTAGGTACATTAGATATTTCAGTCTATGAATTCGTCCAGAAGTTCTGGCTTTTGTTTCTGTTGAGCCTTATAATTGTATGCTGGCATCCTCCTATGGAGCTTTTTAAGTTTATATGGTGGTTGTCTATTTATACGCTGTTATCCTATTTTAAAAATAATAAAGTTAATTTTTTTCACAGTTCCCGTTCATATTTTAAATCAATGATGGCTTGATATTGGAAGTATAACAGACTCATTGCTCAAAATGTCACAAACACACATGAAAAATATGGTATTTGCATGTCTGAAAGATGCACTTCTCAAAATTTGTGAATAATGATAGAGAGTTGTTACTGAGACTTTAACACTGAGGGGCATATTCTCAAGAACGTGTGATAACCATCGCAAAAGTAACCTAATGCAACTCTCAACACCGCAGTCTGTCACTGGAAAATTATGCCGTGTTAACCAAGTATTTACTACAGATAACGCGTCAAATGACTGCCTTAAAATCAACGCCACGCCGCAGAAATGCGAAACACGAACGCAAAAAAAGCTGAAATGAGGCTAATCGCGATACAAAAATCAGCGAAAACCAGCGACAAGCCTGCAATTCACACGTGTCAGACTGAAAAAATCACCATAAAAGTAGAGAAAAAAAAGACAAATGCCAAACATGGATGTTGCCGGAACAAGTACGGAGGAGAACGAGAACCCCACAAGCCCCCGGAGGACCTGCCTGGGACCTCAGGGTCAGGGAAGGCCAAGGAGAAGAAGAGTAGGAAGAAGCGATTCAGTCTGCAGGAAAACAGGATCCTGATAATGGAGGTGGTAGAACAGCATCAACAACTGCTCGTCATCTCCATTGTGTCATTGGCAACCAAAAATGAACTATGGCAGTCCATCGTGGACAAGGTGAATGCAGTGGGAGTGCTGAAAAGGACAATGAAAGAGGTCAAGAGGCGCTGGAATGATGTCAAGCACAAAACCAAGCTGAAACTCGCCAACAACCGGAAGGCAGCAATGCAGACTGGAGGTGGGGGTCCAGCGCCACAGGAGGAGCTTGACGAAATGGAAGAAATGGTGTCCACAGTCATCAGTGGGAAGACAGTGGCAGGAGTTGGGGGACCGGACATTGCTTAATATGACCGGACACAACAGCACCAGGGTGAGTAACTACACAATTAAGTAGAGCACATCTGCGGACAACCATGCCCCAGGCCCCCAACTCCCACCAAGAGACCAATGTACCCAAGTATGCAACATCTCAGCATTGTACAAGCACAGAAGTCAAAGGCACACCGCGTGAAAGGGATAAGGGGCAGCAAAATCAGAGCTGCAGGGGCAACTCCCTCAAAATGCAGCACACACACACGTAACATGCAGAGCACACCAACACTGACAACAATGTGGTACAAACCGCAACCCATCCACAACAGAACACAGGACACAACTTGTGCCGCTTGGTTGTAGACACTGGCTAATCACATTTGACATTGCTGGGAAATGTGAGTTGATAATGTACAAGTACAAGCACACACACGTCTGTTGTCGAAATGTCCACTGTCCCCCATCAAAGAGACAGCTCCTCCCAAACAGCCACTGTTGCAGGGATTCTGCTCCTACACAGAACTGTGCACATAGACCCAGGACCTCAGTGAATTGTGGTGCACCAAAAAACTCACCTCAGTACCTAGAAACCCTAACCAGCTAGCATCAGTGTCTTATTAGCTCTTCGTCCTTTAGCAAAGGAACCAATGATTAGACAACCCAGAACATGCGACTTAGGTTATACTCAGAAATGGTGGGAAGCAAGAACACTCTTTCGTTATACTCTCATACCAGTCCATAACAGGAGTAAAAAGAGACACAGGAAAGGTTAAAATATTTATTTTAACAACGTGCTCCAAGATGCAGTATCTTTGCTAACACAAGCAGACATATGATTAGAAATAATATGATCAGCATTGTTACAATTCCATAAAACGCAAAAGGAGAAATCATATTACAATGATGGAAAAACAGGTCCTACAGCGCCTAGTATATCACCCTCCCTAGGTAGGAACTATGATTTATAAAATATAGAAGGTCTCGTAGGCTTGTGTTGGGGGCCCCATACCTCTAAGATCAGCAGGAGTGAATCACATCAGGATCTGCAAAAGCTCTCTGTCTCTCTGGAAAAACTTGATTCTTCCAAGTACCTGAAATCATGCCTACAGTGCAATATTAAAGGCACCAGAATCTCGGTTGGTTTGCAGCTGCATGTATGTTATGTCTAAAATGTGAGTCGATCAGCTCGAACAGCTACCTTGTTATGATGACCTTGGAGGCTTTAGCACTCACTGTGCAGACTAGGGTCGCGATGTAAGTCTAGGGATGCCGAAAACAAGCCTTTCTCATGTGAAGTAATTCACGCAGCCTAACTTACAACAGCTGCTATATGCAGTGTTGTGTGCAAAAGCAGCAAAAGGTAAAATGGTGCTTAAACTTCTAATAAGCCTATGCTAACATAGCAATGTGCGCAACAAGGCCCAGCCCTCACTACACCCTCTCTTGTTCGGAGAACGCACAAGAAGTGGAGGCAATTTTGGAACGCGGAGTTCAAGTTCGAATGAGACAGAACCAAGTTCAAAATTTCGCCAAACTGGATAATTGGGAGTACAATCCCAACAGGGGTGTATAGTGTCAAACACATGTAATGCGTAGAGAACAAAAATGAAGGAAAAAAGTACGTGTCTATGAAGCAGAAAAAAAGTTGTCACTTCAACCCACCAGCGTATAGGCACAGTACGTTGCAACCACCTCCAATAGGAAGGCGTTGTTCTCATCAGTGAACATTTCAGCCATCCAATTTAGTAATGGAAAAGAACACACGTGTTCTTCAACAGCCGGAGCCTCTAGCACCATCAGAGGACAACTCGGGTGTTCTTCGAGATAACTGTGTGCCAGAAAGTCATGGGCTGCAGACCATATATTCCAATTACCTAGGACTCCATGAGCTGCTGCGCAGGCCATAATCCCGACACGAGAACAGTCTAGTTCATGAGCAACTAAGATACTCATTAGTAGATCGTAATCCGGGTTTGGAGACACCGTATTGCAGAGACACAAATCCAGAGCCAATTCAAAACTGCAATCCAGGCAGTGGAAAACTGGCTGCACCCATGTAAAGTACGAAAACCGGAAAGATAAACCATATGCCACACTCAAAGTATCCAGAGGCAGCGATCCATAGTATTTAAGCATCCGGTCGAAGTTGGAGCAGCCGGGGCAGGTCGTCGTGGGGCACGGAATTTGCAACCGTTTTGGGGCAAGCAAATTAACAGCAGTACACCGGCAGCCAAGGCGAGAATTAACAGGAAACCGCCAAAGAGGTTGAAAAAAATGCTGGTATCACACCAAATATAGTTTGGAATGAAGTCACGAGGCCAGAATTTACTACTTTAAAGAAGAGCGCCAAGCCCGAGGTTGACGAGGCATTGAATATAGTGTGAATCAACGCCCCAAAATGCAGGGGGAGATCAGTATTTAGTCAAGCATGTACCTCGGTACGAGTATTAGCCACGTGAAGTATGAATGTTTCACGTGCAGATGTGAGGGCGACTTCTTTTTGAGACAAAAGAGCCCTTATTCAACTCATCTTGTTGAACTCTGCTTTCAAGGTCAGAATGCAAGGCCAGATGGATGTATCGAGCTTCCCATGCGGAGGACGAAACTGCACATTCTTACAACAGACAACACGTTGGGAGACAGTCACTATGTACGGTATCCCTGCCAGCAAACCACAGCAATCTTCATTATTTAATAATAAAGAACTACAGTTCGCTAACAACGTGAAAGTAGGTGTAATAGCCGGGGCGGGTGTACCTTTTAAAATACAGGCCACATTTGGGGCTCTTTAATTACACGAGCTGTGCAATTGTATATTCCAACAGACCAATGAGTGATCAGGTGTGGAAGTGCAATCTTCACCTTTCAAACAAACTTCTTTACCCTCCCTCAAGCACCTATAGGTGAACGGAAGAGACCAAACCTCATGGAGATATGCGCTACCCAATGGTTCATATCTATCTATGGCATAGTGCTTCATACACGCTTTGAATTGAAACAGTGGAAAAGGTAGCGTTATCAACCCATGAATAAGCCAAACTGCAGAATTTGTTTCGGCCACAGAAAACGGTAAAGGTTCTAACTTCTCAATATGCAATAGAGAAAATGTAGCATCTTTCATTGACATAAATTGTTGTTTAACAGTCAAATTAAAAGGCAGAAATAGCGAAGAAGTGTTCAGATAGTCTCAAGGCACCTTCCCAGCCTTTAACGTTTGTTAAGTCCACGCAAACTGCTAAATAGAACGCAATTGATTTTGACCATGGTACAAAACTGAGACATCATCTTGCACAATATCAACAACAGAAGAAACAATATTATCTAATGTGTAAATTCTGGAAGAAAGTGTGTTAATGCTATTATCTACAACTGCAAGCACTTTTTCTAAATTAGCTTGATCAATATCCCTTAACCTAGAAGCAGCTTCAATTTGGGATAGTTTTCAAACTTTGTTGTAAACAGCATGAATCCATCTTTAGGACCTGCCTGCTGCAGGACCTTTCACAAAGTCATTCTAATCAACATCGTCAGACAATTTAGACAAATGCAGTTAACTGACGCTAAGGTGGAGTGTTTAAGCCAGTTCTGACATAGCTTGCCTACAGAATAGGTAATGACAGAATGGTCACTCTCAAAACGGGGATCCACCCCAACTCGTGTATAGCCAGAGGCCAAACCCAGAAAACAATGCTGGCGTGAATCTGCACTTTTTGCCATAATAACCAGCCTTGGGGATTCAAACTGGAACTGTTTAAGGACGAAGTTTGTAACAGAGTCTGTACATCACTAAGTGACCTATTGGTGTGATTATTCCATCTGGAGTATTCTCCCAAATCAGGAATAGAAGGTGCATTACATTTTTTAGATGTTGCCAATCCAAAGCAGGTGGTTTGTGAAATAGTCGAGTTCAGAAACAACATATGGTTCGGGATGAGACATGCACTATGCAAAGCCTCAGTGCCTTGCAATTGCCAACTTTTAGAACCCAAACAGATTTAAGATCACTCGTATCTTTCCACAGCTCATAGCCTCCGATAGCCAGTTGGTTGATAAAGGACTTAGAATATAATAATTTAGTGTGGGTAAGTCTAACTTTGGAAGAGAACTTCCCAGTCATCTTAAAATAAAATGCATCAGGGTTGGATTGATTAAAATCAGTAAAGTAAGGAAACCTTTTCAAAAGAGTTTTGGAGCTGCCTTCAACAGGAGTGGGACAATGTTCCCATTGTGTGTAATTACCACATTCCTAAATGTGTTTGCTTTGTGCAGAAAATGATTGCCATAGTGTTGGTAACAAAACAAGTCAGCATAATTGGCAGATTCCAAATATAAATCTTCAGCATCAAAGGCAGCATAATATTTCAAATCTGAAAACAGAGCCTCTACGGCTTGGACATCTCAATCATCAGAGCGTATATTCTGTTTAACCACACCCCCCATCGAAACACGTAGTACATTGGGGTCATTAATAACCTCTGTGGGACCATGTATCTGAAATTTTACAGCATCCCATACAATCCCATCTAAGACAGGTCAAGCAGTGATATTCACAAAAGTCTGGTCCCTCTTCATGATGTGTGATGAGTAGTGGGGTGCCAAAGTTCCATCAATCATTCTAATTGTATATCTTTCTTTAACATAGTGTCCATTCACAAGATGGAAAAAATACACCACAAATCCAATGGACATGAATAAAAAAATTGAAAAAAGTACCAGCCAAATGTAAGTTCAAGGGGGATTTAAAAATTGTTTTTTAAACTAAACAGCAAAAATCGAAACTTTTGAGGGAGACTTTGACGTGGTAGGGTCAGTGTCAAATGAAAAACGTGATTGATTAGCGACACAGGTCTCTAAATCGGGCATAGATAAGTGTGGGATAAGTGTACTCTGTCATCAAGAGGATCACCAGCAGGTGGATTCAATAAAGGATTCGTAACTGTATTCATCTCAATGGCAACATCAGGCCTGGTGGTAGGTATCGGAGCCAAAACAGAGTTTCGCAGCATCACTGGACAAGAGACCGCAGTTGTCATACTAAGATGAATCGGCCACTCTGTGTAGTTTGACATTGTCACTGGAGATGAATCTGTTTTCCTTACGACCAGGAAGTGGAGGTAAAATGACTGTTCTTGTGCCCTGCATGCCAAGTACAGGAACTGGAGCAGGATATGAGGGGTCAAACTCCTTCTTGTTCTCGACCTTCTCCCGGACCAGTTCACCAACTCGGGGTAGCTAGCCAACTACCGAAATCTGCAGCACAGCATCAGATGTGGAGGGCAAATGTTCCTTTGCAAGACTGTCTCGGGTCTTTTGTAGATTCTGGAAAACAGCACAATGTTCATCTACGTCAAAGGGAGCTGCTGACGCCGCCTGGTCTAGACCCTCAAGGTCCGGAACAAACATTTTGATATCAAAGATCATTTTATATGTGATCCCCCTACCCAGATACCTTCAAGGGAGATTATTAAGTGCACGCTGAACGCTATTGAGGTGGACTAGCCAGTTCCGACCTGTACCTAAAACCCTAGCTGGCAAGGATTGCTTTAAGTCACGGTTCACCTGCTCCACAACACAATTGCCCTCAGGCCGGTATGGAGACGAAAATTTGACTTGGACCCCCAATGAATGCATGGCATCCTTGTACGCCTTAGAGGCCAACACTGGACCCTGGTCTGAGTGGAAGGTACCACATGAAAAAATTCCCACAAAGACACGCAAATCCCTTTCGACAGTTCGAGAATCAGCACTCCTTTGGGGCCACACCCACACAAAGCGCGTGCAAGAATTAACTGCAACTAAGATGAACTTGTACGCAGTATCAGAGGACAAAAGACCGCAGTGATCAAAGTAAATACAACCAAGTGGTTTATTAGATATATACAACTGTAGCTGGGGCGGGCGTGTAGCGGTTGAAGGTTTAATCTGCTGGCAAATGTCACAATGAAGGACATAATCAAGCGTTTGTTCAATCCGCACCACCAGTAACGCTGTTGTAAAAGTGATACAGTCGCAGAGACGCCGGCATGAGCAGATGCCATACCCTCGTGAGCGTCTGTAATCAGTGTGGACCTGCGGTCTGCGTTGGGAATCAATCTGTCACCAACGTCGTTAATTCTCACATAACTTTATCAGGACTTAAGTGATAAGAGTATTTGGAAGGGAAACCTCTAGTGTAATTACTTCCCTTTTCTGTTGCAGCAATAGCTGCCAAGATGTAATCATCAATCTTACTTTTGGAATGTGTAACTGCTGCAACCATATATGTCGCTACTGCTGTCTTTGCCGCTTCATCAGCAAGACTATTGCCAACAGCGTGAACTCCAACACTCTGGTGACTAAGAGTATGAATCACAAACACGAGTGGCAGCCGTTCTTTAAGCTCAGCCACTCAAACCCAAATCATTTTATGTTTTATTGTGCTACCTTTGGAATCACGATAGTCATTTTGAGTCCAAAAGAACAAATTGTCATTGTAAGACTGTACACAGTAGTAAGAGTCACTTACGATAAGATTAGTCACACTAGGATCAGCGTACTCCAATGCAAGCAGAAGAGCACGAAGCTCTGCCAATTTGGCGGTACAGTCCCCTAATGTCTGTGTATGCACGACATCGGACTTGAATTCTCCATTCACCATGGTACCAACCACTATTGCGCAGGCCGAAGAATATGCGTGCTTTGAAATCGTCACCGGTTGTGCCGAACCGTCTGTGTAAATGATACAATGGAAAGCCTCCAGCGGGCACATGGTCAGAGGAGCCGGATGAACAAATTCATACTGCAAATACTCTGGAGTCTGCAAAGAGGAGTCGAAAATGAACGTGACATCCGGAGATGTCAAGGACGTAGCCCATTGTATCCACCGCGGGTGCAAAGCTTTTGAATTCGGTACACTGGCTTTCGTCACTGCCTCCAGGGCAGGATCTGGAGTAACAACCCAAATGCGTTTTCCCTGTGACAGTGCACATTCTTTCAGAATCGCTATTTGCACTGCGGTCAAAACTTTTTCCACAGTGGAAAACCGTAACTCAGCCGAAGTGTACAAGTGAGACTAGTAAGCGATAGGGACTGTGTCACCCTCATTAAAAGTCAGGTATGTGAAACCCACCGCCCCAGGCACGATTCTGATCACCAGGTTGGTGTGGTTATCATGAGTCAATAAGAATTTAGATTCAAGAAGATCAGCCTGCAAAGATTGCAAGACGGCTGAATGAGCAGGCAGCCAGAACGATTTGTTGAAAATTGGTTGTACCAAAGCGTAAAGAGGCTTGATACGCTGGGCATATTCGGAAATGTAAGTACGCCCGAAATTCAAAAAGCCAAGTAAAGATTGTAGTTTCTTCAGCGTTGTAGAAGCGCGCAGCTGTGCACATTTCTCCAAGAAGTGAGGTGCTAAACCTCGACCTTCATTGTTGAGCTCAAAGCCAAGGAACAACACTGTGTACTCTGCAATGTGTGATTTTGCAAAGTTGAAATTGTAACCAAAGTCCGCAAACTGACAAATTACGCGGTCAACGCTACACAGATGTGGCCATAATTTGTCGTCTGTAAGATAAATGTCATCCACATACGAACATGCATCTGGGTCGAGCCTCTCTATAAGAGAGACTATGCGGACGGCAAAGACACCTGGACTGTTCTTATAGCCCATAGCCAACCTTCTGAACTGGCGTTTTTTACCACCGCAGGTAAAAGCTGTCCATTGACTACTAATAGAGGACAGATTATGGTCGAAAAAGCCATTGGATATGTCAAGTGTTCTTAAACCTTTTACGCACAACACTATCCACAAGGGAAGAACTGTGAGTGTTTTGCATCACGCATGTACGACAATGTGAGTTTAAGTGCCGGTAATCCAATACCAAATGGTACGAGCCATCAGGCTTGGTCACAGTAAAAAGAGGGTTATTCATCAGAGAGACACACATTTCAATCACACCTTGATACTCCAATTGTTCAAGGATTTCTGCCACTGGAGCTTTTGCTTTACGCCGCATGGGGTATTGGGGTTGAGACTGCAATGGTATCATGCTGGGGGGAATATTTGACCCAGCCATAGTGAGTACGGTATAAAGCTGGTGCAAGCACCTTATCCCACTCTTCTGCAAAATGCAGGGCCTGCTCCTTTGGCACACTGTGCGCGAAACTAGGGAGGATTACCTCCTCCCCTTGCGGAGCGGCTAATACGAAAGGTGGGGGCCAGTCGACCTCCGCCAACAAAATGTCATTATTATTATTAAAGGGGTTTGTAAAGCGCCTGGTGACGCCTCCCGGCGTGTCCCCGCGCTGTGGAGAAAGAGTCAAGGGAAGAGAGGATGGGGGGGAACTATAGGGCGAATAGGTAGGTTTTCAGCAGTTTTCTAAAAGAAGACTCATTATTCGCTAGTCTAATGTTGGTGGGAAGGGTGTCATAGGTAGTAGTTCGATTATCCCAAAATACCCCTTTTACAGTACGTTGTATGTCACCTTGAATCAAAAGAATGATTTCAAAAGGTCTTTCAGGGGGAGCCACTCTAGTGTCAGCTGTCTCAACAACAACGAACGTGTCAGTTGCTGTCACCTTCAGAAGTGGACGCAGCACCTCCCGCACTATGGACATTTCCGCCGCACTGTCGAGCAGCGTCAGCACCCACGTCAGGTTCCGAAGCTGTGTTCTTACTATCCGTGGCATATCTCGCTGTTAAAGCTGCAACTTTCTTTTTCTGAAACTGGGGTCTTTGACGTGTAGAGTCATCCTGCTTGCCTTTACCGTCCGTCTTGCGGGGTTGCTCTTGTTTTGCACTCCGTCCTCTGCCGTCTCCTCTACCAGTGAGCGAGACCGATGTTTCCTGAAAAGAGCGAGGAGAACGTTGATCAGGAACCTGAAAACGATCAGGTGACTTAATAGTAGCAGGGTCGCGCAATTCATATGCGTGCTCAGTAGACACAGGTATTGGGGCAGAGAGACGGGACCCCTGTTTCTGTTTCCCCTGTTTCTTATTTTTTTCCAATTCTGCTTTGGAAAATTGGGGCGTTAATCCTTATCAGATTTCGCCGCCTGAGTCTGCTTCTGTGCTGCTCTGGCAAAAGGCTTAACACCCAAACTATTACGGCCTATGGTCTTATATGCCGCTGTAATAATTTTCTGCAACTGACTGGGTTTATCGGGGACATCGCGCAAAGCATTAGACACCTGGAAGCTTACCGCATCTCCCTTGACATTCGCAAGGACGAGATCGGAAACTACATCAAACACTCCAACGAGTCTCATTCCCAACTCAACCGCCGCCTCCGGTCCGTGTTCGTGCTGAATACGCTTAACGACGGAGGGAAGGACAGCCATGGACGTAGTGCCGAAGCACTTAGCATGAACTTCCGCAAAGATCATACCCCAAGTATCACAATCAGTCACTAACTAATAGTAAGAATCCTGTGCTTTTCAACAGGAATAGAGTTAGGAAATACTGCTTCCAGTTGGTCAAATTTCTCAGCAATCCAAAAAGGCATATCATTCTTTTCCTGGGGGCGCTTGCCCATAACCGAACTAACCACGACGGGATTAATCTTGATCCCGACCGGTCCAACTGTACGTGCCGCAGCACCAGGTGCCCCGCCCTGGATGTTGCGTGTCACATATTGAACTAGAGCCCGGTGCACTCTAACCAAAGAGGTATAGAGCACACACAACTCTTCAATAGTGAGTAGGTTATAACGCGGATGCGGCGTGTAACCAGCCAAAACCAGCCACTTGGCCCCTGGAATGGACAAAGGGCCCAACCGAACCTCTGTTAAAGATTGGGGAAGGGCGGCATCAAACCAAACGCGATGCTGCCAAGCATTAATAGGGATCTCCAGAGTCCTATATGGGGTGTAGTGTAGAGGCACTGCAGTGGGAGTATAAGTGTGAAACAGACCAGAATTAGCGTCAAGAGCAGGAAAGGTCACCCATTTTTTTATTTTTTATTATCTGTTTATTGTTTTAAAACACAAACAACACTCAAGGTACTCGTACAAATACAGAGTATTCCACAGTTCGTGTCAATGAACCTTCGACAAGTATGCATCCAATAGTACAATACAGGTTCCCTCATCATCTTGACATCATGCCGACTATACCCACCAACCTTGGTAATCTGATCAGTGATTAACTCTGAGTACCAGTGAATCACCCTTCATGTCCCCTTGAATGACCCACAACTCCCCTCCCCCCACCCCTGCTGCTGGTGCTACTACCTCAGGAAAAAGTGTCACGTGCATACTACTCTCGTGTCATATTGAACTGGGTCGGCAGATTGTCTACACTCAAAGTCCCATAACCTGTCATGTTGCGGGGATCTCCCCTCACGCTAATTCCTCCCAACCCCGAAAGTGCCATTTACGCCTGCTCCTCCCCCGTTGATGTACCGGAATCTGACTCTGCCTCCCCATCTGCCATCCGGAGATCCGCCACCAGGGCCTCCCACTCCCTCGCCGCTTCTAACGCTCTATCATTGTGGGATTTATGCGCCTGTTGCATCCTGAGCAAGCTCTCGCTTCCCGCCCACAATAGCAGCGCAGCCTTCCACCTTACATAACTAGGGCCGGCCACTGCCTTCCAATGGGCCAAGATGAGGACTAAGTCCAGGAATTTGCTAGTTATCTTATTTTTACTAGTATGTGGGAACCAGTGTAATAGGCACACCCCCTTGTCCATATCGATCTGCCGCTCCGTTATTCTACCGAGTGTCCCCGTCACCTCCTCCCAGTATGCGCCTAACTGCGGGAAATTTCATAGCATGTGGACCAGGTCCGCTCCCTCAGCCCGGCATCGAGGGCAGACCGCTGCAGTACCACGGAAATATTGAATCATTTTTGCCGTGGTAAGATACGCCCTACGCCGGGTCTGGTGGCTCAGTGGACTAATGCGTCCATTGCAAGGGCCTGTGTTCGACCTCATGGTCACAGGTTCAAATCCCGGGGGTTCACTCAGCCTTTCATCCAACTGAGGTCGATAAAATGAGTACCATTGAGTTGGGTAACAATAAACATCTGTTATTCAGCGCCAAGATACCCAAGGGTGAACGTGCGCTTTACAAATACACATGTTATGTTATGTTATGTTATGTTATGTAACACGAAGAATTGAATCAGCTGGAACCTGGCATTCCGAGTGCCCTACCATGCCCTTCGAAGTATTTGTGACCAGGCCACATCTGGATATCCTTCCCTAAGTCCGCCGTCCACTGCTCCCGCAATCTTTGCAGCGGAGCAAGTCCATCACCTGACATTCTTTTGTATAAGCATGTAATCGCCTTATGCGTGCCCGCCGCCATCACCACGTTTTGGCATGTTCCGCTGACTGGGGGTTCAGATAAGCCCACACCCCAATATTTGCACTCAAGCTGCATGCAATAGGAAATGTCCTCGCGGGAGCCCAAATGACTCATGTAGTGCGCTATACGGCAACAGTGCTCCGTCGGCATACAGTATAGACCACAATAGGCTGCTATATATGTTTTTCCTTGCCCAGCCGGACAGGGAATGTATTATAGATCAATTCAAGTGTTTAAGAATTTAAATACATTTAGCAACAAACAATTTTTGCAGTAAGGCACAGTCCTGCACCATACTGGAGAGGTAAGAATAGAAAGGAAAGGAAATTAAAGGAAAGGTTCTTCAGGCAAAAAGAGTGAGCGATCTGGGCACTGTTAGAATCAATATTATCAGCGTTTCCCAGAGTAGCACATACAAACAATAATGTACAATGGTCAGCAGTATGTCTACTAAAAGGAGTCGACGTTTCGATCCTGTGCTCAAATTAAAATGGGATCATCTTCAGGACTTAACAGTATAATTGCCTGGTTAAACAATATATACGCCTGTTAGGGAAGAAAACAGGGAAAAGAACAAAAAGACAATGCGGTTTAAGTTTCGAGAGGTCAGCTAAGCCGCGTTTTTCAACATTCGGATTTGCAGTGATGAGGTGCCAACGAGGGCGTGCTGTTTATTTTAAAACCAGTGGTGCTTGGTGTATTTATTAATGCCGGGGTTAAGTGTGGGAGTGGGTTGGATACTAGCTAGGGCCTCCGTGGTTGTGAGGAGGGAGCCAGCGTGACCATATGCTAGATATGGCAATGGTTGATTTAAGCCAGCAAGCATTGGAACTTCACGGGGAGCTCAGCGTGGCGTGTCAATTCGGCCTCAGATGCTGAATAACGGGAGGCAGTGAGTTGGTTGCCATTGGGCGCGTGATTTCTATGGCTGGTGCATACCGGAAACAAATTGTGAACATGTGCCAATTAGGGCAAGGGTTTTCCAAGTAGCTAATGGTAGCATGTAAATTCGGACCAAAACGGTGAATACCGGCAAAAACCGCAGTGAAATTGTGAGCAATGAAGATGGTGGATAGCGGCAAGCAGGCAGTGAGTTTGTGATCAGCGGGTGAAGGTTTACCTCTGTGGGGGTCGAGTAAGGCCTTAGGGCGTGCGTGAACACACGCTGCCTTTCTCCCCAGCGGATCGGTTTGACTAATTCGACCGCTGTAAAAGCAAGAAGGCATCCCAGCCCGCGTTGCCAGAACAACTGTCCATTCTGGACACACAGACAGCCCTTACCCCCGTTGAGCCCTTGGTATGTTTTGCTCATTTACCCACATTACGTGTTAGGTCTCGACCCTCGCAGTATCGTTAACCTTTCCCTCCCATTGCAGCGCCACCAGCGTTATTATACGCCCTGCCCATCCAGGAGCACTGCCGCATGAGCTCTCCAGCCCCTTCAAAACTCACTGTGTTCACGCACGCCCTGAGGCCTTACTCAACCCCCACAGAGGTAAACCTTCACCCGCTGATCACAAATTCACTGCCTGCTCGCCGCTATCCACCCTCTTCATTGCTCACAATTTCACTGCCGTTTTTGCCGGTGTTCACAATTTGTTTTCGGTATGCACCAGCCATAGAAATCACGCGCCGGATGGCAACCAACTCACTGCCTTCCGTTATTCAGCATCTGAGGCCGAATTAAACGCCACGCTGAGCTCCCCGTGAAGTTCCAATGCTTGCTGGCTTAAATCAACCATTGCCATATCTAGCATTTGGTCACGCTGGCTCCCTCCTCACAACCACGGAGGCCCTAGCTAGTATCCAACCCACTCCCACACTTAACCCCGGCATTAATAAATACACCAAGCACCACTGGTTCTAAAATAAGCAGCACGCCCTCATTGGCACCTCATCACTGCGAATCCGAATGTTGAAAAACGCGGCTTAGCTGACCTCTCGAAACTTAAACCGCATTGTCTTTTTGTTCTTTTCCCTGTTTTATTCCCTAACAGCCGTATATATTGTTTAACTAGGCAATTATACTGTTAAGTCCTGAAGATGATCCCATTTTAATTTGAGCACGGGATCGAAACGTCGACTCCTTTTAGTAGACATACTGCTGACCATTGTACATTATTGTTTGTAAGTGCTACTCAGGGAAACACTGATAATATTGATTCTAACAGTGCCCAGATCGCTCACTCTTTTTGCCTGAAGAACCTTTCTTTTCATTTCCTTTCCTTTCTATTCTTACCTCTCCAGTACGGTGCAGGACTGTGCCTTACTGCAAAAATTGTTTGTTGCTAAATGTATTTAAATTCTTAAACACTTGAATTGATCTATAATAAATACCCTGTCCGGCTGGGCAAGGAAAAACATATATAGCAGCCTATTGTGGTCTATATAGTACTAGCTTGTCATTCCTTTTAGCTTAGGACCTTTGTTTCTCTTAATAACTGATACCCATGGTCCATAGCTACCAAGTGGGTCCTCCTTGTTTCCTTAAAAAACTGTCGGCATACAGGTCACCCACCATCTGCAGACCCAACTCCTCCCAGTCTGCCAGGCCAGACCAGTCGCCACTGTGCGGCAACGCCGTGCACATGCTCAATGGTATTTCGGGCGCATATGGTTGCAGCACCCCAATCCTGCTGTGGTACCGCTTCCAACAATACCGCAGGGTACTTTCCGCCATGGACAAATCAGCCAGTCTCAGTTTTTGCTGCAATATTACAAATGACAAGACGTGCCGCGGCATGGTCTCCCCCACCGGACCCCGGAACTCCAGCGCCACCGCCTGGGTGAGGACCTGGATTTGCGCGGCCAGATAGTATAATTCAAAGTCTGGAGAGGCAAGACCCCCCTCCTCTCGCGATGTCATCAATGTTTCCAAGGCCACTCTACGCCGACCTGTTCCCCATGTAAAGCTCCTCACTGCCGAGCGGAGTTGTCGAAAACACGCGGCCGGTATCCGTATCAGTAAAGTCCTGAAAAAAATATAATAGGCGAGGAAGCGCCACCATTTTCAGGAGCGCGACTCGTCCCATCACCGACAAAGGCAGGGAGCCCCAGAACCGCATGCTACCTCTCAAGCCCCTCATAGCTCTTTCAATATTACCCTCGAGGAGATCCGCCTGTGTGTGATACACCCGCGTTCCCAAACAAGGAAGGCACCTTGGTTCCCACGTCAGGCCGGGCGGTAACGTCGGCGGGGTGCACCCACTAGACACTGGGAAAACACAGGTCTTGGCCCAGTTAACCCGCAGGCCCGAAATGTCCCCGAAACGATCAAGAAGATTCCTTTCTCCGCTCAGGGCGTCCCCGGCATCCTCCAAAAACATAAGGAGGTCATCCGCATACAGCGAAATATGGTGGTCTCGGCCTCGGATCTGAAGGCCCCGGTACGCATCTCCTAATCTCACGCGCGCGCGCAGCTAACCGCTCTATGGCAAGAGCGAACAACAGCGGAGAGAGCGGGCAGTCCTGTCTAGTGCCCCATCCCACCGGATAGGAGGAAGAAACGACCCTCCCCACTAGGACTCTAGCAGTGGCCGACGAATACAATATTTTAGTCCAACCAATATACCCGGCCCCAAGCCCGAACGACGCCATCGCCGAGAACAGGTAGGGCCATTCCAGGCTATCAAACACCTTAGCGATATCGACCGACAGCACCAATTCTTCATCGCCCCCCCGCTCCCCTCATCAAGGGTACCCGAGCAGTCTACGAACGCTACTGGCAGTATTGCGCGTCGGGATGAAGCCCGCCTGGTCTGCATGCACCAGCCGTGTCATCAATGGGAGGAGCCTAGTGGCGAGCACCCAGCTCAATATTTTATAATCTGTAGTGAGCATGGAAAGAGGCCTATACGCAGCAGGATCAGTCGGCGTTTTCCCAGGCTTAAGAAGTGGTATAATGATGGCCTTCCTAGTCGACCCGGTAACCTCCCCGTTTTCCGAGCCTCCCGGTACACCATCAATAGTCTTGGTGCCAATAGGTCCACATATGTCGAGTAAAATTCAATAGGCAAGCCATCGCTCCCAGGTGTTTTATTGCGCGACAATTGCTTAATTGCGCAGCGGATCTCAGCTAGTGTAACATCCTGCCCCAAGGCTGCCGCCTCTTCCTCCTCTAGCGCAGGTAACTCCAGACCCTCCAAAAATGCCTAGGGTCCCGTCTCATCAGCCCGGAGGCGACTGGTGTAAAGGTCCACATAGAAAGAGCGGAAAACCTCATTGATCTGCCGCTAATCATGCTCCAGCCGGTCAGCGGGGGATGCCAGCGCCAGGATAGGCACGCACCGAGGGGCAGGGTCCGCAAGCCAAGCCAACAAAGTTCCCACCTTGTCCCGCTCCGCATGCGCTCGAGTTACTAACGCCTTATAATCAAAGCAACGGAGCTGCTCCACTCCCCCAGCCACCACCTCCTTTTGAACCAGCACGTCATCACGCGTCCCAGTGCCATCAGAGTGAGCCTTCTCAGCCTCACGCAGAGCCAACTCAGCCCGTTCAATCTCCTGTAGGAGCAGCTTCCGAACCCCCACCCATTTGGCGATACAAACGTCACGGACCACCACCTTGAAAGCATCCCACTCCATAGCCGTCGTCGAGGCAGTGCCCGCGTTTTCGGCAAAGTAGCGTTCTACCCCCTCGCCAAGTTCCACACAGAACATCTCGGGGCGCAATCTCCAGTGAGGAATGCTTGGTCACTCCCCCACCCAACAGAAATTCACCAAAAGGGGGTTGTGGTCCTATATGGTGTGTGTCAAATACTCACTGCTGATCGCCAGCGAGGTCAGGCTAGCACTACAAAAGACAACATCAAGCCAGACTTGGAGGTCGTGTAGGGCAGAATAAAGGAATAATCCCTATCCGTCGGGTGCTGGGCACGCCAAACATCGACAAGCCCCCAATTATCCTGCCAATAGGTGCGAACCGCAGCCAGTTTAATAATCGGGGCCGAGGGCAACGGAGGGTGCGATCTATCTATGGTCACATCAGCGATAGAGTTGAAGTCTCCCCCCATCAGGACCGGCACTGTGAAATAATCGGCAAGGGCGGAGGACAAAGATTCCAAAAAGGATGCTTGCTCCACGTTAGGAGCATAGACACTACAGAGGGTCACCTAACGGCCATGCAAGCGGCCACGTACCGCTACATACCGGCCTCCTGGATCTACTAAGAGATCCATCATTTGGAACGGGACCCCGGCCCTAACCCAAATCAGCACCCCCCGCGCGAAGGCCGAATACGGGGTATAATACAGCTGCCCATGCCACCTATGCTGCAGAGCCCACCCCTCAGTTTTAGTAACATGTGTCTCCTGCAGGAAAGCAACCTGTATCCCCCTGCGAACCAGATAGGAGTGGATCTTATACCTACGCTGCATAGAGTGCAATCCCGAACATTCCAGGTTATACATTTCACGTCAGGAGCCAGACCCATAACAACTTTGCAAAATCCCACTCAAAGCAGCCCACCTCCCCTAGCTGCCAAACAGGGTCGTCCACAATCAAAAAGGCAACATTTGGTAGCACTGGTATAGTACAGCGGCGCAACAGCAGGCAACATCCCCAAAACAAACTAGCCCCAACCCCAAATCGCCCCCCTCCACCCCTTGCACTACCCACCCCCCTCAAGAACAGGCACTAACAGAGTGAAACCCATCCAAACCACCCCAACTGCACACACCATGCAAAGTCAAGGCAAACTAAACAATACCATCGGTGGGGGTTGGCTAGGGCCTAAGGCGCAACCTGCAACAAATCCAAATGCACTACAAATGCCCGCCCCCCGAATCCCCCAAGTCATCCCACCTCCCAGGTCCCCCCGAATCCCCGCACAACTCCCCGCTTCCGCTGCAGCCCCAGGCACTCACAAACCAGGCATCCAACACTCCCCCCACTCATCCACGTTATCTCGCAGCCGCCCGCCATCAAGCAAGCCAGGCATATCAACGCCACCAACTAATGCCGATATCCCATCCCCATAATCAGTCCCGCAGTTACTCATCCAGCAGTCCATCAGCTGTCGCAGGGGTGGCCGGTGGCAGTCTCTGATCATCCGAGATCGAGGATTCCCCCTCTGACTGGCCCTTTCCACTACCTTGCTCGGACGCCTCCGACGTGGCCTGTAACAGTTCACCAGAGATCGTCACCACTGCATCCAGGGCACCCCTACGTTCCATGGCTGTCTGTGAGGTCGATGGGTTCCGCAAACCGCGCTTGCGGCGCTGCGATCTGAGAGGCTGCGAATCCCCAGCCAGTTCACGCGCCTCCGCCTCCTGACCATCCTTCCCCGCTCTGTAGGAATCCAACCACTCCCAGGCCTCATCCGGCGTATATCGAAAATGGGACTTGCCATCCAGTACAATGCAGAGCTTAGCCGGGAAGAATAGGGAATACTGGACCCCCTCCGAGCTCAGTTCCTTCTTCACAGCTTGGAAGGACATGCGACGCCGCTGCATCTCAAATGAATAGTCTAGGAACAAAGTGACGTTGCTATTGTCCACTTGGAAGGGACCAACGCTGCGGGCCTTCTGTAAAAGCAAGTCTGGATCCCGAAAGTGCAGTAATCCCACCACCACCGGACGCGGAGGGCGGCCCTGCAATGGCGCCTAGCCCGGACCCGGTGCGCCCTCTCCGAGGTGTAGAAATTCGAAAGGCCTTCAGGGCCGAAATCCGTGCGAAGCCAATCCTCCAGATACGCCACCATATCCGATCCCTCAATTTTCTATGGCAGCCCTACCACGCGGATGTTATTGCGTCTGTTCCTGCCTTCCGCCTCTTCAGCTCACCGTTCCAGCACCGCGACACGATCCAAGACCCAAGCTAAGGTCAGCGCAGTCTCTGCAGGGCCTACTTCCTGAAGCGTGGCTTCAGTCTGCTTCACGCGGTCCGCCAGTTTCGAGTGGTCCGCCCTCAATAGGCCCAGTCCTGTGGTGACCTGCGCAATGTCCTGCTGAAGGGCAGCGCGAGTGTCTGTGATGGCCGCCAGTATTTTATCCAACTGCAGCTGAAGTCCAGAGCTCAGCGGCAGTTCCTGCTCCACCTTGGTCTCCTGGGGCGGGGACTCAGCATCCGACAGGACCTGATCACCCTCCCGCTGACCCCAAGGCTTGCCCATGGCCACAGCTAGTGACGCACTCTAAATCCGTTCCGCCACTCTCTTGCCCCCTCTATTCAGCCGTGGCAGCCCTCACCTCCCATGCGTCGTAGACAGGCGATCCAGATCCAGGACTGCAGGGTGTCCTCTCCGCCGTACGTCCGCCGCAGGCCACGCACTCAGCAGCCAGCCCAGGTGTGCACTCAGCGTCTCCAAGGGGCGGCATATGCCAGTCCGCCGCCACCTGGGAACTCCTCTTCCACCAGGCAGCCTCAAGCCACTTCTCGGGGTCGTCGCTGTCTCCTTCGCCCCTACGCCCCGCCACAGCAGCCGCCCAGCCTGTCCCGGCAGAGGCCAGCTCAGGGGCATCCCCAGTTCATCCCACACCTCTCCACCAACACAGCGCCACTTGGTGCAAGCTCCACTCGGGGCGGAGGCAGAATAACAAAGCTTCCAGTCACCCCCACTTGCCGCTCCGCAGCGCGTGACCACCGGGTCGTTGGGGCCAGGGGGGGTTCCTCCGCTAGCTCACTCCCCCGCGCACAGCCCTGTCCATCCAATAGCATCCGCTGGTCAACACCACTCTGCCACCTCGCCCAAGTGCCGCGTGGCAGTGCAGGGACCACCAGCAGTCCACGACAGGCTCACAGCTCCCAGCCCGCTACAGTGCTCCACAGAGCAAGCCCAGGGTGCTCATCGCAGGCTTTACGGGCATGGCCAGGGGCTCCAAGCAGCAAGCCACCGCGCAAGCCCGGAACACACTGGCTCTCCCCCAACACCCACGCCGGGGTCCCAGCGCAGTATCAGCGGGACCCCCGCAGCGTCTCTTAGGTGTTCAAGCGCCAAGTGCGGGCAGATCAGGGGGGGCCACGTCCAGTGCCCTCGTCCGCTCCCGGCTCGCTCCTCAGCTCGGTCTCGCACTTCAAACGCGGCAGCACCGCTGAGGGGCTGGCCGCCGCGTCCTCGCCCTCACAAAGCAGCCGAGCGGCAGTCCGCACTTCATGAATCAGGGCTCCCCTGGGCCCACAATCTGGGCAATTCAGCCTCCGCCCTAGTCTCCGCAGGCCCAGCGCTTCTCCGAACGCGGCCATCTCTAGCGGGGCCCAGCCACTACGAGCCTCAGGGCCGGCGCCATTTTGACTCCCCGGCCAGCAGCGCCTCAGAGTCCTCCGGTCGCTCGTTTCGCTAGTGCACTCCTCTCTGCAGTGTCGCCATGGTGCCCCCGCACTTTGAGATGCCTTCCACCACAGCCAGCCAGCCTCAAGGGGGATCGGGAGGCTCCCAACACAGGATAATTGCGGGAGATCGGGCGCGGAGCTCCGAGCTCACGCTGCCTGCCCCATCGGCTCCTTAGCCACGCCCCAGGAAAGGTCACCATGAGTAAAAAAGCTCAAATGGGTATACTGCCTCAGCACTCACCACAAAAACAACAGCTAAGCCATCTACTGTGACGCAAAACGACAGCAAATGATTGCGGACGGCCACCCAACTATGTTGCGGGATGTCAACGCCAGCCATAAGGACACGGAAAAGAACAAGAACAATGCAAAGAAATGTAGCACAACTGGGTAGTAATTCACGAAAAAACGTTTTCAATTATCAAGCTTGAATAGACCTATTCAACTATATGTAGGTTTATCCGTCACCACTGTCAACCGGAAACAATAGTGAGGGGTTCGTGGACTGATATAACCACTACTCGAGAGTCTCAAAATAAGACCACTAAGTTGGGTGCGCCATGTTGCATGGATTCTACTCCTACACAGAACTTTGCACTGAGACCCAGGACCTCAGTGAATTGTGGTGTACCAAAAAGCTCACCTCAGTACCTAGAAATCCTAACCAGCTAGCATCAGTGTCACATTAGCTCTTCGTCCTATAGGAAAGGAACCAATGATTAGACAGCCCAGAACATGCGACTTAGGTTATTCTCAGGAATGGTGTGAAGCAAGAACACTCTTTCATTATACTCTCATACCAGACCACAACAGGAGTGAAAAGAGACACGAGAATGGTTAAAATATTTATTTTAACGACGTGCTCTAAGATGCAGTATCTTTGCTAACACACACATACATATGATTAGAAATAATATGATCAGCATTGTTACAATTCCATAAAACACAAAAGGAGAAATCATATTACAATGATCGTGAAAACAGGTCCTATAGCGCCGAGTATATCACCCTCACTAGGTAGGAACTATGTTTTATAAAATATAGAATGTCTCTTAGGCTTGTGTGTGGGAACCCATACCTCTAAGATCAGCAGGAGCGAATCACATCAGGATCTGCAAAAGCTCTCTGTCTCTCTGGAAAAACGGGATTCTTCCAAGTCCCCCCAAATCATCCCTACAGTGTAATATTAAAGGCGCCAGAATCTCTGTTGGCTTGCAGCTGCATCTATGTTATGTCTAAAACGTGAGCCGATCAGCCTGAACAATTGCTACCTTGTTATGATAACCTTGGAGGCTTTAGCACTCACTGTGCAGACTAGGGTCTCGATATAAGTCTAGGGATGCGGAAAACAAGCCTTTCTCATGTGAAGTAATTTACGCAGCCTAACTTACAACAACAGCTATATGCAGTGTTGTGTGCAAAAGCAGCAATAGGTAAAATGGCGTTTAAACTTCTAATAAGCCAATGCTAACATAGAAATGTGCGCAACAAGGCCCAGCCCTCACTACACCACAATGTACACAGTCATGCAGTCTGTATGAAAACATGTACAATGTGACAACAAACATGAGGACACATTGTTAAACTGCATCTCCCCTTCGCACTGCAGAGGGAGAATCAACACCTCCTGCAGAGCAGCCCGACCCTCTCTTCTCTGATGACTAAGAGGACCACCACAGCTTCGACTCCGACGCCCTCCAACAGCTCGTGGAGAGCCTACGCAGCCCACTTCCAGGAACTGGGTAGCACAGCAGCTACAAGGAGACCCCGCCACCTGCACAGACCACACAGCAGGCAGCACCCACCACCACAGCTGCCTCTTAGGACCCCCACGAAGAACACATGGCCTTCCAACGCCGTTTTTTTGGGTGCCAGGAGCAGCGGGCTAAACAGGTGCAGGTGGGCTTCGACCACATGGCAGACAAACTAGATGCCATATGTGGGTGCCTAAGTCCCATCAGGGACCACTCACAGTTCCAAACGAACACCAACAGTCAGCTCCATGCTCTCCAACTGACCATGGCTGACATAGCTGGAGCCCTGACTCAGAGACTCGAACAACTGTCCAGTCAGAGTGGCTCTAGCGATGTCACACAGGAGTTGGGAAACATGCGGGGGTTAATGGAGACCATGGAGCAGGCGAATGCGGAAAGAGCAGCTGCCACGGCTCCACACAAGCGAGTGGTAGCTGGGTTCCTCAATGACCTCAAAACCATCCTCATGGCATTGCTGCCACAAGGCGTGGTGCTGATGCATGCTGCTGCTACCACTACATCCACATCTCCGCACCCTGAAGTGTCAGTGCCACACAATGCGGCAGACATTCCACCTCAGGCCCCTAAGGTGTCACTGCCACACCGTGCAGGAGACAGAACACCACCACCCACATGTGAGGCACATGAAACAGCAGAGGACGAAGATGCGGATGAATCTGCCTTCTTGGTACGTAGGTCGCAGTAGCATGCTTCTCCGCCATAGGGCCTGTTTCTGCTTGGTCCTGACCTCTGCATCATCACCTTCCACTGTCCCCGATGCACTCTGCCACACTCACCTTGGACTTCGACATGGACTTCCATATTCTGTTTGATCGCCAATGACACAGCAATAAGACTGCGGACGGATCTCTTCCCCTTCCTTTGAACTTGTCATTCCCTGAAGGACTCAGGGCCAACATCGTCATGTGGTGTTTGCACGGCTCTGTTGTGCTCCAGCTACGACACTCCACTGAATGTGAATTAAATATTCATATTCACACAGATGTGACATGTCTATGGTCTTTCAAGTGTGGAAGTATGGATGAATGTAGGCTCAGTGAATTCCTCTTACGTCCATGTGGCTCAGGTCGTTGGACTTGGGTCACAGGGTGATACATTGCCAAATGCGGTCCAGGTGGCGCAGACACAACAGACACACACATTAGTTACTTCCTTGTCCAGCCCCGTACGGAACCATACCCAGAGCCCCTAGGACATTGTTAACACCCTTACGCTGGACTGACATACGCTAGGCCAGCCCACTCAGCTTACGTTCACAGGGGGGACGGCAATGCTACATGTCCCAGGTCTACCCTGTAGTGATATGATGATAACAGTTCTAGTTGTCAGCAGGCTACAGCCCCTCCCTCATGGCTGGTGTACACCCACACCACACCCATCCAGCACACAAGTCACAGGACATGTGACCCTGTCAATAAAATGGGCTGGGCGCACATGCTCAACGCCATTTCCAACCTCTCTCTGGGTGTATCCGTGTGGCGTTGATGCAGGCCTGAGGGCCCAGGACCCTGCAACATGACATTCCCGGCACTCCACAGCAGATCTAGTAAAAGCAAAAGGCATTTTTAATTCAGAGTTCTTTGTTTGCCTTGCGCATTTCAGAGCACAGCTCCTTGATCACAGGCTGCCAGTGTGCATAAAGACATACCCAAAGGCAAAACTAATCAGCACCTTTCAATTGACCTTTAGAAGGTTTCACAGGTGAGTTAACTTGTGTTCGTGCTGGGATATGTGGTCCATTTCAGACAGTGTTCTCTCTTGTAGACTCTGCGCTGTAAACAAAGAACTCTGAATTAAAATTTAATTGTGTAGGTCTGCGTGCATCCCGGCAACCTGTGATAAAGGAGCTGTGCTCCGAAACGCAAACATAGAACTCTGAATTAAAACTGCCTTTGGCTTTTACTAGATCTGCTGTGGAGTGCGTCTTTGAAGTAGGGACACATTGATGGACATGTAACAAAGCGGCAGTCCGGGCATGAAGACTGCACCACCCCAAGTTGGGGCCATGAAAGCCTGGAAATCCGGAGCTGGTAGGGACAGTAGATCAGCACAAATTATTGAGCATTTAAAATTTGGAGGCCCACTGGAGGGTAATTTTAAAATGCATATTCAGTGTTGCAGCGCAGTGTCTACAAGAGATATAACACTGAATGAAATGGACCACATATCCCAGCACAAACGTAAACAGTTTTCTTAAAGTGCATGGTGCCATAAGGTAAGAACAAGAAAATAGAAACATTAATTAATAAAAGTATAAATACTTTCATGTTAAAACTTATACACCAATATCATAAAAAGCAATAATAAAATCAATACAGTACTGATAAAAGAGTACTTATTTTTATAAGACCCCTCCAGTTTTTGGTGTGTGTGCTTGCACATATGTCATAACCAATATGGTTAAATATGGACGTCCAGGTATAAATACCAATATGTGCTTATGCAATTTTACCCGTTTGTATATTCGTGACTCTCCAATCAATAAATATACAAGATAAAGTACAACATGATATGAACACTTATCATGTAAACCTTATGACAAAGTGACTTGAGCTAGTGCCAAATTCAAGAGTGCAATTGCTCACAAGATGAAGACGCAGCAAAAGAAATAGAAAAAAGTCCTAACAGACTAAGGAAAAGAGGATACCGTGAGAGGGAACTAAACAAAAGCATGAAGAAAATCCATAATTTAACACAAACTGAAATTCTGATTAAAAAAGTCAAAACAATATAAAGAAAATAATAGCGAGATAGAACAATCAGCTCCCAGACTAATACTATCATATAGTAAAGAGTCTCAGAAAATACGTCACAGTGTGCAAAAATATTGGCCCTTGTTACAACAAGATCAAGATCTGGCTAATGTTATTGGCACGAGACGCACCTTTAGAAAGGCACCATCTATTTACCCGTTCTGCGCTGATGACGGAACCGCTCCGTCATCAGCTTCGGTAGCGCTGTGCTGATGACGGAGCGGTTCCGTCATTGCCCGCTCGCCTCGCCTGCGCAGTGCGGATTCCGCGCCTGCGCTTGGCATTCTATTGAGCGGGCGGGGCCATGACGGAACCGCTCTGTCATAAGCACAGCGCTACAGAGGCTGATGACGGAGCGGTTCCGTCACCAGCAGGCGAGCGCCGCGCGGCCCCTCCTACCCCCTAGCGCTGCGGCAGAGTTGCCGCCGCAGCGAAGGGGTTAAAGACATAATAGTTCAAAGCCATTTCAATCCGAAAGAAAAAACACAGAATTGGCTGGAAAAACAACAGAATGGTTTCAAAAAATGTAACGTTTGTAAGGCCTGTAAGATCGGTGTAAATAAAAAGAACATAAGAGATCCGGAGGGGAGACTGATCTAAATTGAGCAAAACATCACTTGTTCAACAAAATATGTGATCTACACCATTCAATGCAATTGCGTAATGCTTTACATAGACAGTACCATCTGCATGTTGAAGAAGCAAATTTTTGAACATATTAGGGCAGTAAAGAACAAAGATCTCACATATGCAACGGCCAAACATATATTGGCATGCCAAGGTGGAGATTGGCGCAACATGAGCTACTTTGCTATTGACACAGTGGAACAACATGAAAGGATGGAAGATCAAAAGAGGAAACTGCGACAGATGGAGTCCAAATATATAATCAGATTACGGACCAAGAGCCCAAGAGGCATGAATTTTGATGAGGAACTTTATGTCCACCTAGAATAAAACAACATATAATAAGAGGAACTATAACCCCTGACCAACGCTGAGAGAAGCATATGCCGAATGTCATCTTGAGCATAAAACACATAAAAACTGTACAAATTGGTGTTACTTTACTATTCAGCTTAAGGGCAATAAACCCTTGATTATCTAACTGACCATTGTTGTGACAAATTCCAAAAGTCTTATAAATTATATTTATCATCATGTACTATACATAAATGAAATATACATATAGTAGGCATTGTTACAATTAGAAATGACGTCAAACCATCAAAATGTGAATGTTTCATTTGCATAAGTTACGTAATCTAGGCAATGAAATTGATAATATGTTCTGTTTTTTTTAAACTTTCAAAATGGAATTATACAAGCGTTTGGGAGGTCAAGTTGATAACATTGAAGTTTTAGCTGTGAAATGAAAGCATCCTTGCGTAATATCATTTGAATTAAGATGAAGTCTGTCACAAGGTGATCTGTTTGTAATACTGAAAACTACATGTCCCAGAATTCATGGGAGTGACGTATTGACAGGAAATGAAATAATAATAGTTGCAAAAAGTAGTGCCACCTACCGTGATGAAGGCCGTTAGGCTGAAACGCGTTGGTGTGTCAGACTGGGCTCTGTATAATAAAACGTAAAGACAAAGTTCCAGAGTGCAGCGTCCTTTTTCAAATATATATATATATATATATATATATATATATATATATATATATTCACTGAAAAAAACATAGGTTTTAGCCCATATATAGTTAGGGATTAGCATTTTCAAAACCTTAATTTACTCGCACAAAACCATAGAAATTCGCATATATAGTTAGATGCAATAACTATATATCGCGCACCCGCAACCCACTGCTGATGATGTCACATATTACATCATTCATGACATGGTCAGTGACATCACTGATGACATCACTGATGACATCTCTAAAGGCATCACTGATGACATCACTGATGACAACATCCAGTGACTGTAAGTTTCTGTAAAGTTAAAATATGTCTTAGATATTGAAGAATGAGTGGATGTATAAGTGTTTGGATGAAGGATTTAGTAGGTGCATGACTGACTGTATGAGTGAGTGATTAAATGTGTCTCACTGAGTGCATGGGTTAGTGACTAAACTGTCTAAATTTGTGCATCATTATGTCTGTTGTTCTGTAAACTGCTGCATGTGTTGATCAGTAGCTATATGAGTATCTATATGGGTTATTGAATGGTTGCCCAAATATTTGTATGGGAGAGTGAGTGTGTGAGTGGGGGTGGCTGGGAGGTGTGTGACTCTGTGCATAGATGTGTGAGCAGTTGATTCACTAGATGTATGGGTTCAAAAGTGCATGTGAAAACAGCTGTATGGGCGGTTGACTATCAGCATGAGTGCATTGGTGAGTAATTGGATTTATCAGTGCTATATGTCAAAGTAAGTACATATGTAAAACACAGTACATGTAAGAGTTGACATATATAAATAACTGTGCATAAGAGCCACTGAATGTGTGAGTGGCTGTATGGATCATTCTGAACTTGTACCAGGGATTGTATAAGAGAGTAAATATGTGTTAGTATATGTTTGATTAAGTAAGGTGTGTATAACTGTATAGTTGAGGAAATAGAGGTGTGATTGATTCTTTGCATGACTGACTAGGTGTGTGAGTAACTCCATGGATGAGTGACAGTCTGTGACTGTCTGTTTACACTGATTGTATCTAAGGTTATATTAGAGTCTGAAGAGGTTGATCGTATTATCACATGAATGATATCATCAGTGATGTGATCAGTAATGACAAATGAAATGTTATCAGTGATGTCATTAGAGATGTCATCAGTGATGTCACTGACCATGTCATGAATGATGTCATTTGAGATGTCATCAGTGATGTCATCAGTGATGTCACTGACCATGTCATGAATGATGTAATATGTGACATCATCAGCAGTGGGTTGCGGGTGCGCGATATATAGTTATTGCATCTAACTATATATGCGAATTTCTATGGTTTTGTGAGAGTAAATTAAGGTTTTGAAAATGCTAATCCCTAACTATATATGGGCTAAAACCTATGGTTTTTTCAGTGAATTTCAATGGTTTTTTAATAGCAAATATCAAAAGCTGTAAAATGTCAAGTACGTGATAGGTAAAAACTTTTTCGTGTTTATGCATGCTGATGTGCTTTGAACGCTGCCCCCCCTCCCCTCTTTTCTCTTAGTAGTACTCTCTCTTTGCAGATAGTGAAGGGTAGTTAACGCAGGCCTTTACCCCCGTTGTAATCCGTCGTGCCTGCTTGTCTCTCCATTTGATTGATTGTTATCCAAGCATTTACTGTTTTACAATTGGTTCTCTTTGGTTAATTCTCTATTTACAAACAAGCACAAAGTCGCAATACTCTGTTTAGTCTTTGCAGATTGTGAAAAATCGTGTAAAAAAATAAAAGTAATCGAGCAAAATCAGTAGGCCACTAATGGAATCTCTTTTTGACCTCGCTAAAATAGAAACATTAGGAACAACCCTTCTTGAGAAATACGAAAATAGTGAGATGAACTGAGCTCCACACCATGAGAACTGCAAGACAACGCGGCTCCGCCACCCACCCCGCCCAAAATAACGATAAACTCTATGCAAATATTATAAATATATACAACACACCAGCAAAGTAACAGGGTAAAACATTTTATTAAATAACTATTTACATAACTATTTTATACTTTTTGTTGTCTGATCCGGCTAGCTCAATCGATCGAGTATGAAACTCATAAACTCTGATAGCAAGCGTTGCTGCTGATGCTAAGCAGACAAAAACTGGTTTTCAGTTTGTACATTCATCAAGATTTTTCCATCCAAGGCTGGTTGAGAGTTTGTAGAACGATAGCTTCAGATTTTCAACATACGGTGTGGTGGCGCGGACTGGGAGGGGGCGCTTGGATCCTGCCCCCTCCCTAAGTCGTGTTGCCCTGATGTGGCCTAAGATCGCCCCGACATAGGCGGCCGGCTCCCGGGGTCCGGCGGAACTTTTTGCCTTTTGATGACTCATCCATTCTGGACCTTGTCCCACAATCCGTTTGACCTGAAGACACGCTGTAGTGGGGCGCCCCTTTACCGTTTCAGTTGCCATTCCGCCCGCTTTTGCTACACTGTGCCTCTTCCGCCATTCAGCTGTTTACCGCCCGCTTTTGCGACTACAGCGTCTCGCTCACCATGTGGTTGAGTTGCGCCCACTCTTGCGGTGCAGCGATAGGCGGCTGCCACAAGACTCTCAAAATGGCGCCCGGCTCTTCAGATTTGGGCGTGATCCACTAAAATGGCCCTGGGACACCTTGGAACTCGGACGCTTGTCTGCTAGGGCTTGGGCCCCCTTCTCGAAAGCGTCCCCTGAGCCTTGAAGATTCTACAAAAGTCTTGGGGGCCCCCCGACTCCCGCAGGCTTCTGGTGGGGAGCGGCTGCCATGATTACTCGTGGAATGGCCACGACTAAGCTACGAGATGGTGGTGCTCTCATGCTGACGCCAGCTTCAGTCTGAAACATCCAGAAACACTGTAGACTACCAATTCGATCAGTTCCGGTAGCGCCCCAACGTGACCCGGTAGGGAAGAACTTTCCCTCCCCTCTTTGACTGATGGTTCTTGTTGCCTGTCCCTTCTGTTGTCATTTAACAGAACTTTTTAGACTACTGAAAGGGGTTGTGTTCCGACCGCTGATTGGTGGAGACATTTTGACTGTATTCTGAACCTACGTTGTCGCGTAATGCGTTATATGACACGCCGCGTTAGCGCACCCGGAAGTGCTCCGGTGCGCGAAGCGCAGCTTCCCGGAAGCGATCCGGGGCGCGGCGCGTAACGTAAGCATAACAGGTTATGTGACTTGTTTATAAAACTTTTCATTGGTTCATTTTACTTTTGTTATTCTAATGATGAAAGGCTAGGTCATATGACCTAAAAATTACGCTTTTCATTGCTTTCGAACATTATTTTTTCTTAAACATATATGTTATAATGTTCCAGGCTAATGTACTTTCCCGGAAAATTTACAACTGTCCTGCAAGTAAAATATATTCCTTTTTTAGCAAAAGGGCGTTTCTTCGTCCCATGACGGAGCCGTTGAGCAAAAGATGCTCGGCCTGCTGTCTTAGTCGCCGATACGCCTGAATATCAGATTCTTATCGATCACTTTATGTTGCAGGAGTAAAAAACACAACAGCCCTTGACCATTTATCTTAACTTCGTTCCTGCGTATTATACCTTTTATCCGTCATATAATTGGACTGCTTTATTTCACTTGCCTTTTACTAATTCGAAAACAGTGACTAAAATTAAAAACTTTACCAATGTAAATACTACTACCATGTTTTGTTTTAAAAACCTTTATTGTGAAAATGTCAGTATACAAATACGGGCCTATAACCACGTGGGCCGGCCACGGAGCAAACTGGAATCGTATATGATGAGGAAACATTTACACTGTAGAGGAACGTAACGAGCGGGCCATTAGGTTGCAAGAACTAAGGTGTCTAACAGTTGCGGAATCGGTGGACGTACATTTTGTAATTAAAATACGACAGGGCCACTTACAATAAAATTTTCAAGATATACATTTGCGGGCAAGTACCATGAGTGACGTTAATTCAAACTTACAATAGTACAGTATTCTTTAACACATCAGAACTTAATATCAATAGGGATGTCCAAATGTTCAATCAGTACTCGTCCCCGCCCGCCATGTGCTTCAAAACTGCATACGTATCTCGTGATATCAAGGTTGTTCAACTAGTACACAACAAGGAGTTACGAGTCCCATTTATACCGGCGCCATTTTGGGCGAGGCCGGGCAGGTCCAGGATATAGTCAAAATGTCTCCACCAACCAGCGGTCGGACCAGAACCCCTTTCGGCAGTCAAAAAAGGTTCAGTTAAATGACAACAGAAGAGATAGGCAACAAGAACCAACAGTCAAAAGAGGGGAGGGCAAGATCTAAAGCCATTGTTCTACAAACTCTCAAGCAGACTTGGATGGAAAAATCCTGAAGAATGTACAAACTGAAAACCATTTTTTGTCTGTATAGCATCACCAGCAACGCTTGAGTCAGCTTTGTGTGAAGCCGCCATTTTGATTCAATCAATAGCGTCCCCCTGCACACATTCAGGGACCTGGTCGTGTCTAAAGGTCAAACGGATTGTGGGACAAGATGCAGAAAAGAAAAGGAAAAAAGTTCCGCCGGACCATGGGAGCCGGCCGCCTATGTCATGGGCGATCTTTGGCCACACCAGGCAATAGTGAAGCTGCAGCAGGTGCAAATAAGCTTCAGACAGTGTTATAAGCACTGCTCAGAACTCTCAACTATGACACCCAACATCCAGGACTTGCCATCCGGATCTTGGCTCTCAACTATGGCACCCAACATCCAGGACTTGCCATCCGGATCTTGGCGCCTTGTGCTGGTTCCGACCTATTCACACATCGGTCCGCTACTGACACCACCTCATAAGCCAACGGGGCGCCCCACGCCGACTTTTGGCGCAGCATTGTAGGATGGCCACACAAGTGCGGCAACTTGCTGAACACCACCTCGGTGCCATCCGGATCTTGGCGCGTTGTTCGGCCTATTCGCACATCGGTCCGCTACTGACGCCGCCTCACGTGCCAACGGATTTTCTACGCTTTTTATACCAGCGCGTAACGTAAGCATAACAGGTCATGTGACTTGTTTATAAAACTTTTCATTGGTTCATTTTACTTTTGGTTTCCTAATGATAGAAGGCTTGATCATATGACCTAAAAATAACACTTTTCATTGGATTAAAACATTTTTTTTTCCCCAAACGATGAAAGCCCCACCTTGTTTCTGGATGTTTCAGACTGAAGCTGGCGTCAGCATGAGAGCACCACCATCTCGTGGCTCAGTCGTGGTCATTCCGCGAGCAATCATGGCAGCCGCTCCCCACCGGAAGCCTGCAGGAGTCGGGGGCCCTCAAGACTTTTGTAAAATCTTCAAGGCTCAGGGGACATCCGAGTTCCAAGGTGTCCCAGGGCCATTTTAGTGGACCAGGCCCAAATCCGAAGAGCCGTCCGCCATTTTAAGAGTCCTGTAGCAGCCGCCTATCGCTGCACCGCAAGAGTGGGCGCAACTCGACTACATGGTGAGCGAGACGCTGTAGCCGCAAGAGCGGGCGATAACCAGCTGAATGGAGGATGAGGCACAGTGTAGCAAAAGCGGGCGGAATGGCAACTGAAACGGTAAAGTAGCGCCCCAGTACAGCAGACGAGCCTCCACCTGGGGAGGCCCGTTCACGCCGCCTCTCTCTCTCCCCCCCCCAGGGGCGCCCCACGCCGTTTTTCCGAGCAGCATTGTAGGATGCCAAAACCAGTGCAGCAACTTACTGGACATCACCTGGTTGCCATCCACATCTCAGCGCGTTCTGCTGCCTTGGGACTATTCGCACAACAGACCGCTACTGACGAGGCCTCCCCCCGCACCACCCGGGACGCCCCACGCCGTTTTTCGGAGCTGCATTGTAGGATACCATTAACCAGTGTGGCACCCAGGTAACATCACCTGGGTGCCGCCCAGAACTCAGCACGTTGTGCTGCCTTGGGACTATTCGCACAAAACACAGCTACTGACCATTGTTGCTTCTTTTTTTAAAAAATGTTTAAATGTATTTACTGTTTTTGTTGAGTTGTATATATTTATAAGTTATTAAAGTGTTATAATCCTACAACTTTGTTGGAGTGCTATATATTTTTAATGTGACACATAATTGTGAAGACTTTGATGTACAAAAAGGCATCCCTGGAATCTTCCGCTTCAGGCTCGGACCCACACATCCTCACAGTGAGAATCCCCTCCCCAAGCACAATACAGGATCGTTATCAGATAGTAGGAACGCATGTGGTGTGACGGATCTCATGAGGTGGGGGCCTTGATCTACTGTAACTCCTTTGAAGAGGGGTGATTCTCTACAGCTGGGGCCATAAACTACACCTGCAGGACTAGGTGATAGCCTGGGACCGGCCTGGACAATCGGACACAGAGGAAGAGGAGTGTCAGAGGGTGCGGTAGTGAATAGGGTGAAAGGGAGGTGTCGGGCGGGCACAGGGTGTGATTCTCAGAGAAGAACAGCGCAGATGGGAGGAGGTTTCTGGGCCATGCATGAGAGGGAGAGCGGGGGTGACCAGTGCGTGGGGGAGATGCTTGCGAGGGAGGGAAGCCATGCTGAGGATCAGCGACGTGCAGAGAGTGGGTCTGGTCAAGGCATCTAAAATGGCTGCCGTGCTCAACAAAAGTGTGGCATTGCAAAAAAAGGCAAGATGGCGCAGACAATGTTTATCAATAAGGATTAATTTATAACAATTATTTTTAACAAAATATTTAATCGCAGTGACAAAATAGCGGTCAACAGTTCCTGATTTCCATCGAATCGAACGTTAACAGACGTCACGCAGCAAAAAAAAAAAAACGCTCACGAACAGCGCAGATGGGAGGAGGTTTCTGGCCCATGCATGAGAGAGAGAGCGGGGGTACACGCAGCAAAAAAAAAAAAACGCTCACGAACAGCGCAGATGGGAGGAGGTTTCTGGCCCATGCATGAGAGAGAGAGAGCGGGGGTGACCAGAGCGTGGGGGAGATGCTTGCGAGGGTGGGGAGCCATGCTGAGGATCAGCTGCGTGCAGAGAGTAGGTCTGGTCAAGGCATCTAAAATGGCTGCCGTGCTCAACAAAAGTGTGGCATTGCAAAAAAGGCAAGATGGCGCAAACAATGTTTATCAATAAGGAATCATTTATAACAATTATTTTTAACAAAATATTAACTCGCAGTGACAAAATGGCGGACAACAGTTCCTGATTTCCATCGAATCGAACGTTAACAGACGTCACGCAGCAAAAAAAAAAAAAAGCTCACGCACAGCCGCTGGAAGACATGTATCAACATATATGAGCCTCCTCAGCCACCCTCAGAAAACATAAGGAGTCAGGATACGTCTCCCGTATCCCCTTATACCTAGTAATTTAATTAAATCGAAACACAAAATGGCGAATTCCCGTTTCGCTACCAGTTTGCGGCCCGGTTCGCGAACCGAGAAGCGCTTCTACCGTGAAAAATAAAATTTTAATTATTTGCCCCACGGGACCCTTTAATAACCCCAACATCATTCCTAGGGGGTCAAGAGGAGTCTACCTTGCCCCCTTTCATTAAATTCCCCCTTCGTTTTTCTCCTCCTCTTGTCTCTCGATCCTACCGAGAGACAAGATGGCGGCCGCACCGGACTGTTTAGAACGTTGACAGACACCGGAGAGCCAATCAGCTTCGCTACGCAAATCTCCGTTACGCGAAAAGTACGCGATCTGGTACGCTATCTAGGACGCTGTCACAGATATATCTGTTTTTTTAAACGTTAATTTCTCAAAATCCACTGGAACACATATATTGAGACCCAGCAAAGGCACATCGGGCTAACAGTCCCTATAATTTTGCCAAGTTTCGTGTAAATCCATTCAGCCGTTCGAGCTAAAAGTGAGGCCAAAGGCCCTATGGAAAAATGAATGGGAAAAACGCGTTTTGGGACCCCCCTTTTTTCTCGGCCCCCCCTTGACGAAACTCCAAATTTTCAGGGGCTGATCAGAAACAAAATGTGCCATTTTTCTGAAAATTTCAGCTGATTCCGTCCACAAACGCCAAAGTTATTAGACATAGAATTTTCAAAAGTTCCATAGAGAAAAAATCCTAACTATATATACCTACTGGCGACCGCCAGTAGGTAATATATATATACACACACACACACACACAAGTATATATCGTTCATGCTTTCGGTATAGCGCTTACAGTGCGCTGGGAGGGTTGCTTCTTATGTGTACCTGAGCTGTTTTTAAATTTATCACAATCGTTTTTAAAAACATTGCGGAATGTAAAACTGTTGGTTTGGGCTCGATTACAATTGTTGCAACGCTGATCGCGGTGCCAGCCTGTAAGAGCGTACCCGCACAGAGGTCAGCGCTCTAGTTCTCTGCTCGGTCTAGCACTTCCTATTTAAACGCGGATGCTGTGACGTTTGTTTGGCTTGTGCTTTGGGTATAGCACTCACAGTGCGCTGGGAGGGTTGCTTCTTATGTGTACCTGAGCCGTTTTGGAATGTATCACTATCGTTTTTAAAACATTGCGGAATGTAAAACTGTTGGATTGGGTTTACCTTACCTTACAATTGTTGCAATGTTGATCGCGGTGCCCGCCTGTAAGAGCGGACCCGCACAGAGGTCAGCGCTCTAGTTCTCTGCTCGGTCCAGGACTTACTATTTAAATCCGGATGCTGCGGCCGTGCAGCAGGTGTGCCAAAGGCAAGCCCGTCTGCGCCCGGAACGCGGCCAGCACCAGGACCCCCCGTTTTTCAAGGTATGCTTACTCACGTAGCGAACTTATGAGTTACAATCCTGGAAAAAGCGTGCTCCATAAAATACAGTTGAATAATCTACCTCCCTGCCATAGTCGTTGTAACATCTGTGGCTGGATGGCCCTAAATCCGTCTACAATTTATATGACCAAGGACTTGGGTGGACACAAGCCGGTCAACAACAGGGTCATTAACTCCTCACGAGATAGCAAGGGCTCCCAATTAGCCGCTCAGACTTCTGATCTTATTAACAAGAACCCTTGAGCTATTAGCTTCATTTTACTCAACACAAGGTCAATGATCAAGCACAAGCTTCACTTAGAGTGCCTGGTCCAAGTAGAAATGCAGACCTCGTTTTTCTCACAGAAACATAGGGAAAATGAAACAAATGAGCTGGACTGGAATGCTGCAATCCCAGCTGGCTACTTTGTTGCTAATTATGATAGAAATGGGGCAAAGGGTGGTGGAATCACTATAATTTCTCGATCCCACTACATGGTGAGAATTACACCAGAGGCAATGTCTTTCAGTATAAAATATAATAATCGACAACTGTTCCCGGGCCTTCTGGTCTATAGGTCTCCAGACCCTAGATGCTCTTTCATTACATCCCTCCAGACTTCCTTGGAATCATGCCTAGATACCAAATCTTTCACGGTATTAGGCGATTTTAATTTTCACTTGGAAGCCAATAACAATTCTTATACGTACTGCCTAATAGATAAGCTAGCTGGTTTTAAGCTGAATCAGATTATTAGTGAGCAAATGCACCAAGCAGGCCATACACTAGATGGCATTTTCACTAATAACGCTCTTATAGAAGTTAAGACTGTGTCCAATACCCTAGTCTGACCATTCGGCGGTACACTGCACCATCAATCTTACAACAGCCAATGGTTGTTGCAAGAACAGACCTTCTGTGCTCAAGTCTCGTGCTTGGAAATCAGTCTGCAAAAATGACCTGTCATTAGCACAGAGTGAAAGGCCTTTAATTACAACTGACCCTAACCAGGCTGCAATTATTTTTGATAGCTGGCACAACAGGACAGCGAATACAGTGGCACTGGAAGTCACAAAGCACTCTCGAAGAAAGCTAGCCTCGTCCCCCTGGTATTCAGCGGAACTTAAACAAGTTAAAATCAAATGCAGGAAAAAAGAACGCATTTGGAGATCTGAATACAGCTTGGCACACAGGTAAGACTACTGTGTAGGCTTAGAAGAATATAAAATTGCTATAACCAGGCCAAAACAGATAATTTTACCGCCAAAAGTCAGGAGGCCACAAACTCCCCAAAATAAATATTTAAAACTGTTTCTGCTCTGACGTGGTGTCCACGTGACACCACGTTCACTCCAGATCAAAAGTTTGTGGACAAACTGTCCGGATTTTTTCAAAATAAGGTTGAGTCTGTATATAATGAACTTTTGAAAACAGCAGAGGTGGCTGGGAGTAACCATCTAGTAAAGCGTGAGGACAAGGTCTGTCACTGCAGCCTAATGCAATTTCCACTGTTGGGAGAGGAAAAAGGGGCTGATCTCTTGCTGAAAACCAAATCAGGGTCCCCCTTAGATCCCTGCCCATCGCACATTCTACAACTGGTCCCGGAGGAGATTAGCGCTTCGTTGCCTCCAATATTAAACCAAATTGTAACCTCAGGGATCTTTCCGCTGACTTGGAAAAAGGCCTGTATTCCTCCTCTAAAAAAAAAAAAAACCTATGTTGGATCCCTTAGAGGAGGAGAAAAACTACCAACATATCTCCTGCCTGCCTCTACCTGCCAAAATTCTGGAGAAGGCTATGAACTCAGAATTGACAACATGTCTAGAGCTAAATAACATCCTTGACTCTACCCAACACGGTTTTAGATCGCTGCATTCTACTGAGTCGGCCTTGATTATGGCACCAGTGGGAAGGTGATGGATGGTGGAGGAAGGGCTGCTTTAATCTTGCTTGATCTGACAGCAGCCTTCGATACCGTAAACCATGCAGTACTAGTTTGAAGGCTGCAGGATGTCGGTATCAGTGGTGAAGCACTAGCCCTTACCTCTTTTCTATCATCCAGGGAACAACTGATCCTCTGGGACGGCTTTCAGTCTGAAGAGTTCACTCTCCCTGGTGGAGTTCCACAGGGCTCGGCCTTATCCCAGACGTTGTTTAACATATATGTTGCACCCTTGGCTCGACTCATAACAAGCTATGGTTTTACACTGGTGTCATACACTGATGACACACAGCTTGTAGTGTATGTAGCACAATCCGTGGACGTAACCGCTGCCTAGTTTTGCAAATGTCTTTCTGCATTGATATCCTGGATGAATTCCAACTTCTTAAAACTGACTGCAGGAAAAACTGAGGTGGTAGAGTTTGGACAGAAATCATCGGTTTGGAGCCAATTATGGTGGCCATCTGTCCGGTACTGGTAAACAAGACAAGGAAACTTGGCTTTCCGATCGACAAAGACCTCACCTTGGCACCACAGATTAACAAAGTCTCATAAGCCTACTTTGTTACGCTAAAAGGCTTAAGGAAGATTCTCCCGTTTATCCCTTTTTCTTTGAGGAAAACTGTGGTAGGAGCCATGGTCTATTCGAGAATAGATTATTGTAATGCTCTTTCTTTGGGAAAAGGTGCAGCCCACTTCTTTAAACTCCAATCAATTCAAAATGCGGCAGCACGAGTATTGCTCAAACTACCCAAACACCATCCCACATCCCCTAGCATAAAGCAACTTCACTGGCTCCCAGTGAGACAACGGGTTGACTTTAAGGCACTCTGCCTAATACACAAAGACCTATTTGGAGGTGGGGCTAAGGATGTGCAATCCTTGTTTCTTCCATATGCGCCGTCGCGTCTTTTAAGACCTTCTTCTCTTGGACTGGTATAGCTTCCAAAGATCAAAAAAGCAAGATGTGGAGGTAAACGCTTCTCTTTTTTAGCGGCTAAATTATGGAACTCCCTTCCTCTACATTTGAGACCAGCCCAGTAGGTTGGTGTTTAGCAAGGAAATAAAAACCTGGCTCTTCATCCATCCCTGAACCGGTTTGTTGCCGTCCCTGCACACAACTTAGCGCCAAGACGCCTCGGCAATATTGCGCTCTACAAATAAATCAGTCAGTCATATATATATATACACACACACACACATATATATATATATATATATATATATATATATATATATATATATATATATATATATATATATCCAACCACATGAGTCGCTGTAAAACCCTGCCGCTTTTCAAAGGCGGGCCTCGAATGGGATAGCGAATCCCAGAAACATCCAACCAATACTTCTCCGGTCAGGAAAAAGGAAATCGGGCCACTTTGAAGTGCAAAGCGTGTTTATTTAGATGGCTTTCTCGACGCGTTTCGCAGTAACTACTGCTTTTTCACGAGACCGAACCAACCAAGAAATTCAAGTTAAATACAATCACATGGTACAGTCACATGGTATTACAATCATACCCATGGAAAACAGACTACCAATCAATTCTCGGGCTATGTCCAATGTAAACACTCGTTGTGCAAATGAATGTACATAATAAATTATAAATAAAGTGCACAATGCAGTTCAATGATTACTCATAGAGCCCCTTGTAATTCTAGAGGTAATTCAGTGTTTGAGTACCTGAAGGTCTCTTGGCGCCCCAAAATACGGTCGCTACGTGACATACAGCCCAAGTGGGCGTGATGAAATTCATGCGTGGTGACTGCAAGAGAGGTGGTTTTCAAGCAATTGGCACGAGGCAGGTGTAAAGCCTGTCGCAACAGTAAAAACATAAAGGAAATTCAACTGTCAAAAGACACCAACAGGTTTAAAAATACCAAACATGTGACGTGTTTAACTGACCATGTGATATATGCACTGAAATGCCCCTTTCAGCTGCATTACATTGGCAGTTCCAAACATCAAGCAAAGAAAAGAGTGCTTGAACACATGCGAGCCATAACCAATGGGGATAAGCAATATCCCATTGCTAGGCATTTCGCCACACACCACAAAAATAATGCCAATTTACTTTCGTTCTGTGTCCTCGAAACAGTCCCTGTAAGAGAACGAGGGGGAGACCGTATAAAAGAGATGAGAAGGCTGGAATCCAGACTGATCATTAAGTATAGGACAACCCAACCGAATGGCCATAATCTTCATGAGGAATTGAATGTTCATTTAGGTTAACATGCGATACTTGCTTGTGTATATGTCTGCCGTTTTTAAACCAATTCTGTGTTTTTAATTTGTCACTTCACGTACTTTCACTCACTGCATGTCTCTCACTTTGTTTACAGAATTGCCTGGGAATCTGTCCAGAATTTAAACCTCGGATGAGCATGAAATGTATGAATGGACTTCACTGTGATATTGTATAAGGGACTATCATTTTGCCCACTTGGGCGCAATCCCATATTGGACCGTATGAATGAATGAATTCACGGCTGCCTCGTGCCAATTGCCTGAAAACCACCTCCTCTTGCAGTCACCACGCATGAATTTCACCACGCCCACTTGGGCTGTATTTCACGTAGCGACCGTATTTTGGGGCGCCAAGAGACCTTCAGGTACTCAAATGAATGAATTCACGGCTGCCTCGTGCCAATTGCTTGAAAACCACCTCTCTTGCAGTCACCACGCATGAATTTCATCACGCCCACTTGGGCTGTATGTCACGTAGCGACCGTATTTTGGGGCGCCAAGAGACCTTCAGGTACTCAAACACTGAATTACCTCTAGAATTACAAGGGGCTCTATGAGTAATCATTGAACTGCATTGTGCACTTTATTTATAATTTATTATGTACATTCATTTGCACAACGAGTGTTTACATTGGACATAGCCCGAGAATTGATTGGTAGTCTGTTTTCCATGGGTATGATTGTAATATCATGTGACTGTACCATGTGATTGTATTTAACTTGAATTTCTTGGTTGGTTCGGTCTCGTGAAAAAGCAGTAGTTACTGCGAAACGCGTCGAGAAAGCCATCTAAATAAACACGCTTTGCACTTCAAAGTGGCCCGATTTCCTTTTTCCTGACCGGAGAAGTATTGGTTGGATGTTTCTGGGATTCGCTATCCCATTCGAGGCCCGCCTTTGAAAAGCGGCAGGGTTTTACAGCGACTCATGTGGTTGGATTTGTTTGAAAAGAAACCCCGCCCGCCCCTTCTTTGAACTCTGACACGGCTACATTGTGTCAAACGCTGAGCGACCAACAAACAACGGAGAATCACTTTGGGATCGTCTTTCCCTAATCAGCAACGGAGGTGAACTACAGAAACGCCTACCCAGCGACACTCACCAGCGATATCGGTGAGTTCCTGTGGGCTCGGATGCACCAACGCACAGCTGATGTTTGTTTAAGAAACATTTAATCGCGAGCTACGTTATCACAGCGCTGTTCTGAAGGGGCTTAAGGCTAGACACACATTGCGCATACCTGGACGCGAGTGTGTCTCGAATGCAAAACGGGCGGAAGGTCACATTTCCCGCATACACCTGAACTGTACCTACAATGGCTTCTGGCAGGAACCAGCGGCGGAATGAAGCAGCAAGCCGCATGTTCACCGATCTGGATTCATCAACCTCCAGAGATACCGCTGAGAACGTAAATCAGAGAGGTATTGGCCCAAACAAACAGAACTTATGGAACACTTTATGGAAACTATTGGTGGCAGAACAAAGTAAGTGGTGGGAAGCAACCACATTACAAAAGTATATCGAAGTAGACAGAGTACCGAGGGGGCTGAGAATCTATACTACGCCCACCCTTGCAGACCCAGACCCGGATATGGTGGAAGAATGGGCGGGGAACAGTCACGAATGCTCTCTGAGAATGCTCAAAATTTTGGTGAAATACGCGAACAAACACTGCGAAAAGTTGGCCTCAGAGATAGAGACCATTTCAAACCAGCTAAAAAGCCTCTACGAAAACGAGAGGGATTTTGAGAGTGAAATGGCGAAATTTGAATCCAAACTTGAAAAACTGGAAAAAGAAATTCGTGACAAAAAAGAAAGTAAATTCATACGTGACCGCAATGATTATGAGCGCGGCCAAGTGTGGACTTTTGCAAAAAGATACGATCACTTGCGATCTAAAACTACACAGGAGTGTACACCTTCCTCTGCTCCCAACGAAGCAATTGCCATAACAAACAAAGATCATGGAGATACAAGGGAACCAGCTACAACTTCAACTGGGGCGAGCACTTTACCAACACGCAATCCCGAGCTTATGAGCCCAAAAGAGAAAATTTTAATGGAGTTCAACATGGTGGCCCAGGGAAGACTCACTGGGTAAAACAAGCCATCCGGAGGAGGAAAAGGACGAGGTCAAGGCGGGAAAGGCGCCGGAAGAACCAATCTAAACATGAACAACAGCAACATATCGAGCCCGGTGGGATCCAGGACAAGGGGCCAGAGAAGAGGAAAATAATGGAGTCCAATACCATCATTAACCTGTCCACCCGGGAGCTGAACACGGCTGAGAAAGAGGTACTTTCTTTAGGATTATCTTTCTGCCCCACATCCTCCTTTGACTATACCCAAAGTCGCATTGACCTCTTTTACTTCACACGTAAGTTGCGCCTTAAGAAGTGGCACGCTACAAAACTTTCCTCTGAGGCTCACGAGACTGCACAAGTACCCACCAGTATCACAGGCCATGATGTGGAAACGCTACATCTGCTACATGAACTGGGAGGGGACTTGGACATGCTCGAAAATCCATTATTTAATGTAATTCCCGATGATGTTGATGTTGGTTTGCATGCTAAAACTGGCTTTAGACCTAAATCCGTGTTTATGCCGCAAATCACCAATGAGTCCATAGATATCTTTGAAAAAGCCATGGTCAAGGAGTTTGATAAATTATCTAGGTCTAATAACCATGTCAGGCAAAACCTATCTAAATTGCAATTTGAGGCTATCAAATCGTTGAGTGATGACAAATCTATTGTCATCAAGAAGTCCGATAAAGGGGGCAACATGGTGGTGTTACCACGTGATATGTATGTCAATGAGGGTCTGTCCCAGCTAAGTGATTGTACAAAATATGAAAAAAGCAACAGGGCAACATACATGACCTGCGCTGCTAAATATACTGAACAGCTCAATGAATGGAAAGAAAAAAAGCTTATCAGTAAAGAGGAATTTAACTTTATCCTCAATAGACACCCCAAACTGCCCGCCCTGTACCTCCTACCTAAAGTCCACAAAAACATATCCAACCCCCCTGGCAGACCGATCGTATCTTCCAGGGGTAGTTGTTGGGAGAACACCTGTAGATATGTGGATTTCTTCCTCCAACCTCTAGTGCTGAACTTACCATCCTATATCAGAGACTCTGGCCATTTCCTGCAAAAAATCAATAATATGCCCTGGAACCCCGAATGGTTGTTTATGACACTTGATGTAAACAGCCTTTACACCTGTATACCCCACCACCAAGGGATTGAGGCATGCAGACATTTCCTCAAGGCTCGGTCCATTTCATACCTCCTCCACACCGAGATGATTCTCGACATGGCACTTACTTGCCTGACAAAAAACTTCTTCTTATTCAATGAAACAGTCTACCATCAGCTGCTTGGCACGGCGATGGGGACTTGTTTTGCGCCGAGCTTTGCCTGTCTGTACCTGGGACTTTGGGAAGAAATGGTGGTATATCAGTCCCCAGCGTTTCTCACAAAGTCGCCTGCTGGCTGCGTTACATAGACGATATTTTCGTCGTGTGGAAGGGCAGCCAGCAGGAGGCAATTGATTTCGTCAAGGTTTTGAACTCTAATGAGTTTAATCTTAGTTTCACCTGCAGCACTGACCCGACCACCATTGAATTCCTTGACGTCAGGGTTGAGAATAGGAACAATACCCTTACCACGACCCTATTTCGTAAAACCACGGCTGGAAACAGCCTGTTACACGCTGATAGCTGTCACCCCACCAATCTCATCAACTCCATCCCAGTAGGGGAATTCCTCAGGGCGAAAAGGAACTGCTCTGATGAACAAGACTTCAACAATGAAGTTATCATTATGAGTAAAAGGTTTAGAGAGCGAGGATATGGCCAAAAATGCATATCCAGGGCCCTGGCCACAGTCAAAGAGAGAGACAGAACTGGCATCCTCAGCCCGAATACCTCTGAGAGCCAGTCCAATAAGGATACAGTCAGTAGATTTATCACCGACTACAATTGTGATTCCAAGATGGTGAGGAAAGCTCTCAGCAAATACTGGAACATTTTAAAACTCGATAAGGATTTAGCTCCAGGAATTGCTGAGCATCCCCAACTTACATTTAGAAGACCTAAATCCTTGAAAGATCTTCTCTGTTCGACTCTGTTACCCAAGACGATCAAACAGAGAAATCCAGTACAAGGTTTTTACGTTTGCGGCAGGTGTAAAGCCTGTCGCAACAGTAAAAACAAGGACATTCAACTGTCAAAAGACACCAACAGGTTTAAAATTACCAAACATGTGACGTGTTTAACTGACCATGTGATATATGCACTGAAATGCCCCTGTCAGCTGCATTACATTGGCAGTTCCAAACATCAAGCAAAGAAAAGAGTGCTTGAACACATGCGAGCCATAACCAATGGGGATAAGCAATATCCCATTGCTAGGGATTTCGCCACACACCACAAAAGTAATGCCAATTTACTTTCGTTCTGTGTCCTCGAAACAGTCCCTGTAAGAGAACGAGGGGGAGACCGTATAAAAGAGATGAGAAGGCTGGAATCCAGACTGATCATTAAGTATAGGACAACCCAACCGAATGGCCATAATCTTCATGAGGAATTGAATGTTCATTTAGGTTAACATGCGATACTTGCTTGTGTATATGTCTGCCGTTTTTAAACCAATTCTGTGTTTTTAATTTGTCACTTCACGTACTTTCACTCACTGCATGTCTCTCACTTTGTTTACAGAATTGCCTGGGAATCTGTCCAGAATTTAAACCTCGGATGAGCATGAAATGTATGAATGGACTTCACTGTGATATTGTATAAGGGACTATCATTTTGCCCACTTGGGCGCAATCCCATATTGGACCGTATGAATGAATGAATTCACGGCTGCCTCGTGCCAATTGCCTGAAAACCACCTCCTCTTGCAGTCACCACGCATGAATTTCACCACGCCCACTTGGGCTGTATTTCACGTAGCGACCGTATTTTGGGGCGCCAAGAGACCTTCAGGTACTCAAATGAATGAATTCACGGCTGCCTCGTGCCAATTGCTTGAAAACCACCTCTCTTGCAGTCACCACGCATGAATTTCATCACGCCCACTTGGGCTGTATGTCACGTAGCGACCGTATTTTGGGGCGCCAAGAGACCTTCAGGTACTCAAACACTGAATTACCTCTAGAATTACAAGGGGCTCTATGAGTAATCATTGAACTGCATTGTGCACTTTATTTATAATTTATTATGTACATTCATTTGCACAACGAGTGTTTACATTGGACATAGCCCGAGAATTGATTGGTAGTCTGTTTTCCATGGGTATGATTGTAATACCATGTGACTGTACCATGTGATTGTATTTAACTTGAATTTCTTGGTTGGTTCGGTCTCGTGAAAAAGCAGTAGTTACTGCGAAACGCGTCGAGAAAGCCATCTAAATAAACACGCTTTGCACTTCAAAGTGGCCCGATTTCCTTTTTCCTGACCGGAGAAGTATTGGTTGGATATATATATATATATATATATACACACATATATATATTCACTGAAAAAAAAAACAAAGGTTACAGAGACGTTATAGTTAGGCTTACATTTCACTTGCACACAACCAGAGAAATTCAGTAGTTATAATTAGGTGCTCTCTTGACTCAGAATTTGGGGCTCTACCTGTTGTTTGCTGTGCCCGCTGTTCCTTCCCTCATGGCCGGGCTTGGCTCCGCCCCCCCTGCACTGTGAACGACCCGCCGGGCTTCGCTCCACCACTCACCTCCTGCCTACAACCCCCAGGATCCCTTGGGGCAACGCCGACCTGACGAGTGACCGCGACAGGAGGCGCATAAAGCCGCGTCAGGGGCCGAGTCCCCTGGTGCTCTCTTGGCGCAGAATTTGGGGCTCTGCCTGTTAGCTGTGCCCACTGTTCCTTCCCTCACGGCCGGGCTTGGCTCTGCCCCCACTGCACTGTGAACGATCGTCCGGGCTTCGCTCCGCCGGTCCACCCCTCACCTCCTGCCTACAACCCCCAGGATCCCTTGGGGCAACGCTGACCTGACGAGTGACAGCGCCAGGAGGCACATAAAGCTGCGTCAGAGGCCGATGCCCCTGGTGCTCTCTTGACGCAGAATTTGGGGCTCTACCTGTTGTTTGCTGTGCCCGCTGTTCCTTCCCTCATGGTCGGGCTTGGATCTGCCCCCCCTGCACTGTGAACGACCGGCCGGGCTTCGCTCCGCCGGTCCACCACTAACCTCCTGCCTACAACCCCCAGGATCTCTTGGGGCAACGCTGACCTGATGAGTGACCACGCCAGGAGGCGCATAAAGCCGCGTCAGGGGCAGAGTCCCCTGGTGTTCTCTTGACGCAGAATTTGGAGCTCTACCTGTTTGCTGTGCTCGCTTTTCCTTCCCTCACCGCCGGGCTTGGCTCCGCCTCCCCTGCACTGTGAACGACCGGCCGGGCTTCGCTCCGCCGGTCCACCACTCACCTCCTGCCTACAACCCCCAGGATCCATTGGGGCAACGCTGACCTGACGAGTGACCGTGCCAGGAGGCACATAAAGCCGCGTCAGGTCCCTCGTCGACGCGCGTGAGACTCGCCGGGAGAAGCCTGGGCAAAGGGCGGGCCGTCTGTGGCCGTCGTTGGCCGGAGGAGGCTGGGCTGGGCCACCCCCCTTGCCCTTGGACTAAGAAATAAGAAAGTAAGTTCTTGATACATGGACATAGTACTGTACTCTATAGACTTGGCTAAAGGACTTTTTAATTTCCTGTTGGTGTTTCTCTGTACCTATTGCTAACCTGTTAAACATATTCACACTGTATATTAGATGGCTGCAAAAAGGGTCCCTGAAACGATTATTTCGCAAGGAGGATCCCTTAAGGGGACTTTGGATCATATTCTTAATGCGGTCAACAACAGCCGTAGAACGTGAAATTGTGAAGGCTGAGCAACGCTTATCCTTAGAAACGATATGTAATAAACGCTCTTCCCTGGGACTAACCGATTCATCTCGAACGCCACCAACATCAGGGGTTGTAAATGACCCAAGCAACATTACTGGTACCCCGGTCGAGTTGGACTGCAGATCTATTAGGCCGCAAGCTGCGACTCGATCATGGGAAATCTAAGTATTGAGACCTGTATGCAAATTATAGCGGATGACAGTCTTCTAGGCTCTCCGCCTATTCCAATAGTTAAAGATAATTTGCAATCTATTGCACTTGGACAGGGCTCATCATCTAAAAGGAAGCTGGGGAGAGTTAAGCATAGGGGGAGATTAGCGAAATCAGCAAAACTGCATAGTTCCCCGAAGGCTAGCAGCTGTGCCCCCAGAAATATGAAGGATTACTTAGGACCACAAATGCCCGCACAAACCCTACCCTCAGATCTACTGGTACAAATCGGACTATTAGTGAAATCCCTGATCTTACCGCTAGTCGAAAGAGTCAGGAGAATAGGGGAGAAGGTGGGGACCATAGAGGAGGTAATAAAGTCAAATGCTGTACTTATTAAGAAATTGGCGGATAACCCGCAAACCCAGAACTCTACTCAAACTAACCTGGGTAAAACAAACGGGGCGGTGAAAACTATTATTCCAAGTCAACCTGCCCCGTTGATAGCACCATTTCCTAATGCGCAGGATCCAACAATAACCCCTAGACCTACCCTACCAAATACTGCTGCAATTAAATAAGGGAAGATTAATAAACAGATAACCTTAGACAGGCAAGGCACTTACCTGGGCAGATTAAATAGAACTACCACTCGTATTTATTTACCACCAGAGGCGGCACCCTTCGTGAGCATCCTGTCAGGGGTGCCTGAGCTTGCAATTGGGAAAATTGAAGGGTATCAGGAATTAAAAAACAAAGTAGCCTCTTGGCTAAGTAAAAATAGACCGCTTCCATCTAATATTGACGGGAAAATTCTACACGTCAGAAGGGTGGGGTGGTTAGGACATATGACTGAGGATATAGAGGGAGATCTGGTTATAGTGAATTTCAGGGACAAACGTGTGAGTCCCTATCCCAAAAGTTGGCAACCTCAAATAGGAGATGGAGGAATAGTCACATGGGAACTAGGCCATTTCTATCCCAGACCACCACACATCACCTTTGAAAGACGCCAAATAGGAAACACCTATTTTGGGAGTACTGTAGGTCCTGGTTTAAATGGTTATAATATTCCAACATTTACCCGGTTTGATCTACTTTCAAGCCTAGAAGCGGTCGATTGACTTACTAGCGATACCCCCAGCCTCAATGTAAATCCCATTCCACAAGATAGTGTGATAGACAAGGTGAATATGGAAGTATTTATGCCCTGCGAGGAGAGGGCAGTTTCAAACTACAAAGACCTTGTCTCCCCAAAGAGAGGCACCTCCCAAGAGGGGGAACTAACCAAGTACATCTTTGAAACCCCTGTCCGGGGAGGAGGGTGGGTAGCATGTGAATCTATGAAAGATGCCAATACTGGATAACTGAAGTTACAGGTAAGTAACTCGTTTTCTTATCCAGTATTGAGGTTTCTTTCGTAGATTCACATGCTTAGAATCAGAATAGCTAACAGTAAATAATACTTAGTCGTATAGTGGATGGTGAAACATTAGATACCTCGTAAAACCAATATAGTAATGCAGTACATATTTGAACCCTAATAAGAGAAATATCATATGCATATGCACCAGAATAACATATCTATAAATTAAACACTTTTCTGTAAAGATATAACCACTTTCTTACAGAGGCTTACCTTACTTAAAAAGGTTTCGTAACACTGCTTGGCCGACTGCTGATTCAGCCTCTGTTGCTAGATCAAGGCAGTGATGCTTTGTAAATGTGTGCACATTCTTCCAGGTTGCAGCACGGCAAATCTTCTCAAAAGTTACTCCAGCAAAAAGAGCAGTAGAGGAGGACATTGCCCTTGTAGAGTGAGCCTTGGGTTTCATTGATAAAGGATGTCCAGCTTTAAAATGGCAGAATTGAATAGCAGATGCAATCCACCTTGCGATAGTGGACTTCGTCACAGCTGTTCCTGGCTTTTGACCACCATAGGAAATAAATAAATGATCGGATTTTCTGATGGACACAGTACATGAAATGTAGAATTTTAGACACCTTTTGACATCCAAGGTATGCAAAGATTTCTCAGCAGAAGACTGATTGGGAAAGAAAGAGCGCAATATAACAGGCTTGTTAAGATGGAATGTGAGGCAACTTTAAGAATAAACGTAGGATTAGTTCTGAGAAGGACATAGACACTGGTGAATTAATTTCAAATAAGGTTGTTGGATAGTAAAAGCCTGGATTTCACTGACTCTCCGAGCAGAGGTGAGTGCTACTAGAAGCGCTGTTTTCCAGGAGAGGTACTTTAAGTCAGCTTTGTGAACAGGCTCAAATGGATGCTTCATGAGCTGTTGCAGCACCAAATTAAGCCTCCATTCTGGAGGAGGATCGGATAGGTGGAAAAGTTCTGAAAAGCCCCTTTAGAAACCGTTTAATCAAACGGTTAGAACAAAGGGATTCCGCTCCTGTAGCGCGCCTGTAGGTAGAGATGGCCGCTAGATGCAACTTAACCGAAGCAAACATGAGACCAGATTTAGATAACGATAGAAGATAAGGCAGAATCTTGTCTGGAGAACATCTTCAAGGATGTATATTCTTGTTAGTACACCAAGAACAGAATCATTTTCATTTTAGAGCATAGGTTTTTAAGGTAGAAGGAGCTCTTGCTCTAGCAAGAATGTCTCTGCAGTCTTGAGGTAAATGTATCTCCTTAAATTCCTTGAATCCAGAAACCATGCATGAAGGTGCAATTGAACTGGACGAGAATGAAGAATCTGGCCCTTGCTCATTGATAATAGGGTCGGAACTGCTGGAAGATGGTACGGTCTGCGTTTGGACGATACAAGCTCTGTAAACCAATGTTGACGTGGTTCAATGAGAATCATGCAGCATGGTTTCATCTTGAGCTTGCGAAGAAGTCTTGAGATCAACGGAAAAGGGGGAAATGCGTACGCAAAGATCCCCGTCCATCCCATCATGAAGGCGTTCCCCCACGAGCCCTTCTCCTGTTACCAAATTGCAAAGAATGGGCACTTTTGTTCCTGGAGGCAAAGAGATCCAGATTTGGATTGCCACACTTCAGAAATATATTCTCCACAACTGCTTGATCCAGTTCCCATTCGTGACAGGACTTTGAGGTCCTGCTCAGAGTGTCTTCTAAAGTGTTGTGGATCCCTGGTAGATGTTCCACATTGATTTTGATATCGTGAGGAAGCAGCGATTCCCAAATGCTTTGAGCTTCCTGAGATAGAATGTGAGACCAGGTACCTTCTTGCTTGTTTAGATAATGCATGCAAGTGGTGTTGTCGTTTCAGATCAGAACAGTTGACCCTTGAAGCCTTGGGAGAAAACACTGCAATGCTAGGAAAATGGCTCGAAGCTCCAGAAAGTTGATATGCATCTGCGCCATAGCAGCGGACCATCTCCCTCTTATGCAAAGATCTTGAAGGTAAGCACCCCACCCTTCTAGGGAGGCATCGTCGTGAGGATGAAGTCCGGCACAGAAGTCTGAAAAGTGAGCCCGATTGAGGCATTCTTGGAGCGCATCCACCAGGTAAGTGCTTCTTGCATAACTGGAGTTATTTGCACTAGGTCGTCGAATGACCCCGAGATTTGCAGCCACTGACTGTCCAGTTCCTCCTGAATCGGCCGCATCCTTAGACGGGTATGAGGTACTAGCAGAATTGCTGAGGATAGTATTTCCAGAAAAGATTTGATAATCCTCACAGAAGCAAACTTTCTTTTTAGGTCTGACGCCAGAGAAGTGAGGCAAGATTGTCTTTCTTTGGACAAGAATGCTCTGTCTCGGATAGAATCCAACATTGCCCCTAGAAATTTAAATCTTTGAGAAGGACAAAGGACTGATTTTTGAGTGTTCAGTGACAGTCCTAGGGATTGAATAACTTATAGGCATGTGGACATTGTGTGAGAATCCTGTCGAAAGGAAGGAGCCTTTATTAGCCAATCGTCCAGGTAAGGGAATAATTGTATGCCCTGAAGTCTGAGATGAGCTGCCACTGGAGCTAGGAATTTTGTAAAGACTCTTGGGCTGAGCGTAAGCCGAATGGAAGGACTTTGAATTGAAAATGTACACCTGCCACAGTGAATCAAAGGAATTTCTGATGCTTGGGATGAATTCGGATGTGGAAGTATGCATCCTGGAGATCCAATGATGTCATGAAATCTGCATGGTCCAGAAGCTGAAGGATTCTTGAAGTGTGACCATGAGAAAAGATATCTTTTAGAGATATTTGTTTAGCTTTCTTAAATCCAGGATAGGTCTCAATTCCCCTGACTACTTCTTTATTAGAAAAAAGCGGGAATAAAATAATTTCCAAAACAATAGAGGAAGTGTAGAGGAATTGATAGAATCACCCTCCTTGTAGATCCACATAAACAAAAAGATTCTATCAAAAAATTGGGGTGCAAGTGTTTGATTTTTGTTTTTTTATATATATATTAAAAAATTTTGGGAAGGGGTGGAATAAGGCTCTTCCTCAGATTGGTGAGATGAAGGCACTATGTGCTTTTAAATTACCCCTCACACACTAAGAATCCCACAGTGTCATGCTTCATCATGGGGGTCTTCCCGTCCCTCTACGGGGCGGGGCGTGCTGCGACCTACGAGGGAGCACTATTTTAGTGATTAAAGACTATGTGTTAGTGCATTGTGAATAGGATTTGTGAAGTGTAGGGACCTTGTGATGTGAAAATGAAAAATTAAAAATTCCCTGGCTAGTGGAAAAAATAATTTTATTCGCTTCCCTGGCTGGGAATGTTAAAAAGGGGTTTGTGAGGTAAGGCTGTTGGCACCTACCAGGTCGACATGTTTCACAGACAGTCCCCTACTGTCTTCTAATCAGGACCTCTGATGGTCCCTACTATAGGATACTCAGTTCTAGCGTTTGCCTAGAGTCCTACAAATTGATAGCAAAAATAAGCTATCAACTTGTGCTTCGGGGCATGAGTTGGCCCAGGGTGAAGCAGAAAAATATTTTCAAAATGTTTTTCAAAAATATTGTCAAAAAAGACACAATGGTCTCTGTAAAGAAAAAGAGAAAAATAAAGATAAAAGTAAAACATACAGTTGATGTGTACGTTAATCACTAAAATAGTGCTCCCACGTAGCTCGTAGGTCACAGCACGCCCCGCCCCATAGAGGGACGGGAAGACCCCCATGATGAAGCATGACACTATGGGATTCTTAGTGTGTGAGGGGTATTTTAAAAGCACATAGTGCCTTCATCTCACCAATCTGAGGAAGAGCCTTATTCCACCCCTTCCAAAAATCAAACACTTGCACCCCAATTTTTTGATAAAATCATTTCCCCACATGAGAGCAAGACACTCTTTCTATTGCTCCTTTTGAAAGCATGGTTTTTACTTCCTTTCTGAGAAGAGCAAGATGCAGAGGATACTTCTTCAAATGTGGATGAGAAGGGGGGGAGGGATTGACAAATTCCAGGGTGTGCCCAAATGTGAGAATATATAAAAACCCATTTGTCTGTGGTTATTATTTTCCAGTTTTTGAGATATCGGGCTACATTCAGAATCCTGTAAACCATGTGTGGCAGTTCTGCTGCAGGTGCTAAAAGATTGTCAGTTTTCTAGCAGAGTCCTTGCCTTGAGGTTGGCGTCTTCTGTTCTGTCGTCTATAAGCGGCAGCTGGGGGATTTCTATACGTCTGCTGCTGTTGCTGCTGTTGGTAACCAGATCATCCTTGATTGCCCTGGTTTTGGTATCTTTGATATCCACCACGAAAGGAATATGATCCTCTGCCTCTAGTTCCTTGAAAAGGAGTCTTTCTATATTGTAAAGTACCAAGAGCTCTGGCAGTGTCAGTTTCCTTCTTGATTTCTTGTAACGCCTAATCAATATGTTTTCCGAATAACAAATCACCATCAAATGGCATGTCTAAAATCTTCGTTTGGACCTCTGGGCGAAAGGTGGTGGATTTCAACCAACCCTGTCGTGTAAGAGTTGCTGCTCCGGCAAGTTGACGAAAGCCCATGGAAGCTAGATCATAGAGATGTCAGTAATCTCTGAAGCAGCCCTTGCACCTTCAAAAATAATTTACTTTGCTTCCTGTTTCTTGTCATCTGGTAGGTATTCGAGATAAGGGGAAATGTCCGACCATAATTGGCGGTTGTACCTGCCTAGAATCGCCAAAGAGTTTGTGGCACGAACTGACGCACCCACCATGGTGGTAAAGCGCTTACCAATTTTATCCAGGCGTTTCCCATCCTTATCTGGTGGCGACGTTACAGGATTGGATGGATTTCGTGACTTCCGCTGAGCCGCCTGTGAAATAACAGAATCTGGTCTTGGGTGTCCAGATAGGCAAGCAGGAGCATCATCTGGTGCTTTATACTTTTTAGCAATTCTAGGGGGAAATCGCAGGTATCGAAAATGGAGTTTTCATTATTTTCGTTCCTTCTTCCCAAATATGCTCGATTATAGGGATTGAACAAACCGATTTCCTACTTTGGTCCTTAAAATCATAAAGAAAAAACTCTGTTTTCTTCAAAGGGACGGGAAGATGAAACTTGGTTGCTGCCCTTTCCATAATTGCGTGAAAACCTCCAATATCCTCAGGAGGGGAATCAACCGCCTGAGGGACTGGCGAGCATGGCGTAGGAATTAAGTACTCATCCCATTCATCCACAGTTGTGGGTGAGTTTGGTATCCCTCCATCTTCGGCCACAGTGTCGCCATCATCATCTTGAGTTAAATGAGTGGGCACTACCTCCTGAGGCACCGTGATAGGAGCAGAAGGACCAGCAGCCTGCAAAACCGTAGGCATAGTAGAGGTTGTTCTAGAACTGGCGCTGGAGGGAAGCGTGTATTATAATCTCTCAACATAGCAGTCAAATCTTGCATCAAAGCCATAGGCATTTGTACCGTAGGTTCCTGTTGAAATGACTTCTGAGGGCCTCGTAGAGATTCACAAGGCTCATAGTATTCCTCCTCCAGATAGAGGCTAGGAGGTAATGACGAGATATGAGAAACGTCCTGGCAAAAATGCCTTGAAGATGGGAATGATGATGACAATTTTGATGTTAAAACTGGTGTAATCTGCAAAGATGTAGGTCTTTTACGCTTCAGCGTCGACAAAATATACGTAGACGGTGAGCCAGTATTAGTGGAAATAGCCATCACAGAAGAAACCGTTGACGTTGTAATCATTGAGGTAGTCGACGGAAAAACCATCGTCAACTATGTTGTGGTCGACGCCGCTGCCGTCATCCACGGTGGGCTCGTCGGCCAAAGTAGTATCGCCGTTGACGGAGGACACGTCGACGGGAGTTGCATCATTGTCGACTGTGGGCTCATGGACTGGAGCTGTATCATCGTCGACGGCGCTATCATTACCGGCATGGATGTAATTGACGAAGTAGGAGACGACGAGATTGGCATCTGTTGGGACGGGAAGTCTCCTGCATGTCTCTGGAGAGAGTGCTTCCCCTGCCTTATGCTAATCTCCAGGCAAGTCACTCAAAAGCTACTGTATAGTTTCTAGATCCCTACCTCAGTGAGCATGACAATCATACATGTCCACTGAGGGTCTCCCTGTTTACATGGATTGAGACCCTAGAGCTTGGCTCGGAGATCGAGGGGGCATGCCTAGTGCACCCCTATTTTTCAGAGAGTGGCTACTGCCCTCTCTATTAAGGCTGTGGTAGACTGACAGTGGTGGAAGCAATAAATCTATAGTCAGGAGGGGTGAGTCCCTAGGCACCCTCCTGACCAAGTCTGTGCAGTTTGCCATGCCTGTGGGCCTGTTGCCTTTGTCTGACTGATGTGTGTTTGAGAGCCTGTGGGTGTACAAGGGAAGAATGGGCATTTGAGCCAGTGTGAGGAATGCGAGCTGTTCTGCTGGACATCCCAGCTCCCCCGTGCCCCTCCCTATTTCCTTGGAAAGGCCTGGTGGGCTGGGGTAGACACTCTGCTCTTATCTGGTTTTAGCTTAACTAACTTTGTGGAGAGGACCCTCCCCCACTGGTCAGGGCCTCCTGGGCAGGAGTTAATTAAAATTCCTCTCTAGGGAGTTGCACAGCCTGATACAGAAAGGGACCTGGTACATGCTTTACCCATGCATTAAACACATGGTGAATGGTTTGTGATTGGAGGTGTATTCAGGATGCAAAAGTAGCAGAACCTCTGATTGGATGAGCCTAACAATCAGAGGTGATAAAAGTCTGGCCTGAGTGGTCAGCTGTTGTTGAAGACTGGTCTATGACTGACGAGCGGCCACACCAGAGCCCTCTGAAGTTAGTCAGCCGTGACCCCGCAGTGTGAAGACAGAAGAGAAGACTCTGTTCACTGCGTCTGAAAGGAAGGCTTCAGCAACATTAAGGACCAGCTGTTTCTGTGAGGCTTGGAGGAGCGTTCGCTTTGGACCAAGGAAATTACAGACAGCTGCTCAAGGTGTGGAAAGGAAGCTTGCGGCACATCACCCAAGGTGTGGAAAGGAAGCTTACATCACAGAGGCTGGTGGAAAGAAGCTTGCAGCACATGATGAGAACCAGAGAGGAGGAAGCTTGATTCTAGTCTTTGAAGGTGAGATCAAATCCCCTCTAGGCTCCTCCCTTGCGCTGTGGGAGCCTTTACAATCAGTAACTGGGAATAGAGGCCAGTGAAGCAGGCCCCCACCTTTCTTTTTGTGATCTCTGAGGGTATCAGGGTGAACTGGCACTCTGCCCAGCCACTACCCTCCTACAGCTAGCCAGTGGCTACTGGACTAGTGGGACTCCAGTAAACTTTGCCAAGATATCAGGCACCTATGATCAGATCCCTGACACCACTAGAGCGGTGTCCTCACTCACAACGGGAGGGCACTTCTGTTGCTTTGGGTGGGGGGTTATGGGGCTGATCAAGAACATTTGACTTCACATCATATGCTGAAACTATATCCTTTCAATACAAAGTTTGGTATCAAGGCTCTAGTGAATGAGAGCAGCCCCGTGTAACATGATCTGTAATATGCAATGCTTACTGTGTGTTTTCATGTTAACTGTGTTTTTATAGTGCTTGGCGTCTTGACGCTATAATACTGTTTGGGGTCAGGACTCTGTCCCAGAGGGTTGTAGAGACTTCTGGATTTCACTGTTTATCCTAGTTTTATGTGTAGTATAATTATCTTATGTGTATTAAAGTACTTTTCTTTTATAAAAAGCAAAGCACTGACTGGACATTGAGTTTATCAGCTGGTGGTACGGTTTACACTGTATTCTGAATGTCTAACCTCACCTCACCTCCTTGAGTAAGCCTTGGACTGCTCTGTCTCGCTACCCTGAGAGAGTCAAGTGCTGGAGAGGAGTACTTGGTTATCCAGTTTGGGGTCCCTTAGTAGTGAGGCCCCAGGACACCAGTGAGGGAACACTCCAGTTGATGCGATTGGAGAGCAGTTACCCCTGTGTGCCCTGGTGCCCAGGAAGCCGGGTCTAACAGCATCATAGACGGCGATGAAATCATCACAGACGTCGTCGACGACGGTGCCTTCGACAATGGGATTTTCTTCGTCGACGAATCACTCACCTTCTGAGGAGATTTCATCGTCGACTGAGCTCTTTTCGACGCTGACGGGAGCTCAAAAAGGGATTTCTGTTGTTTTGAGGCAGGTTGTAGTGAAATCTTCGATTTTTCTCCAGTTTTCACCTCTGAAGAGAATGAAAGCTTCTCTTTTTTAGAGGAAGAGTGACCAGTCTTGGAGTGAGATTTCTTCAGGGTCTTACTCTGTCGCTCAGGGGGATCTCCAGATCTATTCTTCTTTGTGGCCTGAGGGGTGGACGCCTGAGGACTTACACTGCCATCATCTCCAGAAACAACATCAGACGTAGCTTTCAATTTTTCCAGCCAAACCAAAAGTCTCCCTTCTCTGTCATTCAGAGTCTTTTCAGGGAAGGTTCTACAAATCCTGCAGTCTTTAACTTTGTGTGATGGATAAAGACAATATATACATTCTTTATGTGGATCCTCAAAATGTAATCTTTTGTTCCCATATGAAAAGCAAGGCAAAAATAAGCTTTTCTTTGAAGAGTCAGATTTATCTATTAACAAAGGTAGCTAAGGTAAAGAAAATAGGGAGTTTCCCTAAGCTCTGCTCAGTCACACGAGGTGCAGTATAAAATCTGAAGGTTTGCCTCTCTGTGGAAGGTTCTAAGACGGTGCTGCAGCCTGATTGGCTGGGTTCCAAGTTTGGTTCGTTTTACAAAAGGACTAAGATAGGCTAATGTAGTGACTTTGCTGTCCATAGTAGCCTATTGTGCAATAGTGTTATGACTATAATGTATATGTTTTATTATTCCGCGAGACTCCCACCTCGTCGGCGAGGATGATTCTAAGCATGTGAATCTATGAAAGATACCCCAATACTGGATAACACCCATTCATCCCTTCTTGAACTTTCCAGGTACCATTTAGTTTATTATAGGAGATGTCCTAAACTGATTTTCTACATTGCATTGTTTTTGAAAACTGTTTTGCAAAAATAAAATGGCATCGCAACCACCACAGGAAGACCTACAACTGGTTGAAGTTGTTCAGGAGCAGGAGGTCCCAGCTGCACAAGAAGAGTCTTCAGATGAAGAACCACTAATGAAGAAACAAAGCATAGCGTGGGATTTATTTCACTATTCCATCTGGTGAATCGAAGACCACAGCTAAATTGGTGAGGTTCAGCTTGTATGAGAAGACATTATCTGGAGGCACAGCAAAAAAACTATTTATGTGGTACAACAAGTATTTTGTACCACTTAGGAAACATACCAAAGGAAGCAACTTAAAATTGCAGAGAGAAAAGAGGGATCATCAGCCTCCAGACCTCCAATCCCTCCTCCTGGTGACAAAGTTCCAGCTGAAGTGGAGAGAAGATGCAGTGAAATGTCACCAGAACTAAAACATTTTGCTACCTTCAGCATGGACTGTAACACCATCGAAGAGCTGGGGAGAGGTCTCTAGATGGAGTGGTTTCTAACCTGTAACTCCAGTTCTGTAGTAGGGGTATCTCTGTTAAAGTCATAATCTTGTGAATAGTCCCGCCCATGTGCGTGGACCCCGGAGCAATCTAAATAGTCTCTTAAGTAGTCATCTTCTGCAGTCCTGCATAGACACTTAAGAGAAAATCAAAGACAAATAAAGCAGTCTAAAACTACAAGGCTACATTGGCCAGCACTTCATCTTGAAGTGAAAAGGATAGCCAAATAATATTAAATTTAACACACTTTGTATGGTTTCACACTCAGAGAAACTCCCCTTCACAACAATCCTTTGTAATGATAGAGAGGAAGGGTTGGACAGACAAGCCCCATAGGCTGCCATTATGTGTCTGGAAAATGGATACCGTGCCTTTAAGGAACTCTCCAGAGACCCTCGGTATCCCAGGATGCACAGCCAAAGGCCTTTTACTTTCAGTTCTTTTTGAAGGTGTATAAAGCCAGGCCTGTAGCATACAGTACAGTATCTTTTCATCCATGGGGAGGAGGGCGGGTGCGTATGACTAACAGAGATACCCCTACTACAGAACTGGAGTTACAGGTAAAAAACTACTCCTTCTGTACTAGGGGATCTCTACAATGAAGCCTGCCCAACCTGAGCGTCTGCCCTGGCATCAGAGTCCAGGCAGTAGTGTTTGGCAAAGGTATGGACCGACTTCCAAGTGGCAGCCCTAAGGATATCTGCAATGGGAACATTATGCAGCAAAGCCGTTGTAGCCGCTTTGCCCCTGGTGGAATGAGCCTTAGGCTTACCCCCCAAGGTCTTGTTCGCCTTTTGGTAACATAACTGAATACAGAACACAATCCATCGAGAGATGGACTGTTTAGAAGTGGCAAGACCAGTCTTGACTGAACCATAATTGAATATTATTGGTCTGACCTACGAATATCCTTGGTTTTATCCAAGTAGAATTTCAACACCCTTCTTACATCCAGGGAATGAAGAGACCTCTCCGCTGGAGAGGAAAGATGTTGGAAAAACGTAGGTAAAGTTATCTTCTGATTAACATGGAAATTAGAAATTACTTTCGGAAGGAACTTAGGGTGAGTCCTCATGACAACTTTGGAAGCATGAAACACTGTATAGGGCTCTTGACAACACAGAGCCTGAATCTCACTGACCCTGTGGGCCGATATCGTCACAAGGAAGGCCGCCTTCCAGGATAAATGCTTATGAATAGGTTCAAATGGCTCCTTCTTCAACCGTGACAGCACCACATTCAGTTCCCATGAAGGTGAAGGACGCCGAACAGGGGGAAATACTTTCTTCAATCCTTCCAAAAAATCTTTAATAACAGGAATGTGGAAGAAGGATGTTTGTGATGGGCATTTCCTATATGCAGTTAATGCTGCAAGGTGAACCTTAATAGAATGGAAATTAAGGCAAGATTGAGCCAAATGCAAGAGGAATGGAAGAATGACATCTTCTTTGCAGGAGGTAGGATCATAGTTCTTGGACGTGCACCAGATGCAGAACCTCTTCCACTTGTAGGCGTAGGACGTCCTTGTGGAAGGTCTCTTAGCCGCCTTGAGTATTTCCATGCAATTGTCAGGCAAGTTCAAGTGTCCATACTGCACTATCTCAGGAGCCATGCCAAGAAACTCAACAATGAGAGGTTGGGGTGCACCATTTGCCCCCCGAAATTCTTGAGAAGGTCCGGCCGACATGGAAGGCACAGATGGGGTTGGAGAGACCAGTGGAGCAAGTCCGTGAACCATCACTGTCGAGGCCACTCCGGAGCAATGAGGATCATTCGTGCTCTGGAATGAGACAGCTTGATGAGGAGTGCCGGAATCAGGGGAATGGGTGGAAAAGCGTACAGAAAGCTGTTCGACCAGCTGATCCATAGCGCGTTCCCCAGAGTCCCCGGTTGGTAAAACCTGGAGGTGAAGTCTCTGCATTTTCTGTTTTCGGTGGTGGCGAACAGATCTATTTCTGGAGTGCTCTATCTTTCATAGATGTTTTCTAGCACCTCGTTGTTTAGAACCCACTCGTGGTTTTCCTGGACCAGCCTGCTAAGTGCGTCCACCTGAGCATTCTGCACACCTGGTAGTAGGGTAGCCGTTATCGTCAGTCCTCTGGCTAGCAGCCAGTGCCAAATCGCCTACCGCTTCTTGGAACTGTGTGCGCGATCTCGAGCCCCTCTGCTTGTTGAGGTAATACATTGTGGTCATATTGTCCGTCTGTACAAGCAGGGAGTCGGTCTGGAAGGACGGATGAAAGGCTTTCAGGGCCAAATGAACAGCTCTGAGTTCCAGAACATTGATGTGGTATGTGGCTTCCGCCTGGGACCACGTTCCTTGGATCTGTAGATGCTCTGAATGCGCTCCCCAGCCGTGGAGAAGCATCCGTCACAATAGTCTTTGTGGGAATGTTCTTGTGGAACCGAACCCCCTTGAGAAGATTCTCTGCTGAACACCACCATCTCATAGACTGTTGAACATGTAGAGACAGTTGGATCCTGTCGGCCCAGCTCCCTCGTTTCTGGTTCCATTGATCCTCCAGACATTACTGCAGTGGTCTCATGTGGAGGCGTGCATGTGCTGTGAGGAAGATGCAAGAGGCAATCAATCCCAAAAGAGAAGACACCGTCCTCACTGTCGTTGATGGAACGGATATGAGAGCCTGAGCCTTCCGAAGGATCGATAAGTGTTGTTCCTCCGAAGGACACACACTTGCTCTGAGAGTATTGATGGAGGCTCCAAAGTACTGCAGGCGCTGAACTGGAGTCTTGACGGACTTGGACATGTTGATGTACAAACCCAGCTGTTTCAACAGAACGGCCGACCTGTTGAAGTGTAGTTGCGCTTCCTGGAAGGCGGATGCTTTGATCAACCAGTCGTCCAGGTACGGATAGACAAACACCTTGTTCTTTCTCAGGTGCGCTGTCACCACTGCCATGCATTTTGAAAAAGTCCTGGGTGCAGACTTCAGTCCAAACGGTCGTACGTTGTATTGATAGTGATTGGTGGCAACCAGGAAGCGCAGGAACTTCCGTGCAATGGGCACATGGAAGAACGCATCCTGCAGGTCTATTGCGCAAAGCCAGTCTCCTCTTTGCAGCTGAGGATAAATCTGGTGCACGGACAGCATGCAAAATTTCTCCCTGCGAATCCATTTGTTTGCTTGTCGCAAATCCAGACTGGGCCTGAACCCGCTTTTGTCCTTTTTGCGTATCAGAAAGAACCTTGAGTATAGACCCTTTGAGACAGAGGGCTGTCTTCTATCGCCCTTTTTCTTAACAGGGTATCGGCCTCCGCTTGAAGTTCACGCAGCTGGAATTGCGAACGCACCGGTGGAATAGCTGGAGGAGGGCTGACAAACCGAAAACTGTATGCATTGCAAACAATATTCAGCACCCACTTGTTCGGAGTAATTTTTCTCCACTCTGCCAAGTAATTCTGTATGTTTCCCCCTCACCGGAGCGGGTAACGGACGAGGGAAAGTAACTCCTCAGGGCTTAGACCCGGCAGGCACCTTATTCACAGAGGAGGCCTGCTGGCCGCCTCTGCCCCTCTGACGCTTCTGGAAGGGTTGTCGCTGGTATTGCTGTTGTGACTGCTGTTGGCCAGTTTGGCGACCTTGCCCTCGCTGAAATCTCTGGGAAGAGTAACGCCTCTGGAAGAGGCAGAGGATTTCCCTTGTTCCTTAGGTTTCTACAAACCTACCGCTTTTAGCATTTCCACTTCCGCCTTCATGCAGGCAATCTCCTCATCCGCACGAGTCCCGAAGAGGGTAGATCCCCAGAAGGGCAAATAAACATCTGCTGTTGCGCCTCTGGCTTAAGAGAGGTAAGGCGCAACCAGGAGTGGCGTCTCAAATTTATGCCATGGCAGTACCCATGAGCCTATCTTGGTTGTGATGGTCGCAATCGCACACAGTGTGTAATTTGGTTAAACACAATTCATTCAGGTGAGTGGTGCAGTCGAGGTAAAGCTCTCTGTGCTCTGAGCTTAGTAACGTTCAAAGTGCGGCACTTCCCTCAGGAGTGTCGTCTCCTCGGCGCACTCCGAATACAATTTCACGTTGGTGGAACAATAAACGTCTTTAATGGTATTTGTGGAAATTTCGATTTATTTTCTTAAATTCATTTTATTCCTTCATAAAATGTTTCAAAAGCATACGTTTTGCCCAATGCATTTCGGGCATTAGCCCTTCCTGCGGGGCCTGTGTATATGTGTTACGGATTTGTGCAAAGTTAATCACGTGTCTGCTAATGTAAGTGTCGTGACACCCGATTCGCGGGTTCGGCATTTCTAGGTTAGAAACCACCGTCATTTACCATTTTACCCTCGCATGTTGCACTTTTTTAGAGAAGCGGTAACTCACCCAAATGCACTGCACACCGATTCACTTTAGTTACGTAGTCACGATAAAAAACCCACACATGTTTGTACTTCGAGCTGTATTTTATTAACTCACCAACTCACTTGACACGAACCGCGTTATTCACGAGTCATTTTTCATTAAACCCACTGTCTTTCTAAAATCACTCCCTGAATGCACTGGTTGTTACCTAAAACAGATCTGCATTACCTTATGACTTGATAAATTTAGTTGTATGTTTACATTGAAAACTTGGAACCACATGCTTTTGTATTATTTTGCAGGACCTTAAGTCCCCTGATGAAGGGCTAATGCCCGAAATGCATTGGGCAAAACGTATGCTTTTGAAACATTTTATGAAGGAATAAAATGAATTTAAGAAAATAAATTGAAATTTCCACAAATACCATTTAAGACGTTTATTGTTCCACCAACGTGAAATTGTATTCGGAGTGCGCCGAGGAGACGACACTCCTGAGGGAGTGCCGCACTTTGAAAGTACCCATGAGCCGCCAAGAGAGAGGCGTCTGCCGCCGAACTGATGACCTGATTAGAGACCATCATGCCCTCGTTCAAAACCTCCTGGAAATCTTCCCTCCTATCCCTCAGGAGGAGCTCAATGAACTGTTGCAGGGACTCCCACAAGGAGCGGTCATACCGACCCAAAAGCGCTGATGCACTTGCTGCTTTCATCGAGGTGGTAGCTGTACTGCAGACCTTCCTCCCTGCAGAATCCATTTGACGGCTCTCCTTGTCGGGAGGGACCGTAGATGAGGGGCGATCTAGTTGTCTTTGCAAATATCGCCCACGATCAGAAAAATCAATTTCGGACACAACTTGTGTCACTAATACCCGCATTTCTCAAACATGGGGTCAGAGTATCTGCACCCTGACCCCTTATCTTAGCTTTCACAAATTTTCAGCCCCGGAAACCGTTCCCGATGGATAACATGGCAGCTGCAACTTTTTCAGGTTGTGTCAAGCCAATTACAGCATTCCTGCTGGCACGCTTTCGTGGTTTACCTTGAATACGTTCCGATTTTACCACGGTCACTGCGAAAACGCCGTAAAATATCCGCGAAACACACAAAATGATGGACGGAATGTTGCACATGGCAAAACATTCACCCCCATCACAGATCTGGGTTTAATCCATCGTTATTTTGCGACCAGAGATAACACTATATTGTACAGTTTTAATTTCACTAAAGCTACTGACTGAACGGATTTGCAACAAATAACAAAATGAGCAATCTGCGTAACAACATCTACCTTTCCTGCAAATTTAGTGTCATTTTGTCTAGCGGTTCTGGCTGTAGTTTCGACAAAGCGTTCCTAAGGGAATTAACATTATAAACGCAACCTTATTTTGCACCCCTTTTTCTCAGGCCCCATTGCACGGATCACCCCCAAACTTTCATAGCACACAGAACCTACTTTGACACTTTTTTGGGAAGATTTCATGGAGATTGACGACACTAAAGTTATAAGCAAGTAAAAAATGCTTATCCTATGGAAAGTAGGTCCTAACTACAACTGCCTACTGGCAACCACCAGTAGGTAACAAAATTAAATAAATATATGTATATGTATATATAGATTATCTACTGGCAGTCGCCAGTAGGTAGTTATAGTTAGGACCTAGTTTCCATAGGAAATCCGCAACATTCTATTGGGAATAACTTTGGCGCCGGTTGATGAATCTTCGCTAATTTCTCAAAGAAGATGGCCCGCTCCTTCCCTGAAAGTTTTAGGGGGATTCGTCAAGTGGGGGCTGAGAAAAAAGGGGGGGTCCCAAAACGTATTTTCCCCATGTTATTTTCCATAGGATGATTAGACACGGCTACAGCCCAAACTGCTGAACGGAATTACAAAAAATTTGGCAAAATGGTAGTCTAATTCGCAGATCACGCTTTTGCTTAAATGGTGTCAATCCCTCCAGTAGTTCCTGAGAAAATCAAAAGAAAAAAATATATTTATCTATAAGCGCGTACCGAACGCGTACTGTATGCGTACGGTACGCGCACGGTACACGGTCCTTCCCGTGCACGAGTTACATGCTGATTGGCTGTCAACTGTCTGTCAACACTCCAAACCAGAAATTGTTGGCAGCCATATTGTGCCTCGGTAGACTGAGTCACAAGAAAGCTGAAAACCAAACTTGTAGAACACAAAAAGGGGGCAGTGTAGAAACACCCAGACCCCCAAGGCCTGCCCAGGGGGTCCCACAAGGCCCAAAAATTGTATTTTAAAAACCTGGTCTGTTTTTTTTTCAAATTACCCCCCCGGGGGGGACCAAATCGGGGGAGGCATAGTGATAAAGAAGTGTGGGGGGGGGCAATCGCCCCCCACTGCCCCGGGGACTGCCGCCCCCCGGATTAAAGCAACACAGCCCCCTGGTGCATACTGGAGGCTCTTGGTGGGCTAGTTGGCCCCCAGTATGCAAGGGGAATTAGTTCCCCCCTGCAAACGCGCCGGGGGCTGCGTTGCAGAGGTGTAAAAAAGGGTGTGGCCTCATTACAGCTCTCTGCAATGCAGCCCCCCGGCGCATACTGGAGGTTCCAGGTGGGCTAGTTGGCCCCCAGGGACCCCCAGTATGCAAGGAGAATTAGTTCCCCCTCTGCAAACGCGCCAGGCGGCTGCGTTGCAGATAGGTATAAACATTTTTCTATTTATATTAAAAATATGTAATGTACTTTAAAAAATAAAATATCTAAAAATAAATAATTTAAAATAATGTAGTAAATCAGTATAAAAAATATAAAAATTATCATTTACAAAACCATTGAAATTCACTCAAAAAAGCATATGTTTCAGCAACGTTATAGTTAGGAATTAGCATTTTAAAAACCTTTGAAATTCACTGAAAAAAAACATAGGTTTCACACCAGTTATAGTTAGCTGGTCATTTTACTCATACAAAACCTTTGAAATTCCCCCGTTATAGTTAGTTCAGCTAACTATAACTCGCGCGCCCGCAATGCACTGCTGAGGACGCCACATATTACATCACTCATGTCATGGTCAGTGACATCACTGATGACAACTCAAATGACATCACTGATGACATGAGTAAAATGACCAGCTAACTATAACTGGTGTGACACCTATGGTTTTTTCAATGAATATATATTTACATATATATATATTTTTTTTAACACAAACAAATGGTTCATTGACCAGATTGGCTTCAATAATGGGAGTTTTTATAACAAGGGATATACCCAATGAAATAGACACCCGAAAATACAACTACATTAAAACCTTGGTAGATACAGCCATGTCGGTATTCCATTTGTCTTGTCACAGAATATGTACATCAATTGATAACTGTTTGATGCTGTAATTTTTTTAAAATTTTGAGCACTTAAGCACTTTATTATTTGCCATGACAAACAACTTTAATGCTTGTTAATGTAGACATTCAAAGATGGCCACCATGTATACTATCTTTTAACAGTCACCTTCTTTTATGTTGATGAACTCAGAAATGACCGGTGAGGTTTAAAATGGTGATCTTCGTCAAACACAAACTGACACTGACGAAGCTGGAATAGCGAGACACGTCTGTCGGGGGTGAGGGGTTTGTAATAAATCATCGAAAAACCAGATACCTGTGTGCTTGCCGTTCTTTTGACGAGACGGAGTCAAAGTTTGTTGCAATTCGTAAGCGTCTCACCAACGCTGGCTTGAAGCACCCGGGATTGGGAGGAGCGACAGCGGTGAGAAGCCTGTGTAACAAGTTTATATGGCCGTTAGCCCCGAGGCAAAGTGAGCGAACACAGAGTCGAAGAGATTGGAGAAACGAACGTCGGACTCCACGCAAAAGAAATTTGAGGACACGAACTGCTCGCACGTCGCTTCGGAGCGGTTGTAAGGAAGAAGTCGGCTGACTTCAACCGAGCGCCGGCTCCGGACATGGTGAGTGGCACGTTCCTGTATAGTAATTAAATTCTTTGCTCAGCCTCTGTCCCGTAAGGTACCGAACGAGATTATAAACCCCAAAAGAGCGAGTCTGCACCACCCGAGTTGAACACAAAGTACATATTCTGCAGAACCAAAATGTCGAATATGGAGGATATAACAGGTGAAAGGGAGTTAGCTGCAGATGTGATGTTCAGGTCCACTAAAGACAAACCCACAAGAGCGGAAGAAGTCGGAACAGTGCCTGTAACGAGCAGTAACCTAAAAATATTATTCCAGAGACTTGAAAAATGAAAAGAAAGAGGTTAGGCAATGGTGGGAGGCCACCTCTCTTCAACGCTACATAGATTGCAATAGAATCCCTAGGGGATTCCTCATTTTCACAGTACCATCCTATGAAAATCCTGACCCTGCACTATTAAGAGGCTGGGCTGAATAAACAGCGGAATCATCAAAGGGAATTATACGCCTACTAATAAAGTATGCATAGAGCGACAGAGAGAAATGCGTCAAAGAAATAGCAGACCTAGAGGATTCAATTGCAAAAAAAACAGACACCAAGACAAGCGATGAACTAAGGATTGCCCTAAATAAGTGAATACAAGAGTATGAGCTGGGAATCAGGAAGAAAAAACAAACAAAGTTTCAAAGAGACGAGCAGGATTATCTGTCGGGCAGAATTCTAACTTTTGCACGGAAATTTGACGCCACGAGGAAACGACTTGCCCAGGGAACTACAGTGACCAACAATATAGAAACCTCAGAGTCAGAGGTAGAAGTGTCAGACGGAGAACAAACAGCGGTTCTAAGTGTGAAAGAAAAGGCAGGTGCTAAACCTTTTTTCGACGAGTTCCAAGTGATCAAGGAAACTAGACAGCAACCACAACAACAAAACCACCCCCCCAACCAAGCCAAAGAGGAGGACTAGGCGGGGCAAGTGGAGCTATGCTGTCAAATGCCTCACCGGTGGTAACACGGAGTGTATCAAGGCGCAGGAAACGATCAGGAATTCGGATGATAACATCCTCAACCTGTCAAAGAGGACATTAACATGTGATGAAATCAGGGTCCTGAAGAAAGGATTAAGTTTTGTTTTTGTCCTTCAAGTGAGTTTGACTTGGTTAACACAAGAATAGACTTATTCAGGTACATTTGAAAACTAAAGTTCCCGAAGATTTTTCTTTTACACCCAAACAACACAAAAGTGGATGAAAGTTCGGAGACCCTCTGTGAAAGCACGGAAGAACACATAGAAGAACATTCGAACACTCTCCTTGATATTTTATTGGCTCCGACACAGGGTGATCAAGAAGTGGGGACCCTAAGCCAACAGAGTGATCGTGCACCCAGAGAGCAAGTGCGAGATCCGAGCAATTTGAAAAATAAATCTAAGAAATTGCCCAACGCGCCTCATGACGCCATTTTAATGAAGCGGTACTTTTAGACTTGGAGAAATTGGCAAGAAATTAAATGGATATGAGACTTTCAAATATCACACGGAGAGAACGGGATGCAATTAAATCACTACAAAATGATAAAAACATTGAGATCAAACCCTCCGATAAGGGAGGTAACATTGTGATTTTCACTAAGGAAAATTATGAACAGGAAGCACTAAGACAATTAAGAGACACAGAGTGCTACACTATCATAAAGAGAACAGAGTATGTCAAAAGCACAACTGATTATCAATCTATGTTGGTTAAATGGAAAGAAGATAGCATGCTAAACATGGACGAATTTTTGTTTCTGCAATGTGAATCACCAATATTACCGACCTTTTATCATCTCCCGAAAGTCCACAAAAATGCCAAAAGACCACCAGGGCGACCGATCGAGTCCTCGATCGGAAGTCTACTGGAGAACACTTTCCGCTTCATTGACTCTTATCTGGCACAAATCGTGAAGGACTTACCCTCATATGTGAGGGACAGACAAGACTTCCTCCGCATGATAGATAGTCTATCCTGGGAGCCAGACATGCTTCTAATAACATTAGATGTTGTTAATTTATACACCTGTATAGCTCGCGAACAAGGCCTAGAGGCAACTAAATGGTTCCTAGATAGGAAACCGGAGAAATATCATACACAACACTATGCTACTAGACATGATGCGGTTCTGTCTATACAACAACATCTTCCTTTTCTCGGGCCAATTGTACAAACAGACAAGGGGTACTTTGATGGGCTTGTGCTTCTCCCAAAGTTACGCGAACTTGTTTGTGGGCTGGTGGGAGAAGCACGAGGCATGGGGGGAAGCCAATGAAGTTTAGAATGATAAGATACTTATGTGGACGAGGTACATAGATGACCTCTTTATTGTGTGGCACGGCGACCAAACCTCGGCGGAGGAATACATCGCTGTCCTCAACAATAACGCCTGGAACCTGAGATTCACTAGCACAATAAGTGCCACGAGCGTCTGGTCTTTAGATTTGGAGGTATTTATACTTAACACTCTCCAAACAAGACTCTATAGAAAACCAACAGTGGGAAACGCTGTGTTACACGTGGCGAGCCACCACCCAAAGAGCCTAATAAAGAATGTTCCCTATGGAGAAATCTTACGTTTGAAGTGGAACTGCTCAACGGAAGGAGATTTCCAACAGGGCAAAGCAGACGCCAGTGGAAGATTTCAGAGTAGGGGGTACTCAGGCAATATGTTAAAAGAGGCTGCAGAGAAAGCCTCAACAGTAAACAGGAGGGATCTCCTGGTGGTAAAGAATGTACAGAAAGGTGAGGACTCAGTAAGAATGACCACCAATTACAGCACCAAATCAGGTGAACTGGTCCACATTTTCAAGAGAAATTGGCACATTCTTACCACAGATAATGTCCTGAGAAAACATCTCCCTGAGAGGCCACTAATTACCTACAGATGCTCTCAATCAATGTCAGACCCTCTAGTCCACAGCCATTTCACCTCCAGTAAATCGCCCCCAAATTTGACCAACATCAAGGGGTTCTTCCCCTGTCTACGCTGTAAGGCTTGCAAAAGTAGCAAAAAGGTCTCTGAATATCCAGGCAGAACTGGTGAGGGAAAACCCAACAGAACGATAAAAAAACTTCTGAATTGTAAATCGGAGTACACAATCAACTGACTAGTATGCCCATGTAACAAACGTTACATAGGGAGTACAATAAATGCCACTAAACTTAGAATCCTTGAGCATATGCGTGCAATAGCTAAAAAGAATAAATCCTATCCGGTTGCACGACGTTTTGCAGAATGTCATCAAAGTGACAGGGATCGCCTAAGTTTTTATTGCATAGACCAAGTTAATCATCTAGAAAGAGGAGGTGACAGAGAAAAGGCACTCCGTGTTTTAGAATCCAGGTACATCATTGACCTAAAAACAATGACACCATGGGGTCTTAACAATGACGAAGAGATGTGGGTACACCTCTGAATTACACATGGGATCATGAGTATACCAGTTCAGTTACTTGGATATGAGATATGTAAAAAACAATGGGTATCACACACACTCAGATATGTATTTTTTGATCACCCATTAATCCCCCAGTAGACATTATGGTTCATTGGATAATAGTAAAAAAAGAAAAAAATTCCTTAGCCCATTCAGGGCTACACAACGAACACGAAGAAATGGGTCATCGACCCGATTGGCTTCAATAATGGGAGTTTTATAACAAGGGATATACCCAAAGAAATAGACACCCAAAAATACAACTGCATTAAAACCTTGGTAGATACAGCCATGTCGGTATTCCATTTGTCTTGCCACAAAATATGTACATGAATTGATAACTGTTTGATGCTGTAATTGTTTTTAAATTTTGAGCACTTAAGCACTTTATTATTCGCCATGACAAACAACTTTAATGCTTGTTAATGTAGACATTCAAAGATGGCCACCATGTATACTATCGTTTTAACAGTCACCTTCTTTTATGTTGATGAACTGAGAAATGACCGGTGAGGTTTAAAATGGCGATCTTAGTCAAACACAAACTGACACTGATGAAGCTGGAATAGCGAAACGTGTCGGTCAGGGGTGAGGGGTTTGTAATAAATCATCGAAAAACCGGATACCTGTGTGCTTGCCGTTCTTTTGACGAGACGGAGTCAAAGTGTGTGTATATATATATATATATATATATATATATATTTTCAAACAAAAGAGGCGGCACAATCAGGATATTTTCTTAAGCCTTTTTAATCAAGACTTCACCCCACCAACGCGTTTCAGCCACAACTGGCCTTGCTCACGGTTGGTTAGTCCCTCTATTGTGTTGTTATTTATACCAACCCATAGTTAGCCATTTAGGAGGCATTATGGGATATGTAGTTGCATTACTTTCAGTGAAAAATCAAAATAAAAGAAAGAAAGACTTTGCGTGCTTTTAAATTACTGCACTTCGGTGACTAGTAGTTCACTGTGGCTACTTAACATGTTATAAATCAATTCTGGGTATAGTACCCTATTCTTTCATTATTGTCTCTTATTTCTTCAAAATCCGCAGGGCCAAACGGAGAAAAACGACAGTACCCCCTCCGCAATCGCAATCCGAGACCAACCTAATAGTAAATCTTTCAGACCATCAACTAACAGAAACAGAAAAATGTGTTTTAAATAAAGGATTGTCATTCTGTCCTGAAGCTCACTTTGATTATACAGAAACACGAATCGACTTTTACAAGTATATCAGAAAGTTGAAATTAGCAAAGGTACATGCTGGAAAACAAATTGAGCCTGCTAATGCTGTGGAAGAAAACTCAGATAATGTTCTGTTTAACACCATTGCAGATATACCAGACTTGAGAAATAGTTTTGAATCACTATTTGACCTGGATGGCACATCCATATCAGATGCGGAATTGCTGGAAGACCTAAATATCCCAACAGATGAAAGACCAGCTACCGGGTTAAAAAGAAAATCAAGGTATTACCCGATACTGTCACCGGGCAACAAAATAGATCTTTTCTCAGAAGCAATAATAAAGGAACTTGACAATCTTTCTAAAGTGAGAAACAAGACACGTGAGAATCTTTCAAAGACTGAACGTGCAGCCATTAAAACACTGATGAATAATGACAAAGTTACCATAAAACCAGCGGACAAGGGGGGCAACATTGTGCTAATGAGGACATCAGATTACATATGTGAGGCGATGAGACAACTAAATCAAGAAAATAATTACCAAAAATTGGAAATTAATCCATACGTGAATATGAAGAGAGAACTACAAGAGCACCTAGAAAACTGGTACACACGAGGTTTAATAGACGAGGAGGAAAAAAAATATCTAACCATTGACCATCCAATAACACCTTGTATATATTTTCTCCCAAAGATTCACAAGACTTTGAATCACCCTCCAGGAAGACCAATTGTCTCTTCATGTGGATCACTATATGAAAACATCTCCAACTATGTCGACAAATTTTTAGCCCCTATTGCCCAGAGTCTTCCCTCGTATATTAAAGATACCGGTGACTTTTTAAGAATATTGATGAATGTAAATTGGAATTCGGAATATCTACTAGTCACCATTGATGTAGTCTCACTCTACACTTCAATCCGTCATGAGATCGGAATGCAAGCATGTGAGTATTATCTCAAACAGCGCAACATCATATATCTGGACCACTCGAAAATGCTAATCAAAATGATTGATCTGTGCTTGAGGAATAATGTATTTCTTTTTGACAAACAATTATTCAAACAAATCTGTGGTACTGCCATGGGCATTTCTCTATCTCCCAACTATGCTAATATCACAATGGGGTGGTGGGAGAAGACCATAGCGTGGAATGAGGAAAACCAACAAGATCTGGAACGGATAATATTATGGGTTCGCTATATCGACGACCTGTTTATTTTTTGGCATGGCACGGATGGTCAATTTCAAACCTATTTTAACAAACTGAATGAGAATGAAGTGGGCCTACAGTTCACATGCAATACGAGCACACAGGAAATAGACTTTTTGGACACTAAAATATATGTGTCTAATGACAAGCTTGAATCCACTCTATTTCGTAAAAAAACAGCGACAGTGTGCTCCATGGAACGAGTTTTCATCCCACACCCCTTCTACGAAGCATACCGTATGGAGAATTCACACGCCTCAAGAGAAATTGTTCGGTACCTGAGGATGCAGAAAAAGTAATACAAGAGAGTAAACGCAGATTCAGAGCAAGAGGCTATGATGAAAGAGTGTTAACAAAGTGCAAAAGAAAAATTGATTTGAAAACACGGACTCAAACATTATTGGAACAGCCCAAAAAAACGGAAACCCACACACCTCCAAGATTCATAACAACTTTCAGCAAAGAGAGTGGAAATATTGCCCGTATAATGAAAAAATATTGGCATTTACTGTCAGGGGACCCTGACATTGGAACAACCCTCGGTGAAGCACCATCAATAACATACAAAAAGAACACATCTCTCAAAGATTTGTTGGTTAAAAGCTACTTTCAAGAAAAACCGAAACAAAATTGGCTGCAAATTCAACGAAAAGGGTTTCAACCATGTAATTCTTGCAAAGCTTGTAAGATTGGCAAAAGCATGAAAGTGATTGAAGAACCGGATGGGAAATCAATGAGAATCGAGCAACAAATCTCATGCACCTCAAAAAACGTTGTATACGTTATAGAATGTAAATGTGGAATGAAGTATGTGGGGTGCACAACTTGTATGTTGAAAAAACGAATCTTAGAACACATCCGGGCGGTAAAAAACTCCAATATGCAATATGCTACCGCAAAACACATGAGCACATGCCAAAATGGAGATTGGAGACAAATGCATTTCTATGGGGCAAAAGTACTGGATAAAATGGAGAGAGGTGGAGATGTGGTTCGAAAACTGCGACAAATGGAGTCACGCATGATAATCAGACTCAGAACAAAACACCCGAAAGGGATGAATTTTGGAGAGGATCTGCATATCCATCTGGAATAAATGTTCTTGAAATGACATTGGGTACTACACCCGTAATTTGAAAACAATTTTGAAGAAATAAGAGACAATAATGAAAGAATAGGGTACTATACCCAGAGTTGATTTATAACATGTTAAGTAGCCACAGTGAACTACTAGTCACCGAAGAGCAGTAATTTAAAAGCACGCAAAGTCTTTCTTTCTTTTATTTTTCACTGAAAGTAATGCAACTACATATCCCATAATGCCTCCTAAATGGCTAACTATGGGTTGGTATAAATAACAACACAATAGAGGGACTAACCAACCGTGAGCAAGGCCAGTTGTGGCTGAAACACGTTGGTGGGGTGAAGTCTTGATTAAAAAGGCTTAAGAAAATATCCTGATTGTGCCGCCTCTTTTGTTTGAAAAAATTTTCCTGGGTCAGGATCCGACTCCTGGGTGGAGCACACACTGCTGAGCGCTCTCATATGGCCTGAGGATCACTTTGCATGAAGATATATATATATATATATATATATATACATGTATACACACATACAGTATTTGGGCCCCTGGCCAGCCAGAATTTAGGGAATCATGTATGCCAGACATTTCTAAAAACTACTCACCTGCAGAACTCCTGGGTAACGTGGCTTTTGCAGATGCCACTACTTTTTCTTACCCAGAATGCACTGCATACATCAAGCTGGTTAAAAACCTGTGCCCATCCGCTGCTCCCGACATGATTGGGGCACTATTTTATTTTCTTGGTGCTTGCCCATCTTCGCTTGTTTTTAAAACTTGCCCACAGGAATTGTAGCTTTACTTGAGAACTGGTCAAGAGGTCATACAAGCACTGATTGTGCAACTGAGTATTGCACATTAAAAAAAAAAAGTACAGTCTTGTATAGCGAGCACTTGACTGGTAGGTATTGCAGCTCTTTACATGAGCACCAGTTACATTGCAGAAGGTCACATTCCTGTTTGTTTGCATGGGCACAAGAAGTGATTAGTCCAGAATCACAAGATGTTGAGCCAACGCAGAGACTTGAACCTGGTTCCCAAGTCAGCAGCCCTGGTAATAACGTCACAGCCTCTCCCAATCAATATATCTGCTATCTCGATGGCTATCCATGCCCTGAACATTACAAACGGGCCCTGGTTGATGTGTTCCCTGCAATAAATGCAGATTAGGCAAATAATTTAGCATCCCCTATTCCCCATCTCCTGTTTCCAATGCTCTGAGGAGCGGAGGAGGAAGAGCAGAGGGAGGGGGACACAGCAGCCCACTGGCTGCACTGCTCCTAGCCCCACCATTAAAACCAAGCATTTGCAAAGCCAATACAACACGCCTATATCAGATCTATTGGCTTTGCAAAAAAAAATAATGTCTGTGTTGCACAGCGACCGCACTGCTGTGCAACATGGTAAAAAATATAGACAAAGCCAACAGATCTTGTATAGGCGAGACCTACTGGCTTTTCCAATGCTTGAAATTCTCTTTTTCATTGTTTTCTACTCAGTTATGAGAGGTAAGAGAGATGGATAGAGCACTTTACCTGAAAACATCAGAGTTCATCAGGACAGGTGTCTTCCTTTCCTCTGCAGAACAAGAGGGTCGGGAATTGTAATCAGCTGCATTAATTTAATTGGTATCCTCATTAGATAACTGTCCAGATATTTAAAAAAAAACTGGAGGCAAGTTGAGTTTGGTGTCTTCTGTTAACTAAACTATTCAATCCAGCAAAAATCATTGAATCTCTATCACTTTACAAAACAATGAAAGTACTGGGTTCGACCTGCTTTTTCGCCACAATTACACAGATGACATCAGATTACACTAACTGCACTAAGGTTTAAGTTAGGGGTTTACAGTGGAAGCCATTTTAGGAAATCTGACCTTGTGTAAAACTGCCTTTCACAGCCACCATACAAAAGAATAGATTTATACAGCACTTCCACCAAAGTGCTTTACAGGCATATTACAAAACTGGAATAAACCATGACTAGAACCACTTAAAAATGAATGGAATAAACTGATGAACGCTAGGGAACAAAGGCAGTAGCAAAAAAGGGAATTAGGACAGTCACTTGAGCCTTTAGCACTTCTATTTCAGTGAATAAATAAATAAAGTCGTAGCTATGAAAATGAGTTTGAATATATATTTTATTAACATAAACTTTCACGGGAAAGCTCTGAATGCGTTAACACAGCAGGCACATTGGCTTCAATGTTTGGCATTTGACAGTCAGCAGAATTGCACTTAACTGTTACACGTCTGTCACAGCATTGTGAACTTTCATGACAAGGCTCAAAGCCAGACTTTCTGGCAGTAAAGTTCAGAGTTAGTTTCTGGTCATTTTGGTTTATGTACTTGGCAATCACAAGGGAGTCCGTCTGTGTTGCGCTCTGGTCAGTCATACCCTTTTGCTTGATTTTAGATACACTTGTGTCTATGGAGTCATTCACATTTTCCAGCCTATCACTGAACTCACACTTTGATCCATTTTTGTAGAGTCCCCTTTGGTTTGCCAGCTGCAGAGTGCGCTCTGAACCAATTAGAAAAGAGCAAGGTGTTATGAATGAACCATCGCTTCTGCATATAAAAGGCGAAGAGTGTGTTGCATTTGTTAAAGTTCTAACATTCTCCTCTGCACAGTGAAGGGACTGTCCATCCATCTTGTTTAAACTTTCATTGGCCTGAAGCTGATGCACTGAATGGAGAAAGAAATTTCTGGGAAGAGAATTCGGCATGATGGGCCTTTTGATGATCCCTGCCGGACAGCTACAATGCTGAACTGGGTGCACAAGGAGCTCAGGGAGGTCTTGTAAAACAGGACTCCTAGAATGTTTAATTTGCAGAAGACTTCTAGATGTCGGCACACATTGATAGCAAAAACCATCACCCAACAGCTGACATGAATGGGGGTTCCACTTCATTCGCCTTTCAGCGTATTCACCTGGGCAACTGCACTCCCTGTTTTGTGGTAAGAGTTGGCACATGGTGTGCTCATCAACAGATGTCTGCAACATAGCTGAACAAGAATCTGCTTTGTGGTCTGAATTTACTTCTACTTTCTTATACTGTGTCTGCACGGGAACGCTCGCATTCTGGGGTCTGCCATTGGGTATCTCTGAACATGGATGTGAATCTTCATATGTTGTCTTCTCCAAAGCAGTGCAATTATGAGTTGCCAAAGGCTCGAGCTCATAATGCTCATGGTCGCCTTCTGATTTTGGCACTCTTGCATCCAGCTGATATTTGTGCCCAGATTGCAATTTGCTTTGAATCTGTTCTTCAGTGCCCGAAGCCAGAGCCTGTGAAAAGGCTTTAAACTGTAATTTTTTGGGGAGAGGAATTTGCCCGCAGGTTCCCTGGGGCCCCAGACAACGGCACATGCACTGGAAAAAGAAGGTTGCAAATGCCCAGCTGATGCACATTATTAGCATCATGAAGGTACCTAGCTGGGTGTATGCCAATACTGTGGAGGGCATCATCATAGCTCCAGCAACAAAAGTGGTCAAGGCAGCCATTGCAATCGCAGATCCCATGCGGCTCAGAGAGAAGACCACTTTTCCCTCTCTGTCTGGGTCAGGAGCTAAGCGATAGGCAACCCCGTAATGGACAGCAAAATCCACGGATAAGCCAACAGCTACAGAAATGGTCACAGATTCTAACACATTTAGCTCCCAACCGAGCAGTACCAAGGAACCTACTGTAACAAATATGGTTCCAGCGATTGAAATGATTGCATACAAACTTATAATGACATTCCATGTCGTAACTAACATTACGCTGAAAGCAACGGCCACTGATAGCCCCATTGCAATTAAAGTACCATCGGAAAGGCTGTCCTGCAGATCGTAGAATTCTAGGTTGCTCACAAACCAACCATGACTGAGGCCAGCAGGAGCAGTTGCTAGCTCAGTTGAAATCCACAAATCCACTTCTTTGTAAAATCGATGCATTTTCTCATAGGCCAGGGTGAAAAGGTAGGTACTTTGAAACTCCAAAACAACAGCTCTGATGGTATCGTTTGTATCAAACCTAGGACCTGGAGTCTTGCTGTCTAAATGGTATCCGGTACTTCTTTCAATTTCCATTATTGCCCTCTTAATGCAAAGCTCAAACACTTCTTGTTTAAAGGGAAATTTTGTCTGGCTGCAGCAGGGGTAATGAGAAGGCTCATCACAGTCATTTTCCATCCACTGTTTAAAAGTCTCGATGAAGCAGCTGGTGAAGTCTTGCTCATCTGGTTGGTGAAAAAAGGTTTGGTTCCTCAACTTTTGACAAAAATTATAAATCCAGACCTGTGATTCTTGGCTTGCTATATTAAAGCTACTGTCCAATTTCAGCTTTCCTTTGCTTTTGGGGTTCAAGGGATCTCCGTTGTCTTCTGGCGACACACCCCAAATGATGGTGATGGGCATATGAAGTTCTTCTCCATGGTGGACACGTTCAAACATGAAAAGTTTTTTGTATTCTGCATCATAACGTTCAAAAGGATGAGATGACCTAAAAACTTGAAACTCTGAAAGCTCTAGTGAAGGCAGCTTCATCTTTGGATTAATACACACAATATATGCACCACCAACAGTTAAGGCAAGAAACCAAAATAACCAGACGTAGCGAAATTTGATAACAATGCATGGGAGAACTTTTTCAAAAAATATCCGAGATGCTTCTGAGACTGCAAAGAGGAGGTCTTGGAACTTTTGGCACAAAAGTGTCCAACAATTTTTGTGGTTGTATACATGCTGCTGAGGTTTTCGAAAGCAGTCAAATACATTGAGAAGATACCGTTCATGGAGCACGACTACTGCAGGTAGCCATGTTACCATTAACACATAATTCACCAATATGGCTGTGCCAGCATAAATACCAAAACACCGTATTGCAGTGATATTGCTCACATAGTTGGCATAAAAGGCAGCTGCGGTTGTAAAACTGGTAACAAACATAGAAAGAGCAGCATGTTGCAGGGTGATGTTAACCGTTTCAGATGTTTCAGCATGGGGTTTGTCAAATTTTGTGTAGTTCCACACATCGCACAGGACAAACGCATCATCTGCTCCTATTCCAACAAGAATAATTAGTGCAGTAAGGTTCATGAAAGGAAAAAACTCAAAGTTAAATACTACACGATACAGAAAGTAAGACACAATTAGAGAGCTAATTATTGCAAACATGGTCATTAGCGTGATAAACATAGACCTAGTATATACACACATGACAATAAGAACAATTGCAATGGCGATAGCAGGATACACAGTATCCATTAAAAGATAATCCTGAAATAAACTATGTTTGATCCCAAATTCAATTCCTGTGATGGTGGTAATTCCATCCGAACAATTCCAGTTCTCGAAATTGTCCAAGTAAATGTTCATCATGCTCTCCCCCTTTTCTGTTGGTGAGAAAAGCATGCTATACTTTAAAGCTGGTACAACATAGTCGGCTGTCTTTGGGCTTAGGAAGTCTTTGTCCACCAAATAGTGAAGAACCTGGTAAACAGCGTTGTACTTAGTACATTTACGAGGCACGTTTGTACACTTCAGCTGGTCTTTTCGCTTGGCCGCCATATCCCAGCAGTCTGACCCCAAGGTTCCATTGTAGTAGTATTTGGCACATGTACGAAGTAGCTTCACAGTATGGGAAACATCACGTTCTACAATGTTCTCACAGGATGATCTGTTATTTAGAATGGCAATATAGTTTCCGAGTGTCCAGCTCGGGCAGCACGAATCAGGAGTAGCTCGCTGGCACAGATCACCAAACTGAGGATGGGATCTTATCTGTGATAAGGGAAAAATATAATATTTGATTTCAGTTAAACGTTCCAAGTATGTGCTAATTTACAAATTGACTGAGAAAACTTAGTGACACATCAAATTTTAAGTAAAAACTGTACATAATTTAAAAAACATTTTAAAATACAAGAAACGACAAACCAGGACAATATCTGGGGCTGCATTGCAGAACATGCCCCAGGGGCGCAACAGGCATATGCGCCCACTTTGTGCGTCCATGGGGCACATTTGTATTACAGAAGGGCCACAGATCCCCTTGCAGGCGGGTGCAGCCCCTCACTTTAAACCAGGACAATATCTGGGGCTGTATTACAGAACATGCCTCAGGGTCGCAACAGGCATATGCTCCTGCTTTGTGCGTCCACGGGGCACGTTTGTATTACATAAGGGCCGCAGATCCCCTTGCAGGCGGGTGCAGCCCCTCACAGCACCCACCTGCAAGGGGATCTCAAATCCCTGTTAAAGTGTAGGTAGGTTGCCGCCTGCACAGAGAAACATGTAGCAGCTTTCAAATAGTTTGTCCGTATTTCTCTTGAATGCGCTGCCCTGGCGGTAGCAGAAGTTTGCAGCGCATTCTACATGATAGGGCGTGCTTTTCCTTTTGCACCCAGTGCACCTACTTAATGGTGCGTCATGGCGCAAACAGGAAAAGGGAGATATATCTAAAATAAGGCCCATGGTGCTTTTTATTTATGTAATTGGTATCTGTGACGTGCTGGAAAAAACTCGAAGGTATCCTGGCACTGAGTAGCCCTGAATAGTAAAACATACCCAAAAATAAAATGTATTAAACCCTTCAAATGACAATGACTGTATGGGAAACCAGAGAGTGCATATATAAAGGGCCCTCAACCCCTGCTCAACCACTTTATTGCCGTGGGCTATTGCAAGACTGAAATTTAAGTATGGTTTATGTGTGCATCTGTTCTGGGTAAGGCACTCTTTCCCAGTGGGTTCAAAGTTTACAGGAATGAGATAAAACAACCAAATAAACAAAGACAAATTAATTGTCACAAACATACTTAAAATACAATTCTTGAATTTACTGGAAGTCATGACAGAAAAAGCATACAGTTAAACCTAGGGAATAGGTTACTATATATTTATTCATGCGGTGAAAATATTAGTTAGAAGACAAGCAGTCCCGCCTTTTTTCAGCCAACACATGTTTTGTTCCATCCTGAGGCTTTTCAAGACTGAGGACAGTAACTCGGATACAAGAACATTGTTGCAGGTACTGTTCATCACTATTTGTTTACACATCATGCCAAACCATCAGATCTTCAGTCATTTTATAAACCTTTAAAGAAGGGGTTACTTCTTCAGTTGCAGAGACATCTCATTCCAAAGCTTTGGCTCTGAAATGGAAGAGGCTCGACCTCCCAGCAGAGTTTGCTTGAATCCTGGGATGTTAACTGGGCCGGAATGGGAACCTAGAGCAGCCCTGGCAATTTTGACGGACCAGCCCCCCCTTCTACTTTTGTTAATGGAGGCAGATATAGGGGCACCACTGCAAAAACCATCCCCCATTAACAAAAACGTCCTCCTCTGCTGAAAAATCGCCCCTAATCTTTCAGCCTCCCTGGGAAAGGCCTGATGCCCGCTACAGCCAGTCCGACCCTGAATGTTAAGCACATATTGATTTTCCGATCTCAGTGCCCAATATTGTTTGTGAAAAACATATCTACCAGACAAAGGATTGGGCAAAGATCATAACATTGATTTATGCATAAGACATGAAGATTTAAGAAGCATAGGGACCCACCTTAGACGTGCCCTATTAAAGTAGAAATACTATTGGTCTAGATTACCAGATAGTTGCAATAATGCACTTTGATCTGCGGTATGACATTATTCTAGATCTAGCGGAAAAGACAGCAGCCACTAACAATATAGTTGGTGAAACACATTTCAACAAACTCAACATAATTTCATGTATAACAAGGCTACCTACCACGAAAGGTGTACAACTAACTTGATTTGTGGTCACATGTAGCATAGCGGGTCAAAGCAGCAAGAGCGAATTAGGACTTTGGCATTTATTAGAACCATCACAGAGCTGGTCTCATTTCTATGTTAACTATCTCCCCATTTGAACTTTATATTTCTGTGTAGTGAATTATTGATAATACATTTCCTCTTATGACAGATTTACTACCAGCAGAGTGGTACATCTCAATGTGTAGTAATTTACCAATCTTCCAATTTGTGGTACAAATAAGGAACTTTCCTAGCCTGTGAGAGTGTGAGTGTGTGTGATTGCGAGAGTGTGAGTGAGTGTATAAACACTTTCTGAATACTATAATCTACTTAACACCTTAGTCATGCATAGGACACCGATCTTGGTCGACGACCAAAACTCCAACAATTTGTCTCGCTTTGCATTTGTAATGGGATTGTGTAAGTGGGTAGACTCATAGGGGTTTTTGAACTTATACTTACAAACTGTGATTGTTAAAATGAATGCAGATATTTGTGGAGATTCGATGCCTTACTGTTACGGTTGTTACACATAACACAAAAACCTAATAAAGAAATGTTTACATAAAAACTCTCAGGTGCTGAGGTTTTTCTTTCAATCTGGAGCCTTTTTTTTTTTAAGTTTGGGTTAGTTTGAGCTTAAGCCTTCATAACTTTATACCCCCACAAAAGATATCCGGGCGGAATTTGCCTCCTTTTGTTGCACATGCTGGGATACTAAAAGTACCAGGTGTGTTTTAGTTCCCTTGGGGAGCAATAACATTTTTAAAATGTTGAAAAATGGGGGATTTTTTTTAAACAACTTTGTGAGGTACTGTGGAAAGAGTGTATTTTTTTCCTGAACGTTGACATCAACAAACTGTATGCTAAGATCACCTTTTCTAAGCTCGAAGATACAAACCTAGAAGTAAAATAATTTTTACGCCAATTTTTTTCAACTTTCTATCTGGTAGTTGACCTTTCATATTTTTTTTGTCATCTCTACCTCCATGAAGTTTGTGATAACAGAAGTGATAATCATACCTTCATGAAGTTTGTGATAACAGAAGTGATAATCATGGGTGAACAAGACATTCTATACATTTCTGAAAAGTAGACAACACTTGAAATTCAGCATATGGTCATGTAGATTGCTAATAGTGTTCCAGAAACTGGATAATAAGATATGCTGGGATCTATGGAAGCAACACCACCCTGTATTCCCCACAGTATATACGTTTCATTTAATCCCAGAGTTGGTAGGATTCCATTGCTGTTGGCCATACCACAGCTCAAATAATGCAGCCATCTATCATAGAAAGTAAGTGGAAATTGGGATTTCTTCGAGAGTAGTTTGACTTATAGGCTGGCAGAGGGGATAGACTGCCCAAAATTATACCCATATGAATCCACATTTCCTCTACTTTGCCATGGAATGGCTGCAATACTTCAACTCTTGGACCTTGGGGCGGGGAGGGAAGGCAGAATATTAAGCCCCAACTTCAGGATGGGTTGGCCGCCAACAATTTTTCTATTTTTTTTTTTTTAAAGCTATGTCTGCCATCTATTGGGGCTAAAAACCTCACTCTTACCCCCCCCCTTTCTTTCCCAAGCTAGAAAGATGGAGGGCCCCGTGAGCTCTCCAACACACTGCATGCCCACGAGGGAAATAGGGGTTGATTGGGACAGTTGTACCCCTGGGTACAGAAAGACTGTTGCTATTTTAAGGGTTGGATCTATGGCGAACTGCTTTCCCTTTCATTCTGCGTGACATCAGCACAATGTTCATGTTAAAAGGGTTTTATAAAGCGCTCGTACACAGATTGGTTTCATGGCGCTCATACTAGGTAGTGCCGAACCGGAACAGTTTATTTGTAGGTCTGTATGTACAGCCATGGTTTGAGGGATTTTCTGAATCTCAGTAGATCAGTGCTTGACCTGATTTCCAGGGGGATGGAATTTTACATTTTGGGGGCCAGAGTTGCAAACTTACAACCCACTTGGAGCTTCAGTTTGAAGGTCGGGACAGTCAAGAGATGGAGATGAGCCGAGTGGAGATTATGGGAGGGAGTGTAACGTGATATGAGGCGGTCTATGAATTTAGGGCTCCAGCCATTCAGGGACTTGAACATCAGGCAGCCATTTCTTATGTGCAGTGTTGGGGAATAGGAAGCCAGTGCAGCTTCCTTAGGAGGAGGGGGGGGGGGGGGGGCACCTGGGTTGCTTGTTGATCAATCCGCTTTGTTCTGTACCATCTGTAACCGTTTTGTAAGGCAGAGTGGTATACCAAAATAGATTGCGTTGGCGTAGTCTAGACAGGATAGTACCATAGCTATCAAGACCTGAATCAATGCTGCTTGGGTAAGTAGTCTGCTTATGTTTCTGATTTTATACAGCTGAAAAAAACAGGTGGAGATCACAGAGCCTACATGAGTTTTTAGGGAAAGGCTATTGTTTGTAGTTACCCCAAGGCTTTTTACTGAGGAGGCAGGAATAGGGGGTCCTAGTTCGTTTGGCCAATAGTGTGGGCCCCACTGGTTGCGGCCGCCACCTGTCAGGACTAGTTCAGTCTTGCCTGGATTTAGTTTTAGGTGGTTGTGGTCCATCCAGTGCCGAATGAATTGCATAGAAGCCAGATATTGACTGGAGGGGGGGGGGGGGGGGGGGGGGGGAGGGTTGTCTATTGTAAACAATAATTGAAGGTCATCAGCATAATTGAAGGCGACCACTTTCCTTTCCTTCAGAAGCCTGATCAGAGGGAACAGATAAAGGTTAAACAGGTGCGGGGAGAGCGAAGATCCCTGTGAGACCCTGCACATAGTTATTAATTTGGGGGCCATGATCTGGCCAATACTGCCTGGGAGTCGTTTTTCAGGAAGGAGTTGATCCAGCTAAGGGCTGGGCCCTGGAGGCCTGCCTCTTTGACATGGTCCTCCAATATACCATGATCCTCCAATATACCATGGTCGACCGTGTCGAAGGCGGCC